>NC_090924.1:553012125-553637125 GCF_040938575.1 Ambystoma mexicanum | reverse complement strand
CATGAACGTTGTTAGGGAGAATTCTCTTCTATGGCTAATTTCCCTTACCTATAGAGTCCCACAGCAGCTTTGTTGGATTTGAAGGGTTTATTTTTTTCTCCTACTAAGAGTGAGACCCTTTTTTCTCACTCTTAGACAGTTTGCTAGTGTGTGTTTTAGGCTATCTTGTGTGCTTATGGTCTATGGGGTTTTTCTCACCCTCATAGGAATCCTCTTTTTACATGTGTGGTACACAGCACCCTCCGTGCCTTACCACAGGGGTGTCGTAGCGACCCCCAAACATAGACTCCATACTCTGGGACTGACTACTGTCTCCCAGGGCATGTAAAGTCCCCATTGACTTTACTAGTCAAATCTTATGAACAAAGCCAGTACAACCCATCTTACTATGGAGGTACTGGGAAGGGTTAATAGTTTTTCCCTAGTGTTCATTTTCAAGGGGGTACCGTACAGTCCCTCTCTCAAAAGTTTCTGGCTGGTGGCAGTGGTTACTACCGTAAATATTCGACAGCAAATATTTCCTTATGGGATTTTCCCATTGTTCGAGGCTACCACTTTTAGTGACAGCCTCTAACATACCAAGGGAATGTCCAACAACAAATAAGAACTGTTGAAAAGTGGTAGTGACACCTTGCCACTATGATATAATGTTAAGGAATTGGCTTGTGAACAGTATGTCAACATATGTATCAAAGAACAACTATGACAGACGAAGAATATCTAGGGACTTGTTAGTTAGATATGATGATGTAAATGGTATATGGATCATTGAGTTATGGAGTATTTATTTAACCAACAATACATGCAGAGGCTCCCACTGCCACGTAATTGAATTTAATGAGATAAGGGATTCCTTATGAGAGGACTTTTAATTTTAATTCTTATTATTTTTTGAACATCGTCATCTTTTGATGGAACAAAGGGGTATGTAAATAGTAATCCTTGGTAATACGATTGATAATCGTTCTCGAAGCACACGGGTAAACAGTGACAGGTGTACAAGTACTTGTGAATGTTTCCCGTGAGAGGGCGGCCGCCATTTTTCTTCTCAAGATGGTGTCTATTTAGAACCATAACGGAAGCATGGAGACATGTCTAGTCTCTGGTAACCAATTTGGAACGAGTGTGTTTCTCCCGGGTAGCAATAAGAGAAGCGGTACTGCTTATCGTTACATGGCTACCAGGGGACTGCAGTAATTTTTCGTAATAAAATCGCGGAAACGCAGAGGAATAGAAATATCAGGTAAAGTTTAACTGCAAATTATTTTCTGCAGCAACTTCTGTAGAAGCGCACCGCTCTTAGTAGATTAACTATACGTTACTTGCACTCTAAAATAGGGATTGAAAACGTTTGGCAAGATCTGGACAGAACGTTACTTTCTACATGCAGACAATCCCACAAATAAAGCCAGGGATCCGATTTGAATTCCGTGCAGGTATGTTTACTGTACGACTTCTTAAATAATCTCTCCTTTCTTGAATGATTGACCCAGATTCATTGAACCCAGGAAGGTGACTCTTTTAAATGTATCTCTTCCACAGTTGGAGTTTCCGTAAACTCACAGAAATACCTGGCCAAGCTAACATATCCCTTTGAGGGCTCGACAAACAACAAGAGGTGAGCCCCGGATTGAAAGCATTATATTATAAATAATTCATTGTGAGCTTGCACCGTGGTGGGATCTGTTTCCTGTGCGGGACACCGCGCTCTCTTGCGTAATGTCCCGCCTCAGATTCCCCTACAGTGTGCAGAAAATTCACTTTATTTGTTTAAATATGGAGCCTTGGGGTTAATCTCTGAACTAAATCCTAAAACTTTGATTTGTTTTTTAGGGTGGCTAGTGGCCACCTACAGACAAGCGCGTCTTGATCTGGTTGAAGAGTGTAGAAGACACAGGTTAGTGTATGGAAGTTTAGTAAAATTCACATTTCTTTAGATTTTAAATGTAATCACAAATATAGTCCGCATAACTAAATATTGACAAGTTTTATTTTTTATTTAATCATAGGAAGAAACGATATCTAATATCTGAAGAAGGGCATTTAGCCCGAAATGCGTAGTAACAAGACTAGGGGAGCATGTGCAAATAAGACATCTATAGCAAAACTCCTGGTCCAGATATCTTGACAGTTATAAGGAATCTAAAGAGGAATTGGAGTATCATTTGACTATTGCAATTACCTTATACATTGACTTGTTTTATGTTATATATCACTGTGACTTCGAACAGTGTTTACTATTCAAAATAGGTTGAATTGAATTGTTTCTTTATGTGAATGTTCACTCTTTGAAAGAGTTTATATAGAGTTTTATGAATGATTTTGATTTATGAAGCGTAATATTATATGTTTTTGATTATGTGTTTGACATCTAATTACATTTATTTATAAAAACCAATACTTTTGCAGTATTTTACTGTGTTAGCAGTGCACCTATTTGTGTCTCGGCGAGTTTGTGAGGCACCATTTCTTGTTTTCCAATTGTTTGTCAGATCTGGTAGCACAGGTCTAATAGGTCAGCACCAAGAATTATTTGGTTACTTACTCAATTTGTTTAAGTTATCCTTGAAGTGGAATATACGAGTGCACCTCTACAACCAATCCATGCCAGCCTCTAACATACCACCAGTTTATTTTAATATTAACTTTATTCCGGTAGGTTTTTATTGCCAGAACTTTGATTTCATTTCTTTCTCGTGTCTTTCTCTATAGTCCTAACCCAGGTCGGTGATCCTTTGCTCGTCCTTTTGTTTTCGTCCTTTTGGCGGGCTTCTGCACAGAAGCCCTAATCTAGGCGCCACCAAGTCTGGGGTAGACAGGATGTGTGGGAGGGGGAATAGGCACCCTGGACAGGGTTGCCTACGCAACCCAAGTTGCACTCTGCCCTGATAGGCTGGTGGGTTCTCCCGCCAGGAGAGCCACCCCACTGTGTGAGTGACAGCTAGGCTGTATGAATGGGGGTCTTGCTGCCTAAAGGCAGGGTCCTGAGGACTGGAGGACAAGACGTCGCCACTGGAACTAAGAAGCCGAAGAGGAGAGAAGCCAAAGACATCTGCAACGACTGAACCACCGGTGAAGCCCGGCTGCAGATCCTCACCACTTTTCTCCAGCGACTCGAGAAGATCTTCACCTGCAAGAGTCTTCTTCCCTTGAGCTGGTGGGGCCAACTAGTTCGCCAATCGCCTTCCAGGACCTGCCTTGGTCGAATCGCCAGTGCCAAGCACTAGGAGACCGGATAGCCAGGCACCCATCCACCCGGACCTCGATTTAAAGGAGCGTACCTTTTATTCGTTTGGCAGCACTGTGGCTGGTTTCATCTATGGGCAGTGCAGTAACTCGAACCTTCCTCCACGACGAGAGCCTCTCTTCCTCTGCTGGATCTCCCGAACTGCAAATACTGCCAGGAACTACCGCCACCACAGGAGCCTCTTCCACTTTTAAGGTACATTGTTCCGCCAGACCTCCCTTTTCGTTGGGTACTGCTAAAGGTGTTTTAAATCCTTTACTTACCTGCTGGGTTGGCCGCCCCTATCATCTAACATTGTCTTTCACCTTCTGCAACCGCCTTTTTGAATCGTTTAACAAAGACTTGTCTGCAGCTACTAGAACATTTTTATCCTGGGCACTTTGCCCTCTACCACTGACTCTGGCACAGGCCTATTGACTCTGGCTAAATCTGTTACAACTGCCTTCTCTAGATTTCTTCTCACCTAGAAATGTGTTGGTGCACCTAACTCTTATAACCACCTTTTCCTTCCCTCTTTTTAAACTTGTGAAGTGCCATTTTGCTCGGTTTTCACCTCAGTATTATACATGCTAAAGTACTGCCTTACCGAACTTGTTCACAATCTTATTGGGAAGTGTTGCTGGTGTGTTTAAGAGTATATTCCTGTAAAACTTGTCCTTTCCCTCCCTTTTGAGAAATTGTTAGAGTGCCATTTCTGCTTGGTTTTCACTGTGCCGTTTTGCTCAGTTTTCACTCTTGCCCAAACTTGTCTACAATTTAAATAGGGAGTTATGTATACTTTTCTTGACTGATTTAACTTGCTTTAATAATAGTGATTTGTGCGGGAACATCAGAGTGTGTAAAATAAATATATATATTGTTTTTGATACAAAGCTTTGGTCAGTGCTTCCTTGTTCCATAGTATTGTAGTCCTAATGTGTAAACCCTGAATACTGCTCATCTCCCTCTTCAGATAAGTCTGACTGCTTAGCCACAGCTACCAAGTAAATCTTTGTGGTGCAGACTGATACTAAAGGGGATTTATTGCATATACCTGTAGTCTTAATCTTCTGTAGTGCTCCCTAAGGGAACTGCACAGGATTCTGCCTAACAAACGTGCTGTCCTGGAATGTTAAAAATCTTACGAGGGAAGCCCACCCTGGAAAGGAAGGGAATCAGATGCTTTAGAATCTGTTGAGAGGTGTCGTTTTTAAGTGGAAAAGTTTCCGGATAATGGGTAGCATATTCTAACATAACTAAAATGGACTTCTTCCCCAATTTTGAGGGTTCTAAAAAGGTCCTATGTCGATTCCAATCCTAGAGAAGGGTACCTCAATAATACAAACATATTGCAAGGGAACTGGCAGCAAGTTTGTGCAGCTGCCCTTTGACATAAGGCACAGATGGCAACAAAGTTCTTCACGTCCACATGAACTCCTGGCCAATACAAATCGGGGAATTACTGGTCTTTGGGGTTTCATAATTCCTAGATGCCCGATGTCAAATGAGAATGAGCCATTTCTAAGACCACCCGTCTAAGGCTGCGAGGAATTACAAGCTGTGTTCTAGATATACCCTCAGGTGTCATATCCCCTTGATACAATAATCCAGGCTTAATGAAAAAGAAGGTCTCCCTGTGAGTTACCCTCAGCTTCTGCAATGACCTTCGAAAAGGCTTCTGCTAAGATCAAATCATTGCCTTGTGCAAAGGCTAAGTCAAAAATAACCTCTGCCTCTTCCTATAAAGGTCTTACTGTATCAGATGAATCTATGTCAGCCTACCCAAAACCCTTCGTGCCTCTCTCAGTAAGGTCTTGCTCCTGGACTTCAATGAGTATGGGAAATACCACCTTTTGCAAGATTCCTTGCGCAATTTTCTCACCAACCTTTACATGATGGGCCTGTTTTCTGTGATCATGGATTAGTATTTTGATGTCACTTTGGTAGTTGGGATCTATCAGCCCCGCGATGACATCAAGGCCATATCCGGATTTAGTCACAAATCGTATATGGGTGCCTTTTGGGGAAATAGAATTAGGCCAGTGGGAACGAATTGACGTTCACCTACTGAAATGGTAACGTCACCGCTACTGTGAAGATCAAAACCAATATACTCGGCAGTAGCACCAGTTGGATTGGAGGCATTAGGAGTAAGCTTGGGGAACCTCTATTTTTATCAGTTGGGCATGATCTCACCTCTAACACCTTATATGGTGTGGTGGAGTAAAGAGTCGGTCAAAGGGTTGGCATGCATGTTTCAACAAGGTTTTATTTAAGAAATAAAGAAAATAACCTCCCTTGCCATATCTGTAAATGTTATGCCTACCTAAACAAAATAACAACACGGGTGCTCATCGTCAGAATGTTCAAATAAAAAGTGTCTGTCCTCTGTCCAAAAACCTACTCTGACCCTACCACTAATCTACAAAAGGGTTCAGAATCCAAATGAAAATAGTACCAGGAGAATGACTGCCTTCTCCTGACCCACCTTGCACAGCCTTGAGGGCGGTTTTAGGATAGTCTTGTGCAATAGTTCTCCAAAGTGTCTTCTCATTTTCCCCCCCAAGGGCTCCTGAAAGATTGTTTTATAAAGCAAGTTAAAGCAATTCTTACCCGTCTTATGACACTATGAAGACATCAACAGCTCTTGTCTAGTATCCTCTTGATTCTTACTTGGATTACCACTGTGACAAGGGAGATTCCTCCCGATGCAATCTTGACTCTTAGATTTTTGGATCTCACTACTGAAATGAGGGCGATTACTCCCAAATGCGGTGCTCTTATTTTGAAAAAGGAGAAAAGTGTGACCGGTGGTTAGCGCACCGGCTGAGGAAAATGAACTCAGAGGGGGCCATAACCTTGATCACAGACCCAAACGGCTCGACCACATTCAATCTGAACAAGATTAATGACATTTTTTTAAAGTATTACATCAATTTGTACTGCAATGAACCTGGCATAACCAGCATGGGGGAAGATTCCTAAGATTTCGAATACAGACTGAAAATCTTGAGAAAGAATTGACGTTTGAGGGGGGCAATAGAGAGCCCACGACTGAGATGGCGGTGTCTGTGTGAGCTCTCTGTATACTGGCAGCACAGGAGGATAAACTCTGACCCTTTGGGGACAAAAAAAGCAAAAGCCTGGCGGGAAGAGCTGCGGGAGTCCCAAGGCAGCAGTGGAAGCGGTCTGTGCGATCAGCGCGGCTGTTGGGAATCTGCGACGCGGATCGGGACTGGCGGCGCAGCTCGGGTCTGCCACGGCCTGAGTGCTCGTGCGCCGTTAGGTGAGAGGAGACCGCGGGGCGGTGAGGCCGCTGCGGAGAGGAGGCGAGGAGGAGGTGGCAGCCAGCGGGTGGGCGGAGAACATCAGCGGGCCAGAGCGAGGGCAGCCGGAGCCTGGCGCGGGCTGGGACTCGCCCCGGTGGTGAGGAGGAGGACCGCCGCAGAGCTGGGGAGAAGTGCCCCCTCTCTACACTCCCTGGCATTGAAGTCGGCCATCTGCGGGCCCGGTGGGGGGCTCAAAGGCACTGAGCGCTTTGTCTGCGGGGGAGCAGCGGGGGGCTGGACGGCCCGGGTCGGTGAGTTGGAGGGAGTGAGGAGGCCTCCTGCAAGGGTAGCGGCGGCCGTCTAGAGGCCCATGGCAGCTGGGGAGAACTTGGCAAAGGGGGGTCATGGCGGGAGGGCTCACTGGCCCAGGAACACCCACAGCAGGGAAAGAGCATGGACCCCCTGCACGCTGCCACACAGCCCCTCTGAGGCCCAGAAGCTAACCATACTCGGGGAGTGCAGTCTGCCTTAACTAATGGTAATGGACTGCAGACTTGAGGCCTGTTGATGCTGATAGTGCAAAACCCGGAAGGGGGTTGGGGCAGGCGGACGCTAGAGGCCCTCTGAAGGTAAGGGGCACTGCGGCTGACTACACCCGGGGGAAGGATAGTAAGCTTTAATTAATGGCATTGAACTGTGTGCTGGAGGCCTACTACGAAGACTATTATAACACCCTGAAGGGGGTTGGGTCAGGCAGAAACTAGAGGCCCTCTGAAACAAGGGGGGGGCTCAAGGACGTGCAGTGTCCACGCGGTGGGCAGTAAATAGGGCAGACAACGTTCTTTTCTATGCGCCCCAAGCACGAAGGACCCGCAGCCCAGGACAGGAGGCCTGAGGGGCTACATCAGACTAGTGGCGGCAGGTTGGTGCTGTAAAACAAGGGACAGGAAGGAACTGCTGGCTGAGGGGAGCTGAGGAGCCTGGCTACATAGGTGCAGAGGGGTTGGAAGGAGTGTGGGTGAGCTGATTGGACACAGGGGCCACCTGGCTGAATTTGTGGTCAGGGCTCCAGGCCAATCTCAAGGAGTGGGCACGGTTGGATGGACTTGGGATCCGGAAGAGAGCATGGCGGACGGCAACCTGGAAGACTTTCATGGCGATGGGTGGTAAGAAACAAACTCGATTGCCGTTCACACACAAGCAGGGGCCTAGGAGGGATAGAGAAGCACCCGAGTCGGGCCAGCTAAAATGGCGCAGGCAGTGCACCTCGCAGAAACATCAAAGGGCTTGAGCGAGGAACCCCCTTCATCAGAATGGAGTATGATCCTGGCGGAGGTGCGGTCCGGGTTTGCCGCTATTAACTCCAAGTTAGATGGACTGACGTATAAGGTGGACCGGATGCAGGAAAGGATCGACAAGGAAAGCAGCAGAACCTCAGAGGTGGAGTCAAGAGTAGGAGTGCTAGAAGACACAAGTAATGAGACGGCCCAGGCGGTACAAGAACTGAGAAGAGAGGTGAAGGCCATTAGGGATAGAAATGAAGATCTCGAAGCGAGATCACGCAGGAACAATATAAGAGTGACAAAGAATTGAGGGCGGGAGGCACTAGCACATAGTAAGTATTCCAAAAAGTACCTAGAAGATATCAATATTATTATTAATCTCAAACGCACTTCAGGTGCAAAGAGGCAAATGCGACGAGGCCACTCAGGGCTACTTAAAAACTAGACAAAACGGAACTGTGTGTTACCACCTGGTAGCCCCATATTGGAACAAAAAGTTTTCCCAAATTTTACTCACGGGTCTGTCTCCCCAGTAATCCCAACACTGGGATCCATAGGGGAGTACCGACTACCACCAGTTAAGTTTTTTACAAGAAAAATATTTATGACCAATTCACTAGTATTGCTCTCAAACAGAGAGGGTAAACTTTAAATATGCAATTATTAGAACATTATTATCTTTCTCAAGAAAGAACGTAAATATGGGTCAAGCGTTTTTTTTAATACAGAAAAGTAAATCATAAAGAAGAGTACAATTGTAAACCAACAAGTACCCCACACTTTGTTACAGAGAGTCCTATATTACATTCTCAGAGTAGCTCTGGAGTAATGGTTGCTACTAACAGAAAATAGGAAGAAGGAACATTTTCAAACCAATTTGCAATGACTAGTGTTCACAACAATCACACTAGAACATTGTTTTGAGTAAATCAGCAACGTCCATTTAAATGATTCCAAACAGCACCATGCCAACGCGTTTCGGATTACTACAGAATCCATCCTCAGGGCTACGGTTTCTATTTGTTCCAACTCTTTCAGGTTTCCCACAATTCTGATTTCTATAAAGTAACAAGAAAATACAAAAACTTCAATCACTAAAGGTTCTTAGGATACTAAACACAATCAAATCACTTATGTTATTGAGAAAAACACCGACCTCGTGGCTCATCAGCAGTGGATAACAGGTAGTAAAAACAGGTTAGCTGGATCGCAGTGCTTCACTGAGTCCGGCTACAGATTTGTGTCGAATATGGGAGTACCCCGTATCCTATGGGGAGGAGAGGATGGTGTGTCAGGATAAACCGTGGACTGCATCATTGTCAATTAGCATCAAACTCTAGAGATCTCAAAATTAGTGCAATGTGTACATAATTTCAACATCCCACGCATACTACAGGGTCACCAACAGTTTAAGATGTGCTTATCTGACCCTTGTGCATTTATCGCTATATATGGCCAGCTGTGGGTGAAGGCCATCCCACTCTGCATTCCCAAAACCATCAAAGTCTTAACTCTGGTGTAGAGAGCAGTAAACACTGCGCCCCAAAACTTACAGAGAATGCCATGTTATCCATTTAACATCCATGGAACTCTCCCAAACTCGCAGGGGTGCACACCGTATGTGGGGGCGTCCCCGCGTGTCAATCCATGGTATTAAGTCACCCCTAACCCAAATACCAACTCTACATATATCGTGATGATAATCTCGCAACACCAGGTCTAAATCCTCAACAAGGGCTCCGACTGTGCTCAACATCCCTGCGTTGTCTGTCACCCAACACACAGAGGCACTATAGTTCCTGATCACCCGCACGGCAGCGGAAAGTTAAAATTTAGGAAAACTATGCAGGGCGAACACTCACCTGGCAGCACCGACGGAGAGCCAGCCATCCAACGCGTAAGCGCGGGGCTGCTTTCCATTGTATTTATTGGTTGCCGTGGCAACTTCGCACATGCGCGCGAGTGCCAACGGCTGCCATACTGGCATGGGCAGGTTAAAGCCCAATACAACGTGTAGAGTCCATACGTAAGTAAAGCGCCAGTGCGCACATGGCTCAAGGGAATCCCAAGGGACATAATTAGACCGTTATACAATGTTAGCACCTCGACACTAAAAAATGCAGAGTAGGCGTCAAGGCAGTTAAGCATACACTACCTCTAACTCAATGGGCATACGTGGTAAACATAACATCTCAATAGAATGTACTGTACTGGATTTCCTGGGGGTGAGCATGGGGGGAGGTGCAGATCAAAGTCTGCTGTGGCCCCCATGGCCACCGAGTACCTGTATAGTTACCATTGAGCTAGAACGTCACAGCATGCCTGCTGTAATTTTCTAGGGCAGCCTCAGTCCAGCTAAGGGCAGCCTAAGCCTACTGTGGGCCACTCCCCTGTTAATGTATAAGGTAAGTGTTCAGCCTAACACCAGTTACCATCCCCCCTCATCCCATAGTGACAGGGGGTTTAGGACAGTTATTCATATCACAATCAATGACTGACCAAGGGACAGACCTGCTTCTCAATGCTGCCGCGTTAACGACACCTCAATAGGGCATCCCCGGCGTGCCCATTCTTATGATTATATAGTGTGAATAAACAATCATCGTTTAGTTCATATACTCCGCTGCATCAAACATAGCTACTCAGAGTCCCCAATCCATTCACATTTTGGCATCATTTAACAGCATATTGTTTAGCACAAAGCGTGACATATATTCTGATTGATGACAAATTTCCTCTTCCTTCCAAATGCCATAATGGTGTGCGAGACCCCTGTCCGTCTCATCAACCTGTCACACCTGGGACTCCGGAGCAGAGTCTCCAGGCCGTTCACACTCTAATGATATTTCGGTGGCCTACAACTTAACAGCATAAATCACAATTGTTAACCATCAAAGATGCCTCCACTTTTCATCCACACGTATACCATTTGTGGAATGGATGAGAACAACAGTTGTCACCCTTTTCAAAGCTGCTCAGGAAGTTCCTGACCCAAAGCCCAGACCTTTCAAACAAAACACATCAAATCGAATTCAAAATTCATGCCCCTCAGACTGATGCAGTCTAGCAGATCAATCCATAGGATTTCTCTCCTTTGGAGCTTCCTTGTAATGTCGCCACCCCTTGGGCCCAGTTTCACTTGTTCTAATATGACTAATTTAAGTTGTGCCACTCTGTGTCTGGCTTCTGCAAAGTGCACCGGCACTGGTGATTTCTGGTTCTTGGTGCGGATATTTGATTTATGCTCTGTCCAGCGTATTTTGGCCTTTCTCGTGGTCATCCCCACATAGTAAAGGCCGCAAGGACATTTCAGGCCATAAATCACGTTCACTGCATCACATGTGCATGAGTGTTTGAGCCAAATTGGTTTCCCCGAGTGTGGATGTCTAACGCTATTGCCCTTAACACTTGCACAATGTTGGCAATTCAAGCAAGGGGTTGTACCCTTGTATGTTCTCGCATCAGGCCTCGGTATTTGTAATTCTGCTTTAATGAGGCTGTTGCGCAGTGCCTTATTGTTCTTGTACGCAAATGTGGGTTTTTGAGGGAATAGCTGTTGGAGCTTTGGGTCCATTTGTAACATGGCCCAGTGTTTCTGTATTATCCTCTTGATTATTTTACTTTGCGTGGAATGTGTTGTCACGTATACAAGTGTCTCGCTGGTCTTCTGAGCTTTGGGTGTGAGTAAGGTGTCCCTTGGTACTTTGCTCACTATCTCTCACACTCTCATGGAGAGTGCGATCGTAGCCTCTCTCCTCGAACTTCTTTTCCAACATGGCAGATTGTCGTGTATACTCCGTAGGTTCTGAGATATTATGCCTGTACCGTAGAAATTGACTCAGGGGGACACTGTCCAATGTTCTCTGCGGGTGGAAGCTAGTAGCTAAAAGCAAACTGTTTCTATCCGTAGCTTTATAGAAGATCCGGGTCTCCAGTTTATGTGCTCGCACATAGACCTCCACATCCAAGAAGTAAATACTTGACTTGCTAGTTAGGGTTGTGAATTGGATCCTTGGGTGCATCTGGTTCATCATGATGAAGAAGGCCCGTAGTTCATCTTCCGGACCACTCCAAATCCCGAAAATATCATCACGACAATCTGCCATGTTGGAAAAGATGTTCGAAGAGAGAGGCTACGATCGCACTCTCATTGAGAGTGTGAGAGATAGAGTGACCAAAGTACCAATGTTACAATTAAAGGCAGTCAATCAATTATGGTCACTAACCTGTTCTGATGGCAATCTCCTGGAGCAGCAAGGGAGAATCTCCCGGAGACCCCTGCCTTCCCCAAATCTCGGGAATATGAATGCCAGAGAGGGAGAGACAGGAGCCCCAGGGAAACCCTCTGGGGAAGAAATCCCTGGGTGGTCTTGACGAGTGTTTCTAGGTAGCGATCTCTACTTTGGCACAAGGTTTGTAGCAGCAGAAGCGGGGTTCTCTACAGAAGAAAGAAGAGAAGGTGAGCATGAGAGGGGATAGAGTGGGATAGTTATTCTATTGGAAGTACCCCCCACTTACTAATGTAACCCTTTCACTGATCTATTCCTTAGGTGGGAGATGGTGTCGGGAGAGTGGGCTCCGAAAACACCTGGAGATTCCGGATGAAGCACAAGGTAAGTGATAGAAATGAAGGAAAAAAGAGAAGAGTCCTGGTTCTGGAGAAAAGGTAACTCACTGTCTTGAGAAAGAAGGCTGGCCCAAGAGGGATTCTGCACGGGAAGGCGAAACCTGAACGGGAAGAGAATGATGAGGCTGGAAGTTCGGGAAAGGGATTCTTGCGGGAAGGACGGGAGGTGCTGGAATACTGACTGGGAAGAAAGGTAGGAAAGAAATTAAGGTAATATCGATGGATATAATTTGGAATCTTTCAGAAAAGCGAATAGCGAACTTACGAAGCGTCGTACTGAGCAGAAGCGACGCACTGAAGGGAAGGTTTCTGGTCTTTTAAAGCAGTCACGTGATCGTTCGATCGCGTGAGTGAAAGACGTGCAGCAACTAGACTGTCAATCCTCCCGTGCCGGCGATTCCCTGCCATCTTGGAATTCCCGCGAAGTGCGGATCTGTTTAACAACCAATGCCGTCTAGACTGCCATCGTTGGAAAGTTGCAACAACCAAGGGACACCTTACTTACACCCAAAGCTCAGAAGACCAGTGAGACACTTGTATACGTGACGACACATTCCACGCAAAGTAAAAGAATCAAGAGGATAATACAGAAACACTGGGCCATGTTACAAATGGACCCAAAGCTCCAACAGCTATTCCCTCAAAAACCCACATTTGTGTACAAGAACAATAAGGCACTGCGCAACAGCCTCATTAAAGCAGAATTACAAATACAGAGGCCTGATGCGAGAACATACAAGGGTACAATCCCTTGCTTGAATTGCCAACATTGTGCAAATGTTATTAAGGGCAATAGTGTTAGACATCCACACTCGGGGGAAACCAATTTGGCTCAAACACTCATGCACATGTGATGCAGTGAATGAGATTTATGGCCTGAAATGTCCTTGCAGCCTTAACTATGTGGGGATGACCACGAGAAAGGCCAAAATACACTGGACGGAGAATAAATCAAATATCCGCACCAAGAACCAGAAATCACCAGTGGCGGTGCACTTTGCAGAAGCCAGACACACAGTGGCACAACTTAAATGTGTCATATTAGAACAAGTGAAACTGGGCCCAAGGGGTGGCGACATTACAAGGAAGCTCCAAAGGAGAGAAATCCTATGGATTGATCTGCTAGAATGCATCAGTCCAAGGGGCATGAATTTTGAATTCGATTTGATGTGTTTTGTTTGAAAGGTCTGGGCTTTGGGTCAGGAACTTCCTGAGCAGCTTGGAAAAAGAGTGACAACTGTTGTTCTCATCCATTCCACAAATGGTATCCGTGTGGATTAAAAGTGGAGGCATCTTTGATGGTTGACAATTGTGATTTATGCTGTTAAGTTGTAGGCCACCGAAATATCATTAGAGTGTGAACGGCCTGGAGACTCTGCTCCGGAGTCCCAGGTGCGACAGGTTGATGAGACGGACAGGGGTCTCGCACACCATTATGGCATTTGGAAGGAAGAGGAAATTTGTCATCAATCAGAATATATGTCACGCTTTGTGCTAAACAATATGCTGTTAAATGATGCCAAAATGTGAATGGATTGGAGACTCTGAGTAGCTATGTTTGGTGCAGCGGAGTATATGAACTAAACGATGATGGTTTATTCACACTATATAATCATAAGAATGTGCACGCCGGGGATGTCCTATTGAGGTGTTCTTAACGCGGCAGCATTGAGAAGCAGGTCTGTCCCTTGGTCAGTCATTGATTGTGATATGAATAACTGTCCTAAACCCCCTGTCACTATGGGATGAGGGGGGATGGTAACTGGTGTCAGGCTGAACACTTACCTTATACATTAACAGGGGAGTGGCCCACCGTAGGCTTAGGCTGCCCTTAGCTGGACTGAGGCTGCCCTAGAAAATTACAGCAGGCATGCAGTGACGTTCTAGCACAATGGTAATTATACAGGTACTCGGTGGCCATGGGGGCCCCAGCAGACTTTGATCTGCACCTCCCCCCATGCTCACCCCCAGGAAATCCAGTACAGTACATTCTATTGAGATGTTATGTTTACCACGTATGCCCATTGAGTTAGGGGTAGTGTATGCTTTACTGCCTTGACGCCTACTCAGCATTTTTTAGTGTCGAGGTGCTAACATTGTATAACGGTCTAATTATGTCCCTTGGGATTCCCTTGAGCCATGTGCGCACTGGCGCTTTACTTACGTATGGACTCTACACGTTGTATTGGGCTTTAACCTGCCCATACCAGTATGACGGCCGTTGGCACTCGCGCGCATACGCAAAGTTGCCACGGCAACCAATATATACAATGGAAAGCAGCCCCGCGCTTACGCGTCAGATGGCTGGCTCTCCGTCGGTACTGCCAGGTGAGTGTTCGCCTTGCATAGTTTTCCTAAATTTTAACTTTCCGCCGCCGTGCGGGTGATCAGGAAGTATAGTGCCTCCGTGTGTTGGGTGACAGACAACGCGGGGATGTTGAGCACAGTCGGAGCCCTTGTTGAGGATTTAGACCCGGTGTTGCGAGATTATCATCACGATATATGTAGAGTTGGCATTTGGGTTAGGGGTGACTTAATACCATGGATTGACACGCGGGGACTCCCCCCCCCATACAGTGTGCACCCCTGCGAGTTTGGGAGAGTTTCATGGATGTTAAATGGATAACATGGCATTCTCTGTAAGTTTTGGGGCGCAGTGTTTAGTGCCCTCTACACCAGAGTTAAGACTTTGACGGTTTTGGGAATGCAGAGTGGGATGGCCTTCACCCACAGCTGGCCATATATAGCGATAAATGCACAAGGGTCAGATAAGCACATCTTAAACTGTTGGTGACCCTGTAGTATGCGTGGGATGTTGAAATTATGTATACATTGCACTAATTTTGAGATCTCTAGAGTTTGATGCTAATTGACAACGATGCAGTCCACGGTTTATCCCGACACACCATCCTCTCCTCCCCATAGGATACGGGGTACTCCCATATTCGACACAAATCTGTAGCCGGACTCAGTGAAGCACTGCGATCCAGCTAACCTGTTTTTACTACCCGTTATCCACTGCTGATGAGCCACGAGGTCGGTGGTTTTCTCAATAACATAAGTGATTTGATTGTGTTTAGTATCCTAAGAACCTTTAGTGATTGAATTTTTTGTATTTTCTTGTTACTTTATAGAAATCAGAATTGTGGGAAACCTGAAAGAGTTGGAACAAATAGAAACCATAGCCCAGAGGATGGATTCTGTAGTAATCCGAAACGCATTGGCAATTGTTTGAATTCAATGATGCTGTTTGGAATCATTTAAATGGACGTTGCTGATTTACTCAAAACAATGTTCTAGTGTGATTGTTGTGAACACTAGTCATTGCAAATTGGTTTGAAAATGTTCCTTCTTCCGATTTTCTGTTAGTAGCAACCCTTACTCCAGAGCTATTCTGAGAATGTAATTTAGGACTCTCTGTAACAAAGTGTGGGGTACTTGTTGGTTTACAATTGTACTCTTCTTGATGATTTACTTTTCTGTATTAAAAAAAAGCTTGACCCATATTTACGTTCTTTCTTGAGAAAGATAATAATGTTCTAATAATTGCATATTTAAAGTTTACCCTCTCTCAGTTTGAGAGCAATACTAGTGAATTGTTCATAAATATTTTTCTTGTAAAAAACTTAACTGGTGGTAGTCGGTACTCCCCTATGGATCCCAGTGTTGGGATTACTGGGGAGACAGACCCGTGAGTAAAATTTGGGAAAACTTTTTGTTCCCAATTGGAGTGTATATGGGGCTACCGGGTGGTAAAACACGGTTCCGTTTTGTCTACAATATAAGAGTGGTCAGGATTCCAGAATCCGTTCCCCAGCAGAACATGGAGGTGTTTATGGAGACCTTTATCAAAGAAGTACTGCAAGGGCCGGCTTTGTCCTCACAATTCTTAGTAGAGAGAGCACACAGTATTACGCAGGTTGTGCCTAGGCCCGGTCAAAATCCGCAACCTGTCATAGCTAAGGTACTTTATTACCGCGATTGTGACGCCATACTAAGACGGGCTAGGGAGCTTGGTGACCTCATGTATGAGAACAGTAGGGTTTCCTTCTACCCTGATTTCACACCAGCGGTCCAGAAGGCCAGTATGTCGTTTGCAGCTGTGAAGAGAAGGCTGCGTGAAAAGGGCTTGCAGTATTCCATGCTGACCCCTCCAAACTCAGGGTGCAGCACAATGGGAGAGCTTATTTTTTCACAGATGTTTTCGGCTGCACACAAATTTATTGAGAACCTGACCAATTGATACGACAAGGGACTAGGAGATAGACCGTCCGGTTACGCTTGGAAGATATGAAACCCAGCGTACCTAAGTCAAGGGAAGGAGGTCAACGAGAAGCTGGATCAATCGGAAACTCCCGCCCCAGAGGGTCATGCTGGAATGTAGCTAGATATGTACCTAGTCAGTCCTGCGGCATGCATGAATGTTTTATTCCCTTTCTACTCTTTTGGATAGTTCTCCTCTGCTGTTAAAGTGTGGTTGGCCGCTTGGGAAGTGGTGTCCGGCACCCCTGTGCAGTGGCCCATGCTATTGTTTGTGTCGGGTTGTTGGGGTGGGGGTTGATCATTGTAAGTTGGGGGAGGGCAGTGGGCTGGGGTGAATGAGGGGAGCACAAACTGCCCGGTTGGCAGAGTTGGTATTTATGAAAATGGTTCACATCACATCGGGAGGACCATGATGCATGACTGGGCGTGGCCACCTGGACAAGTTAACTTTGGCACCCGTTGCTGCACTCATCTGAGTTATGGTGTATAGGGTAATGAGCTGGAATGTGCGGGGCTTGAATGGCCCGCACAAAGCCAGGAAAGTAGTGCAGTACTGCGAGAGACAAGGTGCTAAAATCGTATTGTTGCAAGAAACACATCTTAAGCGGCAGGGGAATGAAGGGGCTGCTCGAGGGTGGGGCAAATGCAAGTATTTCACCCAATATTCTGCATACTCAGCGGGGGTGATGACTCTGGTACACAAATCGCTAGGATTCAGGGATAGTGGGACCGAGATAGATCCAGCTGGAAGGTATATCATTGTCTCGGGGTGTATGGGCCAATCAAAATTAACACTGGTTAACATATACAGCCCCAAACTTGGACAACCCAGGCTTTTTTGAGGGTCTTCTGGAGAAATGCCTAAAGTATAGCGATGCATATGTTCTGTGGGCAGGGGGATCTAAATGTTGTCTTGGACCCAGGGCTGAACACAACGGGGGAGAGAAAGAGGTGCACGAGGGTGGCTGAAGCGGTGCTGGGAGCTATGGAGATTCTTACACTGGAGGATGTATGGAGGGTGTTGCATCCGGGAGTGGCGGGCTTTTCGCATCATTCCACTGCACACAACACATCAGCCCTTTCCCTTCTCTACTCTTCTATTTCCGATACTCTTGATGCTCTTGCCCCTGTCATGAGGATCCGCTTGAAGTCCAAAGCCAAGTGCAATTGCTGGTTTGACTCCAACCTATCTACACTTAAACTAAAGTGTAGGGCGGCTGAGAGGAATTGGAGGGCTTCTTGTTCATCCTCTGACAAACTGGCCCGTCGCCTGCTCCAAAGGCAATACCGACTCTCTGTCCTCACCAAGAAGAGTCCACATTCAAGCCCGTGTCTCAGCGGCATAAAACCCTCTGGATCCTTCCCCTCCCCCCTGAAGCACTCACTTGTGCATCCTCTTCTCAAGAAACCCACAGCTGATCCTACCTGTCCGGCTAACTATCGCCCAATTTCCATTACTCCCTTTCTGGGCAAACTCCTGGAAAAACTGGCCATCTCTCAGCTCAACCTTCATTCTGACACGGTTGGCTGTCTCCATGACCACCAATCTGGCTTCTGAGCTGCCAGAAGCACGGAAACTGCTCTCCTGAACATCCGTGAGGATCTGCTCTCCAACCTTGACGCTAACATTCCCTCTGTCCTCATCCTACTCGATCTCTCATCTGCCTTTGACACAGTCAACCATACCATTCTGCTCAACTGTCTCTGTGATAACCTCGGTATCACTGATCAGGCTCTGGCCTGGCTGACCTCTTTCCTCTCTGACCGACCTTCCCAGGTCAAACTTGGGTCCTTCCTATCATCTATCTCCCTCTCTACGTGTGGTGTTCCCCAGGGATCTAACCTCTCACCCTGGCTTTTCAACCTATACTTGGCAACTCTTGCCCACTGCATTGACATTTTCTGTTCAAATTTCCAGTGCTACGCTGACGACACAACTCATTTTCAGGCTGCCCTCTGCCACCTCCTCTCCCTCTCTCATCTCTGATTGCCTAACTGCCATTCAAGATTGGTGTGCCGCCAATGATCTTTGTCTGAATGCCAGCAAGACGGAGATCCTCCTCATCGGCACACCTTCACCATCCTTTCCCCTTACTCTCTGGCCGGCCTCCCTTGGCCCTCCTCCTACCCTCATCTGCGAGGCTAAGAACCTCGGGGTCATCTTTGACTCCACCCTTTCCTTCTCGGCCCACATCTCGGAGGTCTGCAAAAAGTCAAATTTCCGACTGCACCTCCTCAGAGGTACTCTGCCTTTCCTCTCCTTCCCCCAGAAGCTCATGGTATCCCAAGCTGTGGTTCTCTCTAGCTTGGACTATTGTAACAGCGTCTTTCTAAATCTACCCGCCTCTACTCTCCGCCCTCTGCAACTAATCCAGAACAGGACTGCAAGACTTGTCCTTGGCCTCAAGCCCCGGGATCGTATCTCTCCAGCTCTGAAATCTCTCCACTGGCCCCCAGTGGATGCAAGGATTAAATTCAAGACCCTCTGCATTGTCCACAAGGCTTTCTGGGGCCTGGGTCCAAAATACCTTCAGCTATCCCTCCGCAAATACCTCCCCTCTCGAGCTCTTCGCTCCTCTACCTCCAACTCTCTCAGGGTCAGTCGTTTTTCAAAGAAACGAGCTGGGGGTAGATCTCTGTCTTCGGCTGGGGCCTCCCTCTGGAACAGCCTCCCTGCCACTCTAAAACTTGAGGAAAACCACGTCAGGTTCCAGAAGCACCTCAAGACCTTCCTCTTTGCTTCTGCCTTCGCCCCCCCTCTCCCCTGCTGTTCTGCTTTCTTGGCACCTTGCACTGGGACACCCTCTCTCTCTGGTCCCAGGTTCCTGCTCATCATGCCACCCTACCGCACTGCCTCCGGGCCACCCCTTGCACTGGGGTTTGTATCTGTACCAATACAGCCCCCCCTTTTTTTTCCCCTCCTGCACTTATCAGACCCACCTGATCTGCTGCCTCAAACCTAGCACTTGCCACTTGGCTACACTACCACTTTGTGCTGATTTTTTATTTATTCATTTTTGTTATGATTATTTATCCTGTTTCTCCTTTGCTCTGCACTTTCCACTTTCTCCCTCCCCTCCATGCACTTTTCCCCTCTCCCTCTCCCATGCACTTGCACGTTCTCAATGTCACTGGGCCTAGTAAGATTGTTGTTTCGTTCTCCCCTGTTCCCCTCCCTTGCCTTGTCGCGCTCTGAAACACCTGTGTATGAGCGCGATATAAATAAAATATCATATATCATAACCAGAATAGATTATATATTGGGTTGCCCCTACTTTATTCATTGCACAGAAGGTTGTGAGATGTTACCAAGGACTTTGTCAGATCACTCCCCGGTATTGTGGACAGTGTGTTTGGGAGAACCGCTTCCCCGTCCTAGATGGAGGTTTAAACCAGCAGCCTTGCTGGATATCGCCTTTAAAAGTGACATACACAGCTTGATTAAACATTATTTCCTGGAAAACGAAGGCTCAGTGCAGAGTAAGGGAATGATCTGGGAGGCGTTTAAAGTGGTGCTTAGAGGGGGGTGTTTGTCTGAAGAGATTGGGGTGCTGAGGACAATACGGAGAGAGCTCAATGCGGTGGAATTGGAGATAAAGCAGTGGGAGGGGGAGAGACTGAGCTCACCAAAGTCGCTAGCTAAGCTGAAGGAAGGGTTGGACAAGTTTAGGGCGCTAGCGGACCGGGAGGTGCAGAACTTTGCGCAACCTGCAAGGGCCCGTAAGTATGGAGAGGAGGGGAGGCCAGGCAGATACCTTGCGGCTCTGGTCAGAGAAGAGCGGGGATTTCGGGAAATAACTGCTGTGCGGCGCAGTCGGGGGGAGGTCCTAGTGAAACCAAGTGAGATAGCGGGGGAGTTTCGCAGGTTTTACGAATCCCTTTATGCCAAAAGGGGTACACCTCTGGGTACTAAATTGAGGGAATATATATCGAGGGTGTGGCGCTCCCCAGGTTTGACGTGGAGGCAGTGGAGTCCCCTGCAAGTCCCATATCGTTAGAGGATGTGTTTGGAGCTATAAAAGCCCTACCCACCGCGAAGGCCCCAGGAACAGACGGCATAACGGCAGAGTTTTATAAAGAATGGGGACCGACGGTGGCTAGTCACATGATGGGGATGTGGGAAGAGGGGATGTGTAGGGGTCTACTCCCACCTACGCTTCGGGAAGCTGTTATTACGCTGATTCCAAAGCCAGGCAAAGATCCACTTGATTGCTTGTCGTATCGTCCAATATCTTTGATAAACCTCGACACGAAGATTTTTGCTAAGGTTTTGGTGGATCGCCTCCTGCCATATGTTACGCAGGTAGTTCACCGGGACCAATCTGGGTTTATTCCTGGAAGGTCGATGTCCTTAAACCTCAGACGCTTATTCACAATATTGGCGCGAATAGACCTGGGGACGCAGGCAGTGGCGGCGCTGTTAGATATGGAGAAGGCATTCGACTCTGTTGAATGGGAGTACTTGTTCGAGGTGTTGGCGTGGATGGGGACTCCTCCATATTATATGCAGGCCGTGAGGCTGCTGTATTCGGGATGTAGAGCTCAGATAAATATAGGCTGAACGTGGTCGGACCTGTTCTTGCTCGGGAGGGGGACAAGGCAGGGGTGCCCGCTCTCCCCATTGCTTTTTGCATTGGCCATAGAAGTGCTGGCGGGCAGACTCCGGAAGATGCATGGACACAGAGGACTAAGTATGGGCGGGCCGAGAGAGCTAATCTCACTGTATGCAGATGATGCAATTATTTATATTAGAAATCCTGAGGTTAACCTTAAGCCCCTCACACAGAAAGTGGCTGAGTTCGGGGGATTCTCTGGACTCCACCTGAATCGAACTAAGTCTTCCCTGTTCCCCTTGAACGAGGTAACAATTCCTCCAACCAGTATGGAGGGTTTTGGGTGGGAGCAGGATACGAATACATACCTGGGGTGGTAATTAGTAGGAACGGCCAGTCCCTGCTGGATAAGAATCATGGGGAGTATTTAAGGTAATCGAGAGCAAAGATAGATATATGGTGCAAGCCCCACTCACACTTATGAGCCGAGTGGCTATTGCTAAAATTGTGGTTATCCCAAGCTTTTGTATATGTTTTTAAATATACCGGTCTGGCCGGGGAAAGGTTACTTTCGCGAGGTGAAATCTCAATTGATCCGGCTGGCTTGGCATCCAAAAGCCCCATGAATACGCTGGGAGATCTTGACGCAGCCATGGGAGAGGGGGGATCGGAGCCCCGGATGTCGAGGAGTATTTCTTGCAGGCCCAGCTGTCTTTTGAGAGATATTGGATGCAGGGAGGGTGGGGGGCCCCCACATCTGCATATTGAAAGAGGCTCTGTGCACCCTTGGTCGCTGCAGGGACTATTGATCTCGGGGAGAGTAGCTGACAAATGTAGATTTGATCCCGTAGCATGTACGGTGCAGGCTTGGAGGCGAGCTATGAAAACGGTAGGAGTTGACCAGGTTATGGCAGATCGAGGCCCTGGCGCCCACATGTAATATGTCCATTGTAGGGGAGTGGGGAGGGGCGGGGATCGAACAATTGGAGGATATGTATCCTGAAGGGAAGTTTGTGTCTCAAGAGGAGTTCGGGGACATGATTAGCAAGGGCCCTCAACGCACATTACAGTACTACAGGATGAGGGCTGCCTTTAAAGAATGGTTGCCGGTCTTCCCAGATATCCCTCAGACTACACCCCTGCTGCATTATATACGCAACTCCTTGGGGTGCAGCAGGGTGATCTCGACAATATATAAGGTGATTCTAGCAGATACACACCGGGATCCCCCCCTCCCCCAAGCGAAGGACAATGGGAACAAGACAGTGGGGTCATCTTGGGGGACAAGCAGTGGGAGAGAATATGTGGTCCACGCACACTGGGGCGTTCAGTTCAAGGTTGCAATTGATTCAATTTAAGACCCTTCATAGGGTCTACATTTCGTCGGCACGCGCGCATAAATTCGATGCAACAAAGCCCGCTATATGCCCGAGGTGTAAGGTGGATCCGGCGGATATGATTCATATGCTATGGGGGTGCATTGCGCTGCGCTCTTTTTGGGAGGGTGTGTTCGGTACCATGACGGCAGAGCGTCCCGTGCACGATGCTATGTGGCATGTTGGGGAGGACACCGGGTACACCCAAGAAGTACAGTAAGCTGTTAGCCTCTTGTATGGTAGTAGCTAGGAGATGCATCCTCATGAAATGGACACACACCTCCCCTCCGGAGAGGAAGGGGTGGCTAAAGGACCTAATACGGTTGAGTGATACCGATAAAGACTACGCTGCCCTGAGTGGGCCGCAGAACAGACCTAAAGATATCTGGGGTCCATTGACCATGTATTTGATGGCGAGGGATGTGGATCCGGAATGAAGGGGGGGTGGGATGTGGGGGCACGTCCTCTCGCCCTGCAGACGTAAGCGCGAGGAGAAGAGGACTACAATAAGGTGTGCCACATGTGCCCTGATGCTTGCACGTTATTGTATGTTTTTATCTTGCTGTTGTGCTTGTATCTTCCTGATGTAAATGTGATATGGTCTGATGTGGAGATGTGAACCAATGAATAAAGAGATGTTTAAAAAAAACAAAAAAACAAATTGACGTTTGATGACTTAAGGAGCGCAATAAATAAATTGAACACGGGTAGGTCTCTGGGACCGGATGGTCTCCCGGTTGAATTCAATAAGATACTCCCAGAGTCTGCCCTCGAGTTAATGAAAGACATGTTTGTGACTTCGAGAAGAGATGGCCTACTGCCTCACACTACTAATCATGCCATGATTTCGGTGTTTCTCAAGAAAGGGAAAAATGGAAACCTGCCTTCAAGCTACCGCCCTATTAGTCTAATTAACACTGACAACAAAGTTTTGTCCCAGGTCCTGGCCATGAGACTTGAAAAATTACTTCCGACACTAATCCATGAAAACCAGTCCAGAATCATAAAAAACAGACGAACTTCGAGTGATAATGATATTGCAGCATTTGGCCATCGCTCTCAGATGCGAGCACGGATTGAGCGGAGTAAGTCATTAGGGAGTTGGACAGAGGATATGGTTTAATGCAGATGATATGTTAGTCCTGCAGGATCTAGGAAAATCAATGCCCATCTTGATGGATCTTTTGGCCAAATTCAATGAAGTATCTGGATATAAAATTAATTGGGCAAAATCTGAAGTTATGCCTTTAAATTACATGTTGATAAATCTTTGATTTTACGGCTCTGGGTTTTAGGTGGTATGAGAAAAGATTACGGTACGTGGGCCTTTGGTTAACCCCTACGATTGATGACATGGTAGATGAAAATCGAAAGGAGTTTTGCAGAGATTTTAAAATGGATTTGGAGAGATGGGCATTACTAAACGTGTCGCTATGGGGGAAAGTAAATGCCCTCAAAATGACCTCGGCTCCAAAAGTGAATTATATACTTGGCATGTTACCACTGAGGATCAGCCTGCATTAGTGGAAGGAACTAGATAGTTTGATGCAGAACTTTATCTGGGATCGCAAACCTCCTAGACTTAAACTTTGGAAGCTCCAATTACCTCTACATAAAGGTGGGCTCGGGGTCCCTAATTTTCATGCAAACCATCTGGTGTTTTCAGCTCAGTTCCTTGTCCCATTTCTTAATAATCCAGATGATTGGACAATCGCAGAGGCGGGCCTTGCTGGTCCACTGACCCCTAGAGCGGTCTTATCTACGACGACAAATTCGGGAGGTGAAAAAGTTCCTAATACGGAATGTTTGCGAGATACTTGGAAAAATGTACTTGGCCTACTGGGAGTTGATGCCTTGAAATCGCCAAATGCCTCTATTTGGTTCAATGGTAGGATTAAAGACAAAAGTAGGACACTGTTTTGGTCAGAATGGTTGCTTGGAGGGGTGAGTTGGATCGGAGACCTTGGAAAAGAAGGAAAATGGCTTTCAACTAAGGAGGTAAAGGCGAAATAGGACATCCCAGGTTTTTCGAACACAGTTTACAGACGGTTGAAAAAGGCTTTTTGGAAAGGTGGATTGGGCAAATGACCTAGATCTGGATCTTTGTACTGCCAAATCCAAATAGGGAGATGGAGGCTTGGCCAGCAGGGTTTATAAACGGATTGTTGCAAGATACAAAGAGTATGACAATTTACGGGAAGAGTGGTGTAAGAGATTGGGCTGTGATATTACTACTGAACTCTGGCAGAGTATATGCAAGAATGTCAATCTTTGCTCAATTAATCTGGGTGAAAGATCCAGGCAAATACAAATTCTAAACAGGGTTTACTGGAGTCCAGAACATTTGCAAAAGAGAGGTCTTTCTGATTCTGATGAATGTTGGGGCTGCGTGCACAAAGTTGATACTCTGGAGCATATGCTGTGGAACTGCATAAGAGTGCATGATTTTTGACTGGAAGTTTGTACAATATGTGTGGAGGTGCTTAGCGTGGAGTATTGATTTTGATTCTAAAACTATGATCCTCGGTGGGGATGAGTTGATGGAAGATTTGACAATTTCACAAAAGAAATGGCTTCTTAGAGGTGCTATAATTGGTAAGAAAATGATATTACGTGGGTGGAAATCCAAGGTCTCTCCGTCTATAAATGACTCTGTTGACAAAATGAATAGACTTGCGGACATGGAAAGGACAATCTACAGGAGGGAAAGAAAAGTTAATCTTTTTGATATAATTTGGGGGAGGTTTCTGGATTTGTACTTGTTTCAAAATGTATTATTATAACATTTGGTTGGGGGGGTGGTCCCTGACTATGTATATAATCTAATGTGTTTGTATATAGTTTCGAGCTGTACTTTAGAAGGATTTATTGCTCTTATGAAATCTTTTTTTTGTTTGTCTTTTTCTGAGATTTTGCATTTGATATGTGTATTCGTGTACACAATGTAAATAAATATTCAATTATGGGACTGCAAAAAAAAAAAAAAAAAAAAAGAATCTGAACCAACGAGTCCCAGGGAAAGCCCTGTAAGGTACTGGTGCAAGTTTGACTATACTTCTGGGCGAAATTCATTTGTGTTAACAAAGCTTGGGTAAGAGGAGAACCATACTGTCTTCAGGAAGATATGCTATGAAGGACTGGGAAGGTCCCTACAATTGTCAATAGAGGAGAAAGGTGTGTCACATTCTGCTCCGTGTCCATATCCAGACAGGAGGGCTGGAGCCCGTCCCTGCCCCCATCACCTGCCGCACAAGAAGTAAGTCGTCCGGAGCTGCCTGCTCCTCCTGTTACTGGGTAAGACTGAGTGCGTATGCTGAAGTACTATTAGCCTATTTCCGAATTTCTATTTTGCCCCTGAGCTCCAAGAAGTAGCCTGCAGCAGCATCCGATACCCAGCTGATTTTCTTGTTGTTACAGCTGTGTACAAACATGTGCACTGTAATTAAGATGGGCGCCGCCGAGCTTTCTTGAGTCGTTGCTTAGCAACGATCTCCCGTGAGTGGCTGATCCTGATTTGCAACCGCGCTCTATTGGGGTGTTCCGGAATCGCCGCAAGGGTTCAGCCGGTCTTCGACACCGAAGGCCTGAAATAAAAGGCTACTCGCCTGTCTGTGCCCTCATTCGGCTCCGTGTCCACATCCAGGGAGGAGGGCTGAAGCCCGAAACCTGCCTCCATCCCCTGCCGCACAAGAAGTACGTCGTCCGGAGCTGCCTGCTCCTCCCATCACTTGGGGTAAGGCTGAGTGCGTATGCTGAAGCACTATTAGCCTATTTCTGAATTTCTATTTTGCCCCTGAGCTCCAAGAAGTAGCCTGCAGCAGCGTCCAATACCCAGCTGATTTTCTCGTTGTTACAGCCGTGTACAAACACGTGCGCTGTAATTAAGATGGCCACCACCGAGCTTTGTTGAGTCGTTGTTAGCAACGATCTGCCGTGAGCGGCTGATCCCGATTTGCTACCGCGCTCTATTCGGGCGTGCCGGAATCGCCGGAAGGTGTGAGCCGGCCTTGGACACCGAAGGCCTGAAAGAAAAGGCTGCTCGCCTGTCTGTGCCTGTCCATGAATGTCCGTGGCATAGCCACCCCCCTAATGTCTGCCAACAAGTGAGTACCCACAACACCCAGCTAACTTCGCTCTGCCTGAGGCACTAATCTCTTAGAGGTGAGGGACCAGCGAGGCATCTACATCCTGAACTATGCCCAGTAATCTTTAAACATTTACACCTCCCAACATCTGTGATTGTGTGCATGCTCGCTGCCCTTCTCAGGGAGCTCAATGAGCCACGTACATCTGGCGTCTCATATCAAATGGTCTAGATCACTGTAAACACTGTACCGTACCCATGTATACTCGACAGAACTGGCACCTGTTATACGTCTGGGTGACCCTGGCGTATATTGCCTTACAGCTTCAATGTAAACCTACTAAGCTCTCAGTGCCCTCTTTTGACGTAAGGTAATTTGTCTAGGGTATACTACACAATCAGATGCCACTACCCATGTTAGAATTTATCATAGCCCGTCAATATTAGCCAACATCAGATCTTTATCAGCTTTGTAGGTACATTGATCCATACACGTACCTAAACTGCCTTCTATGTGCACAATGGCTTTACTTTAACTTGCCCTTCTTACATCTGTCTCAGTCGTCTGTGTATAATTCCGTCCCTCTTTTACACAGCCTATAGTACGTCCAACACACTACTATTTATGTTACCTTCTATAATTGATGCCCGATTGTAGTGGACAGCCCAACACAAGCTGTACGGCCAATATTTGACTGCAAAGTTCCATTATTCCAATGTGATTATTGTATTGCCTCCTTTTCTTGATGCCCTAAACGTTTGGTGTTTGACAAACTAGTTCATTTTTTACGTTGCCACTGTTAATACTGTGTGGACGAAATGTATTGTGTGAACTATAGTCTGGTAAGACGCATTGCTTATATTGTACGCTAGTACCTGTAGCTTATAACCAGCTGGCCGCATACAGCTGACTCCTGCTGATCTTCTGACCATATACTGTACCCCCTGCACCTAATTTGCCCACTAGTGACTTGGCCATACAAGGCTTCATTGGGCCAACTACACAATATCTAAGTACCTGGACATAGACTGCCCGGCAACTAAAGCCAACGGGCCTACTCTCTTATAGTATGCAGGCCTACAGTTGCCAAACCTTATTCTTGATGCTTACCTTAATTGTTACCAACCATCCTGCCACTGCGGTCGATACTATTCAGTCTGAAATCAAGGCCACAACCATGACCACTCCCCCTCCACCACGGTGGATAAAACCTACAAAATTCTTGCCACCCCCTCAAGTAAAACTTAACTTAGAATACTATTAGGCCTACCAAATTCCTACCGGAATTAAATCCAGGAATCAAGTACTCTAATACAGAATCCACCATACCTACCGGTTCAACAGGTATCATTACCCCTTGCCAAATGATCAACCTCTATGCCACAGAACCAGTACCCAGCCAGCCATGCTCCACAGGAACTACAAATGGTAGGCTAGGCACTAGACTTGCAAGATACCATTTTCTACATACTAAACCCTTAGACAAAACCTGTTCTCCCTCAGTGCCTCTGGCAGCCGGGGTTCCCATTAACTGAAATGCTAACATAAAAGTCACAAAAAAAAACAAGAGGAAACCAAAGAACAGGTTGTCCCAACCCTCCCAACACTACCAACACTACCTGCCCTCACATAAAAGGAACATTAATAAATGCAAGATCAATGGTAGCCCATGCTATAGACATAGCTGACTTAATCAATACTGGTGAATTCGACTTCCTAGCAATAACGGAGACCTGGCTTCATGCTGTGGCAGGGCCTTCTCTGCTATTGGTCATACCTGACAACTACATTATCTTAAGAGCGGATAGAGAAACCTCCAGAGGAGGCATTGACGTCATTGCGAAGATGACCTTGGGTCTTAGAGTATTCCCTTCACCCTCTGTCAAGTCATGTGAACTACTAACAGTCGAATTAACCACAACTAATGCTAGCACCCTGAGTGTTCACATAATTTATAAACCCCCCCGGGCAGATCGGCACTTTTGAGGAAGACATTACAACAATACTATCTACTAACACTAAACTTACTTTGCAAATCTTAATGCTAGGTGACTTTAACCTAGGTTACAATGATCCTAATGACCAACATGCAGGAGCACTGTCTAATACCCTTTCCGAACGTGGTCACTCACAATAAAAGTAGAACCTTAGATCGGCTAGCAAATTTCTATTGTGAGACTACAATCACCTCTGTTGAACCTCAGTTGTGGACTGACCATTACTTAATATCTTTCACGACACAAGCTAGCAGACCGGCAATTAAGACCAACCGAATAGCTCCACCTCTCCTCACAAGGAACAAACAGAATATCACAGTAGGCAAGGTACTGCCCCTTCTGTTAACAACTTTGAATGTGTTACCAGATACCTCAGACCCAGCCTTGCTAGTAGAAACTTACAATTTAACCATCACCCAAGTGCTTGACACTATCGTGCCACTTAAAATGTGAAAAGCCAAACCTAGAGTTCACCTTAATTCATGGTTCACACATCAGCTAAAAGCCCTGCGTGCAGAAAAAAGTCCTAGGGAAAAATATTCCCTCTATGGAGAATAAACATAATCTAAAGGAAATGTCCACAAAATATAAAACAGAAACACTGCGAACCAAATGTGAAACCTATAACAACAAGATTATTAAAGCTAGTTCCAGTACTAAGGAATTATTGGTTATCGTAAGAGAAATGGAATCCCCAATTCGCCCTGAGGACTTGTGTATAGAAAGGACAAAATATGGTGTACTAACATCCAAAATGCACTTTCCAATAAAATTACCAACCTTCAAAACAAACTTGCAGCCAAAAGGCTTAGCCTTACTAAATCAGGTACCCACCACAGACCCCAGAACTGTGCTAAACCGCTCAAGAGTTTTCAATTCTCCCAAGTCACCACTTTAGAGGTGGAAAATATCATTGCCTCGCTCAAGCCGTCAAGATGCCCAGACCAAATAATCAAAGAAGCGGCTAGAGACCTAGCTCCCTTCATCACAAAATTAATTAATGCCTCATTTTGAACTGGTAGTGTCCCCACCAACCTTAAGGACGCGTGGGTGCTACCACTTCTAAAAAAATCTTCACTGGTCCCAACCATCACCACTAATTATAGGCCTATCACAATAGTTCCGTTCCTACTTAAGATAATAGACAAAGCAGCGTACCTCCAGATCCAAACGTATCTGGAGACCAATAACCTTTTAAGTTTCGACAATCAGACTTCAGACCACTACACGGTACAGAACTGCGTTGATAGATCTCAAAATGCAAATCGATCAACTTAAAGATAGCAGGTAATGCACATTATTGCTCTTGTTAGACCTATCAGCTGCATTGGACCTTGTGGATCATGGTCAGAATTCCACAACTCCAGGGCCGTTGAGCACGTAGAGTAGCCAACAAATTCTTCTAACCAATGTACCCCTCTGAGTGTTTGAACACACAGACAAGTCTATTAGTGGGAAGATGGAACACCAGACGAAGACCGTAGGCTGTAGAAAGAAAAAACAAGGCACCGTCAGTATTAACCACAACTCAAGATTGAGACAGTGTACTTAAGATAGCTGCAGTTAGGAAAGTAAGCCCTTTTGTCTTGGTCTGTAATGGCCCTGAAAATAGAGGTAGGTATACTTAGGCTAATGACAAGAGACTGAAGAAACAGTGGCAAAGAGGAATACACAATACAGCTTACCGTGGGCTACTAGTAAGATTGGTTAAGTTCCAAAAGTACTCCAAAAGGTTGCAGAATGATGAAAAAACAAAAAAAACAAAAACTGACCCGACAGCACAAGGACGCTTAGACCTAGAGTGGCAATCAGTCTCCAGTCCCAGTTGTCCCACCGGAACCGACGGCACGAGGATGCCTATGGCTAACGCACCGAAGAAAGTCTCTAGTCTGTGCGTGAAGGAAAGACTGTCTCCGTGAGGATTGGAGACGTGAGGCAGTAATCCACAAAGAAGAAACAGTTCGGTAGCAGGCTGACTGGGTTGTTGTACCAGAAAACGTGGGACAGAGTCAATCCAAAAGAGTAGAAGCAGGTTCAGCAACGGGTGGGCTGGAGTGCGGTACAAAACGTGAAGCAAAGCAAGTTCAGGTAAGGCAGTCCGGGTCTTTGCACGCTGTTTGAACTATACCGATTGTTGAAATCGTGAAGCAAAAGCAGTCCGAAGAACGTGGCAGAAGTCGGCACAAGTATAAACGAGCAAAATGTAATTAGCCTGTTTCTGCACTCCATTAGCAAAATTGAATCTGCCTATTTCTGCATTCCATTAGCAAAATCGAATTTGCCTATTTCTGCACTCCATTAGCAAAATTGAATTTGCCTATTTTTGCATGCCACCAGCACAACTGAATTAGCCTACTTTTTAGGCCACTAGCATAATCGAATTTGCCTACTTTGTTAAATACAGTCTAAGTCGAATCTGCTTATGCCCATACACCTGTAATTGCCAATTGTGCCTACCTGCGTGTGCCTAGCCCATATCACTTCTTACCTTCCATAGCTCAACAGCCCAGCTCACTTTGCAATCACAATTATGCTCACCTGGCTCATTCTCATCATGTTCCCTTTCTGTGTCATGTTCAATAACATACCATGTAGCGGAAACTACATATCACATATATTCAGTAATGGATTCGCCAAACACAGCTGCCCAAGACACCACCCCATCCCCTGCCCCACACGCAAAAGTCAGTGCCACTTCAGATGACACCTTACCTAACACTCCTTACCTACCTAAGGATGACTACACTGACACTAACTCTAACCCCCCCATCCCCCAAGCTACCAGGCTACCTGCCCACAGTTAACCCTAACTTCATTACCCGTAACAATAGCCTAGGCACTAGACTCCACACCACACCCAGTAAGTCGCCTGCAACATCTAAGACTAAGGCTAACAACAAGAACACCGCCAACTTCGCTAACACTGCCTCTTTAAAAGGTGCTCTACTTAATGTCAGATCCCTTGTTGCTCATCCCACAGAAATCACTGACATCATCCTATCAGAAGATCTCGACTTCCTTGCCATAACAGAAACTTGGCTACATGAGGCAGCAGGACCCTACCTAACCCTTGCTGTTCCCGACAAATACTCCATCCTCAGAGCCGACAGACCTAATGCTCGCGGAGGAGGTGTAGCTATCATATTTAAATCTTTGCTCGACCTCAGATCTGTTACCTCCCTTCCACTTAAATCATGCGAGCATCTCACCATCAAACTACAAACCACCCCCCCCCCCCCAAGAGTACAATCACCATTCAACTAATATATAGACCCCCAGGTCCCCCAGGTACCTTCGAGGAAGACATTACCTCTCTAATAGCTGAGAAATCTAAACCTTTTTTTTTTTTAAACAATTTTTATTATATATTCAAATAAATAATACAAACACCAACCAAACACGCAGTGCAACCAACTTTACAATTTCACATTATTCTACACACAATGTTAATCACTGCTGCCCTTATCCCGCCCTCCCCTACGATCCTATTGTTCTTCTCTCTCCATGTCCGCACCATGTGGTGGGGTCACATATCCAGTGGATTCTGTCTAGTCTTGTATTGTTCCAAATAGTACCGCTACCATCGATTTCCATGCCATCAGGGTTCCCACCTCTTCCTCTTCTCCTATATTGCTCGTTTCCTGCCATACCATGGTCTCTGCCTCATCCCATTTTTGCAACTCTTTCCACCACATCTCCGCCCGTGGCCTGTGACAAGCCTTCCATCCCATGGCAATCCTTCTTTTTGCGAGCACATATGCTAAATCCTTCAGTTTATTAACATGCTTAAGTTTCTGCGATCTAGGGAACCCTCCCAGTAGACAAGCCCAGACTGAGTCTATGACAATAGTAACCCCCTTTGCCGCCAGTTTTCTCTCTACTTCGCTCCAGAAGCGCTCAATCACCGGGCAGGACCAGAACATATGTACCATATCAGCCTTTTCTTCATCGCATTTGGGGCATGCCTGTCTGCCGGCGTTTTCAAACCTCGATATCTTCAGGGGTGTCATGTATGCCCTGTGCATGATATATAGTTCTCTCTCTTTTAATCTGGCGTTTCTCGACACCTTTTTATGGTACCCCAGGGCACGTTCCCACATCCCATCCTCCATCGGGGCTCCCACCTCCGCTTCCCAGTCTAATCTTAATTGCGTTGGTTGTTTCCCAACCTTGGACATCAGCATTTCATACAATCTAGAAATCTCATGCCCTCCTTCCGTTATATCATATATCATGTCTATGGTAACATCTGGCTCACCTACCAGTACTGTCTCAGGCCAAGTTTTTTTAATTTCCTGCGCCATTTTATAATATGTAATATATTGACCCACATGTAGCCCCACTCCCTCTTCTAACTCTTCAATATTTATGATAGCCCCTTCTTGCCAGACATCTCCCATAGTTACCAACCCCACCGATTCCAGTGGCTCCTAATTGTCCTTCGTAGCTGCTCATCTCCCCTAGCCAATGCCACTAGCGGTATCTGCGGGGAACATCTGGCATGCTCGGCGGCAGATCCTCCATCCGAACATCATCATCATAGGACGCGCTTTCATTTCTGTCTTAGGCAGCCAAATCATTTCTTTTAAATAATATGGGGCACAATCTGTTTTAAACAACCTAGATTCGGGTGTCACTTCGTCTGAAAGCCATTTGGCAACATATTGCAATTGGCTGGCTACATAATAGACCTCATAGGTAGTTTTATTCCCCCTTTTTCATAGAAGTTCTGCAACTTCCATAGTGCCACCCTATTCCTGGTACCTTGCCACAGGAAGTCTCTGCATAGGCCATTCAATCTGGTGAAAAACTTCTTAGGTATTAGATACGGAATATTTCCAAAATAATGCAGGAGCCTGGGCAAGACCACCATTTTGAGCATTGCACTTCGCCCCATCATTGCTAGATGGAGCTTTACCCAAAACGTCATGCTCTTTTCAATTTTTCTTACGGCTACCTCGGTATTGTGCCTGTGCTCTTCTACTGTGTGATACACATCTAGCCCAAGGTACCGAAAAGTACCAACAGCCCAAGGAGGCTGCAGCACCGGCAATTGCTCAGCATTGAGCCCTTTATAGCTACCTAATGGGAAAATAATAGATTTCTGTGGGTTCACCGCTATGCCAGACAGCCTTGCATACCTATCCATGACCTCCAAGACATACTGGAGATTTTCTTCTGGGTACCTCGGGTACAACAGCAGATTGTCTGCATACAAGGAGATCAAATGTCGCTCCCCTCCCACTTCAATACCTATCATATCGTACTGTTGTCTGAGGTATATCACCAAAGGCTCTAAAGCTAATATGTACAGCATAGGGGACCATGGGCACCCTTGTCTGGTGCCTCTGCCTAGTTGCCATCTTTCGGAAATCACCGCTCCTGTTTTGACCCTGGCCAACGGCTCGCTATATAGCATCTTTGCCCACCTTATATATCCAGGCCCCATACCATAGCTCGCCAAGGCTGCCAGCAGCCATGGCCACTTGACGGAATCAAAGGCCTTCACAGCGTCTAAGGACACTATTGCCATTTCACCCTCATTTCTGCACCCCCATTTAAAAACCCAGTGGAGACACCTATGATTATGAGTTATGTTCCTGTTCGGGACATAACCCGTCTGGTCTGGGTGTATCAATTTGCCAATGACTCTACGCAATCTGCCTGCCAGGACAGCTGTCAATATCTTGCTGTCCTGGTTCAGCATTGAGAGCGGCCTATAAGAGCCACAGCTGTGTCCAGGCTTATTAGGTTTGGGAAGTGGTATTATAATAGCTTCTCTAAGTGACTCTGGCAGCCGCCCCATCTCAAATGCTTCATTTAGCATGTCCAGCATCGGGGGGGGGGGAGCGCTTCTGCACTTTATAAAACTCGCTCGGAAACCCATCTGCCCCCGGGGTATTACTAGTAGGTAGCTGCCTCACCCCTTCCTCTAGTTCCTCCATGGTAATCGGTACATCCAGTTCCTCTCTTTCTTCAGTACTTATTGTTGGTAGACCTATGTCGTCTAGTGTCTCTCTTATTTCTCCCCAACTGCTTTCCTCCACATCCCCGTATAGATCCCTGTAGTAATTTGCAAACTCCAGGTTAACTTCCTCCTGAGTGTCAGCTACACTGCCATCTTCTCTTGTTATTGTCCTGATGGTGGGTCTGGGGATCTCGCTCTTGTACAACCATGCCAAGAGCCTTCCTGTTTTATCTCCCCCCACATGCTGTCTTTCTACATATTTCTTATAGTTAAGGTTAGACAGTCTGTCCCATAGCTCCGCGCACGTCTGTTGCCATTTAAGTATCAACTCCACGTCTATTCCAGTGTCATCTCCAATTCCCTTTCTGCATTATGTAGATCAGCCAGGATTCCCCCTTGCAGGCTTTTAGATTTCGCTATGGCTACACCCCGCAACACCACCTTAAAAGCTTCCCATAGCGTGCTCGCTGAGTCCACACTACCCGTGTTCACCTCAAAGTAATTTATGATCTCCTCCCTTATATCTTCCCTAAAAAGGGGGTCTTTGAGTGCCTCCGCCCGGAGGCGCCACGTCGGAATCCTCGCCCTTGGGGGCGGAATTGCCAACCTACTACCAGGGGCGAGTGGTCCGACAGGACCCACGCCTTATATTCTGCCTGCACTATCTCCACCACTGTTTCAGACGTGACGAAGACGTAGTCCAGCCTTGTATGCAGCTGCCGTGGGGCAGAATAATGTGAGTACTGCCTATCATGAGGATGTTTTATTCTCCACACGTCCACCAGACCAAAGTCGTCTAGCAGTGTCTGTAATGCTTTTGCTGCTGGGGCAGGTCCATCAAACTTCCAATCTGATCTGTCTATCTTAGGGCTTAATACACAGTTGAAATCCCCTCCCCAAATCACTGTGCTTCCCATACACATGCTGAGATTAGTACTCACGGTTCTGAAATATGTTGCCGTGTCCTGATTGGGGGCATAAGTATTCACAATGCATACCTCCTTATTTTCCACCAGTCCCCTCAACATAACCATTCTCCCGTCTGCTTCCGCAGTTTCCTGCAACTTGTCAAATGGGACATGCGGCGCCACCCAGATAAGCACGCCTCTGGCATATGCAGAATATGTCGAGCCCGCTACGACCCCTTTCCACTTCTTCACAACCATTCCCAGCTTTTCCCGCGTCAAGTGAGTCTCCTGTAGCAGTGCAATATCTATCTTTTGTCTGCGCAAGTATAACATCACTTTGTTCCTTTTTAAATAACTATTGAGGCCTCTGACGTTCCATGTAATTATTTTAAGGTCCCCCATGGCATGTTAGAATTCCCGCTCCCCCACCGCCAGTGCAGACCAGTTCCTCTTTCCATTTCTGTCTATATAGGCTTGTTTCCCGGTTCCAACTACCCCTAACTACAAACACCCCACACAACCCTCCCTCCCTCCCTCCCTCCTTCCCGCCACCCTTCCCTTCCCCAACTTCCCAAACTCCCCTCCCTCGTCCCCTCCCTTCCCCAACATCCCCCCACTCAACTGTTGCCCAGCTCCATCCCTGGATTTCAGGCACCCCCGCATCTAGCTCTTTCTGGCTCACGTCTGTACTGGAAGCTCCGCAGGGTGAGGTTGTCCTAGTGACCAACCTACTACAACTACAATTACTACTCGGGGGGAGTAGGGTACTCGTGTCCTGCCGCTCCTGTATGTAATAGTTCAATTACACATTGCTATTCAACCTGCGCATATATGCGCACTACTATATTCCAGTCTGTTAAGTTCAACACTGTCAAGGGTATCCCAGCAGAGTGTAATCTTTACTCAGTCGCCTCCCTTAATTTTAAACACTATCAATATCTCCGCTGGGATACTCGCTCTGCATCCCCTCAACATATTTACAACATATTTGCAATGTCCCCATCACTTATGTTCCGCTCGATCTGGCTCTGCATCTTGTTCCGGTAGCCTTGAAGGCCCAGCCATGTCGTTGCATCTTCCGGTGTGTCAAAGAAGTACATCTTGCCCTTGTGCTGCACTTTCAATTTTGCAGGGTACAGAAGCATGTATTTTATTCCCGCTATGCGTAGTCTCCTTTTGATTGCAACATAACTGTACCGCTGCCTCTGTACTAGCATTGTATGCGAAAATACTCACAATCTTTACAATTCAGTATTTTCGCAATTATCGCCCGGGGGGGTGCCTCAGGCTTCGGTCTCCTCATAAGGGCTCTGTGCGCACGCTCCACTGCGAATCCTTGCGAAAGTCTTTCAGCCCCTCTTTCTTGTAACAATAGGTTCTCAACGTAGTCTCTAGGGTCTTGGCCTTCCTCTCCCTCCGGCAGGCCGACCAGGCAGATGTTGTTCCACCTTGCGATCCCTTCCGCCTCCTCCGCCTGATTCTCCAGGTTAGCTACCTGTTGCTTCAGTACGTGAACCTCCTTGCATTGTTGCCACTAGTGTCCGTGTTGGTTTTCACTGCACTCTCCAGTCTGCTTGTTCTCTCTGCCAACGCCCTCACATCCTGTCTCAGCAAGGTGACTTCGATGCTTACTGCGTCTATCTTGGCCTCCAGGGAAGTGCGCAAGTCCGCCATCGCTAACCCCCATGAATCTTTCAGCTCCGTGATAGCCGCCAAAATCTGGTGACTTTCGGTCGTTGCAGTACTCTCCGGCGGTGCTGTCGCGCCCTTGGGTGCTATGGTGGCAGGAGATAGCTGCGCCTTGGCAAATGCTTCCATTGTGGATTGTTTGTTCTTATTTTTGCTCACGGCCCCTCGTCCTGTCATCTTGCAGCCGCCGTTCTGGGTCTGTGGTTGCTTGGTCTCTGACGTATCGGCTCCGCACTCCTTTTTTGATGCGAACCCGGTGCAGCGCCACCGGTCTGAGGAAGTTGTCCAGAAGAGCTTCTGTGTAGGCCTGCGTCTGCCGGGCTATTCCTGTAGTGGGTTGTGCTCTCCCACGTATTGATTTTTCTTATTGATCGCAGAGATCACTCTTTCCTTTGCCTTAGTCACCTGACTTCTGGGCTCTTTGCACACTGTGCACCGTTGGATATGTCCTCAGCAATCTTCCTTGCAAGCTGCCATATGCCGTGCTGCTCTGTAATGCCCTTTAATCTTAGGTTCTGTGCCTTCTTCGGGGTGACCTGCTGATTCTTCAACCACCCAGCAAACCCCCAGCTCCCAGTGTTGCTCACCCCTTAGCCCCTAGGTATGCAGGGCCATCCCCATTAATATCAGCCCATCGGCATATAAAGGTGTCTTTCAATGGCTGTTATTATGAAGGGCTCGGTTTCATCACCCAGCTGCTTAAACTGCTGATGAGAAGCCTCCCTTTACATTAGCTGCCCCTTCTGCCGAAATATCATGCTTTGCTATCCAGCTCGACTCGCCCGCATTGTTATTTATCCAATATGCCCCATTACAGTGTATCACAGGTCCGTGTGCGCTGCGCTTATTTCCATTCAGGGAAGCGTTTATGTGGCTTTCAGAACGCTCAGGAGCCCTGATCGCGTTACAGTATCCTTTCGGCTCCCTCGGGTATGTTGCACGCTGTTGCGCTGCGTGAGCGATTATTACCACGAGCTCCCAGTTTACTGTTTAGAGGGAGTTCTTCCCGCTGCTGTGTCCGCTCGATGCCCTTCAAGCCCGCTTTCCACAGTTTCCGCGCGACGCGAGCCGGCGCCGCAGAGATCTGGGCACCCAGTTTAATGCGCGTTCTTTTACTGCTGTTCGCCTGGAGTGATCGCGCCTCTATGTCTTGAAAGTCCACCATTCCAGAGCTCACCGCGCACTGCAGCGCAACGTGGGCTGTTGTTCCAGGGATCAGATGTTCCTCCGTGCACCTCGTCCGGAGGACGCTCCGCAGTCACCGCTGGCAGCTTAGAGATTCCGGCCATCAAGGGTCTCGATGTCTTAGTTGTTCCGCCATTTTTGGAGGCTTCATATTTTCAAGGGCTTGCACAAAGAAGCTTGCATCTCCACCGTACTTGACACAAATTACTAGCCTGTTGCTGTCGTAGTGGGGAACACGTTCCGACGCTACTGCTCCAAATTTTAGACACTTTTCAGTCCATTTAAGCGCTTTAGCACGGATCATCGCCGGATTGGCAGGAGCAGCACACCAGAGCACGTCCTACTCCATGGCTAGCTGGCCACACCCCCATCTAAACCTTCAGCACAAAATATCATTCTCTGAGACTTTAACCTAGGGTACAACGACCCTAACGACATTCCAGCGTCCTCCCTTGCTAACGCTCTAGCCGAGCATGACTATATCCAATTCAATACTCTACCCACCCATCAGAAAGGTAGAACCATTCATTGGGTTGCAGTCCATAACTGCAATATCACCTGCAAAGCCCCCCAACCTCTCGTATGGGCTCACCATTTCCTCATATCATTTGACATTAACAACTCAAACCCCAAACAGTGTCCCCACGCACCAGCCAGTGTGACCAGAAATAAGCAGAATATCACTGCGGAAAACCTTACACCATTGGTTCTCCCCATCCTAAATACGCTCCCTGCCGCTGCTGACCTCAACCTACTAGTCAACACTTACAACGACGCCATGACGAACGCCATTGACGCCGTTGCCCACTAAAGATACGCAAAGGTAAACCCAGAGCTCATTTGAACTCTTGGTACACACCTGAGCTCAAAATATTGAGAAAAAAAAAAGCCAAGATGGAAACCTTATGGAAAATGACTCCATCAGCTGAAAATAAAATTAATCTCATGACTATCTCCTCCCTTTACAAAAAGGAGATAATCTGCACTAAGAAGGAAGCCTACAATGTCAGAATAAACAATGCAGGTTCCTGTGCTAAAGAACTTTTCACCATTCTAAAGGAATTAGAAAATCCCAACCCACCGACAGGCACATGTGTGAAAGACAAAACCTGGAGCACTAGCATCCAAAACGCCCTTGCCAACAAAATCACTGGCCTCCAAACGAAAATTGAGGCCAAACGACTACAACTCTCCAACAGTAACTCCTCCACCACTAGCATATCAACTCCCACTAATACCACCACTGGCTTCATGTTCAAAAAGGTAACTATACCAGAAGTCCAAAAAATCATAACATCCCTCAAACCTTCAAACTGCAAAAGGGACAGCTGCCCCGCCCAGATCATCAAAGACGCAGCAAGAGACCTATGCCCCTTCATCTCCAAGCTAATAAATCTATCCTTTTCCACCAACTCAGTACCTAGCAACCTGAAACATTCATGGGTTCTCCCACTTCTAAAAAACACAATCTCTAGATCCAGCCATTCCCACTAATTACAGGCCCATCACAACGGTTCCATTCTTGCTAAAAATCCTTGATAGAGTTGCCTACCTGCAAATTCAGGATTATTTAGAGACCAACCAACTGCTAGGAATGCGTCAATCTGGCTTTCGACCTCAACATGGAACAGAAACTGCCCTTGTTGACCTCAAAAGTCAGATTGATGACATTAAAGACAAAGGTAATGCCGCCATCCTACTCCTTCTAGACCTCTCAGCAGCCTTCGACCTGGTAGACCATAAAATGCTCTGTAACCACTTCTCATCTGCAGCCCATTTCTCTTCTTCTGCTGTCATGTGGATACAATCCTTCTTGGCCAACAGAACCATGAGGGTTTTTTCATCCACGGCAGCAGCAGATCCCATCTCCATCACCTGCGGTGTCCCACAAGGCTCTTGTGTTTCCCCCACTTTGTATAACATTTTTACAAAGCCTCTCTTTGACAAACTGGACCATCTGGGTGTCACCTACACCAATTACGCAGATGACACCCAAATACTCCTCACCATCTCTGGTAACTACAGTGTTGACGTCATCGGGATTAACAAAATCTTCTCCATCATTCAGCCACGGATGGCCACACATGGCCTCTGCTTGAATGATGAGAGGACTGAGCTTCTCCTTGTGGGATCACCTAACAACTTACAGAAACTCAGCCCTAACTGCAACAATGTCATCATTGATGGTAACACAATCCCCATTGTTAAAAATATGAAAACCCTCAGCTTTTATTTCGACGCCAACACCAACCTCTCTAAACAAGTTAACATGACCGCTTCAGCCACTGCCTACACACTGGGAAACTAACTTTTATCCACCAATAGCTGCCTCACGCTGGTTAGGGCTCTCATACAATCCAAGCTAGACTATTGCAATAGCCTTTACCTGGGTGCTAACCAATCTATAATCAACAAACTACAGGTCCTCCAAAACAATGCGCTGCGAGCAGCACTAAACATTACTAGGCGAGAGCACATCTCTGCCACCAGAATATCTTGCAAATGGCTCTCTATACAACATAAAATTGACCTAAAAACCCTTTGCCTCACCTACAAAGCCTTAAACCACCTAGCCCCTCCCTATCTCACTAACAAATTCACCATGAAGCCGGCCACTAGAGTTACCAGATCTTCCAACACTCTATGCCTCACAGTGCCCAGATTCACCTCTAAAAGAGGCAGAGGCTCTAGCTTCACAGTCCTGGCCTCTCAACTCTGGAATACCCTGCCTCTGAACATCAACATCGATCAAATCCTTTCAACTGTTCAGGAAACAAGTCATTGGATGGCTACTGGAAAAAACGAATTCTAAGTTAGACTAAGTCCACTACAAACTGTATATACCGTACACTCCTCACAAATGTTTAACCGCCAATTTTAATTACTTTAACTGTATATACTGTACATATTTCTACAAATGTATAACTGCACATTCTATATATATTGTGCTTTTGTAACCTGTCCTTAAGCGCCCTTTTACCCCAGGGTCTGGAGCGCTATATAAATAAAATAAACAAACAGACAATAACAAGGTATAGAGCGCTGCCAGTCCGGGGACAAAGCAAGGATCGCCAACGAGATATCACAAAGATCCAAACAAGATAACACAGGTACTTCAATTAATCAGAAGCGCTGAAACAGGAAATCAACGCGGGTTAAATGCTAGGTGTCAAGTGACCGCGCTCTAGGCGTACCGTGCAAAGTGAAAGCGTGCAGAGGACGCCAGCGTCTCCATAGCAACCTCCAACGCTCCATTAGCCGCAATATGCAAGTAAGGAAAACCCGATTTAGATCACGTGCAAATAGATGTGTCTGTTCTCTGCCGCGCTACTGGACTTAGCTACGTTGTGCATTACACCGCGATTCTTGACAATCATAAAGTTCTATTTGAACACCTGTCCACCGCTGCTCACTTCTCCAAAGAAGCCACAGCATGGATTCAATCCTTTCTTAACAATAGGTCAATGAGAGTATTTTCTCCCTCAGCCTCTGCAGACCCTACACCAATTACATGTGGAGTACCACAAGGTTCTTGTGCATCATCCACAATGTACAATATATTCACTTAGCCCCTGTTTGACGATCTGGACCGCCGGGGTGTCACTTACACTAATTATGCAGATGACACCCAGATACTCTACCCTTATCTGGTGACTACGATACAGACCTGGCCTTAGTGAACAAAATGTATCTAATCATTCAGGACTGGATGGCAGCCCATGGCTTGTGCCTGAATGATGACAAGACTGAGATCTTGATCCTAGGAGCTCCGGTTAACCTTAATAAACTTAGTGACAAATGCACATCTTTCAATATCAGCGGTATTGTCATCAAAGTTGCTAAGGAGGTAAAAACATTAGGTTTTTACCTAGACTCAGCTCTGAACCTGGGCAAACAAGTGAATTCTACAGTCTCTGCAACAGTGTATACCTGCAAGCTAATACATGCTTGCAAACCATTCTTTTCTTCTGAGAGTTGTATCACATTAGTGCAAGCCTTAATTCTCTCAAAACTTGATTATTGAAACATCCTTTATTTAGGAGCCAGCAAATACATCGCAAACAAACTTCAAATTCTACAAAATAACGCACGTAGGACAGCACTAAGCATGCCCAGGAGACAACACATCTCGGAGGCCAGGAGAAAGCACATCTGGCTAGCTATCAAGGATAGGATCCAGTTCAAAACAGTGTCCATCACCCATAAATGTCTAACAAATGCTGCCCCGCAGTACCTTAGAGAAATAATTGTCAGAAAATCATCTACACGTCCTACGAGGACAGCTAACTCCTTCTGCATCCTAGTTCCCAGATTCAAGCTGAAAAGAGCAGGTGGCACTAACCTTTCGGTCTTGGCTGTCCCCCAACATTGTAACAACCTCCCCTCTCATCTGCGAACTGACCAGACCTTCCTTTGCTTTAGGGGAAAAATAGCAAAAGTTGGCTAGTTTCGAATGACATATGACTTACGCTAATAACACCGCTTGTTAATATTGCTACCCAACGGTTGGAATGTACCCTTTTGTATTATACAGAAGTATATTTTATAATATGTTCTGCAATTTATTCTATGTGTAACTAACTTCAAAATCTCTGGAAATGCGCCCCGATACCTATGGGTTTGGTGGGCTATATAAATCAATAAACAAACAAACAAACATTACCCATAAAGGACATCTATCGGGAGTCTTGAAGCCCTAAGCAGAAGCGAGAGCACATAGAGACACTTAACCACTACAGAGTAGTAGGAACCGTCCTAGAGGAGCACTTGGTCAATGCCAGGGAACAGGGGAAAAGAAAAGAGCACACTTCCTTGCTCCCACCCACTTCTAAAGAGAATCCAATCAGAAGCTGCTGGCTTAGGTAGAGTGGGGCTCAAACACACCCAGATCACTGTAGCGAGTTGGCAGAGATACAGAGGGACACCACAGACACTAACATGGCAGCCTCTAAGGAAGATGTAGAACAATGCTTTCAAGTTTTTCAGGATAAGCTTTCTGCCTCTTTGCAACTCCAAATTGACACCTTTACCGCAGAATTTAAATCTTCTCTGTCAGATATACGAAAAGACAGTGCCTCTCTGGAGGAAAGAACAGATACTAATGAGAAGGTACTACAATACCTGGCTCAGGACACCACGAAGTCGGAAGAGCTTCTCGAACAGTTGGCAAGGACAACACACAATCTGTACCTGCAAAGTGAGGATCTGGAGAATAGATCAAGAAAGTCTAACATTTGTGTACGAAACATTGCAGAATCAGTGAATGACTCAGCTCTGAGAGAGGAAGTTACAGAAGTATTTAGAGATTTACTGAACGCGGAAGCAGAGGTAACAATTCCAATAGAGAGACAATACCCCACACCTTAGATTACTACGTAAATCCAAAAGAAACAAAAACTCTCTGGAAGAGTCATCCAATAGCCACTAACAAAGACACATTTCTATTAGCCTCCCTCAACTACAAAGAGGCAATTCTACAGGCCAAAAAAGAAACTTACAATAGCTGCATCATCCAAGCCAAATCAAGCACCAAAGAACTCTTTAACATACTTAGAGAGTTGGAATCCCCGGCCCCACCACCAGACACTTGCATCAAAGACGCCACATGGTGCACTAAAATCCAGAAACCCCTGCTGGACAAAATATTGATGCTACAAGACAAAATAGAATCCAAAAACACTTAGCCTCTCTGCTGCTACTCTTCTACCCTCCCTGCTAGATCCTCTCCCCAAAACCCCACAATCTATTCAACTTCTCCCCTCTTACTACTAAAGAGGTAGAGGACATAATCACAAAACTAAAACCATCAAAATACCAGGGAGACATTTGCCCTGCGCCCGTCATTAAAGAAGCAGCCAAGGAATTGGCTTCTTTTATCACTTCCATAATCAACGCTTCATTTGAATCAAGCATTGTCCCCAAAAACTTAAGACGCATGGGTCCTCCCATTACTAAAGAAACCAACTCTAGACCCCAATATCCCCACCAATTATAGACCTATCACCACAGTTCAATTTATACTGAAAATTCTTGATAGAGCAACCTACCTCAGATTCAAGAGCACCTGGAAACAAATAACCTGCTTGGCCTAGAGCAATCTGGCTTTAGACCAAGACACAGTACCGAAACTGCCTTGATCCACCTTAAAACACAAATTGAAGAACTAAAAGAAAGGCAAACTTGCCCTCCATCTACTATTAGATCTGTCAGCTGCATTAGACTTTGTTAACCACAAAGTCCTCTGCAAGCATCTAACCACAGCAGCACACTTTACGGATAAAGCCAATGCATGGATCCAGTCTTTCCTCGACAATAGATCAATGAGAATCTTTGTACCATCAGCCGCTGACGAGCCCGCACCAGTCACGTGCGGAGTCCCACAAGGGTCGTGCATGTCTCCGACCTTATACAATGTGTTCACAAAACCTCCATTTGATGACTTTAACTGCCTGGGTGTCACCTATACCAATTACGCGGATGACACCCAGATACTCATCCCCATCACCGGAGACAACAAAAGTGATACGAAAGCACTCAATGACATTTACCTTATCATACAGGTCTGGATCAAGGCATAAAATAAGCAGTGTCGTATAGCAATTTACTATGGAATTCTGTAGGTTTGCTAATTAAAATGAAAATGTGTAGCAAAACTAGCTATTTAAGTTTCCCTGTTCAATGAAAACCTAGCGCACCCTGAATTCCTCTCTCGCCCTCAAGGCTCTCTCCACCCTCTTTTCTCTGTTCACTGCAGGTTTAAAATCAGCTAATGCACAGAGAGTGGAGTAGTATTAATCTGCTCCACTCTGTGCCAAAGGCCGGTGGAAATGCTAGGCAAGATTTTGTTCTTTTTCAAATAATTGTAAACCAGAAGTAATTTTTATTAAGCTAACTATATCCTGCCTGACAGTATATTTGAACTTAAAGACAGTCATGCAATTCCATTCCTAAAAATGTAAGTTGTTACACAATGCATAACTACAGTACTGCTAATGTTAAACACTGCGTTGCCTCCATGCTTTACAGTAAAGGTTAGTGTATCTAAATCTTATAATGTAAACTATATTCCATTTTGTTGGGGGAAGATGCATCATATTGATACATGAACACGTTGAGAATGTACGTGATCATACGGTCAAATGCTTTTAATGGCAAACCCAGTTATGTGACATGCTGGTTGCATACATCTGTGAAACTGCTACTCTACACATGAGCTGATCCCCAAACTCCTTGACATTATTTCTTATCACTCTGCTGCTTTATACCAGCTAACCTGAAAGAGAGATAGCCACAAACTAGACGTTTCCACCTAGTTTCCCCAGTTCTCTTCCTGCTATGCGATCCACTGTTCTTCATCTTTTACTTTCTTATCGCTTACATAATGAATACTTAAAGCTAAGTAGATGTTGCTGCAAAATAGGGATCAATAGTTCAATCCGTTCGGTACATCGACAGATCTACTGCAATAAAGTACACTGCAATAAAGTACACTGTTAGCCTATCGCGTTGCTCTATGATTAGGATTGCATTATACATTAGCACCTGCGGGAGAGCTGGCCAAACTGTTTTCAGAGTTTTTTTTATTATATCTATTTATGTGTCCATTTATCCAGCTATCCCTTTATATTTTACATACACTTATCCAGGGATTTCAGAGCCTACTCGCCCACACGCATAGAGTAAATTTAATGAAGGGCTAGTACCATTTGCAGGCAATGTTTGACACTTTTAGTTAACATTTATTTTGTTTGCAGTAAATGTGTCATGATGCCTGCCCCCGGAAGACCAGACCAGGCCCAGCAGCCCCGGAAGCAGGCATCATGCCACTTGGAGCATGCCCAAAAGCCCCAGTTAGGGGCTGTTTGGGTGCAGTCCTGGCGCCTATGGCGCCAGGCTCATTATTGATAACTTACCTGAAGCAGACCATGCTGCATACTCACCTGAGGCAGACCATGCTGCATGAAGACTCAAGCCAAATGAGGCTTAGGAGGAACTTATTTTACTGAAGGGACTATTTTGTTACTTGGGTGGGGCTGTGGAAGAATACTTACCTGGATCTTCTTCCAAGGCTATTTAAACCACGCCCGGACAGCCACACATGCTTCGCGTTATTCTGCTTGCTGCAGCGTAACGCTCACCGTGTTTTCAGCAGCTCCAGTCTTCAGCCACGCCCGCTTCAGTCCTGGGACTCCTGAAACAAGAAGAAAAGAAGGATAAAGGTTAGAACAGGAGTTTTAACTTTAATCCTTATCTGAATCCTGATCCATTTCGCCACGGAGCTGAAAGCATCGCTTCGCATTCCTACGGCGCCGCGCTGAACTCACCTGCTTGGCGGTACTTCAGCATTCCATTACGCTCTCTCCATCTCGCGGCCGCCCTCCGACACCTAAGGAGACAAAGACAGCAAGGTGAGCAAGGGGACTCTCTAAGGCTATACAAGCTACCCCCAAGGACTTACCTGATTTACCACGGGGGGTACTCACCTCATCTCGGGTCGGCGCAGTCAACTCTGCTTCATCGCCGTACCCCGGCCCGTAAGGGGAAAACCACAATAGACTTACCTGAATCTTACCAATTGCCATTTGGAATCTTCGAGTGGATTAATCGGCAACCTGCAAGGAAACGGACAGAGTGAAGATCAGACATTTGAACTCTTATGAACAATTGGACTTTAGAGTCAATACTGGAACTCACCAATTCCTCTACGCCAGTGAAGTAACTGGTCATCAACGCGCCCCTGCAGTCGACGCAGGATGGAGAGCTCATCCTTCCAAACCATCAGGTGAGACTAAGGAGGGGACATCAAGAGTGATCTGTGGGAAGACAACGGGAGTGGGGAAGGTGGGTTGACACTCAATTACACGGGTGGTTAATTCCTCTTCTCCTTTGCAGAAGAATATTCCTGCGAGCCAGACAAACTAGGCTGAGCGGGCCAGTCCAGTCAGTCATCTCGGCGCTACACGTCACGCTGGTGGAAACAACAGCGGCCCAGTTCTGGTCGACGCCCCCGTGGGAACCAGGTGAGCGTAACAAAATGTCAAATAAAAGTTGCACTGTGCATGGCTAGCCTCAGGGTGCCAAGCAAAGTGTCTTCGTAGTGACATGCACCATTTTACAGAAAGTGCATTTTGATCTTTTGTCAACCATTGCCGTGGGTCGAGTGCATTTCTCTTAGGTCAAATTGGTAAACTAAGTTACTTGAACTGCATGTCTAGTGGAATGTTGAAGAAGTTGCAAGCCCTGACACATCTCACTACTGTCTTACTTCACCAGCGGTACACAAACATGCTGTATTGTCTTGGGTACAAATACTTTCGGGTGACATTAAACATATCAGTACAGCAATGCTAATCAAAAGCATTTTAATTAGCAAACTTTGCTAATCAGTTTTTGAAAAATGAATTTATGCCTTGCTGAATGGCCAAGCACGGGCTCTGTCTTAATGACGATAAGACAGAGTTACTTATCCTAGGCTCCCAACATAATCTTAAAGTCAACAAAATGTTTGACTCTTTCAACATAGACAGCAACACTATCAGGGTTTCTAAGGATGTGAAAACACTTGGCATCTATATCGACTCCACGCTAACCTTACCTAGACAAACCAACACGATAGCCTCCACCCCGGTTTATACGTGTAATTTAATTACTTCCTGCAGACCATTCCTCACCACACCCAACTTCATCTCGATAGCCATAGCGCTAGTACTGGCAAAACTAGACTACTGCAACGCTCTCTACCTAGGAACCAATCAACGGAACCTGAAAAAGATGCTAGTTATTCAAAACAACGCCATTAGGTCAGCACTGAATATCCCCAGATCACAACACATCTCAGAACATAGACATAACTTGAACTGGCCATCGGTCAAGTAAAGGATTGCATTCAAATCCTTATCTCTTACACATAAATGCCTAGCAAATCTAGCGCCTAGATATTTGACCCTCAAATTCTCACGAAACACCTCCAACCGCCCAACCAGATCTGCACACACACATTGCCTCAAAATCTCGAGGTTCAAGTTACAGAAGGCAGGAGGAAGTAGCTTTCCCATCCTGGTAGCAAAATTGTGGAACACCCTACTCATATACTTAAGAACAGAACCCTCTTACCTTCTATTCAGGAAAAATGCAAAAATCTGGCTTCTCGCCCAAGAGACGTAGATAGCTCAAACCAAAGCCTGCTGCATTTCACTATAAATGTCTAACATCAACACATTCATTTGTAAATATGGAACTATGTTTTATGTACAGTATGTAACTTGTTTATTTAAGAAATGCGCCCAGATGCCTACGGGTTTGGAGCACTTTATAAATAAATAAAATACAAATACAAAATACATATGGTTGGTCCAAAACGTCAAGATCCGGGCGCCCGACCCAGAGATACTCTGGTTGCATTGGCATGTAACCCCCAGTAGGAACAAATCTTAAGGGAAGCCAGAAAAGCGACACAGATTACACTCAATGGGAACAAAATCCAATTGTATCTAGATCTAGATCTCTCTCTCCAATGATGCTGCAAAAAAGTGATATGCGTGAAATCCTGCAACATCTGAAAATGCAGAAGATATCATATAGATGGACTTTCCCATTTGGCCTCTTATTTAGTTGGGAGGACAAACAGCATCGAAAAACAACAAAGGAGGAGGGAGATGAAATCCTGCGCTTGGATCAGGAAGATCAATCAGGTCCCAATACCGGGTTTCGTGCTTATGCTCCCCGAGGAATGCGATACTGGGAATGGAAGACAATACAACGCACCCGGACAAGAAATCAAAAGATCCCGAATTACACTTCGTAAAGTTGGGGCTTCGTAGTGGCTCATCTTGGGACCCACTAAAGACACACAAAGAGGGTTTTAGCATACCCTGCATTGATCCCTGGTTTAGGGGGTAGGCCATCTTCGAGGACGGAGTCCGAGGAGAGAGTAGCAAGGATGGTCTACACTAGGGAGAGGGGAAAGTTTTTGGGGGATTGAGGGGGAGGGTACAAGTTGGGAGTTGAGGGGGAAAGTATTAGGCGGAGGGGTCGTACAAGGGAATGGAATCGGAGGGTTAGAAAGATGTCCTTTGAGGGACATCCCCAATGTAGTGGCTTTGCAAAATGGCTTCATCTTCCACTGTTTGACACTTAATATAAGGGGGCTTAACACCCCTGTAAAGAGGAGGAAATTGGAACGGCTGTTACATCAGCCTGATCTTATTGCCCTGCAAGAAACGCACATCAAATATCAGGATTGACACCAGTTAAAGTTAAAGCAATATTCAATAATCAGGCGCTGTTGTGTGGCAAGCCAAGATGCCGTACCGCGTTTGAGCTCTGCATCGAGAGGGGGACTAGCATCTATTTTATACTGTACGCGTGGATGAAAGGAGCTGTATAATTAGGCGTCGGTCAACAGATGGTGGGGAGACACTTTGCAAGTCCTGGAGGTACTCGCACTTTCTACGCCGAGATGTACACTGCGGTTGACAGCCGCCAACACAAGCAGGTCGGGAAGCTGGGCCTCTGCTGTGACCCCGCCGAGCTGTGATACGGAGCGCCGACAGGGAGAACAAACACAGACCTGCAGCAGGTGAACGCAGCGGAGGAGCGTTGTACAACACACCTGGCCCAGTGCTACCTGATAGCCAACTGACCTCTCACCGCTGACAGCAGAGAAGGTGTCAAGAAGTAAGTGCGGCACACCGGTGGGGTGCCGATCGCTGGCAGAAGATTGCGAACGTGGCTTGCTGGTGTCTGGGCGTGACCCAGCCATAGGAGCTCATCCTACCCAATAAGGATGCTTCCACACGGGCAGCTCAATTTTAAGTACAGGGGTATACTCCTGTTCTAGTTTTAGTAAGAGACACAACCCGCCCAGCCTGTATAGTATCACGCATCCTCTACCCCACCCAGCCCGGACTCCATTAAGTAAATTTGGCAGCGCAACGGCACATCTAGAGCACGGACTATTGATGAGATTGGATACCGCTGGAGTTATACAGTGGCACAGATTCACGGAACAACAATTACTCCACCATTTGAAATAGACTGTTCAACCTATATAGTCGGTCTCTACCGGGCCTGCGCAGTGGATCTGCCACCAATCGCAAACAGAACTTACACAGGCACTACCTCCTATATATCTGTAATGAAAGTCACCACAAACAGGAACTGCAGGCGCCATGACAAAAGGGACTGGACATAAGAACAGCAGGATGATCGACAAGTTTACAAAACCCACCCTTAAACCGATAGAAATGGCCGGGGAGGCCCCAGGGGCCAGGTGCTGACGGAGGAAAACCAAGCCTCAGCCCAAATCGATCTGCAGGGCGTAATGGACTCAATGCAGCGATGCTTTGCAGCAATAAATTAGAAGCTAGACGGGATAATGTCCAACATTACGTCAATTTGTATCCAATTGGAAAAAGCAACCCAACGAATAACAGAAGCCGAGAACCGCATCACCAGCTCCAAAGATGCGGTAACAGCACTGCAGGGTAACGTGACAGCATTATCTAAAGACTTGAGTCTTGTGAAAGTGTGAGGACCTAGAATCGAGATCACGGCAGAACATGCGTATTATAGGAGTACCGGAAGACACACTTACAGGGCCCAGTGGAAGAACTGCTACGAGAACTTGTGGGCGATCCGGGCAGGTCCCCACTATTTGTAATTGAACATGCTCACAGGGCGCCAGCAGCAAGACCTAAGCCTGGTGGCTATCCGAGACCAGTAATAGCCAGCCTGATGAACTATCGCGACAGGGATCTGGCAATATGGGCAGCACGTGAGAAACAGGAATTAAAAATGTGATCCAGTATTGTGCGCATCTTCCCGGGTTACACTTTAGCCGTGCAACAAGAAAGGCGCATCTTTGCTGGAGTCAAAAAGCTCCTTAGGGAACGCGACATTGCTTATGCCATGCTCTACCCAGCTAGGTTGCGCCTGCAGTTCCAAAATAAAACCTACTTCTTTACGTTTCCACGAGGTGGTAACCGCATTCAGAGAGAATCATATTCCACTACCAGAGACTTCATAAATTAGTTGGTTATATCCACCAATTCTGTGCAGTAAAATGCATTAATGGCAACCATTTAGCACCTTCCACACGCTACACACGCAACGCCCATAAATGGGCACCTATATGGTCCTCCACTCGTAGCGCCGACTGTTGCCCCCCGATGCGAGTGCAAACAAATGTTGGGTTAGTTTGGGGGGTGGGGATGGGGAGGGTGGGAAGGCAAATAGTCAAGGTTTTGGGGACTATGAGGGAGGGAGTACGGGTGATCGGGAAGAGTTGGAGTAAATGTTATAAAAGGCACATGGTGAAACTGTCATAATCGAGGGTATCTGAGGGTGCATGGTGGGGCACAATGTCAAGAATGAACAAAGCAATAGACACGGGATGGCATCCACCAGAAAGGTGGGCTCCACTGTAAAGATGTTAAGGTGGAATGTCTGGGGTCTGGGGTCACCAATAAAGACACAGAAAGTTATTGCATATGCTAATATGCTAGGTGTTAAGATCCTATATCTCCAAGAAACCCACATGATTGAATGTCAAATGAACCGAGTGGCACCGGGCTGGGGCGATCAGAAATATTACACATCACACTCCACTAGAGCACGAGGGAAAATGATATTAATACATTGTTCCCTCCCTTTCTCACACTATAAAACTGAGTGATGAACAGGGAAGATTTGTATTTGTACATGGGAAGTTGGGTAATCATGACGTTTTATTACTTAATGTATATGGCCCTAATGTTGATGATGCGGACTTTTACAGAGATATGTAACAGAGATATGTATCAGGAATGTGCCAAATTTCCCAACAACATTAGTTTGGCTGAGGATATGTATGGCGAGCTTTGAATACAAATCAGCGTGGCTCCACGTTTTATTCATCTGTACATGACATGAATTCACTCATAGACTTATGGTTAGTTACCCATAGGTTGCTTAATTGAGTACTAGATAGTAAGATACTCCCAAGAACACAATCGCATCACTCCCTGATCCTGTTATCCTTAAACATTCCAGGTTACGCCAAAATGAGAAAACTATGGCGCTTTAAACCAGCAGCACTTGAAGACATGGTATTCAAGCTAAATTTAAAAAGGAACATATCGCACACTACTACGATACTAATGAAGGCTCAGTCACTACACAAGCCATATTGTGGCAAGCATTTAAGTCTTACATTAGTGGCATAGCTATTTCCACAGAACATGGGGTGCTGTGGGATATCAAGGAAGAATTAAAAAGGTGCAAGGCCACATTAACACAAGTGCAACAACCAGATTGGGACTATTTTATTTTGATAGGCCAGCAGCTGGTTGGCACTACGGAGAAGCAGATAGACCGGGTAATTTGTTAGCATGAGCAGTCCGCTCTGATAAGGGTAGTTCCAATATCCCCTGCATAACCCGACCTGACTGTTCAGTGGCATACCCCGACAAGGATGTAAACGCTGTATTTTACGATTTCTATGCTGTACTATACACCCCGAAGGGAGAGGCCATGACTATAGAAATTCATGAATATCTGGCAGGGTTTCCCATGACTCTTCTATCTGCAGAGGTGCGTGGGTTACTAGAAGAGCCCTTGGATATAGTAGAGGTTAGAACAGCCATCAAAGACCCCCCAAAGGGTCAAGCTTCGGGGGTCCTATGGGCTGGGTGCAGAATTCTAAAAAAAAAAAAAGTTCATAGATGAGATTGCCCCCCCCGTCTAATGCTGGTCTGGACTGAAGCCCTGGAGGTTGAGATCTTACCTGAATCGATGCACGAAGCTATCATTATTTTATTACTAAAACCAGGCAAAGCTGTAAACGAATGTGGGTCGTATAGGCCACTATCACTGGTAAACACTGATGCAAAAATCCGAGCTTCACGCCTAACCCCACTTATGCCATACATTAGGATCAGGCAGGCTTTATACCAGGTAGGTCAACAGCATTAAATATACGCCGGATGTACATCATCATCTCGCAAATACTGCAAGACTGCCAGGGAGTTGCAGTTGCATTGGACATGCAGAAGGCGTTTGACACAGTGGGCCTCATTACGAGTTTGGCGGTAGCCGTGCCCTTAATAAGGGCACCGCTACTGCCAAACTCACTACCGGCACCCGCGAATGGGCCATTACCGGCCCATTACAAGTTGAATGCCCATTTGCGGGTGCCGGTATGGCCGGTCTCCCGAAGAGTATACACTAATGCCATACTCTCCTCCACGCTATTACTAGGAGGAGGAGGGCACTAGGCAGGGGTGCCCACTGTCACCTCTGTTATTTGCCTTAATCATGGAACCGCTAGCAGACTTGATGGCCGACCTGAACTCATTATATGCAGATGACATAATGTTATATGTGGGAGATCGTGAGCGCCATCTACATAAAATAACAGCGGTGCAGGAGTTTGGCAAATATTCAGGTTTACACCTAAACCGCAGTAAGTCTGAAATATTCCCTTTAACGCAAGGCACTCGAGAAGCAAGGAACACCTACGGTCTACACTGGTCACCTTCTAGCATCAGATACCTAGGAATAGAAATAGCACGCACTCCCGCCCTGACAAGAACCCTCAATTACGACACCCAGATGATAAAAATAGATACAAAACTGGAAAGGTGGAAGCATTTCCCTATATCACTAGCAGGAAGGGTCGCACTAGTAAAAATGATTATCTTACCCAAGTTACTATACCTTTTCAGTAACATAACATTGCGGCCAGGGAGAACTTTTTTTAACGAAATAGCTAGGTTGTGCTCTTCATTTGTGTGGAAAGGCCAATTAATAGTGAAATGGCAACGTCTCACACAACCATATGAAACAGGCGGGCTCTCTGCCGCTGACATTGAATTAGACTACTTGACTGCACAAGCACACTTTGCGACATTCTGGATAGAGCAGGATTCAGGACCACCGCATGTGAAGTTAGAGAGACAACGCTCCCACCGGCCCGATGGTACATTTGATTACAGGCAATAGGCATCAAAAAAAGAAACCAGTTAGACCCGGTGGAAGCTACACGCCAAGCATGGACTAAGCTAATGTATCGCTCCAAGAATGCAGTACTGTACGATAAAGCAGTGCCCATTTGGGGCTGGTCAGCACTGAACCCTCTTTGCGATAAGTCCATAGCGGCACACTGGAGCAGTGCCGGTATGAGAGCACCGGGTGACCTGTTCATAGAAGGCAACTTCATTACATGGACACTTCAACGGTTCCACTACTACCGGGTCCGTTCTGCGTTCAACATGGCTGTCATTTCCGTCAGAACCCAAATCACACCCATGTCTCACCTACATAATATCACAAAACATGGGGAAGAAATCTATATCGTTGCTATACAAATACGGCAGTCTGTTAACACTAGGTACAAGTGGGAAAGAGCCCTGGGCACTCCCATCACAGATACATGTTGGACGCAAATATGCAAACTGATGAAACAGGTATCTCTGAACGCCAGATACAGGTTAATATAAGTTTTAAAAAGTTCTTTCCCACCTCAGAGGGCAGATGCCCCAGATGAAATAGTCTGGATGCCGATATATTAAAACATGTTGTGGAACTTCTCTGTGCTGGCGGAATATTGGAAAGCAATATGTTATACACTTGATATAATTGGTCAATCTTTAACATAGACACCATCAATCTGTATATTGGGATATACTAAAAAATTGAATGTGAAGCAGCGTACACTTGTCAATTTTGGGCTTTTATTAGCTAAAAGAGCCATCCTCATGCGATGGACATGGAAAGAAGCTCCTTCATTAAAAGATTGGATTCAAGATATGATATGGGCCAACGATATGGAAGAAATCTATATAAATATCTAGGTCCACAAGTCGTCCTAGAGACATTTGGGCTGACGTTCGCTTGTACCTTACAAGTAAGAGCATGGGGGGCAGCAATATGTGATCATTGCAAAGTCTACATTGTCAATATAAGATTCCTAAACATGTATACAAATATTTGTGTTATATGCAGTTAAAATGTACTGTTAACATGTGCAATAAATTAAATTTAAACAAAAAGGGTAAGACTGCGGGGGTACCGACTGCTTTTAAGAAGGGTACACAGGTCTCTATTACAAATGTACAAGCTGACAAGAAGGGTCATTTCCTCTATCTTTTAGCACAGATGGGACCAATGACTATAACTTTGGCTTTTTTATATGCCCCAAATACAGGTCAAGAATGGTTTTTTGAAGACAGTATTAGCTAACCTGGCACAAATGGGTCAAAGTGAAATTATTTTGATGGGGTGGGGGATCTAAATATTGCATGGGACCCTGTAAGCTACAGGAGCTCTAATACCAGATGTGCTCGCCCCCCCGCCCTCCTTAGCTCTTAGACAAAAACGTGAGCAGTTGACACTTAAAGGAAAGGGCATATACTTAATTACTCCCATGTGCACAAATTCTTTTCAAGGATAGATTTTTTCCGGGCCTCAGTTCGATTGATATGTAGAGTAACACGAATGGACACCCACACAATCACCATCTCAGATCACGCCCCTCTGACTATTGAACTTAACCTTCCTAAAGCGCTGGACATTTCCGAAAGAAATATGGTCAGATCAAGTTCTCTGTGACAAAACAGATGGGAAAATTACGGAATTTTTTCATTCTAATCTGGGCGGGGAAGTAAGCTGAAATATAATTTGGGACGCGTTTAAGGCGACCCTTATGGGGGAGCTTATCGCGATACGAGCGCATAGGGAGAAAATCAGGCGTAAAATTGAAACAGACCTGGAGGGGGAAGTAAAGGATACAGTAAAACAGATGAACCTCCAGAGGCAATACCGCAATGCTAAGGGCAGAATGGAATGAATACATACTAAACAAGCAAAAAAAAACTATTGTATTGAAAGCAGAAGATATACATAAACGCAAACAAAGCGGATAGAATGTTAGCCAGACAATTAAAACAGAAAATAGAGCCCAAACAATATAGGGGGTGGAAGATACACCAGGGAAGAGGGTAGCGATTACAATCCAGTTCCACTTATTTTATTCAGCACTATACATATCAGACATCCCAGATCAGGTAGCACAAAATAAATATTTGCAATTATTCATCTGGAAAGAATTTCAGAGGCGGACAGTGCAAATTTAGATAAAGATATCACTTGGGAGGAAGCATTATTTGTAATAACGAACATTTCAATAAACAAAGCGCCAGGCAGATGACTATGTCGCTGCTTTTTATAAAAAGTTCAGAGCAACCTTGGCCCCAAAATTAACCGACCTCTTCAATTCTTTTACTAAAAAAGTGGTAAAATATCAGCTTCTATGGAGGAGGCCAAAATAATGCTTTTCCTGAAACCAGGGACAGACACAGCTAAATGTAGTTATTACCGTCCAATCCCCCTCATGAACATTGATGCAAAAATATTTACAACAATTCTCGCAAACCGACTTGAAGGCCTTATTCCTAAGCTTATCCACCCTGACCAGACAGGATTTATAAAAGGGCAACAAACCCACTATAATATTCGGCGATCTGCCACCTTCTTGGAAAAGTAGCCAAAAAGCGAGATGAGGCTATATTAGTGTCATTAGATGCTGAAAAAGCATTTGACCGCATGGAGTGGTCCTTTTGATTTGGCACTTTACGAGCTATGGGTCCTAAATATTTTGCGATGATACAAGCTAATTATGTGAATCCTCATTGCTCATTAATGGTCATCTATCCCGCAGGTCCTTCTTCATAGGCGCACAAAACAGAGTTGCCCCCTATATCCCCTTCTCTATGTAATACATTTAGAACCAGTGCTATCGCAGCTACATCAACTAGATGCTATACAAGGCATATCTTTTGGGGGAGAAAGTCATAAGCAGATGGCATATGCAGACAATATGCTTCTTACGATCACTAACCAGAGAACATCATTACCTGCGGCACTCGCCCAATTGGAGGGGTTCGGTAGAGTAGCTGGTCTAAAAATTAACATTACAAAGCCTGACATTTTAAATCTCGGGCTCAAACAGGGAAGATTATCTAAAGCAATGGAAAAAACACAGCTTTGCTGGTTGCTGAAAGGTATTCGGCGCTGGGAGTAAATATTACACGTTCACTTGGGGAATTATACTCTTCTAACTTCTGCCCACTATCAGCAGAGATTCAGAAGCTAGTTCAGTCCTGGAGCCCTTTGATGGTCTGATGGCTTGTTCAGATTAATTCAGTTAAGATGGTGATCCTACCCAAGGTGCTGTATTTATTTCATGCCCTTCCAATCAGAATCCCAGCCTCTTTTTTTCATGCAGCGCACAAAATAATTTCGAATTGCATATGGAAAAACAAACCCCCCCCGTATTGCATTGAAAACATTAATGCTTCCCCCTAATAGGGGATGAGTGCGCCTCCCCAACTTTAGAGATTACTATCGAGTAGCAAAGCTACGAGTGATAAAAGAATGGTTTGGGGAAGGCACAAATAGGAGCTGGAGACAGATGGAAGGGCTATCGTGGTACCTAGAATGGGAGAGAAACTATGGTTGCCTAGAATAGACAGACCTCTGAACATACATCACAGTGAGATTGCAGGGCTGGTGGAGGAAATATGGAATCATGCTATTCAGCAACATCACCTAATTTCCCTCTCCTTTCACCCCCTTATTCGAGAATCCACAGATCACTCCAGGTATAGCTGCTAGCTCCTTCCTTGAATGAAAAACACAAGGTTGTATAAAGTTCTGCGATATGTTTTTTTGCTGGCTGATGTCTCAATCGAATGAATCAGCGACTTTAAGATCATTAACATAATTTGAGCATTATAAGCTCCTAAATGACAAACCTCCGACAAGGCCTCCTACATATCAACAGACTTGGGCAAAAACCTTGGGGTTCACACCAACGGAAGAAACATGGTCTTGCTTATGGTCAGAAATACTTAAAATGACTAGGTCCATACAGATTAGGGAATTCTGGGTCAAATTAATGTTCCAATGGCACTATACCCCCGAACGCCTACATAAAATTGCTCCATTGGTTCCTGTCTTTTGTTGGAGGGAATGTGGGGGGAAAGGAGACTAGTTACATGTCTGGTGGTCATGCCCTAAACTGTCCCACTTCTGGAAGGAGGTCCATGGAAATATGAGGATAATGTTTGCTTTCAAGACAGAATGGGCATTGATTCTGAACTTCTTGCATGGGGATTATATGGAGCAACACTGTCTGCAGAACTTACGAATACTGGACATACTTTACATTTAACAATAGACTCGCATCCTGTGTACAAGGGACGGAGGGGTTTATGGGGAGTTGGAGAGGGTTTGGGACAGGGGGTTGTGGGGGAAAATGGAGGGATGTTAAGTTTATTTTGTTTTAATCTTTGTGTATTTGAAAGCCCAATAAATAAATAAAAATAAAACAAGCAATATTACAATTGTTGTCTTAAAATGTGCTACGGCACCTTAAAAAATAGTCCTGCTAGTAAAACTTAGTTAAAATGTTCTTTCCAAACATTTAAAAGAGGCAGAGACCTACTTGCATAAATCAATTACAAAATGTGCATCAACACAAAACAAAAACATTGCATCCGAAACTGACCGAATATTTGATATAAAATGCCTTCTGAACCACTGCCTTCTTAAATCTAACAGCGTTGTACAAATAAGCAAAAAATGAGGTCAATCATCAGTCGTCCCGCTGCTGCAGCTACAGCTACAGTACTTAATCTGCCATGACATTCGACCCCTTAATGGCAAAACCTTTAATCTCCCCATAGCCAGAATACGTCTTTGAATAGGTAACTGAATAGAGCTCACCGAGACATTCTCGTTGTGGGTACGTGCCATCATTAGATCAGTGATCAAATGCATTCCATACTATTCATGACTTGGTCGAGATCTAGCTTTTTTGCTTTCTTTTTTAGATGTGGCCCAGTGATTAAACCCTTCCTTAGATGCTAAATGTCTAAGGGTTTGGGCAGTCATGGAGTAGGACGTGCTTCCCGAGCAGCTCTGGAGGATCCGACATATGATCCGTGAAATCTACCTACAAAAACGCGCTACTGGTTCCAGGATTGACTATACATGCATGGGAATGTGTGTTCTGTTCACTGTATAAAGACCTAGTGAATCATGTGTGGAATCCTGGAGGAATCGCTCGGCGAAGACGGCGGCTGCTCGGTCCATTGTCACACAAGATGGCCGACAACAAAGGAAACGAAACTGAAGCACCCGGAGCGGCAGAATAGAGACGGCAGCCGCGGGGAAAGAATGATGATGGCGAAGTGGAGACGGAGCGAAACCCCTGCGGCGGTAAGCCTTGTATCAGGTTGTCCTGGTGCTGACCCGGAAGGCAAGTGCCCGTGGGCAGTGGGGGTGCGAATAGATAGGCCGCGCCACGATAGACATATGAAGTGCTCGCTTAGCATCGATGAGCAGAAAGCCGCGGCGAGAGGCGGCGGACGGTGCGACTGCTTGAAGAGTACTACAGTAGCTGATAAGGGTGGAAAAGACGGTTGGGGAGGCACGCGGACGCTGAATCGAGAAAGCGAGGCATAACGGAGGCCGCAGAATGTCGGCGCGAGGGGCCGTGAGCAAGAACAAGAATAAGCAACCCACAATGGATATTTTTGACAAAACGCAACATTCTCCTGCGGCCATCGCGCCCAAAGGCTCGATGGCACCAGTGGAGGGCACCACAGTGGCTGAAAACCATCAGATTTTAGAGGCCATCACAGAGCTGAAAGACTCTTGGGGGGTTGCGATGTCAGACCTGCGCACTTCCCTGGAGGCTAAAATAGACGCAGTAGGCATAGAAGTCATCCTGCTGAGGCAAGATGTCAGGGGGCTGGCGGAACGAATAAGCAGCCTGGAAGGCGCGGTGAAAACCAACACGGACACCAGCACTAACAACGCAAAGGAGATCCATGTACTCAAACAACAGGTGGCTAACCTTGAGTCTCGAGCGGAGGAAGCAGAAGGGAGAGCGAGGAGGAACAATATTCGCATGGTGGGCTTGCTGGAGGGTGAGGAGGGACAGACTACGTCGAGAACCTACTCCTACAAGGAATTGGGGCTGGAAAACTCTCGCAGGGATTCGCAGTGGAGCGTGCACATAGAGCCCTTATGAGGAAGCCGAGACCAGGGGCACCTCCCCGGGCGATAATCGCCAAAATATTGAACTACAAAGACCGCGAGAAAATACTGGAGTACTTCCGAAAAGGTGGAACAATCGAAAGGGCCTCGAGCACCATCACGGCGTATCCGGACTACACTATGTTGGTCCAGAGGCAACGGTACAGCTATGTGGGAATCAAAAGAAGACTGCGCTCAGCTGGGATAAAATATATACTTCTGTACCCCGCGAAATTGAAGGTGGTGCACAAGAGCAAAATGTATTTTTTTGACACTCCGGAAGAAGCAACAACGTGGCTGGATCTGCAGGGCTGCCCGGAACGAGACACGGAAGAGCCCCAGGAGGGACACGATATGTGACTGGGATACGGTATGCATACTGTTAAGGCGTCGAGTGAGCACCACAGGGGTGCCTAGATGAAGATTAAGATTAATGGCCGCGGCTGTAGGAGGCTGATATTTTGTTAAGATACCGCTGACTGTAACAGACTTGAAGGACTGGAATATAGTAGCGTGTACATATATGCAAATTGTTTAGCAATGTGTAGTTAACACGAAGTGACATAGGAGCGGCAGGGCGAAAGCACCCTACCCCCCGAATTATAGTTGTAGTAGTAGTAGGTTGGCCACTAGGGCGGCCTCACCCTGCAGAGCTTCGAGTACAGGCGAGAGCCAGAAAGAACTAGATGCTGGGGAGCCCGAGATCCAGGGATGGAGCTGGGCAACAGTTGGGGGGAGTGATGTTGGGGAAGGGATGGGAGGCGGGAGGGAGGGGGAACGGGAAGTTTGGGGTGTTTTTGGTTAAATGGAATTTAGAATGGGATGCAAGCCTATACAGATTGGATTGGAATTCAAAGTCAGACTGCACCTGGGGGAGGAGGAACGGAACTTGTACAGGCCATGGGGGACCTTAAGATACTTACATGGAACGTGCGGGGGCTCAACAGCTACTTAAAAAGGAACAAAGTTATGTTGTACCTGCACAGGCAGAAAATAGATATTGCATTGCTGCAGGAAACCCACCTTACACGAGAGAGGATGGACACGATTGTTGGGAAGTGGCAAGGAGTGTTGGTGGGCTCATCGTACTCTGCTTATGCGAGAGGAGTGCTTATTTGGGTGGCGCCACATGTCCCTTTTCAGCGATTGCAAGTGGTGGCTGAGACAGACGGGAGGATGGTTATACTGAGGGGACTGGTGGAGAACAGGGAGATAAGCATTGTTAACACGTATGCCCCGAACCAGAACACAGCGGCGTACATTAGAACATTGAGTGTGAATTTGAGCGCATGCGTAGGAAGCGCGATGATCTGGGGAGGGGACTTCAACTGCGTATTGAACCCGAGGGTGGACAGATCGGATGGGAAGATGGATAGACCGGCCCCTGCAGCCAAGGCTTTACAGACATTGCTGGATGACTTTGGTATGGAGGATGCATGGAGAGTGAGGCACCCCCAGGAAAGGCAATATTCACATTATTCTGCCCCACAGCAGTTATCAACGAGGCTGGATTATGTCTTCACATCACCCGAAATGATAGCAGAGATCGCACAAATAGAGTACAAGGTCAGGGTCCTTTCGGACCACTCGCCCCTGATTCTCGCATGGCAATACTGCCCCCCGAGAGCGAGGATCCCGACATGGTGCCTGCGAGCGGAAGCATTGCGAGACCCCTTTTTTAGGGAGGACTTGAGGGAGGAGATTGTAAATTATTTTGAAACAAATACTGGGAGCGTGCATTCGGCGGGAACACTATGGGAGGCCTTTAAAGTTGTCATGAGGGGGTAGCCATAGCGAAATCCAAGGGCCTACAAGGTGGGGTTTTAGCCGAACTGCAGGGACCGGAAGAAAAATTAGAAGAGGCCTTAAGGGGCGGAGACGATACAGCAGAGAAGCTAGAATTGACACTTAGGCTACAGCAAAAATGTGCAGAATATTGGGAGAGATTGTGTAACCTTAATTATAAAAAATACGTAGAGAGACAGCATGCGGTAGGTGATAAACCGGGGAGACTTTTGGCGTGGTTATATAAGAGTGAGACCCCCAGAAGTCACATTCAGGACTATAGAAAGAGAAGACGGTAGCGTAGAGGACACCCAGAAGAGAGTTAATCAAGCGTTTATGGATTATTATAAGGTATTATACGGAGACGACGGGGAGAGTAGTCGCGCTATGATGGAAGAAATGCTTGAGGACATGGGGTTGCCCAAGATAAGCGAGGAGGAGAGAGAGGAACTAGATGCCCCGATCACCTTGGAAGAATTAGGGGAGGTGGTGAGGCAGCTGCCTACTAGTAAAACCCCAGGGACAGATGGACTCCCAAGTGAGTTTTACAAAGTATACATGGAAGAGAACCTCCCCCCACTGTTAGAGATGTTAAACGAAGCGTTCGAGACGGGACGCTTACCGAGTCACTGAGAGAGGCCGTCATAATATCACTCCCCAAACCTAATAAACCTGGGCACAGCTGTGGTTCCTATAGACCCTTGTCAATGCTGAATCAAGACAGCAAGATATTAACTGCTGTCTTAGCAAATAGACTGAAGAAGGTTATTGGCAAACTAATACATCCGGATCAAACGGGCTATGTCCCTCATAGAAACATTACCAATATTCATAGGTGACTCCAGAGAATCATTGAGTTTGGCAGAGGAAGAGATGAGGAAATGGCAATTGTGTCTTTGGATGCAATCAAGGCCTTTGACTCCGTTAAATGGCCATGGCTGCTAGCGGCCCTGAAGTACTACGGGTTAGGGCCCGGATATGTAAGGTGGGCGAAAATTTTATATAGCGAACCGCTGGCTAGAGTTAGGACAGGATCTGTGATATCGGAAAGGTGGCAGCTCAGCAGGGGTACTAGACAGGGATGTCTTTGGTCTCCAATGCTCTACATACTGGCCCTGGAACCTCTAGCAATATATCTGAGGCAGCAATATGACACCATAAGCATCGAGGTGAAAGGGGAGTGGCATCTGATCTCCCTATATGCAGATGACATGCTGCTGTACTTGCGATTCCCAGAAGAAAATCTCCAGTACATCCTAGAAGTGCTGGAGAGATACGCTGTGCTGTCCGCTATAGCAGTGAACCCCCAGAAGTCCAGCATGTTCCCATTAGGGGGGTACATGGGGATTCCAGCGTAGTGACTACCTGTATTGCAAGTGCCATGGGCGGTTAGCACATTTCGGTACCTGGGGATAGATATATACCACACTGTGGAGGAAGAGCATAGGTGCAACACAGAAGTAGTCATTAAAAAAATTGAGAAGTGCATGCACTTTTGGGCAAAGCTGCCCTTGGCGATGATGGGACGGGGAGCAATGCTAAAGATGGTGGTCCTGCCAAGGCTCCTACACTACTTCGGGAACATACCGTACCAGATTCCTAAGAAGTTCTTCACCAAACTGAATAGCATGTGTAGGGACTTTTTATGGCATGGCACGCGAAATAGAGTGGCGTTATGGAAGCTACAGAACTTCCATGACAAAGGAGGGATAAAGCTGCCCAACTATGAGGCGTACTACGTGGCAAGCCAGTTCAGGTATGTTGCCAAATGGCTCTCTGACGAAGAGACCTCGGAACTTAGGCTGTTTGGGCGTGATTGTGCACCTTTTTATTTGAAATAGATGATGTGGGTACCCAGGGCGGAAATGGTGGGGCGCCCTAAAACGATGCTACTGGGGTGGAAGGTGTGGCGCAGGGCATGTCAAATGATGGAGAACCCGTCACCATGCTCACCGCAGATACCACTGCTTGCATTGACGGGGGCAGACGCGCAGCTACGAATGATACTCAGGAACCACTGGGAACTGGCTGGGGTGGCAACAATGGGTAATATTTGGCGGGAGGGCTCTAGTATTACTTTTGAGGGGCTGCGGGAAGAAACTGGGTTGCACGAGGGCCAGTATATTACGTATCATAGCGAGCTATTCGCACTCCCCCAGATCTCACTACTATACAAGACGGAGGAGTGTATCTTTACTTCAAGAGGCTGTGATGAATCCTATGTATCCCTCATCGAATCCCTGGTTAAAGGCTCCTCTCAGGTGGCCAGAAAAAGGCAGACGCTTCCTGATCCTGGCCTTGTGTGTGGTGATATGCGAGAGGATCACCTGTGTGGACAAAAGGCTCAGGGAGGTGAGATAAGCCACGGGGGAGACACAGTATTCATCTTCCCCTAAGGAATAAATACCTAATCACTTGTTGCCACAATAATCTAACTGTTTTGCCAGTTGAATCCCTAAATGTGGATAAAATCAGCCAAAGCCCCTGTTGTATAAAGGTTAATTAAACCCAATATCAAACCCATAGAGTTAAGTATTTCCCTAATTCAAAAGAAGGTAATGGACAGAAGTCTGTAAAAAAAAATCACCAAACGTTTAATGCACCTCATTCCTCTTTTCAAACTATACTGGTAACTGAATTGTATAATATTCCTTCAAAAAATGCTACAGGAAATAAAAAGCCAATCAGCAAAGCCCAAAAAAGTTTGAAAAACGAACTTTGTTGCCAGGGACTTCAAGTCCAAGTCCCATAATTCCCTGAGTACTGGGACAAGGAAGACAGATACAGAGAAACACTACTGTGGGAGTGATCTCTTAATTGGTGGAAATGACCTACACCTGAAGGGCACCGGGAGGCTTAAAAAGCCCCCTCAGGTGGAGGCGTTAAAGGGCAAAAGAGGAGTAGAGAGAGAAGTAGAACTGTGGAAGAAGAAGAAACAACGCGAGCCGTGGTTGCAGCTGAGAGGAAAGCCTAAATGGAGAGACAACGCTGGGACCATGAAACCGCAGAAATCTGTGGAAGGTCCTCAGAGAGTCTTTGCCTGCGACTCTCCCTATTGCAGAGTTCTCGCAGCGGGAAGCAGCAGCGAGGGAAGTGTTCCCTCTTGTGAGGATCAAGGTGGGTGGGTTGCACTGGACCCTCTCTGGAGCAGAGAAGGCTTCAATCGCTGTTGGCGTAAGCAGAGGAGGACCAGAGGAGGCTGTCCCCCTGAACGCGATAAGCCACAAGCCCAGAAGACTTGTGAACACAGAGTGAAGCATACACAACCTACTTACCCAGTGAGTTCACAGTTTGCGAGTGACTCCAAACAATCCAACACTGCCCGCATGTACACAACAGGCTGCTTCACTCGCGAGTGAATGAAATCGACAATAGAAGTAATTTTGAATACCGAACTAAACAAAACCAATAAAAGTTATCCCTGTTAAAAGCAAGTGACTGTAAAAATAGGATCATGAGTGTGGAAATCCCAAAAGGCCCACGGAAAAGCTGTAATTGGTCCAAAAAATGCCAAAGTCAAGAGTTTATAACAAACCAGCAAAACCAGTGTAACAGCCAGTACTCAAGGCAAGAGGGAAATATTGAGAGGTTTAATAACTATAGAGCTTACTGCTTAAGTGCTACAAATCTATAAGTGATAGTCTCACTTTTCTACCATGGCAATGTAGGTTATCTTATGATCAGAATTTGCTTGTTGGTAAAGAGGGGAAGAAAGGTGGCAAACAGGCTGCCCTTCTGGAGTAGATTATCCAGATTGAGAGCATAGTTGCCAAGAATTCTTGAAGAGCACCAATGATGTTTCTTGTTTCCCCCACAAGATGTTTAAAGTTTGATGCTGAAGAAGTATAATAAAGTTGTTATTAAAGTTAAAACTGAAGCACTTTTCAGTTGATGTTGTTGAAGTAGACGGGTAGGCGAGTAAACCAGCAGGGCAAGAGCCATTGGCCAATAAGAGTCTGGCAGAGGCATAGGCCAGGTATAGGCCAGGTAGTAATTGATGCAAGTGTTGAACTGTGGTTCTAACATAAACAACTCATATTGATTTGCGAGTTGTGTTGAAGAAAAGATATCTATCTTCCTAAAGTCAAGTTTGAAGTAAATCATGCTGACAAAGACATTTGTTGTTGCTACAAAGGTGAACCTAGTTCTTACTCCAGGAGGAGTGGGAATACTTTCTTTCTTTTTGAATCCCAAAAGTTCTGACATTATCCTGACAAATACATTTGTTGTTGCTTATGGAAAGAAAACCAATCTGAGACAGTTCTTATTCCAGGAGGAGTGGGAACTTCACATTTCTGGGGATACTTTATTGAAGCCAGGGAACTTTATACAAAACCTTGAAACTGTATTTGAACTTTATGTTAAAACAGATTTCCTTGGGTTTTTTTTTGTGGAGAAACCCGTGGTTCAAATCTGGCAAAGGGAAATCCACCCAGGTTATGAGAAGAGAATGCATATATTGTGAATCAAATCATATGTTATATTGTTGAATTGAATTGCCAATATATTTACTTATTGCTTTATTTGTTGTAAAAGTGTGAGGGTTAGACATCCTTTTCTTAGAGTGTTCCTTTAGTTTACTTTAGGCAGGGAAATCCTCATCATGGTAGGGATAGTGAGGCGTTTATCCAACATTTTTATTTAATAAAATGGCTAAAGTTGAAAACTCTTTACAAGTTGTCCGCCTCACATTTCTGGCCACTCACAAGCTTGAATACATTTAGCAAGACAAAACCACTGTACTTATAATAAAAACTCATCAAACCACCCAGGTCTGAGTATAACTGATTCGTAAGTGACTATGGACATAGAGCAACTTGCATTAACACCGGCCCACATGAACACCATCCCTCTCACCTTTGCAGATTCCACACTCACAAAAAGCTCCCAACCTATCCCGCTCAAATGGATCGACACCTGCTATCCCCATCCACCTCACACATTTCCACTAACAAAGCAAATCCGACTGCAGCATTGCTCCAGAAACTTCCCCCAAGTTGCTTTTTGCCAAAGCCTGTCTCTGGCCTCAACATACACTGAGAACTCCAGCATTGATACCTTACTTTGAACTTTTTACAAACCTATGGCACCACTGGTAGATACACAAACGCCTTTGTAACAACATCATAGCATGTACAAACCCTTAGGCTCCCTGGTATATCCATGTGCTAACAGACAGCAAGCAAAACATCCATAGACAGGGAAGACATCTGTGTAAACCTCTTGTCATAAACTGCCCAAATGTACCTGTTATTTGAAAAGCTTTCAGTCAAAGGCAATCCATATATATGCCTAGAACCTCACTATTGACTTTGGCAAGTTTGGTAAAAGACAGAGAGATGAATATTCACATATGTGCATTCACAGTGTTTGGCTTTGGCAGTCTTTCCTTTCCTTTCAGCACAAGTAAACACAAACAAAAACCAGTATTGTACTCTTTCTATTACTTGATAAAGAATACACGTTTGCTGTAAGTGAAACGTGAGGGTGCTGACTAAGGAGCCGGAAGACTTCTGTAGGTTTCAAAAACACGTTTCTATGCCAAAATCACAGACCTCGATGAACTACTAAAGAGTTCATTATTATCTTTTATTTGCATACAGATCATTTTGTGAAAGTATTGCTTTGTGCTCTGCCAAAATGACCAAGTGCAGTTTTGCATCTCTTATTTCACTCACTTTATGAAAACACAGAATGCAGCGATTCAAAAACAAAAGTACAGCCATTTGTTAAACAGATGTTATTTTGAAAAGATTCCTTACAGAACTGTAAAGAGAAGTGTATTTACATTCTCGCGAATAGCACAGCATTGTAAATTGTAAAATTGATAGCTTAGTTCACACTTTTACGGGGCAATGTTACAAAAGGCAATGTTACAAAAAAACTAAGATAACCACCATATTCAAATGCGATGTCCTGCAAAAAATGGCCACCCATACACTGTCAGCCAGACTGTGCAGATGTGACGTGAATAGGCTGTAAATATAATAAGGGGTTGTGCATGGTAATCAATGGGAAATAGAACCTAAAAGCTTATACAGTATTTCAGAGAAGCTTAAAGCAGTCACAGATGGCTGGCACTGGTCGTGGGTTTGCAAGTTGAAGCACAATCAAGCCCAGTTTTCTGGGATAAGCATCAGATTAAACGTGTACAACTAACAAAGTAAAATTGGCTTCAATTCAATGCACATTAATCTAACTGTTCGCTACCTAAGAGGACTGAGATTTTATCAACTGCAAACTAACAGGAAGACCAGTGGAGCTGATTGAATAAATAGCACCCACGTGTTGGGATTGGCTAACAAGGAACAAAAAGGAACAAGAAGTGGACCAGATTAACCTGAATGGGAGGTTTCAAGGGTTTATAAATCAGCTGTGCAAAACAGAAGCAGCCAACACCACATCACTCCAGTTCAAGATGGGGACAGAATTTGGAGGATGCTGCTGATCCCACAGGACTGGACTGCCTGGTTCCACAGATGGTCTTAATAATTCACATAAAATGGAGGAAAGTTATGATAGGATATTTTATTTATAGCACGCCAATACACAAGTGTTTCATTGTGTGGCGAGGCAAGGGGGGGGGGAACAAGCGGGAACAAGACAGCGATCTTACTAGGCCCACTGACATTGAGATCGAGCAAGTGCAGGGAAGAGGGGAGGGGATGGGAGAAGTGTCAGTGTAAAGGGAAGGTGGAGCAAGTGCAAGAGATATGATCAAACATCGAAAACAGGAAGTGCGGCCAGCAGGTGGCAGTGCAGGGTTAAGTGCAGAAAAACAAGTGATACAGAAGTGCAAGTAGGAAGGGGGGGTTGTAGGGTTGCAGATACAGCCCCAAGTGCAGGGATGCCAGCGGGCACTGCAGGTGTGCAACTGGGAGGGCATGAACCTGGACCCGTGGTTCAGAGGGTAGCCAGGTAACCAGTGCAGTATCAGACACGAGATTAGAGGCACAGCTCCACCTCACTGATGATGCCCTTTTGGTACTATTGTTCAGAGAAGAATTGCCTAGCATTTCAGTGCTGGACTGCCTATGACTGATATGCAGGGATAATTCTCCTCTGTGAAAGCGACAGTGAGCTAAAGACTTGGTGAGACTCTCTCAGGGGCCATCCACCCAGGAACAGGTCAATGGGCTGTGTTCATGCTGGGAGAGAGACTCCCAGACCCCCCCTTTGTTTTGTTCAACATATGGATTGAAAAATATATAATTAAATTTCATTTTCAAAGCTTTTATTCTGTGTACATCGTTAAGCACAATTTATACAGCAATACAAGATAAAATGTAATACATACGCAAGATAAAATAGTTAAAATGTATAAAACATAACAAATCATGATCCAATAAAACCCATAGAGGAAAGCAAGCTCGCAGTTCCTGTAATTAATGCTGAATCAGCAGCCAGACAATGCCTTCCAATCATCAGTTTATCAGATAAGCTTAAAACACTTAATTGTTGGGTTCATGCTAGGTACTTGTACTTCAGACACTAATGGGCTCACTTCCCAAGGCAATATCTAATGAGTTCTTTAAACCTTTTGGGGTTGTCGCCAAAATGACTGTTGTCCACATAAAAAAAGGGCTGGCCATTTCCTTGACGCCCTCCACCAGTGCATCCACCATTCCCTGAATATATAAGCAGAATAGAAGGGTGAAAGGACACACCCCTGGTGAACCCCCCTATTCACAGGGATTGCCTTCGTTTGTTCGCCCCCCAATTCAAATGGTACAGAGGCATAGTTCTCTGAGTACAACACTTTAACTAGTTCCACCAACTGGCAAACTTTGGCCAATCGGAATGCTCCTTCACAAAGAGTAGTTCTAGATACCGAGTCGAAAGCAGTTTTCAAGTCCAAGAATATTGCATACAGTTTCATCTTGGACAAAATGGTGAACTTTTGAATCAACAGAAACAGCAGGAAGCAATGATCTATTGTTCTTTTACCACTACGAAAGCCAGCCTGTAGATCAGTAATTACATGGTTATCATCAGCCCAGGTCTGTAGGTAAAATCACCTTACCAAAGATCTTCCCGGCGCTATCTAAAAGCGAAATGGGGCGGTACCTGTGCCCCCTTTTTTGTAAATCGGGACTATAGTGACATAGAGAGCTGGTACTCAGATCGAGGTTTCATCCCTGTAAAGATCTACTGGGATAAAAACCGGTCATGCAGCCTTCCCAGCTCTCAGAGGCCAATGCCACTGCTACTTCATTTAGAGTGATATACCAGTTCCCTTTGTAAGCAACCGTCTCAAGGGCATCACCATGGGGCTCCCCAATCGGTTGATCTGAGCCATCGTACAATTTACAGAAGTGAGCCCACCACACATCCTCGAGGATGCAACACTGTTGACGGTTATCCCCTTCCAAATCTGTTGCTGTAACCATCTTCCAGAAATGAACAGTATCCCCCTCCTCTAGGGCCAATTGCAAAAGTCCCCACCTCTCCCTGATATACACCTTTTTGTTCTTAGAAACCAGATTTTTAAATTCATATCACAAACAGCTGGGAATGAAGGTGGTACTCTAAGGGGTGCCCCCCTCCTCTCCTCTGTGCTTTACCTCCCGTCCCTAAAGCCAAGGTTTCCCCACTAGCGATCAGTAACACCTTCTATCTCATATTAGCTGGCAAATAGGGCCTAAAAGGAAACAGCCTTCTCGTTCTGGCTCCCTGGGGTTTTTCTAGAGGTGTCCTATCTTAACACTCTGCAGGATTGCCAACATGTCTTGATGGGAAAAATACCAATCTCAAATGCTCTGGTTCAGGCTCAATCGCTTCCTTTCACTCCTCTCCCTGATTGTACTACCTCCTTCCTTTTTATCAACGTCTCATCACCCTTCCTTCTCAATCTGGTCTTCTTACTCTCCTCTCTTCCCATCTTCTTCTCCTCTCCCTCCTCCGCTGTCCCTCATGCCTTCACACACTTTTTCTTCTGCCCTCACCTTTCTCCTGCCCCTATATTTCCCTTCTCTGCACCACTCACCTCACATTTCACTATGCCCCCTCTCGTCTTGTACTATGTCCCTCTCCTCACCCCTCACTACACCACTGTTCTTCGACAGCCTATTCAGAGATATGGTGCCCTACTCAACCTTCATGGGATTTAGTGCCCTGCTCACTCTCCTAATACACTCACTCTCACTATTCTCACCCCCTCACTTCTCTCCTGAACTCTTCTCCTCCCACCCCTATGCTCCCTAACCGTACTCTCTTCCAACACCCATCCCTCTCATTTTACCTACTACCCTCACACCCCTACTCTATCTCCCACTCTTCCCTCACATTCACAAAGATCCTCTCACTCACTGCTTCACTCCCAAAAACTGGTACCACTCTTTCTCAGAAACACACCATCTGGACTAATACGGCCACCTACTTTTGAAAACTGTGCTCCTACGTCTGTCCTCTGCTTGTTCTCTCAGTCCTGACCTCACCCCTGGACCTGCCTTTCATACTTTCCACTTTTATACTGCAGTTGTCCTGCTTAGAAACTGCACCCTCGTTCCATTGATTGCAGCGTTCACCTGATTCTAATGGCCAATCTGTGCCCGTTTCTCCTCAGGGGTTGGGTTACACACAGGAAAATCTTCAAAATCCCCTTTTATCCCTCACCACACTTCAGGCAATGTGTTAGAAATCGTTTTTAATGGCTCCTGTGCTGTTTCTCTGGCATGTTGTGCATCTGAAAGCTCATTTTCTGTTGCCATGGTAAGTTATTTGCTTTTCTGGGGCGCTGGGCGCTGTCTGGTTGTGGTGTCGGTTCACAGTCCGTATCAGGTGCAGGGTTTCTGTTTTTCTGCTCATTTGGTTCCTATCTGGCATTTCTTGGTTGCTCCCAGGTGCCTTCTCGGAATTGCAGGCCTGAAAAAAATAAAAGAAAAAGTGCTGCAAGGTATCATGCAAATTTCCTGGCACACATAGGGGGTTTAGGGACCAACATCACTCCAACTTCTCACACACTGAGTAAGCAGCTAGTTTAATAGATGGGCCAATACTGTAGTTCTAATCTAAGTGCACATAACACGAATATAGGATTTATGGCAGTAACTCTGACAGAACAATCTTCTCTGAAATACATTTTTTAGCACTAAACAAGGATCCAATTGGAGTAAGGGATCAGGAAGTAAAACTAAAGAATTTACATACAAAACCAGAGAACGGGGGGCGTGGTCTGAGCTCATGTAGTGCAGTCGTGTCGTGTGCTGCCTGAGCTCCCACTGGGATCCTGTCATTGATCCTGCAAACGGCACTAATGGGCGTTTGTATAACAAATCTGAAGAAGCCGCTGTTAGCGTGCACTCCGGACCCGCGTTTGACACCATTTTGGATGAGAACCGGTGCTCCAAAGGCCCGGAAGATCAGCCCGACAAAATCCAAGATGGTGTGGGATCTAACCTACGGCGGGGAACGGGACAGTGAGACGAAAGAAGAGGCGCTGGCAGCTCGAGCGATTGCGGAATCAAACAGCCCCGGATGCAGGCCCGGCTCCAGCGGGGGGGCAGGGAGGCCAGGCCCCCCCAGAGCCAGCCTCTGACCCCCCCTAGAAAGGAGGCCATGTCAGTGATGTTTATGACCACCAGGTAGCCGAGGGAGGGGGGGGGTGGATGTCACTCTTAACCACGGGTGCACAACATGGGGCCCAAGTGCGGCCCAGCATGTTGATTTTCCTGCAAGCAGCTACATCCGTCCTCTATTCGGAAAGTCTTTTTTTGACTTGCCAATGGGAAATGCTGACCCTCTATTGGTGGACTGCATTTAATACGTGGCTCTTGCGAGTCACGTAGTGCATGGGCTATACCAACAGAGGTCCAGCACTGTGGCTGGCATGGCGTGGAATGTTGCCGGAAGGCATTTCAGCCTTGCCACGCCAGCTGCAGCGCAAGCACATCCACAGTGCTGGTAAGTGGGGGCGCTCTCATGTTCTTTATCAGTGTTTGTGTGCTGGGAGTTTGGGGTGTGTGCAGGGGAGTATCCAGCATTGCAACAGTGTGTCGGGTGAAGCGCAAAAAAAAGTCCTGCTACTCCCCCCCCCCCAAATGCAGTGTGCGCAATTCCATACATACAGCCTCATTCACGCAGCTTCCCCTCCCATCAACTTTTTTTTGGTAACACTAGTGGCAGATGGCATTTTAACACCTACAATTGCATATGGATTGCACCAACAGAAGGGGCCTCCCAGAAAAGGACTTTGCAAGGAGCATAATCAGTTTTTAGTACTTGCAGGTACAATGGAAGTGACTTTAGAAAAAGTTGCCATAAGTAAGCCAAGTGGCACATAACTTTGTGGTGCAAAATGCCTAGATTGCACACTGTTATTATATAACAACTCTATAGTCATTAGGATTTGTTTTTCTTAATGACTTTACAACAGCATGATATGCTAACATAAACTATGAAGTGAATCACTGCAGATAAGGCACAGTGCGATTACATGATTTGCCCAGGATCACACACTTTGGTTCGTAGTGAAACCGGGATGCAGACAGAGTCATTTGTTGATGCCAATTCTATTTAGCTCACTGTCTTTGTGAAAAGGCTCTTGCGCTGATGCAATCCACTGGTCACTCTGTTGTTTGGGGGTGTGTGGGCATAGTGTTTGGTTGGGGGTGGTGGCTATGGGGCATAGTGTGGGGGTGCAGGTCATGGGACACAGTTTTTAGTTGTGGGATTGTGGTCATGGGGTATAGTGTTTGGTTGGGGGGTGGGACCAATTTGGCAATGTTTGGTTGGAGTGGTGGTGGCCATGGAGCATAGTGTGGGGGTGCGGGCCATGGGGCACAGTTTTTAATTGTGGGATTGTGGCCATGGGGCATAGTGTTTGTTTGGGGGTGGGGGCCATGGGGCATAGTGTCTGGTTGGGGGTGGTAGCCATGGGGCATAGTGTTTGGTTGTGGCTGGTGGCCATGGGGCATAGTATGGGGGTGCGGGTCATGGGGCACAGTTTTTAGTTGTGGGATTGTGGCCATGGGGCATAGTGTTTGGTTGGGGGCCATGGGGCATAGTGTGTGTTTGGGGGGTGGTTGCCATGGGGCATAGTGTCTGGTTGGAGGGTGGGAGTCATGAGGCATAGTGTCTGGTTGGGGGTGGGAGCCATGGGGCATAGTGTTTAGTTGGGGGCCTTGTGGCAGAGTTTGGTTCAGGGGGTGGTGGCCATGGGGCATAGGGTGGGGGTGCGGGCCATGAGGCATCGTTTTTAGTTGTGGGATTATGGCCATGGGGCATAGTGTTTGGTTGGGGGTGGGGGCCATGGGGCATAGTGTTTGGTTGGGGGTGGTGGCCATGGGGCATAGTGTCTGGTTGCGGTGTGGGGGCCATTGGGCATAGTGTTTGGTTGGAAGGTGGGGGCCATGGGGCATAGTGTCACATGCAAGAGTGAACCCAATCATAAAGCTAAATTAGGCACAGTTAAGAGACATTAAAGCTTGAGATATCCCTTAAACAAATGCTATAGTAAACCAAGCTTTCATAATACAACGAGCAGGTTCATGCAATACACCACTTCTTCTAGTGGCCAACCAAGACGGTATGGTACCTATCATTTGGTTATGGACTACAGAATAGTCAATGCATGCACACGCACTGAGACAGTTCAAAATCTGCAGTTCTGGATTGTTCTGCAACATCCAGAAGTGCAAATATTACATTTGGTTAACAGATTGTTCATGAAACCCTTAGACCCAGAGAGTTGCAAAAACACTGCATGCACCTACGAAGGGAAGCACTACTGTTTCAAAAGAATTCCTCAGGGCTACAACAACAGCCTAGGAGCATTCTCAATTAGAATACAGAACCTATTAGTAGGAATTACAAATTATAAGCAGTACGTAGGTGACATCATTTTTTACAGATGATAAGTTAAGGAACCACCTAGAAAAGGTGGATTTTATCAGAAATAAATTGCCCTAAAAAAGGTATAGAGAATTAAAAGAAATTTACAAAAATGCAAAAACGTGGTTTATATTTTTCGACTTTTCTTTGTCGCAAAAAATCTAGAAAAATGTGCACAGCCAGCTTCAAGCATTACTGGGTTTGCTGAATTAGAGAACTTACCTGTCTCACTGTGCATCGGTAAAACCACTTTATGCATTAGCTGTGCATCGGCTTGGAAAGCAGAACACACACACACACATATTCTGCAACACATCTACAATCAAATGACTCAAAGCACTCCTCTTAAGGACGGGAACACTGATAACGGTTTAGAAGTAATGTTACTTCATGGTCACAATGCCTTTACTTAGACAGTTTGTTACTGCGGTCAGATCGAACCAATAGTGTTTCGTTTACATGCTTACAAGATCCCTGTAGAAGACCACTTTACCATCCACACTGTGCAGCCGTTCTGTTATATTATTTTTGTATAGCACCCGTTACTGCTATGGTCTTGAAGCGCTTCAGGTTGTCAAGGAATTTTGTTTAGATGTAGTCGAAGCATACAGCTCTCTGCATTACAAGAGAAGGAAATTACATGCTACTACACATTTGCTATTGCATACAAATGATAATTCGGGCAGTGAATACTAGATTTATAATGTTATACTTAGCAGTTGTATGGGTTGGGTGAGGGGTGCTTTGTGAATGCTGTGTCAGTAAACATGTGGTCGCTGGCATAGACCACATTTTGGCATTGGAGCAAGGCAACTAATAGGAGGATGTAGAATTAAAGGTGAAGCGAGCAACTTGTGTGTCATTGCGCAGCATTGTGCAATATAGATCAGCATTGTGCCGTATTGGGCAGTAGTATAAGACACTGGTCGCCACCGTTTTGTATCGGCAAATAGCGCACCACTAGAAGCCAGGACACGTGCATGCTTGAAATCCACTGCCGCAAAAAAGGAAAGGACCAGAAAACAAGCATTCTCTGCCTACGCCCCAAGACTAAGGAACCTCCTCCCCATCTGCATCAGACTCACCCCCCCCCTTCTAAAATGCTTTCCTCCTCAAATCCTAGGCCATTGAGTCGCCCCTTGCACCACCAGACTCGTTAGATGCCGCCGCACCCCTCTCCTCCCAGCCACCCAGTACAGCTGTAGCCCTCCTCTGTCCCCTCCACCCGTCCCCCCCCCCCCCCCCCGCCGCTGAATATCTGTTCTGATGTTACCACTGAAAAGCGCTCCGTTATGCATCCGTTATGCATCTGGAACGTTGTACACCTCTGCCAAGCTCTGTTATGTATCTGTATCGGTGTATACCTCTGTAAAAGTCCGTTCTGTGCCATATGAGGCAATGAACAAAGCCCTGCAAAATCTTCTGCCAAACAAAATATTGCCCACAAACCATGGATCAATTGATAGCAGATTAGCAATAACCAGAGCAGACAGGCGATTAGTAATATGTACTAATGCATCATAATAAAAACGGCTATAATAGGCATAATTATCCCATCCAGGATTATGAATAATTAAACATCAGGCAGCTCAAACATTGTCTAGCTTGTGTAACCAACTCATGCCCCCTGTCACCCACAGACACTAAACTCCCCCTTCGCTCAAAGGCATATCCCCATTCTCCATCCATGGCACAACATGCACATATTCACACGTCTTGTACTCAACCACCCCCACATTGCCACACTCCATTCACCCCGAGGCCCACAGACATAACTCCATCACACTTCTAATTCCCTCACATGAACTTCCCCACCCTCCAAGAGGCACACATGCATATCTCACTCTAGCCACCCAACCACCTGCACAGATACATTCCCATATTCCACACACTCCCTCATAATAAATCTCTATATTCCCAATCCTTCCAAAATCCCTAGACATGCATACTACAGTTCCGCTATCTAACCATACAGGACCTCCCCTCCACCCCCAACACACAAATGCATCCTCAATACATCCCCCTATACAGACCGCTACCCACCCAGCCCCAATTCCACCAAGACAGCACCACTTCCGATCCATACTCCAAAATGAACATTCCACCATACCCTCTTCCATTCTGCCCCACCAACTGCAAAGGAAGAGAAGAAATAAGAGGGGAGTAGGAGGGAAAGGGGAAGAAAGGGGAGATAAGGCTAAGACAGCAGAGGAAATGAAGTGGTTTTAGGGATAAATTGCAAACATAGCTGATGGGAAGAGAGATGTGATTTAATGACTAAACTGCAGATGTTTGAACCAGAAGATGTGGATTGTAATCCTCACTTCACCAAAATGAGGTGCTCTTTGCCACATCACATTAGTTCACTGTGCTGTACTTTCCTTATCTGACCAACGTTAGAGTGCTTAGAAATAAGGTGATCAAAGGTATAATGTGGTACATTAAATCAAAACATTGGATATGATATGTTATTTATAACGCGCTTAATACCCAGAGGTTTCTAAGCGCGGACCCGGGATCGAACCTGTGTTGCTCCGTGTCGTCTTGCTTCCAAAGCGAGCACGTTGCCCCTGAGAAAAAGAGCAGTTATAGAGTAACAGTAGGGTGACCAGACGTCCCGGTTTTCCCAGGACAGTCCAGGGAAATCACCCTCCGTCCCAGGGTCCCGGGAGTTTTTTCATTTTAGAAACCCCGTCCAAGGTTTGCATGGTTGGGCGGCAATGGTAATTAAAATTGTAATTATTTTTCACAACACGTTTTGAATGTTGGAGCTGGGGGATTGGCTCGAACCCCCCCAACCTTTCAGGTACAAGTCACAACACTTACTGACTGTGCTACAGAGACTGGCTTGGAAAGGACTGTACAGCAAGCCATGTAATATCAATTAGAGCAAACGCTTGTTTTGAATTAACATGGCAAGATTCACAGACAAAACTGCACAAATGAGATCATATATAGTTTATAAAAAGGAGAAGTGCTGGAAATATGATTGGGTGGTGGTTGTGTGGGGCGTGTTGGGGGAGGGGCAGTAATTGGTGGGCTGCGATGGGGTAGTGTCTCTTTTATGTTATTGGTAGTCCCGGTTTTTCGTTTTGGAAATCTGGTCACCCTAGTAACAGCCAATTTGCCGATTTTAGTACCAGTAGATCAAGCTTTAATCCAGGCTCTCCCCCATTTGCCCAAAAACGTTTTGACCTTAAACAAATCACAGAACACCAGAATAAAGCACAATTTACACCAAAAGACTGGCGCGGTTAAGGGTATGGTCTAGTGGCTAAATCATAGACTTTGGAACTGGTGGTCTGGATTTTATTCATGCGTATCCGCTCAGTATGTGGCAGCGATTGCTATGCCTGTGTTGCTGCTTGCAACCATTGTGTCCTACTTTGCAACACCCCGATTCAACCAGTCTGATCACTGTTAGATGAGCCTATAAGGTAACTCAGTGGGTAGAGCACTCGCTGCTGCGATCTGTGTGTGATCTGCAGGTTCGAATCCCACCAAAGCCAACTCAGTCTTTCACCCTCCTGTGGTCAATAAATGAGTAACAGCTTGGATTGGGTGATAATTTTGTGTAAAAATGTTCTATGTACAGCACCAAGACAAAAGTGCTACATAAATAGCAATTCCTTATTATTATGGCAGCATGCAGCTTTTTGCAGATTAAATAGCTTTGTGCTTTTGTCTATTATCTATCACTGTTTATTAACATGAAATGTCGGGTTATTTAAAAAGCACAAACTAGAGAGTTGAGAGAAACATTAGATGGCCCTTGCTATGATGTCAGAAGCAGGTCGAGGGTTGTATATCTCTTCCAAGAAACTTATGATTTTGTAAAATAACAGAGGTAAGCAGGGGTAAAGAGATGTACTGAAGTTACAAGTTACTAACTTTGGAACCAGAATAAACAGATACTAAACTATGCTTACCTTCTTAATCAAATGGTTTGATCCTGAGCAAATGACTTCCCTGTGCTACAGTTCCCTTATTTTCCCAATGTTTTTGTTTCCATTAAATGTCCTCTGTGGGGAGCCACCAGGGGGCCCTGAGATGTGCTGACGCTCCTAAGTCAGTCTCCACCTTGGGGTGCCTAAAATCGGGATTTGGGCCCCCAGCATGCTAATAGCGGTTCTATGACCCCCACCGCGAGTTGCTGACACCCTCGAGCATAAGTTGTGCGCTTTTTTGGCACCCGGAGGTGCTGCTGTTCCTGTGTGAGGACCCTCCTTGGTGGCGAGCGGGGCCTGGGAAGAGGCTGTCCCCGCCGAAGAGTTCTGCGACGTGCTCCTCAGTGGTCGGTGAGGGAGGGGCGGCCGCTGCCTGGGTGGCCGGTGCCTTGGCGGTCAAGCCCCCCCTAGTTGGACGTGTGTCGCGCCCCGAGCAGAGAGGAGGAGGTCGCCGGAGGATCCCGTGCTGGCCCGCAATCCATTAAGGAATTGGTGGCAGGGGAGTGCAGGCACGAGATTTGAGCTCCCCCCACCATGTGCTTACCTGTACGAACGCGGGTAGTGCTGTCCACCTCGCCAGCACGGTCATAGCTGAAGCTGGGGGCACGGCTCGTCAGTGGATCAGGGGCTGAGGGGGGTCTCCTGCCCCTCCCTCTGGCCGCCTGCAGCTCCCCTGGGGTGCCGTCAGGCGGCAAAGAGGTGCACTCTGGGGTGTGTTGGTGTCCCGACCCACGGCAGTGCAGTCCGGGAGTCGAGTTTTCCGTGGAGTGCGCGTTGGTTGGCTGGCGCCTCGGAGTCCCCGGCACTGGAGGAGGAGGCCTGGAGAAAGCCCTCTGTCGGCGGCCCAGCCCCTGGAACCCGGTTCATTTACCTGCTGAGCCTCATTTGTTCTGGACGCTTAGGAGCAGCGCCTGCCTCCCGGTGGCGTAAAGGTGCCTTGTGAGACTGGTCGGGGTGGCTGAGGCGATACCTCTGGGCCGGCACGCAGTCTGAGCAGTATCACTCTTGTGTCCTAGGGGAGCTGGCCCGGTGAAGGGTGAGCTGTTTGGGGTGGCGGCGCCCTTCTACTTGGGCTGGACGAGTTCTTTCATTGTGGTGTTTTTCTTGTCAGAGAGCTCAATCATCCGGACCTGGTTTTCTGCGGTGGCCTGGGGCGGTCCCTTTCTCGAGTGGTGGAAGGAGAGTCTTCAGATTCCCTGGTCCCCCCCGCTAGAGGTAGTGCGACGAGGGACATCTCCAAGGTTCAACGACACTTGTCTCGGCTTGGCCCGGCTGTCTCCCTGGCTCTGCTGGTGGGAGGTTCTGCCCGGAAGTTGGAGAGGAGGCCCTTAGAGTACTGGTGAAGAGTCAGGCAAAACGACTCACCCCACTCGGACGCACCCTCCTGCGCCCAATCCCCATTTCAACTTCCACAAAGTATCTACCAAAGAGGTTGAAAATGTCATTCTCACCCTCAAACCTTCGAACTGCCATGGGGACCTATGCCCTGCACAACTGATAAAGGATGCAGCTCGTGATCTCGGACCATTTATTACCAAACTAATAAATGCGTCATTCACATCAGGCACCGTACCTAACAACGTGAAACAATCATGGGTCCTCCCCCTTCTCAAAAAAACGAATCTTGACCCCTCTACTCCTACTAATTACCGCCCCATCACCACAGTACCGTTCCTTCTTAAAATCCTCGATAAAATAGCATACCAACAAATCCAACATTACCTCGAACACTTCCATCTCTTAGGAGTCCGACAATCAGGCTTCAGACCGCAACATGGTACCGAAACTGCACTCATAGAGCTCAAGGCACAGATAGATGAGCTGAGAGATCAGGGTAAGACTGCACTATTGCTACTTCTTGATCTCTCAGCTGCTTTCGACCTGGTCGATCATGAGATCCTATGCGACCACTTACAAAAAGCAGCCCATTTCTCTCAAGAGGCAACTGACTGGATCCAATCCTTTCTAAACAACCGCGCGATGAGAGTCTTGTCCCCATTAGCAGCTGCCGACCCAATGCCTATCACCTTTGGCATGCCTCAGGGATCTTGTGTCTCCCTGACCTTGTACAACATTTTCACAAAGGCCCTTTTTGATGATCTAGATGGTCTGGGTATCACCTACACTAAGTATGCCGATGATACCCAGATCCTCATCCCGTTGATGGGGGATTATGTCAAGGATTTGGCCTTCGTCAACAAAGTGTACCTCATCATCCAGGCATGGATGGCCTCACACAGTCTATGCCTGAATGATGACAAAACAGAACTCCTCATTCTAGGAGCTTCACATAACCTCAACAAACTGGACCAAAACTATTCCTCTCTCGTAATTGATAGCAATATGATCATGGTAGCCAAGGAGGTCAAAACCCTTGGCTTCTACCTAGATTCCACTCTTACCTTCAAAAAACAAGTTAATGCTATGGCATCCACCACATCCTACACATGCAAACTCATCAGAGCAACCAAACCATTCCTCTCACCTTCTAACTGCATCACCATAGCCAGGGCTCTGATCCTGTCCAAGCTGGACTATTGCAATGCGTTATATGTAGGTTGCAACAAATATATCACGAATAAAATTCAAATCCTACAAAATAACGCCCTAAGAGCGACCCTCAGTATCCTAAAGAATGCCCACATTTCTGAGACTAGAAGATCTGTCAATTGGCTATCTACTAAAGATAAAATATTCCTCAAATCTGTTTCTTTGACTCACAAATGCCTCCACCAAGCAGCCCCTCAATACCTTATTACTAAATTCACCAGACCAGCTTCTTCTCGCCCCCTAGAATGGCCAATTCCTATCTCCTCCTGGTGCCCAGATTTAAACGTACAATTTCTGGAGGGAATAGCTTTCCTGTAAAAGCAGCACAGTTCTGGAACTCCCTATCACCTCCTTGCAGGGAGGACCCCCCATACTGCCAATTCAGATCTAAGACCATCCATTGGCTCAAGGACCATGATACATAACGACCTCTTGCTGCTCCTGCTGATCCACACCACGACTGTAAATATGGACATATAAGCGGTCAACTGTTCTGCACAGACACAGTTCATGAGATAACCTGCATTTTGTACATAGTATTGCTTATATTGTATACTTTTGTAACCTATGCCTCATCGGCGTTCATTGTTTTTGACGCTTCCAGCACTGTAACCCTAGCTGGACCTCATTCTTCTGTATGTAACCAAGCTACGCAATCCTCTTGATGCCTCTGCGCCCTGCTACCCCTGGGTTGGGTGCGCACTAAAAATAAATAAAATACTGTTCGTCAGTGGATCGGGGGCCGAGGGGGGTCTCCTGCCCCTGCCGCTGGCCGCCTGCAGCTCCCCTGGGATGCCGTCAGGCGGCGAAGAGGTGCACTCTGGGGTGTGTTGGTGTCCCGACCCACAGCAGTGCGGTCCGGGAGTCGAGTTTTCCGTGCAGTGCGCGTTGGTTGGCTGGCGCCTCTGAGTCCCCGGCACTGGAGGAGGAGGAGGCCTGGAGAAAGCCCTCCGTCGGCTGCCCAGCCCCTGGAACCCAGTTAGTTTACCTGCTGAGCCTTATTTGTTCTGGACGCTTAGGAGCAGCGCCTGCCCCCCGGTGGCTTAAAGGTGCCTTGTGAGACTGGTCGGGGTGGCTGAGGCAATACCTCTGGGCCGGCACGCAGTCCGAGCAGTACACTCTTGTATCCTAGGGGAGCTGGCCCGGTGAAGGGTGAGCTGTTTGGGGTGGTGGTGCCCTTTTGCTTGGGCTGGACGAGTTCTTTCATTGTGGTGTTTTTCCTGTCAGAGAGCTGAATCCTCCGGACCTGTTTTCTGCGGTGGCCTGGGGCGGTCCCTTTCTCGAGTGGTAGAAGGAGAGTCTTCAGATTACCTGGTCCTCTCCGCTAGAGGTAGTGCGACGAGGGACATCTCCAAGGCCCAACGACACTCGTCTCGGCTTGGCCCGGCTGTCTCCCTGGCTCTGCTGGTGGGAGGTTCTGCCGGGAGTTGGAGAGGAGGCCCTTAGAGTACTGGCATTGGGTTGGAGCTGCCAACCGAGACAGACAAGGGGTCTGCGACAGTGATTGCATGGGGGTCTGCCCAGCCATCGGCTTTCTTGTGCCTGGCCATCCACCCGCGTCCAGAGCTGCTGCTCTTTATTACCTTCTTACCCATTTCGTTTGGACTGGGCTCAATCTTTTTTTTTAAAACATATGTTTATTAGTTTTATAAATCAGAATATCATCAACCAGTATAACTCTTCCCCTCCCCCCACCCCCCCAACTCCCTCCACCCCACGGGGCACATGTGACAGTCTTTTCGGGGACTTTTTTTTTATGCGTTGAAGATGTCCGTTACTTTAATGTTATGGGGGCACCATTGATCCATGAAATCTGATTGAAGATATTCCAGAATCCCTTCCCATTCCTTTGCAAACTTGTCCCTCGTACCCTGAATTGTGTGGGTGATTTTTTCCATCGTTATTTGGTCCCATACTTTTTGTAACCAAGTGTAAGTCAGTGGGGAGTCTTTATTTTTCCAGTTCTGTGCAATAGTTGACCATGCTGCTATGAGAAGCCCCATGAAGCCTCTCCACTGTGTCTTTTTATACTTTCTTGCTGTTTGGTCTCTTATTCCACATATCCACAAAAAAGGAATGGACAGCTTCCATCCCTGGATGAGCTCACTCGTACTCCCCTGATCGGGTTTCAATCAATGTAAAGAATAGTTAGTTCTTTCTTGTGTAGTTATATTAGAAATCATTAATCCACATTTCCTTCTTTGATTTTTCAATCTCCTTATTTATTCCTGACCAGTCAGTGTTTCAATATTGTAGCCTATGCATTTCGGACTTCCGTCCATCATCAGGGCTGTTAACACTATTCATAATAAATAAATCAGTGACAATCCCACCAATGTGATACATTCCCAATTATCCACCATTCAGTGAAATCCGTAAAAAATTAAAGTATAATCACATACGCAATTGTAGTTGTAATCCAAAATGAAATACCACGAAAAGATACAAAAAACAGAACAAAACAGAGATTCAGGGGAGTGTGAGTGAGCTCATCCAGGGATGGAAGCTGTCCATTCATTTTTTGTGGATGTTTTGGTAACCAGGTGCCTAGGGTAATGGTGAGCTCCCATATGCAATTGCAAAAAGACGAGTGATATCGTTGAATTATTAAAAGGACAGAGCGGTGCCCACCCTACCTCTCAATCTCTTATTCCACATAGCCACACTTCCTCTCCCATTTGCCTCACATCCGGAAACATCTTTCCCATCTCTCCCATTACCTCTTCCCAAAACGGTTTTATCCTTTTACAATCCCACCAGATGTGTCTCCATGTTCCCACCTCTTCACATCCTCTCCAACATTTATTTGAAGTTTTGGGGAACATGGTATGCAGTCTTTCTGGGGTGTAGTGCCATTGTGTCATTATTTTGATCCACATTTCTCTTGTCTGTGCAGAGCGCGTCATCTTGGGAATCAGTTTCCATAGGTCCTCCCACTGGATTCTTGTTGGTTGTTCCCCAAGCGTTCTGTCCCACTTAATCATGTACAACCACTTGATTTCTTCCTCGTGTGAGTTTATGAATGAGTAGAGTGTCAAGACCCATTTCTTCGCCCCTGTGTTGGAGATGACTTTTTCTCAAATGGTGTAAAATTCCTCGTTGCCGCTTTAGTAATGTTTGGGGATTTTAGCCAGTGTTTAAGTTGCTTGTATCTGTATTTATCTCGTTGGGAGAGTGATGAGGTTGAATAGCATGAGGCATGTGGCCTGATTTCGTTGTCTATGAACATTTCCCCTATTTTCATTATTCCTGCCTCTTCCCAGTTTTCATATGCCCCTTGTTCCATACCTGGTAGGAATTGAGGATTCCGGCAAATGGGTGTGAAGGGACCTAGCATAGTGGTCATAATGCCTTTCGCGTTTGACAGTCCCACGCCTCCAAAGTGGTCTTCATAATTTTGCTTATTCCTACGTTAGGGTGTCTTATGTGGTCTCTGTTTCCAGAGTATTTCCACTAGTGGTGTCCTTGCAACTGCCCTGTCTTGTTTCGCCCAAATCGGCTGCGGGTTTTCCCCCCCATCCATTCCCTAAGGACCTTTAATTGCGCCGCCTGGTAGTATTTATTGAAGTGGGGAAGCGCCATCCCCCCCTCACTGGTTGGTGCTGTGAGGATCTCCCTAGCTATTCTCGGGGTCTTCCCTTTCCATATAAAAGATGAGATCGCTTTTGATAGTGTTTTAAAGAAGGTGCGGGGGACGCCTATCGGGAGAGCCTAGAAATAGTATAGTATCTTTGGGAGGATGGTCATCTTGACTGATTATATTCTGCCCCACCAAGAAATCAGTAGTGGATTCCATCTTTCTAGGTCTCTGCGAATGTTTGCTTGGAGCTGCGGGTAGTTTTCCCCCATATAGCTGCCTTATTTTGTGGGTTATTCTTATTCCTAGGTATTTTATACCCTGTTTTACAATCTTAAGTCCCAATAAATTAGCTTCCCTTTCTATCTTTTCCCTATCCCCCACCAAAATTAGGATTTCTGACTTTTTCCTATTAATCTTTAGTCCTGAAATGGCTCCAAAGTCTTCTAATTCCCCAACCACTGCTGGTAATGTCGTCTCCGGATCTTCTAAGGTTATCAGCATATCGTCAGCGTATGCTATTACTTTGTGTTGTGTTCCTGCCATTTCAATCCCTTCGATATGAATGGTTTCCCTTATTTTTATTAAGAAGGGTTCTAAGAAGATAGCGTATAATAATGGGGAGAGCGGGCAGCCTTGTTTTGTTCCCGTGGATATTCTTATCCTGTTTGTGATCTCTCCATTGGCTGCAACTCTACTGGATGGGGAGTTATAGTTCGCCCTGATTCTAGCAATATATTGTTCCCCAAATCCCATACAGGTTAAGACTCTAAACAGCATTGGCCATTCTACCCGGTCAAAAGCCTTCTCGGCATCTACAGAGAGTAGTATCGCTGGTGTGTGTGTTATGCCTATTTTTTCCGCTAGGTTAACAAGCCTTCTGAGATTGTCATGGGTTTGTCTACCCGGGATGAAGCCCGATTGGTCCAAGTTAATTAGTTTTGGAGGGAGCGGGGATAGTCTTGCTGCTAAGATCTTTGTATATATTTTTGCATCCAGGTTAATCCGGGATACGGGCCTATATGACTCTGGGGATGCCGGGTCTTTCCCTGCTTTATGGAAGACTAATACCTTTGCCTCGTTCATTGTGGGTGTCACGTTGCCGCTATCTTTGAATGAGTTCTGGGGAACTGGGGTTAGCTGGTCTGCATATTTTTTATAGAATGGGGCCGTGAAGCCATCTGGGCCGGGTGCTTTATTTACTGGGAGTTCTGTATTTGCTTTTTTAACTTCCTCTTCACTAATTGGGTTCTCGAGGGCCAGTCTATCTTCCTTTGATATTCATGGGATGTGGAGGGCTTTTAGATACGAGTCCTGTGCTTCCACGTCCGGGAGTTGTCTAGCTAGGAGTCTATCAGCTTTGTCTGCTTTTATGTAGTATCTCTGTCTTAGGTAAAGTAAGTTTCTTTCTGCCCCTTTTGTGCGCAATAGCTCTAGTTGGCCCTGTGTGTGTTTCAACGATTTCTTTAATGCCCTAGTGGGGTGGGTCAAGATTTTCTCTTGTAGCTCTGTTATTGACTTTTCCAGTTCCTCTTCCCACATATATCTCCGTTTCTCCTTAGTGATTTTCAACGCTATGATTTTCCCGCGTATAACTGCTTTGAACGCGTCCCAGACTGTGCCCATAGAGACCTCCCAGGTGTCATTTTGTGTAAAGCATTCTTCTATCATTCCTTTTATGGTTTCCCCCATTATCGGGTCTTGGATTACATCCTGGGGCAACCTCCACCTCCATAGCCCGTTTGTTTTCCCCGGAAGATTTAGGTTGAGCCATAGCGGTGCATGGTCCGAGAGCGCAATCGCTCCCAGTTCTATCCCTTGTATCTTTCCCATAAGACCCACTGATGCCCAAAAGTAGTCTATTCTTGACATGGAATTATGTACATGCGAGAAGTAGGTGTACCCCCTTTGTTCCCCTTTCAGTTCCCTCCACACATCGTTTAAGGCCAAGTGATCCATCTGTTGTCTGAGGCGTTTTGATGGTGCTCCTTGGCCTTGGGTGTTCCCTGTGCTTCTGTCTAGTCGTGGGTTCCATGCCATGTTGAGATGACCTCCCAGGATCACCGCCCCCCTTGCAAAGTCTTCTAGTTTCCCCATAACATCCCTGAGGAAGCCATCCTGCCCCAGGTTAGGTGCATATATCGATGATAGGGTATTGCGAAATCCTCCACAATAGCTAACGCATATCTCCCTTCTTTATCCGTTAGTGTCCACCAGTTTAGCATCTCTCCCTTCCCTTATCGCTATCAGCACCCCTGCTTTTTTTTTTTCAGAAGAGGTTGCTTGTGCCCATATTTTGTAACCCCTAATACGAGTTTTCTGTTTGTCCCTCGTCCTGATATGCGTTTCCTGGAGCAGTGATATATCTGCTCTCTCCCTTTTATGCTGTTTCCCCAGTTTCACCCGTTTCGTTGGATGATTCATGCCCCTAATGTTATAGCTCAAAATGCGCATCTTCCCCATTTGTTACGTATTCATGCAAAGTTCTTGGGTCCCCTTTCTTGCCCGATTTTCATGTTTCCAGCCCCCCTCCGTCCCTCCCTTCCCCTTTAACTTGCCCCCCAAACCAATCACTTTGAACCAAACAACTTGCCCCTGAGTTGGGCGAGGGTTCCTAATGTCGCTAGGGCATTGCGCCCTTTGCTCCCTGCCCTCCTTGCCCTCGGGGAGTAATTTTGTAGGGGATCCTAAACCCCACATTTCTATCTGTCCTTACCAGGTTCCAATCCTGTGGGTTCTACCCGGACCGCCATCTCCATATGATTAGTGGCTGTTCCTTTCTTTGCTTCCCCCCCTGCGGGGGTCTTAATTAGGTGTCATTGCATTTCTGTCCATAATGTTATTTACCCCTTGATTCTGTCATAGTGGTTTCGTTCGGTTCTCCCTTCCTATGTTTGTCCTCCTTTGTTTGACTGTTTCCCAGCCTCTCGGCTTTCTCGCTTGGTCTCCCCTTGATTTTGGTTCCTCCGGGTCCTCCTCCTCTTCGGGAGTCCCATCAGGTTGAGGCCCTCCTCCCATGTGGTCACTCTTCTCTGCTTCCCCTCCCAAGTGAAGATTATCCCAAATGGGAAAGTCCATTTGTAGCGAATTTGTTTCACCACCAGCGCCTTCACCAGTGGAGCCATAGCTCTTCTTTTTTGTAGGGTTACCAGAGCTAAATCCTGGTATAGTTGTATGTCTTGTCCATTCATTTTGATATGTTCCATTTCTTTTGCCCTCCTCAGTATCTGTTCTTTCTGTGGGTATGAGGAGAGAGCCGCCAGTACATCCCTTGATCTTTCTCCCGGTGCTCCTGTCCTTTTCGGTCTTATCCTATGGACTCTGTCTATCCCAATTTCTTCTTTCTCTTGGGCGCCTACGACATCTCTAAAAACTTCTTTTACTGCCAGTTTTAGGTCTTTATCGAGAACGGATTCCGCCATGTTTTTGATGCGTATGTTGGACCTTCTGGAGCGGTTTTTCAGATCTTCGCACTGAATGTCCAGGTTGTGGGTAAGTCGTACCAGGTGTTCTTATGTTTCACTGACTTGTTGCGTTTCTTCCTCGGTATGCTGGATCGATCTCTCTATTATGTCCATTCTCTCCTCTAATTTGGCCATGTCTATTTTCAAGTCCTGCACCGCTTGCTTCATGTCATCTTTCATAGTTGTGAACTGTTCCTGTACTGTGGACATGAATTTTTCTTGCAGGTCCTGGAACCAAGTTTGCATATCTTCTCTCATGGGTGGTTGTGGGTGGTTGTTGGTGGAGTGTAGGAGTATCGCCCTCCCTCTGGGGATCCTTCTGGGTTTTACCGCTATATTGTGTTGAGCCCTCCGCCGACCACATTTGTAGGATATTTGCGTCTTGTTTCGAGAGTTGTGGTGTTTGTTGCGTGGCGTTGGTATTCCCTCTGGCTCTTGACATATTATTTTGCCTTTCTGGGGTGGCGGCATGGTTTTTAATGTCCTCCTGTGATGCCATTCGCTTGGTAACCCGTTGCTTTGATTGCTCAGAGTTGTTTATGCAATCCGGTCCCCTTATGAATCTGGGCTTGTGTGTTCTGTTGTTTCCCGTCCACCCTGTATCGTCCATTATCCTCTGAGCTTGTATTAGCCGGGGTGTTCCTGGTCTTTCCTTTCCTTGTTTGCTTATTGTATTCCCCTTTGTATGCTCCTCTTGTTCCCTTCTTGTTCCTCTTTTCCCCCAGATCAAGGTCCACTGTGCTTGCTTTTGTTTGCGTGTGGGGGGGGGGGTCTCCTTTATGTTGATGCCGCTCCTTGCCTGTAGGGTTAGTGGGTAGGATTAGCGAGTTTTGCGGAGTGCTGTTCTGGGGGGGATGGGATTCCCCACTCTTTATCCTTTAGTTTGTTTGCCCCGTTCTCGACCTTCCCTCAGCATGGGGGGGGGGGACTTCCCTTGGAGGTCTTCGTTTAACGAGTGGGTAATATTTGGCAGGCTTTTTATCGTTAGTCCTTTAATTGTTATAAATGACCCTCGTTATTTGCTTCCACCCCCCCCTCGAGGGTGTCTTGGCCTTGTTCGTATGTATTGGAGCCCGCTGGGGGTCTTATTTGCCCATTCCCTCCACTCCTTTCCCTCGTTATCTGTGGGGTCGGGTCCAGATGTCTTGCCGGGCAGGACTCACCTCTTTTATGGAGTTGGAGGATCCACAGGGCGGCCCCCGCTCCGAGATCTGAGCGGTCCGCCCTTAGTGCCGCCGTCCATAGAGGCTTCTCCCCACCGTCACTGCTCCCCCATCCCACGGGGCCCCGCACCAGCAGCCGGTGATTCCTCTTCTGGGCAGCCTTCGCGCCTCTCCTCCCGCCTGGCTGATCCGTTGACTGTGCGGCTCTTCGGCGCTGTCTGCGTAGGCTGCCGCGGGGAGGGGGGAGGGGCAATCCCGCTCTGCTGGCGCTCTCGTGTCCCTGGGTTTCGGGATTTTCTGGTCCTCGTCCTGCGGGATGAAGCCAACTGGGCTCAATCTTTACGGAGGTTCCGGCGCTCCCCTGAGCACAGCATGGATAGGAGCGAAACACGGCCTGGGTCCGAGTCGGATTCTAGGGAGGTGCAAACAATGAGTCAGAATATGGCTGCTCTATTGGAGGAGATAAGAGGCTTCAGAGCAGACATCAGCAAGAGACTTGACTCCCATGGCAAGAAGCTAGACGCTGTTGATGATCGGGTCGAAGCTTTGGAGGCCAATCAAACGTCATCAGATCTCTTTGAAACCCAATTCTATATGCGCCTAGCGGTGCTGGAGAGACGGGAGAAGGTCTCCCTTAAATTGGACGATCTGGAAAATAGGGAACGGCGCTTTAATCTAAGATTTCTAGGCATTCCGGAGCAGGATGGGGAAACGCAGTCTGACATCATGAGAGCAGTCAAAGCAATTATAAGTAAACTCTTTGACGGAGGTAATACTAGTGAGCCGACAATTGATAGAGCTCATAGAGCAGGAGGTTGTGCTGGCGCCCCTAGATCAGTCTTTGTCAAGTTCCACTATTACTCCGAGAAGGTAAAGATCCTGGATCTAGCCCGGAATAAATGCCACATTGCCTGGGAGAGTTCTAAAATAATGATCTACCAGGATCTTTCAGCATTTAATTTAGTTTATTATTTGTAGTGCGCTCCAGACCCAAGGGTATTCAGGCGCAAAGCATAAGGATACTCAAAGCTTGGTTACAACATGTAAGATACATTATGTACAGGTGCCAGTTGGTTACATGGAGGCATACAATGAGGATGCGATATATACAAGCGGGTACATTGAGGCATGCATAGTTACACAAAGTAGTTGGTGCGCTTGGTGCATGCAGCGTAGAGAGAGGTGCCGGGCAAAGTCAGAGAGATATATGCCTAGATGTTGGCATCTTTGAGCCAACTAGTGATGTTCTGGCGGAACTTGTGATAGGTTTGATCGATTCTTAGAGGGGATGGTAGTGAGTTCCATAGGAGGGCTGCCTTGACCTGGAAGCTGCTGCCTCTGATTTTGGCCAGTTTGTATTTGGGGACCCAGAGGTAGTTGGTGTTGGCGAGTCTGGTGATTCTTGTGGCGGGCTTCAAAGTGAATCTGTCGGATAGGTAACGAGGTGCTGCATTGTTCAAGCATTTGTGGGTGATGGAGGCAGTTTTTAGTTTTATTTTATCGTAAGTAGAGAGCCAGTTGTTGGCTCTTCTGGTGTTAGAGATATGTTCTCTCTTGGGGATTCCTAGCGCTGCTCTCAGCGCATTATTTTGTAGGAGTTGTATTTTATTGATGGTTTGTTTATTGGCTCCTATGTAAAGAGCGTTGCAGTAGTCCAGCCTGCATAGGATGAGGGCCCTGGCTAGGGTGATGCAACTGTCCTGTGACAGGAAGGCCTTACCTGCTCTAATCAACTTGGATGTATATGCCGTGGCCGAGGCCAAGGCATTGACCTGCTTGTTGAAGGAGAGAGTGGAGTCCAAATAGAACCCCAGAGTTTTGACCTCTCTGGCTACAGTAATAATATTGTTGTCTATGTTGAATGCTGAGTATTCAGGGTTGAGTTTTTTGAGGGACGAGGGACTGCCCAGGATGATGATCTCTGTTTTGTCATCATTCAGGCATAGACCGTGGGTGGCCATCCATGCATGGATGATGAGATATATCCTGTTCACCAAGGCCAAATCCTTGTAATCACCGGTAAGCGGTAGGAGAATCTGTGTGTCATCTGCATAGTTAGTGTAGGTGACACCCAGAAGGTCCAGATTATCGAAAAGGAGCTTGGTAAAGATATTGTAGAGGATGGGTGAGACGCAGGATCCCTGGGGCACTCCGCAAGTTATGGGGATGGGATTGGCTGCTGCCATGGGAGAGAAGACTCTCATAGTCATGTTAGTTAGGAACGATTGTATCCATGCTATGGCTTCTTTAGAGAAGTGAACTGCCGAGTCCAGGTGGCTGCATAGGACCCTGTGGTCGACCAGGTCGAAGGGAGCTGATAGATCCAGGAGTAGAAGGAGGGCTGATTTCCCTTCGTCCCGGAGTTCGTCTATCTGTGACTTGAGGTCTATGAGGGCTGTTTCTGTCCCATGTTGGGGCCCAAAGCCTGATTGCCTAGTTCCTAGTAGAGAGTTGGTTCCAATTATTTTTGAATCTGGGAGTATGCCATTTTATCTAGGTTCTTCAAGAGGAAAGGCACTGTAGTAATCGGGCGGTAGTTGGTGGGTATTAGTGGGTCTAGTGACTGCTTTTTCAGTAGAGGAAGTACCCATGATTCTTTGAGGTTGAAAGGGATGATGTTGGTGGAGAAGGACGAGTTGATAAGTTTTGTGATAAAGGGGGCCAGGTCTCTGGCTGCATCCTTTAGAAGTTGAGCGGGGCATAGGTCGCCTTGACAGTTGGTGGGTTTGAGAGATAGTATTGTATTTTCTGTTTCTTTTATGGTGACTTTGGAGAACTTAAATCTGGGGAGATTGGAGGAGTTACTTGGTTCCTCTAAGTTGATGCTAATGGGTTTGTTGCTGGAGAATGTGGCTTTTTTCTTGGCAATTTTTGTTTGAAGGGTTGTGACTTTGTTGGCTAGAGCTTGCTGTATATTGGAGCACCAAAGTTGGTCTTTGATGCAGTTGTCTGGCACAGGGATGGGTGCTTCTAGCTCTTTGAGGATGACAAAGAGTTCTTTCGTGCTAGAGTTGGCTTGGGCAATTCTAGTGTTGCAAGTTTCGCGTTTAGCTAGGATGATTTCTTTTTTGTATAGGGCTGTGATGGAGCTTAGGTTGGCTTTGTTTTTGTCAGAAGGTTGTGCTCGCCAGGATGTCTCACAATGCCTTTTCTTGTTGCATAATGATTTTAGGTATGGGGTGTACCATGAATTGAGATGGGCTTTGGGTTTGCTTTGTCTAAGTTTGAGTGGTGCAATAGAGTCTAGAGATGTGTCATGACTCTGGCGCGCTGGAGGCTTTGTGGCCCCTTGACTAAATGGCTGCAGTCTAAGGGAGTGCGATACAGATGGGGACATCCCTTTTCTCTCGCATTTGAAGTTGAAGGTTATAAGTACTCCCTTGTCACGGAAGCCAACATACAGAGGGTGACTGGTGAACTCTTAGGAGACTCAGCCGGGGATGCTGGAAATTCAGATGGAATTGGAAAAGACACTGAACAACGGAAACCCTCTCGATTTGGGGAGAGGCGCCACGTCCGATGTCATAGGAAATTTAGAAGGATGACACCGCCTTCTCCGAGTCAGCCTGCCTCTTAATCTATTCAGAAAGGTTGTTTTCATATGGTGCTCTAAGGTGTTCTTGGGATTCATTATTCTCTGGGGGGTGAGGGGGGAGTCCTGGGGTTTCTTGGGGTGTTAGTTATGTCTTGAAGAGGGTGGCATAAACTAGTGTGGAAAATGTGATGGTGAATAGGGGTTGTGGAGGGAGTGAGTTTGCGCAATGTGTGCGGGGGGGCTCAAAATGATGTGATACTTTTTAAGTCATGGGCGGGCCAGGTGGAGGCGGCCAATGATGGCCTGGTGTGACAGCGGTTGGATGTTGCTGTCTAGCCAGGCGCTCGGTAAAGCGGGGGGTGGCGGGTTCTGGGGGGGTGTTTTTTGTGGGCCATGGGGGTCTGCTAGGTTTCAAGTGGTCTGGGGTGTTACTGCTTATTGTAGTTGCTTTCGCTTGGGGGAAATATTGGAGAGTCATTCGACAAGGTTTTTTTCAGAGAGTTTAATCTTCCGGGGACCAATGCCTAGACTGTATTCGTTGAATGGGTGAATGTGATTTCCCACTGGCGCTGGGCTCGTTGAACGTGCAAGGTCTGAACTGTCCATATAAAAGATCTTTGGTGGCAAAGGAGTTCAATAGGTTGAAACCTGACATTATATTTCTTCAAGAGACTCACTGGGTGAAGGGAGTAGAACCTGCTTTGAAGGCAAGTTCCATACATAAAGTCTTTCATGCGTCCTCCAAGGTCAAAAAGAGAAGGGTGGCGATAGTGATCTCCCAGAAGGCCCATTTCTCTCTTCGAGCCCAGGTTAGTGATCCTGAGGGCCGTTTTGTTATGGTCAAGGGAGACTGTAGAGGAACCAAGGTTACTTTGATCTCCATTTATGCGCCAAATGAAGCCCAAGATCGCTTCTGGTCGGAGATGAAGCTCAAAATTATTACTTTTACTGAAGGTGCGTTAATGGTGGGGGGTGATTTTAACATGGTTCTCGATTACTTGTGTGATAGATTGCCCAGTCGCCCGGTTACGGATTCCCAGCTGCAAAGGCGCCTTGCGTCTTCCTTTCAGAGCACCAACGATGAATTAGGGCTTAGGGCCTCGCACTCGGCCCGGGAAGATCCTGACCCCCTATTTACTTTTTTCTCGAAACCCCACTTGTCATTCTCTAGAATTGACTATATCCAGGTCGATAAGGGGCTTTACAACAGAATTTCAGAGGTTCGTGTGGAGGTGACTCTGTGGTCTGACCACGAATAGGTAAGGGTCCAATTGGGGATTCCCCTGGTTCTCCCAGGGCCGAGGCAGTGGGCCTGCAATGACCTCCTGTTGAAAGACAAGGAGCTAGCTTGGACTGTCTTGACCTCTATTGGGGAATTTTTTGAGTTCAATGATAATGGGCAAATGGGCCTGGAGGGGGTCTGGGAAGCCTTCAAGGCAACGATCAGGGGTGTCCTCATTGGTTTGGGGGCGGCGAGGAAGCAGCGAGAGAGGGGTAAAGAGGAAAAGCTTCTTAGGAATAAAATGGAGTCTATCCAGCCGAGGGGTAAATTAAGATCCCAGATCTTCCCGGGGAAGTTGGCCGAGCTCCAACAGCTTAAGGCGAAGCTAGCTGCTCTCCTGGTGGGGCAGACCGAAAGGAAGCTGTCCTTCCTTAAGCAAAAGTACATGGAGAAGGGTGAAAAAGCGGACAAAAATCCTAGCATGGAGACTCCGCGAGCTTAGGGAGAGTAGGCGAGTGGAGGCTCTTTCCCTTCCAGATGGTATGCTCTGCCGAGAGGATCCTCGGATAGCGGACGAATTTCGGAGGTATTATGAAAGCCTATATAAATCTGAATACGAAGGAGGTGGGGCGGACATAGATGTGTTTTTGGAGGCATTGCCAATTCCTTCCCTTCCCCTTGAGAAAGCCACCCTCCTGGAGAACCCCGTTTCGCCCCAGGAGGTGATAGACACTATAGGTGCTATGAAATCCGGTACAGCCCTGGGGGATGATGGGTTCACTGTTTTTTTTCTATAAAAAATGTCGTGCTGCCCTGGCCCCTTTCTTAGCTAAATTGTTTAATGGTGTTCTTGACTCGGGTCAGCTCCCCCCATCCATGCTTTCGGCCCGTGTTGTAGTAATCCCTAAGGAAGGGAAGGACCCGAGAAGTTGTCAGTCGTACCGTCCCATCTCCTTGCTTAACACGGATGTTAAGATTTTAGCCAAACTATTGGCGAACAGGTTACCGATTCACCTCCCTGCCCTAGTACATGGTGACCAGGTGGGTTTTGTCCCGGGGAGGCAAGGCAGCGACAATATTAGGAAGTCGCTCGGGTTGATGCACGAGGTGGCTCTGACCGGGGAGGAGGCTTATCTGCTGTCACTGGACTCGGAAAAGGCCTTTGACCGGGTTGAGTGGGCCTACCTGAGCAAGGTTCTGGTGAAAATGGGTCTGGGGGCTAGATTCCGTAGATGGATAGCAACTTTGTATAATGGCCCATCGGCCAGGGTGGCAGTCAATGGCGTGACCTTGTCCCCCTTCTTTCTCTCCCGAGGAACTCCCCAGGGTTGTCCGGTCTCAACTCTGCTTTATGCTCTGGCGATTGAGCCCATAGCTATAGCGGTTAGAGAACATCGGGGTATATCGGGGGTCAGGTGTGGCGATCTGGACTTTAAACTCTCGCTTTTTGCAGACGACCTTCTGGTGTATGTAACTAATCTTAGGCAATCGCTTCCGAGTCTCTTCAATGAAATTAGCGCTTTTGGCTCCTTCTCCGGGTTGAAAATTAATCGTACAAAATCGTGTTTGGTGCCTATGGGCAGCTCTGACTTAGAGGTGGGGAGAGGACTACTCGGGAGGGTATCAGAGTCGAGCGGGAGGCGACGCTTTACTTGGGGGTCTGGATCCCGAGGAACCTGGCGAAGCTTTTTGAGGTCAAATTTCCCTCCTGTTCTGGTGAAGATTCTCGCTGATCTCCGACGCTGGTCTTCCTTGACGCTTTCTTGGTTCGGCTGTATGGTGACGATCAAGATGAACGTACATCCACGTCTGCTTTACTTGTTTTCCTCCCTCCCGGCCGTTATTCCAGAGTCATTCTTTAAAGCTCTTCAGTCGGAGGTGGTTCGTTTTATCTGGAGGGGAAAGAAGCCGAGGGTTAGATACAATACCTTAACTCTCCCTCGTTCGTACGGGGGCTTTGGCCTGCCTGATTTTCGTCGGTACCATAAGGCGGCTCAGGTAAGGGTGTTCCTGGAGCACTTGAGGGATGAGATGAGAACTTATTGCTCACATATTGAGAATGTCCATGCCCATCCCAGAAAAGTGAGAGACCTCCTGTGGGCAGTGGGAACCCCCCTTCCTAGGGCAGTAAAAGTACATCCCACCCTGTCTGTGTTGTGGTCGCTGTGGAAGAAGGATAGGGGGCATGCGTCCCTTTCTTCTTGGCCCTCCCCCCTGTCCTCGGTGTGGGCACCCCCATTTGATTTGGGTAAAAGAAACCTTCGGGGGACACAGAGATGGTCGGACGGGGGTCTGGAACGTGCAGCCCAGTTATTCAGGCAGGGTGTATTCATAGACTATGATAGTCTCGTGGAATCTCTGGGCGCTCCTTCGATTTCTATTTTTGACTACATACGAGTGAAAGGTATTATGACTGATACCCAGTGGGTTGAAGACCTAACCCGCCCCCCCACTCCGTTGGAGAGTGTGATAAGCGATTCCAAAAGTAGCAAAGGCTCCCTCTCTAAAATCTACAAGGCGCTGATTATGGCAGACGTAGAGCCCAGGCAGACCTTTATGAAACATTGGGAGGGTTGGGTGGAGGGGGAAATAGGTGCGGCTACCTGGTCAGCCATTTTTAAGGTTCTTTTCTCGGGATCCCTGTACACAGCGGCAATGGAACATAATTTCAAGATGCTGCATGCATGGCACCTTTCACCTGCCAAAATGTACTTGGGGTCCTTCCCGTTCTGCCCGATAGGTTGTGGTCAACGACGGTCATGGTTCCACCGTTGGTGGGGATGTCCTTCTGTCCAGTTTTTTTGGTCTGAACTCCTGAGCTGGATTAAGGAGATTACGGGGGCTGACCTACCCTTGCGGCCCCTTGTGCTTCTCTTTGGTGTTCTGGCCTCGGATGAGGGAGATGAACCTTTGTCACGTGTGGTTCAGGCCATGTTGCGGGCGGGGAGGCAAGTGGAAATGCTCTATGATGCCTTCTAAAAGCTGACTGGTTAGCAAAACTCTGGGTGATCTTTACGTATGAGAAACTCTCGGCGATTACTCATAACACCATGAACTCATTTTTGCAAGACTGGATGGTGGTTCTGCTTCATGAAGATTGTGAATCAATGAGACTTTGAACTATGAGATTTTTCATTTGCCTTTAATATCGGTGATGCCACCTATGTTGTCACTGGCCGTCCCTTGTTTTTATGATTTGAGCCCGTTGCAACAGTATTGATTGTATATTTGGTCCCGATTTTGTGAGATGCCTTTGTCTCCTTAGTTCCTCCGGGTATGGTTTGGGTTGAGAGAGGGGTGAGTGAGGGGGGGGGGGGGTGGAGTCTGGTTTGGGGGTTCCTTGACTTTGTTTCCTTTCAATGTTCTTTACGGGGGCTTGTTTTTTGAAAACTATAAATGCTTAATAAAAATTCATGTGAAAAAGAAAGATGTCCTCTGCATATTTAGGGGTACGTTTAGCATCTTCCATGTTTTAAACTTAGTAGGTGGAGATGGAGATAGCCTGCCTTTCTTATTTGTCACCATTTAGGAGCAGGGGCAGAGAGAGCACCGCTAATAAAGCTGGTGCTATCTTTGCCACCCATCTTTTGTTTATTTGATTTACACGGCACGTTCGTTAATTTTCCTCATGCCAGTCCTGTGCTCATTGGAACGCTGTAATCAAATATATTTGCCAAACAAGAACATTTCCCACAATAAGTGGCATTTCCCACAGACCTTGATCTCTTGTTGGATCATATTTTGCACACCTATGGAACACTAGAGTCACATAATACGATAATATTTAAACAGCAACTCAGCATAAAGATCATCATCAGCAATATTCGCCAGCACATACACCTCCACAGACCTACTTCATGTCCCTCCTTGCAGAATATCCACACCCTGGAACACGTTCAAGACACTCTCGACAGAGGAACTGGTAGAAACCCTGGCTGCCCTCAAAGCTACATCATATACAGACGACATCCTACCAGCATCCATCAGTCCTCAAGACCCTCCCTGCAGAAAGTCTCCTTCCCTACCTGGAGGTCATGCAAAGCTCCCTAACTCAAGCCACCTTCCCATCGCCCCTAAAAACAACAAATCCTCCTTATACTAAAGAAACCCACACTGGATCCCGACAACCTAGGTAACTATTGAACCTTCACCCATCTTCCCTTAGTAGGTAAGATCAGTGAGAAAGTGGTAGCCGCACAACTGCAGCAAAACATTGACACCAATAATCTCCTCCAAACCTACCAATCTGCGGTCAAACCCAGATGAAGCACGGAGACAGCAACCATACAAGTGGTTGGCGATGCCTTCAACATTCTTGACGACAGCCACTCCTGCCTCCTGGTTCTACTTGACCTTTCGGCCACTTTCGACACAGTAGACCTGAGACGAATCAACTTCCGCGGGGGAACAGTGGTCCAGGGATGAATATCGGTCTCTAAACCATCAATCAAGTTATAAGACCTTCTTGTCCAATTTTGGTAACGTGGACGGACGGCAGGCTTATGTCCGCATGGTCGAGGATCATTGGTTAGTTGCAACAGCGAAAATACAATTATTAACCACTGATAAAAAAGGGACAGTCCAGTCAAGGTTGAATACAAATATCTACTGTATTATTACTACAACAGACAGTTCTAGCCTACTACAATTACAACCCACACTGTAAAGGAACACAGAGGACAGACAGTTTCACAAAGGAAAGGGATGCACTCTGGATACTGACAAGAGGGTAGGTGGTAAAACAATCAGTCTTACTGTTCAAGGTTATTCGGTTTCAACACCAAGCGGGCAAAGGTTCATAACTGTCTGTAGGGACTTTCAGAGAAGGACCAGGGGGGTAGAACTACAATCTACCTGGTGCTGAAGAAGATCTTGGTACTCGACAGCGTCAAGGCCGGTCCAGGGCGCTTCGTAGCCCATGAGACAGAATTAGTGGTGGTAGACAGCTGTGGGTACCAGGCAGCAGGCAGTTTGGCAAGCGAGGCTGGACGGACAACTGCAGGCTGTCTGGCACGGCAGCTCGGGGCCAAGAATCGCTGCCTCTGTGCTGGCTGGCGGATCTGGAATGCTGATCGAGGGGTATCGGATGGCTCTGGTGACTGCACTGTGACATCAGTCAGTGGTGCAGCCGGATGCGGTTTGAGGACTCGACTGTATCGAATTGTCCCTAAAAAGATGGACGCTGGATGATGCTTGTGTGGCACTTCTCTTAGCTTCTTCGCAGGGATCGTGTCCTTTCAAGGCTGATGGCCCAAAGCTCAGGAGGGTGTCAGCAGGCAACAGCCATGTCCTTTGTCCAGAGACTCTCTGGGACTTCCCACCTAGGAAGCTTGCTCTCAGAACCTAGCAGGGCACACTGTGTGCTGGCTGGGTACCGGTTCTGGAGCTGCTTGACGGGTCCTCCGAGTCCGGTATCTCCCTCCGTTCCCTGGGAGGTGTTTAGGGGAGTGATCTTGCTTCCCTCTTGGAACTCCTGCAGGGACCTCATTTCACCAAAATGCCAGGGGTAGCGGAAGTGACATCACATGACCCTTGACCTCTGATGACATCACAGGAAGTGATGTAATTTGACCCCATCCCGAAGTGATATCGTGGGAAGCGATGGAACACGACCTTTCACCCCTTGACAAAAAAGGAAGTGGCACCACATAGCATTGTTCCTAAGTACACCACGAAAAATATATTTACGATATCACTATAATGTGATGTACATTTCAGATCAGAGAGTATAGGCCCATATTACCAAAGTACTGTGAATGCAAGCAGACGTCCATGGCCAAATAATAATGAGGTGCTATTATATAGCACTTACACTTAAGCGCTTTATATAGAAGACATATACATCCAATATCACCCAACCTGTGTGGGTACTCATTTATCGACCTCAGAAGGATGAAAGGCTGAGTTGAGGTGTTTAAGAACAGACTAAATCAGTGACTCACCCCCTGAAGTGTGCCTGAAATAAACCTTTAATGAGTCAAGCAATTATTGTATAGAATTCCAGAAAAACACATTATTCCTATTCCTTCCAATTTAGGGCCAGTGCTGAAAGTGTTAGACTTGTGGAACCCCTGTTCTTTTTTTAAGAGGCCTGAACAAACAAGAAAGCCAGCCACCCCAGAAGCAAAGAGCCACATGGCGCTTGCCACCGCCCAGGAGCTTGAAATTACAACCAAAATAAAGACACTTTAAAAAATATATATATTTTTTTATTTATTTAGAGGTAGCAAGGGAGACCACAGGGGTAGCAAGGGAGACCACAGGGGTCTCAGTTGCGACCCCTGGCAACCCCTAAATGATGTCCCTGAACTCCTGGTCTTCCTTCACTGACGGAAGATGTAAGGTAGACTGTACCTTCCGCTCTGGTCCAAATGAGTCCTCCTTCTTACTCCTTGCAAAGTCTTCAGATGATCTGATCGGTGAAGGGCTCAGCCCTCTTTTAAAGCCAAACGTGCTCCAGTGATTGGTGCAGGCTAAGCCCACCTTAATGAACCAATCCTGGGTCCCCACCAACAATCTTTAGTGATGCTTCAGGTCAGAATCAGAGCGTTTGGTAACAGACAGGGGAAGGATGACAACATATACTTCTAAGTCACACCCATCTTCCTGTCTGCTGTACATCAAAGTGTCTCCCTAATTAACTGAGCCCTATGCAGCACTTGGTCACAACATGGGCCTCCATTGACGTAGGGGGGTTGCAGGCAGACTTTCGTCTCCTACAATTCACATACTTCTCTCCTATGTAAGTAGTGGTTCCAGACAGGCCATTCACTGCCCTTTCATACCAAGGAGGGGTGTTAGTGCCAAGTTGACACATTGCATTACAAAGAGGTGTTGGTCTCTGGTCTGCATTGTCACATCCTGCACAAAGGCCTTCCCTGAGGCCTGCCAATTAACATTCTTCAGTATGTGCCGCCACAAGCACGGTCTAACAACTTAGATGCAAATCCATGGGCCTTGAAATGCTAATCAGACTGCCTACTGCCAGAGGCGTGTTTTCTCCTGTTTTTAAAAATTGCATTGTGTAAGTAGTGCTGTTCTGCATTTGCCCCTAGCAAAGCACTCCTCTACCAACCTTTCTACCACTATCTAAACACTTGTCCTCTCTCTCTCTCTCTCTCTCTCTCTCTCTCTGCCTCTGTCTCTCATCTGCTTGCTCCATGCCGTGTCCTTCCCTAGTGTTCTGGCCTACCCTTCTCTATGGTGCTCTCTGTCTCTCCAGCAACTAGCAACCAGCCTGGAGCGGCTACAGTCTGCTTCCTGGCACAGTGCTGGCACAAATGAAGTCCCGCCTCGCTCATCCACATGAGCGACATCCACACACCTAGGGAGTCAGCCACCTCCAGCCCAGGTACCGCCTATGTTCATATGCATGACGCCCCTGCGGGACGAACAGACACTACACCACCATAACAAATAAACCCCCCTCTAGTTTTTGCTCCATTCATGGTGGGTTCTCCCAACCTAGTACACCCTGCAGAACCCATTGAGCCTTCTTTGCACACGCAATTGATAGTGCTATGACATTGTTTTTTATCTCTTGCTTTCTCTGCACAGAATGATGTTCCCTGCAGTATCCATTTTTGTGGACTGAATTCAGCCACTTCCTCTTCAACCAAGCAACCTACAGTGCGGCTTGACTGGTCCGGCCCACAAGGAGTGCCTGCCTCACAGTGAGATTCACCTCAAGGTTTCTGTGGTGAGTTAGGCATGCCTTCCAACCACCACAGATAGATTACAGTTGCATTTTCCTGCACTCACGTAATTTTCTCTCAGGCTTGCCCCCCTACTAAACTAAGGTTTCTTATGAATTCGAACACTCGGTTCGTTGCACAATTTAATTGTTGTTACTAATTTAACCTAGTTAGGTCCAGAAAGAATTAGGGTCCCGATACATAAGGACTTGACATTGATTTTCTCCTTTTGTTTTTCCTTTATTTTTATTTTCTTGCTACAGGGGCCACCCACTCGCCCTGATGAAGGCGGTTCATGTAGAACAAAATTTATCCCTCAGAAGCATTTCCAAATGGGATAATTCTTCCGCCGAAACGTGTACTATGTGCAAGGGGGCTGTATTGATCCACATGTCCGATTAGTACTTATTTAACAAACATCCCCCAGGCCAGCAATTGTATTCCACAAGCTGACCTAGTTCCCCCTGCACGTTGGCACCTGCAAGATGAGATGCTTCCTTGTATAGAAGCAACTCCAGGACCTAGATGGCTACAGGTCCAATAAACCTTCTATACTCCTACATGTACTATACATGGAGCATGTTCTAAACCCAGAACCATTTGTGAATATTTTCCCCTTTGGGTCACGCTTAAATACTCTCCATTCAGCAAGCACTAAAAGGCCTGAATGGGCATTTCTTTCATGTACCTTATCAAGTTATTGTTGTCTAGATTATTGAAATGTGTCTCATACATATTGTTTTCAAATGTTTTTTTGATGTTCTTATGTACCCCACCAAGTTATTCGTTGTCTAGATTATTGAAATTTGTCTCATACATATTGTTTTCAAATGTTTTTTTGATGTTTTTTTGTTTTAATACAAACCTTTTATGTTCACAACCTTTGACACGTGTGAGTTTCCTTATTCGACCTTTCTTCTTTCTGGACAAACTTTTGGGTTACTAACTCAGGGATTTAATCCATTAGTACAACTATACCAGGCTCCCCGATTTCCATTTGTTCCATTTATTGACAAAAATTGGGTATGAACCTGGAAGGTAGCAGTTCTACTTCCTTTTGTTTTTGTATCTTTGATGCCTGAGTCTGCTACTTGTCACCCAGGGCACACCGAAGCCCTCAGAATCTCCAATCTTTTCTAACTGCTTCTCTATCGACTATCCTGCTCTCCTCACTAAATCTGGTAGGAAGAAGTTTAAAAAGGACATCCTGGTCTCCAACCCAGTCCTCCCTATCGCCGACACCTATACCAGTGCCTCCTCCAGGCAAACTTTCACCGACATCCTCTTTGTGGTTCCCTTGCCAGACCTATGGACTCTACATATGGTTTCTGCGCTCTCTCCCTTTTCCTCCTCTCCCATTAACGGTGGCACACAGTGGGAGGCCCTCTTGGCCACCTTCCACTCCTCTAATGTCATCATTAATGTGTACATGAATGGTACCGTCTTAGTCCAAGGTCCTTAAACCAACCTTCTCCTCTTTGATAGATGCTTCCTGCGCCTCATTAATTTCCTTCCTTCTCCTGTTGTACCCTCTCGCCCCTCCATGGCTTCCTAGACTACCCCTGCTGTCTCCCCCTTGTCTACCTTGCCCTCTCCGCCTTCCTCTTCTGCCACTGGGCTGCTTCTACACCTCCGCAGGGCATACCTCTGATTTATACCGATCCCCGGTGGTCTTTCAAGGACGGCAACCTTCTCCATATTGCCACTCTAAACTCTCGCTCTGCTGTCAAACACTCCTCTGACATCTGCCACATCCTGGAGGAACTTGACCTCGATGTCCTCGGTCTCATCGAGACATGTTTCTCTTTGGGAGCAGAGAGAGCTAGTGTTTATGACATAGGCAGAGCAGGGTGTCTCTATGATGTCACTGGAATGTTCGCTTGCATGTGATATTTACGTTCTAAATGTGTCAGTTGATGGAGGTTTTGATGGGGAAGGATCTCGTATGCTCGGGGGTCTTTCTTGCCTTCATTTATCTTAAATAAATGCGAATTCAACTTACCGGCGTCTGTGTGCTGCTTCGCAACAATGGCGACGAGGATGGGATGAAGCTGGTGAAATAAGAAGCACCAGTTGCCCGGCAGGTGAAGTGAAGGCAGACCCAGACCCCCGTGAAGTTTGAAGCATCGACCGTCTGCATCAGCACTGAGCAACGACCGCAACTGTGGACTCTTCCGGATCGAGAGACTCGCCAGGCCACGTTGCTGCTGTTCACGTCCCTCACGGCCCATACCCTTCCCATCCAGGACCTGTGCGGGTTGTCCGGGCCACTCCGCTGATGTGTTGAGCAGCCCGCGGGGAGCCCGCCTCCGTTCCTCCCTGTGCGTGTTGCCGTGGAGGGAAAGTCGTCCTTTTCCTGGATCCCCTGGTAAGTGGGGACTGCTCCGCCCAGCTGCGGCGTCGAGCGGAAGAAAAGAAAGGGAAGCTCCACAGACGCGTTGAGCAGCCCGCGGGGAGCCCGCCTCCATTCCTCCCTGTGCGTGCTGCCGTGGAGGGAAAGTCGTCCTTTTCCTGGATCCCCTGGAAAGTGGGGACTGCTCCGCCCAGCTGCGGCGTCGAGCGGAAGAAAAGAAAGGGAAGCTCCGCAGACGCGTTGAGCAGCCCGCGGGGGGCCCGCCTCCGTCCCTCCCTGTGCGCGCTGCTGAGGAGGAAAAGCCGTCGAGCGGCTCCTCTGAATTTGTTTGAATCTACGTGACGATGTTCATTGCCTTGTCCACCGAAGTTGAGTAAGTGGTGTTTATCCTTCACTTTCACTGACTGTGATCACCAAAGAGCCCCTACGGATTGTTCCACGAGCAACTACCATATTGTGTATAACAGGTAGTTAGGCAAATCAACTGAGACTCTGTTCCCTAAGTACCGTATCTCGTATAGTAAATGGGCAGTCAATAGTGTGGTTTAAAACACATGCGGTTTTGGTTTAAAAGCAGTGCCACACAGCGTCCTAGAGGAACAGACAAGTATCACATTGACTAAGAAGGAGTTGTACCTATATATTATATATTCATTCAGAAAAAATATATATATATATTTACATATTCATACAAAAAAAATTTTTTGGGAAGAGGAGTTGTGCTGAGAGTTACTGCAAGTAAACAGAGATGCTTGGGAACACAGCCACCCCGAAACCACACCAGCTGTACGTTTCGCCATTCAGGCAGTCATGGCAGGTCTACCAGGCATATCAGGTCCTCCCATTTTTATGCTGACTCCAGGACTGGCAAAGATTGCTTGGCAGCAATGGCGCAAAGGTTTCATGCACTATATGAGGGCGGCTGGTGGTATGTTGTATTCTGGTGAGAGGAGGCTGGCCTTATTGTTGCATTTTTTGGGCTTTGAAGGCCAGAGAATTTTTGACACACTACCACAACCAGAAGGAGACGGTAGTGGGGATAATTTGAATGAATTTGAAATTGCATTATTGAAACTCGACAAGCATTTTAATCCAAAAAGGAGCACAATTTTGGAACGTTACAATTTTCGCATGCGAGTTCAAGCACAGGGGGAGTCTGTTGAAGATTACGTCACTGCTTTGCGGCATCTGGCCTTAACCTGTAAATTTCAAGATAGCTTTGATGAACATATTCGAGATCAATTCATGACACATTGTCGATCTAACAAAATACGGGAAGAGTTATGGCTAAAAGATGAACCAAGTTTAGATGAAGTATTGGATTTGGCTAAGAGAGTAGAGCATTCTTTAGCATGTGTAGCCAAGTTATCTAAAAATGAAGGAGAAGATACTAACGAAGCAAAACCAGAGGTAATGAACATAGCGGAAGGAAAGAACAAAAGAAGAGGAAGAAATAGACAGTCAAGCAGGAACATTCCGGAGGAAAGAAGGAGTCAAAATACTTGTCAGAAAGATGAGAAAAGAGAGGAGAGGAAAGATGATAGACTCTTATCGTTGCGCTAGTGCAACTCATTTTGCATCCTCTGTAGTCTGCCCAGGACGAAGGACTGTTTGCACTAAGTGCAGGAGGAGAGGACATTTTATGTCATGTTGCAAGAATTTTCAATTTGGGCAAGATAACCAAAGAAAAGTATTTTATGTGAATGAAGAGGAGGATAGGAAATCGTCAGATGACGATGTTGTACCTTCTCAGAATGTTATTGTCAATACGGTTAATGCTGTTGGTAGGGGTGATGATGAGGATGACTGTGAGCGTCCATATGCCACTGTGAGTGTGAATGGTTTCAAGATGTCATTAATGGCCGACTCCGGGTCAAAAATAACGCTTATTTCTAGAAGCGTATTTGAAGCAGAGATGAGAGGGAATGTATCAGCACTGTCGAAACCGGACATAAGTCCAGGAAGTTACAATCAAGATCGAATCGAGTTGTTAGGGTACGTGTGGAGTAAGTTTGAGTTTAAAGGTCGATGTTGTGATGGAAAGGTGTATATCACTAAGAAAGGACAATCTCTACTAGGATGGAGAGAACAAAAGAATTTGGGAATAAGACTTGATCCCAACAATCCAGACCAAGTGCTACAAGTTTCCGAAGAACCCGTGAGTCATGGGAAATATATGTCAGAGTATAGGAAAGTGTTTGATGAGTCTCTGGGAAGAATAAGAGGGTTTCAACACCAGATAATTTTGAAGAAGGATAGCGTACCTGTAGTGGCTAAGCTCAGAGCTGTGCCGTTTGCTTTACGAGGCAGTGTAAAAAGGGAATTACAAAAATTGTTGGCGTCAGGTGTAATTGAGAGAGCTGGGGGAGTAGAGTGGGTTTCCCCAGTTGTAATAGTGAAGAAGAGTTCAGGGGATTTGAGGCTGTGCGTTGATATGCGTGAGTTAAACAAATGTGTGTTGGTGGACAGGCATCCCCTGCCCAACATGGGAGAGTTATTGACCAGGGTGGGCGGGGGAAAGTATTTTTCTAAACTGGATATGGCATCAGCATATCATCAAGTGGAGTTGGAGGAGGCCTGTAGGAAAGTCACTGCATTTATAACACATGAAGGTGTGTTCCAATTTAGGAGGTTGGCATTTGGATTGGCATCCGCCTCTTCAGTTTTCCAGAAGATCATGGATCGTTTGTTGAGAGGGATGAAGGGAGTTTTTTGTTTTCAGGATGATGTATTGGTGAGTGGAGAGACTTTAGAAGAACATGACAAAAATCTGTGCAAGGTGTTGAAGATGTTTGAGGAGAGGGGTATCACGGTGAAAGGGGAGAAATGTAAGTTTGCTGTGACGAGAGTGGAATATCTGGGTCATGAAGTGTCGGAAGATGGGATAAGACCCAAAGAAGATATGGTGAATTCTATAAGAAATATAGAAACCCCTAGAAATAAAAGTGAACTTCGTTCATTTCTAGGAATGACAGAATTTTACCAGAAATTTGTTACGAACTATGCCGATAAGGTTCAGGAATTAAGGAAAATTTTGAGAAAGGGTGCTGACTTCGTGTGGAATAATCGATGTGAGGAAGAGTTCAATAGCATCAAAGAAGATATAGATATGGCTCGTCCGTTAGGATGTTTTGACACTAGGAAGCCTACCATCATTACTGTTGACGCCAGTGAGGGTGGTTTGGGAGCCGTATTGTCTCAGAAACAAGTTGATGGTTCTGAAAACATTATAGCTCATGCGTCAAGAGGTCTCAGAGGAGCAGAGATGAGATATTCGGTCATTGAGAAAGAGGCTTTAGCTTGTTTCTGGGCTGTTGAACGTTTCAAGAGTTTTGTGTGGGGAGTGGAATTTACAATTCGCACTGATCATAAGCCTCTAAAAGCGATATTTGAGAATAAGGGCCTTGACAAAGTTTCACGCCGGGTGGCAGGTTGGGTCACCAGGATGCAGACGCACTGTTTTAAAATAGAAATCATTCCGGGAAAGGGAAATATTTTAGCGGACAGCCTGTCCAGGATTAGAGTTGCAAACCCTGAGAGTGTGAAGAATGAGGATTTAGAATTAGTATTTGTTAATACTGATGGCATAGTCTCCAAACGAGAGTGGTTGGAGGGTATGAAAGAAGACATGTGATCAACAGAGTAATTCCATATGTTGTGTCTGGATCATGGCCAAATAAGCAGGCATTGGAGGAAGATACCAAGCCATATTGGGAAGTGAAGGACGAGTTGTCTGTAAATGAGGATATTTTGTTCAGGTGGGGTAGGGCCATTGTCCCCATTGGATTGAGGAAGAAGGTTATAGAATTAGCACACAGCGGTCACATTGGAGTTACTAAGACAAAGGGTGTTTTGAGAGAAGACTATTGGTGGCCAGGATTTGACAAGGAAATAGAGGCAGCCCTGGCAAATTGTCAGTTTTGTATCAGGAGTGGTAAGGGCATTGTAGCCAGGAAACAGCCATTGGTGGATGTAGGTCTCCCATCCAGGATATGGAGTGATATTGCCATGGACATTCTGGGTCCCGTGGAATTAGGCTATGGTCGCGGAAAATATGTTGTGTTGGTTGTGGATTTATTTTCCAGGTGGACAGACTTTAAAATTGTCAGAGACATCACGGGGGAGAGCATGATAAGAGTTTTACAAGAGATTTTTGCTAATGAAGGCGTACCAGAAACTGTCTTGACAGACAATGGTCCCCAATTTATAGGAGAAGGTTTCTCCAATTATTTGAGGAGATGTGGAGTGGGACATAAGAGAACTTCGTTATATCATCCTGAATCAAATGGTGTTGTTGAGAGGATGACTAGATGTGTAATGGAGAGTGTGAGGATGGGAGAGGACTGTGGTTTGGACAAGTTAGCCATGATACAAAACAGGATGTGGGCTCTTAGAATGGCGCCACATTCTGTTACCGGATTATGCCCGTTTGAGCTTATGAGGGGCAGGAAGCCGTTTTCTATAACGTGCCCACCTTGGCTTGGTAGGAGTAGGGAGTCTGACCTGGTGGTAGATCAGGTAAGGAAGTCACTGGTAAAAAGAAAATCAGAATGGGTCATGCGTGAAAATATGAGAAGAGGAAAGAAAGAATTGCGTGTGGAATGTGAAGATTGGGTCAGGATAAGGAAAGGGTTTCTCAAAAAGAAAGGGGATTCCCTTTATTCGGACCCGGTCAGAGTGGTGGCAGTCATGAAGGGTGCGGTACGTGTGACCGGTGGGCAAGTGTGGAACAAGAGTAGGATAGCTACTGTGAAGAGGGGTCATGTGTGAAAGGAGAACACTTTTGTATAACAGACAGTTGGGAAAAAAATGTTTAATGTAGTTGTTTAAGTGGGTTAATGAATTCTAAATAAAATTCAAAAAAAAAAAAAAAAGGAAAAAAAAAATGAGATGAAGGGAGATGTGTTGTGATGATGTTTCTCTTTGGGAGCAGAGAGAGCTAGTGTTTATGACATAGGCAGAGCAGGGTGTCTCTATGATGTCACTGGAATGTTCGCTTGCATGTGATATTTACGTTCTAAATGTGTCAGTTGTTGGAGGTTTTGATGGGGAGGGATCTCGTATGCTCGGGGGTCTTTCTTGCCTTCATTTATCTTAAATAAATGCGAATTCAACTTACCGGCGTCTGTGTGCTGCTTCGCAACAGTACCGTCTTAGTCCAAGGTCCTTAAGCCAACCTTCTCCTCTTTGATAGATGCTTCCTGCGCCTCATTAATTTCCTTCCTTCTCCTGTTGTACCCTCTCGCCCCTCCACGGCTTCCTAGACTACCCCTGCTGTCTCCCCCTTGTCTACCTTGCCCTCTCCGCCTTCCTCTTCTGCCACTGGGCTGCTTCTACACCTCCGCAGGGCATACCTCTGATTTATACCGATCCCCGGTGGTCTTTCAAGGACGGCAACCTTCTCCATATTGACACTCTAAACTCTCGCTCTGCTGTCAAACACTCCTCTGACATCTGCCACATCCTGGAGGAACTTGACCTCGATGTCCTCAGTCTCATCGAGACATGGTTCACGGCCCGCTCTGTCACAAGCTTTGACACTCTCCTAGCTGATTGCTACAAAATCCTCTCTAGGTCCAGATCCAACTGTTCCGGAGGGGGTGTAGCCCTGGTCTTCCCTGAGTGGATTCCTGCCTCTGTCGTTCCTATGCAGGCCTACTCCTCTTTCGAATGCCTCGTCTGCAGGCTCCCCCTCTCTCTCTCTCTCTCTCTCTCTCTCCTGGCTATTCCCTCACTGTGGCTACCATCTATCGGCCACCTGGTCAGATCTCCTCCTTTCTCTCTGAGTGGGCGAACCTCTCCTCTTCCCTCCTGGTCTCAACCACTCAACTCCTCCTTCCTTCTTGGAGACGTCAACATCCACCTGGATGCTTCCTGTCCGCCCACTGGACTCTTTCGGGACCTCTGTGACTCTCTCCCACCCTCTATTCTCCCCTCTGCCCCGACTCACTCTGCAGGGCACACTCTGGATGCTCTGATCTCCTCAGACCTTCCCCTTTCGATCCCTCTCACCACTCCTCTCTCCTGGAGTGATCACTTTCTCCTTTCCTCCCATCTCACCCTCTCTACCCCTCAGGCCAAGTCAACCCCCGCAAAGCCACCTACCTTCTCGGTCATCCGACCCATGAAGCGTGTGTCAGTTGAGGCTTTCGCTGCCACTTTCTCACCCCCTCCTACTCCCTTGGCTGACTCACATCCTGACACAGCCCTTTCCATGCTCCACTCTGCTATATCTGATACTCTCGATGTTCTTGCCCCCGTCATGAGGATCCGCTTGAAGCCCAAAGCCAAGTGCACCTCTTGGTATGACTCAGACCTCGTCACCCTTAAACGCAAGTGCAGGGTGGCTGAGAGGAAATGGCGTGCTTCCGGTACATCCGGTACATCCTCTGACAAACTGGCCTGCCGCTTGCTCCAAAGGCAATACCGGCTCTCTGTCCGCACCATGAAGAGAGCCCACATCCAAGGATGTGTCTCCGTTGTATCAAACAACTCGGCCAAACTCTATAAAATCGGCAAGGAGCTGGCCAATCTTGCTGCAGTCGCTAACTCTCCTGTCCCCTCCCAGGCCCTCTGCACAGCCCTGGCTTCTCATTTCATCTCTAAAACTCAGGACATCCTGTCCTCTCTCTGTTCCTCTCCCTCTCCTCCCTCGACTCCCTGCGCTTCCTCTGGCCCTACTTTGGCCACCTCTCCTTCCTGCTCCTCTGCCTTTCCCCTTTTCTCCTCAGACGAGGTTCCTAGACAAATCCGATCTATGAAAGTCTCGTCAGAACAAGTTCACCCCTGTTCCTGCAAAACCATCAAGGACAAAATTGACACCCTGGCTCCTGCCCTGGCTGATTTCTGCAACCGCTCGTTCGCAACTGGAGTCGTCCCCTCCCCCCTGAAGCACTCCCCTGTGCAGCCTCTTCTTAAGAAACCCTCAACTGACCCTTCCTGACCGGCTAACTATCGTCCAATCGCCATTTATCCTTTCCTTGGCAAACTCCTGGAAAAGCGGGCCATCTCCCAGCTTATTCTTCACTCTGAATCTGTAGGTTGGCTCCATGACCGTCAGTCTGGCTTCAGAGCTGCCAGAAGCACAGAAACTGCTCTCCTGAACATCCATGAAGACCTGCTCTCCAAGAAGAGGTGGCAGAAGGGAGCCTGAAAATGAGTTGAGTGTCGTCCGCATAGCACTGAAAGTTGGGGCAGAGAGCCGCAATGCGATGGGCAAGAAGTGCCAGGTATTGGTTGAACAGTCAGGGAGCGAGGTTAGACGCCTGTCCTTCTTTGTCCACAAGGTCTTCTGGGGCCTCATCACCTTCAACTCTCTCTCTTCCTAAATATCTTCCTTCCCAAGCTCTTCGCTCATCCGCCTCTAACTCCCTCGGGGTTAGTCACTTCTCCAAGCAGCGAGTTGGTGGTAGATCTCTTTGTTCTGCTCGGACCTCTCTCTGGAACAGCCTCCCTGAAACTTGAAGAGAACCATTGTCGGTTCCGGGAGCACCTCAAGACCTTCCTCTTTGCTTCCGCTTTCTCTCCTCCTCTCCCCTGCTGATCTGGCTGAATCTGAAACTGCACTTGTTACCTGGCTACCCTCTGATCTCGGGCCCAGGTCCCCACCATGCCAGTTGCACACCTGCACTGCCCCCCTGGCAACCGTTGCACTGAGGGACTGTTTCTGTATGCCTCCAGCCCCTACTAGCACTCGACATCTGATGTCTGCACTTACCCCTGCACTTACCAATCAACTCCCGCACTTGTATTATTATTTATTGCCTTATTTATTTTACTGTTATCCTATGTACTGCACGTCCCCCTCCCCTTACCGCACCACACTTTTCCCTTCCCCTGCGCGATCTCATTGTCACCTGGCCTAGTGGGATCGCTGTCTCCGTCTTCCCTCTGTTTCCCCTCCCTTGCCTCGTATCGCCTTGAAACACTTGTCTATAGGCACGTTATAAATGCCATATCATATCATAGCCACGCACAACATCCACATCCACCAATATTCTGACGACACACAGCTATACCTTAAGATCGGCTCCATCAAGGACATCCATAGACTCAAAACCTGCCTCTCACTGATCCAGTCTTGGATGTCCAGAGTGCATACTTGAAGCTCAATCCCTCCAAGACCGAATTCCTGCTCCTTACCAACAACACTGAATACCCAGACATTCAGACCTGGCTATCATCCATGAACTCAACGACAAACACCTCTCCTTCAAGATGCACATAGCTAAGAAAACTCAGCTTGGTATCCGCTCTCCCTCCTGCGGAACATCAAGCTTTAGATCCACCGTTCAAGCACTGGTCCTATCCCACCTGAATTGGGGCAATGGACTCCTGAAAGACCTCACGTCGTCCTCCCTTGTGCCCCGAGAAGTGACCTACACGCGACTGCATGCCTCATCAAGGGTCTACGCAGATACAACCACATCACCCACGCCCTGATCGACCTTCAATGGCTCCCACTGCACGCACAAATCACCTTCAAGTCTTGCTGCCTCATCTACAAGGCAGAAGCCCTAAGCTGCCTCATCTATAAAGGCACTCAGCTACCTTGTGGAGAAACTCAGCATCTCTGGCAGACAGCACACCACCAGAAGTCAGAACACGTGCAGACTTGAAATCCGCTGCTGCAAAAATGAAAGGGCCAGAAAATAAGCCTTTGCTGCCTTGAACCTCCTCCCCGTCAGCATCGCCCCCAAGCTCCTACAATTCAGAAAAAAACTCAAGACGCACTTCTTCAAGGAGTCTCTCTTCCTCAACACCTAGGCCATCACATCGCTCCTCGCACCGCCTAACACGTTCCCCTCTTCTGTGCCTCCTACCCCCTGCTGTATATCTGTTTTGTTGTTACTTCCGGAAAGCGCTCGGTTATGCATTTGTACTGTTTTGTTTCTCTGTAAAGCGCTCCGTTATGCATCTGTATGGATATCTCTGTAAAGCAGTCTGTTGCTTCTCGAAGCTAAGTCTGTGCTCAATAAATATAATAATAATGGCATAGCCTGGTATGCCAATACTAGGTATCGAACCTCCTGGCACTTCAGTTAAAAGTAGTGTTTCCTCTAGTGGTCAAAACAATGGTGGCATATGAGCCAAAATATTTCAACAAATTTACTAATGTGCCAGGTGCTTTATTATTAATATTTTTTTGCGTCCGATAGTGGGAGGAGGACTATCCTCCATAACCATTTAAAAAATGTTTGTGTGGTTGTTATGCACGTTTTTGACCGTTTCAACCATAAGATGTCAAATTTCCGTTTGACTCTGTTCAGTTGCTGCGAATTTAACAATTCCCACTGAAATGCTTAGGTAAACCATGAAGTTCGGACAGTCACACAAGATCATCAGCAGGCAGTGGTACATACAAGTGCCATGTAAGCATGTCTTTAACTGGCCCAAACGCCACCCTCGCAATCTTCAAAAACCTCTGAACCACTAATAATAATAAGCAAGCATGTGATGCAACCTTTCCTGTTTAAGTGCTCGAGGCAATTGATAATTGCATGGGGGCAATTGATTTACAAGCTGTAAAAGGAATACATTGTGGAAATTAGGTCATCCTCTTGGAGAAGCCAAAGCCTCAACCCCCTGAACTAACTATGTATCTGAGGACATATTGCTAGTGTTTTGCAGACACTTTAATTTTAGGATGAGTGTTATGACAAATGAAATGAACACCAAGCCCAGTGAATTGTTAAGTATGTGTACAGAAGGATGCATGCCCGAGTCATCATCACAGAGAGATTTGTCAAATATAAAAACAAAACAAAATGTTTAAATGATCCTGGATTTGTATGTAGAGCATCCAGACAACAACGCTGGTGCCCTCTAACCATTTCTCATAGGTGATTGATTTACAAACTGAGGGCTGAATTGTTCATGCAATAAGAAAAAGAGTGATGACTTCTAGTCAGCATGCATTTACAATATAGACTGAACGGAAAAACAATCAGCAGAGACCATCCTTTGTGATCCCAAATACATGTCAGCAGGGTCTCATCATTCATGATGTATTGTGTGGGCCATGCGCTCCCTTCATATGCTACGCTTAGCACGCTTGAGGCCACGCCCACCATACCCTGCTCCCCCCCCCTTTCAAGAGCTATTCGACTCATCCCACCTAAAACCCTGAAATAATGATACTGCAAGAGCGCGGTAACATCCTGAGATTTGCTGACAAGTTTACACAAAACACTGCCTTGAAGCACAATGCACTGATGTGTTCGCAAAATAAAGCAGACCATTTGTTGATTAAAGTGCGCAAAAATCGACCCTATCCATATGAGTCGGAGCCTAGGACTCAACGCAGAGCCTGATGGGAATTGTAGTAGGCTGGAAAACGTTGGTTTCCATTCGATAGTGATAAGGTTATAGTTCTGCGAACAAAACCAGTGTGAGAATAACGAGACACGGTTGCGACAAACACGTATTTAAAGGTAGGCGAGTTAGGATACAATTCCTTGTTTTTTAAAGTGCAATTTTTATGATTCAGAGAACATGGGCGACGTGGATGATTTTACAGTACCTTTCGGCTGAGAAATTCCCTCACTAATGACGCAGCGACCTCTTCCACGAAGGTATTATCCATCGTGAATTCCAGAGTCGTGCTCGCTTCCCTCTATTGATGGCATTAGTCCTCCAGTGCATGCCGGGTGTCTAATCAGCTCCAGGGGCAGCCATTACAGGCCGCGGCGTTCCTGGAAGCAGATTCCAACCGCTGTGTCGGTTGAGTTGTCATGGCTCCGTTGCTAAGGCAGGAGGGCCTTCAGAGCGGACGGAGCTCCTCCCCTCGCTGCACTTGCTTGTCAGTCTGGGAATGTGGGGCTTTGAGCCAGCCAAAAAGTCTGCAGAGAGGCCAGCAACAACGAGCGGCAAAACAGAAGGAGTGAAAGTTAGCACCATGTGAAAGACAAAACGGGGGTTGCCAAAGCCAATAGGTTTTGACTGTCATATGTCGATTGCATCCTGGGAATGGATCGGGGAATGGGCGCTGAATGATATTATTTGCCTCGCATAGTCGCTATATGGCAAGGTTCAAACAAACAGTAGTGAACGTGTAAATAAAGAACTACTGGTAATTTCCCGTAGCAGGAATATAGTAATAACAAGAATTGTCAAAGCCAACTGTTTGGGCTTGTGTATAAGTAGCAGGCATTTTCTAGGCACTGCTATTATATTCCCACGCACCATTTCGAAGATGCTATCTGTTCTAACCATGCCGGCGCTCTGGCCCAGGCCGCTTGGCGCGCTGCGCACAGCACAATAATGTCACGTCCGCTCAGGGGTGTGACTGTCCTGCATATGCCGCTCCGTCGCGCAAATAAACACTCGACCACTCTTTGCAGTGCATAAACCCGGACTGCCGTTCTAACGGCAGTTCCGGTGATGCCTTTATTTTCCGGATGTCACATGACCCGGAAGTATCCTGGCACGTGACACCACATTCCTCCCCAACTTGGAGATGTTTGTACACCAATTAACAAAACGTATATAACAGGTGTGGTGCATTCCAAACCTTCTGGACCTGATCTGGGCAGGCTCGCCTGCAGGTGGATTTCGTCCACCACATATCCTTGGAGGCGGGATGATGGTCTTGGCCGCTCTCTCAGGTGGTACCGGGGATTTCCCCTCGCGGGATAGTCTGCTACAGGGGACCCGTGTCTGGTTCTATCTCCTTGCCGGTGGGGTGTCTCTGTTTCTCGTGGTGTATCATAGGTTCGGGGTGTCATCTGGTCTTGTGGTGTGCAAGGTGTTGCAGACTCTTCCCTTGCGGCTGTCGGGCTTTCTTGCCACAGCTCGGGTGGTACTTTCCGGAAGTGTGATGCGTTCCTCGTCACTGTTTCGCTTCCTCTGGTGGCGGTAATCATGCTGTGGTTTGCGGCACTGACTGTCCAAGGTTGGAATTCAAAGTTGAGGGACATCTTCTTGGGTGTGGCCCGGTTCTTGACGATGACAGTGTCTCCTGATGTTAGATCTCGGTGGCTGGCCCGTCGAGTGATGCTCTGTTGTTCATTTCGCCTCGATCTCATGGCGGATGTCTGGTTCAGGGGCTACCCACTGTGGGTGTATGGGGAGTTCTGCCTGTATGGGTACCCCAAACATGAGGGCAGCTGGGCTGATTCCTGTAGAGGAGTGTGGGGTCTGCCTATGGGTCCTCAGGAAGCGATAGACTGCCTTCAGCAGGGGATGTCCCCGTTCCTTGGAGATGCGGATAACTGTATTGAGTGACCCCATGAACCTTTCGGCATCGCCGTTTGCTTGTTGCCACATCCTGGGGTGATCCGTTTGTCACTCTTGACTTTTGATGGGATTCCATGTGTTGTGAAAATCTTTTCCAATGTGAGGATAATTGTCTCTGCGTTGGTGGACGCTACGTGTTCTACTTCAGGATATCTACTGAATTTGTCGATCACAACGAGTAGGTATCCTTCGCCGGCGATTGTGCAGTGGTCCATGCTGACGGCTTCCCATCGCTGGTTGCTTCTTGGGGCGCTGATGATGTGTTCTGGGTGCTCAGCCCTCCGGGATGCTTGGCAGGCTGCACAGGACTCCACCAACTCCACTACCCGTTGTTGTATGTTGGGCATCCACATCCTGGATTTTAGGTATGCCGTTGTCTTCACAATGCCCTGATGTCTGCTGTGGGCTAGCTTGAGGGCTCTCTCCTCTAGTGATGCGGGTAGCACAATTCGGTGGCCTTTGAGGAGCACTCCTTCTGGGGCGATTGAGAACTCGTGGCGGACCCCGAATAGTGCTCGAAGTTTTGTTTGAGCGGATGTGGTGCGTTGGGCCATGGAGGTGAGGAAGTTTTTCCAGTTACCTGACTGGATAGCGGTGGTGGTGTGTGTTAGGATGGTGTCGGCCTCCGTCTCGCTTGCTACTTCTTGCAAGGTCAGGGTTCGTGGTTGGGCGCAGGCGATTACGTGGCATACGTGTTCATCTGTCTCTGTCGCGTGGTGTTGTTCCTGATCTGAGGCGGGCCGTGGGTGACGGGACAGGTAGTCGGCTGGATTGTCTGTTCCTGGTCGGTAGTCCACCTCTATATTGTAGGGTTGTAGCTGTAGCATCCATTTTTCGATGCGTGCTGGGGGATGCGGTGCTGAGCCTCTGAATATTGGGATCAGAGGCTTGTGGTCCGAGAATACGTTGGCTTGCTTGCCCAATAGATACACCTCGAAGTGCCTGCATCCCCACAGGATGGCGAGGGCCTCTTTCTCAATGTGGGCATAGTTCTGCTCGGGTTTGGTGAGCGCCCGACTGGCAAACACGATGGGGTACACTTTTCCTTCGCTGTCCGTTTGGGTTAGTACTGCCCCTAGGCCGACCGGACTGGCATCAACTAAAGAGTTCGGTGTGTCTTTCTATGTCGAAGAATGCCATGGTTATGGAGGTCAATAGGGTGTTTTTGATTTGTTGGAAGGCTTGTTGGTGAATGGGTGTCCACTTCCACTTCTGATCTTTCCTTGTTAGTCCCCGGAGGGGGCTCGCGATGCTAGCGAGGTCTGGTATGAATCTCGCACAGTAGGTCGCCATCCCCATGAAGCTCCTCACCTCAGTGGCAGATTGTGGGTTTTTAGTGTTCTTGATATCGTTTACTTTGGAGGGGTCTGGCGATACTCCTTTCGCGTTGAATATGTATCCGAAGAAGCATAGTTCTTCCTTTGCGAATTTGCACTTTTCTGCGTTTAGTGTCAAACCGGCCTCCTCTAGTCTGTATAGGACTGCTGCTAGGCGTTTGTGGTGTTCCTTTTTGTTGGATGCATATACAAGAATGTCATCACTGATGTTCGTTGTTCCCTCTAGACTAGTGAGGACTTTGCGGATTTCATGTTGGAATACTTCCGCGGCTGACGAAATCCCAAAGTTTAGCCGTTTGTATCGCCTCAGACCGAGATGGGAGGAGAATGTAGTGATGTATCTCGACTCCTTGGCTAGTTTGAGTTGGTGATAGCCAGATCTAAGGTCGAGTTTGCTAAATATTGTTGCCCCTGTTAAGTCGACAATGAGTTCATCAATTGTTGGGATTATGTGGCGTTCTCTCCCGATGGCTGCATTGGGGAGCCTCATGTCAATACAAATCCTTACCGCGTTGGGTTGTTTAGGTTTTTGAGCGACTACCATGGGGGACACCCACGAGGTAGGCCTGATGTTTTCTCAATTATTCCCGCTTCTTCCAGCTTGGCTAGCTCCTTTTCCACTGCTTCTCTCATGTGGAACGGTATCCGTCGGTGACGTACAGCTTTCGGCTCGATGGTGGGGTCTATGTGGAGCTTGATTGTTCGGCCTTTCAGGCATCCGATGCCTTGGAATATCTTCTGATGTTGTTCTAGGAGGTCGTCGAGCTCATTGTGTTGGACGCTGAAGGCGAACTGTATTAGCTTCAGTTTTTCCGCTGTTTTGCAGCTTAGTAGTGTTTCACAGCCAACGTCAACGACGTACACACGTGCCCTGTATCTGGTGTCATTGTGTGAGAAGTCTGATTTGAAAGACCCTTGCATAGGCAAAGGTTTCTTGCATCCGTAGGCGTACAGTCAAACTTTTCTCTCATGGAGTTTAGGTTTTGGGCAAAGTTTACTGAATGCTGTTGTTGGCATTACATTTACCGTTGCACCGGTGTCAATGACTACCCACAGGGGTTCTCCATCAGAGATGATTGTGCATGATGGTCTCAATCGTTGTCGGGAACGACGTGATTCAACGGCTGAGATGAGGTGTACACAATGTATTCGTTTGCTCACTCTTTTCCGTTTGTCTTTGTCCCTTCTGTCGGGGGATTTGCTGTCATCACTGTCGTCGATTTCGCTTGTGTCCGGGGATCTTTGGGTATGGTCTACGGCTCTCGCTTTTCCTTTCCTGTTTGACTGATGAGGTGTTTTTCTGGGGGCAAACTTCTTCCGGCTCTCTTGTGTCTGTCGCGGTGTTTGCTCCCTGTCGTTTCTGCTTGGCGGGTTTAGACAGACTGCTGCTTAGTGGTTGAGGCAGTTACATTTCCGGCATGTTGTTCCCCATGCGAGGCAGGACTCTCCTCTGTGCCATGGGCCGCCGCACCATTTGCAGGCATTTTCCCTCCCTTGTGGTGTTTGGGACTTAGAGGTGTTTCATCTTCACTCTTGCCTTTCGCGGGTGTTCTGATGTCTTGATATGGCCGCAACGTCTTCCGTTGGCTTTGGGTTGTCAAGTGGAAGTCTTTGGATAGCTGCTTCGATTACTGCTACCTGGTCTTCCGTTTGCTTGCGAAGGCGCGCCATTTCTAGGATGCGGGATAGGCGTACGTTCTTCTCCGAGTGGGTGGCCCTTCTTAGTTTTTCGGATGACACGCCGTTTATTATCTGGAGGCGGATGGCAAACTCTTCATTGGGAAATTCGAAGCCAACCGCCATTTCACAGAGGCGTGCGTGAAATTTGTCAACCGTTTCCTTTTCTCGCTGTCTGGCCATGCAGAAATGAAAACGTTCATAATCTGGGTTGAGGTCTGGTTTAAACATGTTTGTAAGTGCGTTCTTCGCAGCATCAGTGCATCATTCTAGTCCTTATTTGCGCACATAGTTTGTCTGGAGGCTTCACAGCCACTCTCAGGCGTATTGTCTGTGCTGCCGGCCTGGATGGGGGCCGGTTGGCTGTAGCTCTGCTTGTTGTTGGTCTGGGCCGCTGCCATGGGCTGGTCTGGGGGTTTGGCACCCACCTTCCCGCTGCTCTGGGTGTCTTGTGCAGACAGGGCTGTCAGCCAGGTGCCAGTCACCTTCTTGATCCTGGTCCCTCACTGTTGTCTCCTCCTCTGTTGTTCACGTATCCTCCAATTGGTCTCTCCCTTCTCTCCACAGCATCCTGGGGACTTTCTTGAATCATGCACCATTTCTGGTCATCAGTTTCCGTGCCAGCTTGCAGTGATCATCGTTCCCTTCCGTTCTGCCGCCGTCCAGGGCTTGGCTTTGAATGCACTCAACAGCTTAGTCCTGGATGGGTTGCGGGAAACGATCACTTAATCCCTCAATTTGGTGTGCGACTTCCTCTCTCGTCGATTGCGGCTCATATACTCATTCGCCCTTATTCTCTTATCGTGTGCCCCCTGCTTGTCGATTGATTTAGCTTGGTTGTAGCGATGGTGAGGTATGGAAGTTCGTAATATTGTCCGGAATATGATGTCAGCCGCGGGTGTATTGGTTGAAGCGTGAGGGGTCAGCCAGTAGTTGCGAAGGAATCAAAACAGTTCTAATTCCCATGGGGCTACTTGAACCTTTGCAATCCTGAGGACCTTATTTAGTGTTCTCATGAAATGTTCTCCGTTACCGTTCGTTTGGGGCTATCGCAGCATAATGAGGTGGTGGGTGATCTGGAGGTCGTCCATGTATTTTGCAAAGTCAGCTCCTTGGAATGGTGGTCCGTTGTCACTTTTTAATTACCTGGGCAGACCATGTGTCGCAAACATCTTCTGCAGGGCTGGTGTTACGACCTCTGCTGCAGTCGAGTGCACTATTTCGACTTCCAGGTAGCACAAGTGTTCATCGATGGCAACTAAGAGGTAGGTCCCCTCTTGTACCATGCAGAAGTCGCTGCCTACCAACTGCCACCGTGATGTGCCTCTTTGGGCGTTCTGTATGGGCTCAGGCCGTGGTGGTGCTCCCGTCGACAGACACGGGAGGCATGTGTTGTAATGGGACCTTGAACTTGTGACATACGTTAAAGGTTCCACATTCTGTGTCAGTTACTGTAAGGGGAAGAACTGCTGGGTGCTCACGTCCGTTGCCTAATAAACCTGTTATTGGAACTTGGCACCTTACCTGCCTGTACGACCCGTCTTCACTGGCGACGAGGTTGTGCAGCACCGCAGAAAACGAACCTCGGCGAGACTTGGGCATGTAGTCCTTGGCACACTGGACGATTTTGATATGCCCAGCTGCAATTGCAGGACATCCCCATGTGCAATTACTGTTCACTGTGGAGCGGTTGTCCCTTTGCTGGAATGGGGGACCGATCGGCCTTTGAGTAAAAATCAGGAAAGGCAAAGCGCAAGCAGCCCTGCACGCACTGGGCAAGACATGAGAAGTGTCAAGGAAAGGACCTTGCAACGTGATCGCACGTGGCATCCATCTTTGATTGCCGGGCAATGGAGTAAACAAGGCGGAAATTACCATACAACGTCAGGGTGCGTGCGGCCATATTAGGTTGCAAAGCAACAAAGTAAATAAGGTAGAAACTTCACAAGCACTGCAGCAGCAGTCCTGCAAGGATGCTTCCCCCGGCAAATGAAGTAATACGACGGGAAATGAAATAACATTTCTATTCAAGGTACGCCCTCTCCATTCACCTAACATTAAGGGACGTTTGAGGAAAGTTCAAGTCACACCATGAATTTCACAATGCAGTGCCCGCCCCCACCTGCATTCATTGCGAACGCTGGTGAACCCCCAACCGCATGGGATTTTTGGATTGATGCCTTTAAGGCATACTTAAGGGCAGCAGGGGGCGCCAAATACTCTGATGACGAGAAGGAAGCAGCGTTGCTAAACTGTTTAGGAACTGAAGGGCTACGTGTGTTCAGGCATCTTCCTGGAGATGATGTATGTGTTCCACGTGCAGGAGAAAAGGAAATGGTGGTGAGCATGTATGAAACAGTTCTTAAGAAACCGGAAAGGTATTTTGGCAAGAGGCCTGATGTGGTGTTGGAGAGATACACCATGTCTCTTGCTTCAGAGGGCCTGATATGCCAAAATAACAAAACAAAAGTTCCTTCTGTTAACCTTCACATCGGGTGATTACCCTTTACCCCTGGACCCCCCTCAGCCAGGCTCCGATCCTTCTTTCAGTGTCAACCTCCCAAAGCACTTGCCAATTTAAACAGAGACTTCCGAAGGGCGATCTTGTGTCGCTGGGTCACTCTGTTAGCCTATGGCAAGTGCAGGTGTCACAAAATCACAGTTCACACAGCGTTCCCCTTAGCTGGCGCAAACGCCTGTTTCACAATTCCCTTAGTCGGGTTCACAATTTCACAATCTACAAAACGTCTGCAACTTGTTAAGGACTTTCGATTGTACAAGGGGTTTGGCTTGATCCTTTTATGACCACCTTGACACGTTACACCGGCCTTCCCTATGGCCTCTTGGTACTTGTAGTTTCAGTACTCTTTTAGCTCAACACATTCTGTTTGTTCAGGAGAGGGGTACTAGCCAGAAACCTTTGAATGAGCGCCCACGTGGCACTGGGCCACTCTATCTCTGCTACGAAGTTTGTTCACAAAAGAATACTTCTGTCTATTAATCTTCATAATGTTGCCACTGCACTAACAAAGTCCGGTCCACTATCAGGTTCTTCCGACACACTGGCTGTGCTAAACTCATAGGCTTTCTTTTGTCGCTGGAGTCAAGGAAGGTACCACAATGGCAACTGCATCTCCCCACACTGGCTATCAGTGCGGGAGTGTTCCATGTACCGCTGACATCCGTCACACCATTCTGCAGCTGCAATTCCCGATCGTATGTTTCTTTTGTTCGCAGCTTTGCGGGTTGGTGTTGAAAAGGGCAACTCCTTCCTTGATGTGCTTCCATGCCTCGCTGCCTTTCTCCTCCATTTGAACTGCCGTCCTGGAATAGATGCTTACTCGTGTGTTCGGCCTTGCTCAGAGTGTGCTCTTGTGCTCCACCTTTTATCCCTATGGGGAAGGAAAAGGGCAGTCAGGTGTGTGTAGTTGTCGGCAATGCCTGACTCTGCCTGACCCTTGTGTTGGGACATGTCAGGTAAACGGCTCTGGTATAAGTCTGTTGTCACTCACGGTGTGAGAAAATGTTTGTGTTGGAAAGGGGGGGGCAGAGTTTCTAAATATCCTACTGGGCAGGATGGGTGTCATGTCCTCCGTTTTTCCTCCCAGGTCCACATCTTACTCCCAGCCTCCCGCCTCTACACCACAAGCGCAGGGTAACATTCGAACATCCCGCAACCCACGCCAGTCTTCGTTCAGACTGCGACCATTCTTTTACTGGCACCTACCTTGGCGTTGCTATCCCAAACAACGTTGGTATACAGGATCACGAAACAACGCAGGGCGCGCGCCGCGTTGTGTTAACATAAGGAGAAAAACAAAGCACCTCGAGTCACGTGCTTCTACATCGACGGCTGCTTCCTTCACTACGATGGTCACCTGATTCGACTCCACGCTCCCGGAGCAGAATCACGTGATCCCTGTATGCTGTTAAAAGAACGAAGGAAACAATCAACAAACGCTTCACAGCTGCCTCACTCCTTGAGTGCTGCATAGCGTTTAGTTGTCACGTTTGGAACTTTGGCTCACTCGACCACGGACCTCTCTTGGATTGAACTGCTTTACCCTGACACTTGCTTGGAACTCTGGCTTACTCGACCACGGAACTCTCTTGGATTGAACTGCTTTGCCCTGACACTTGCTTGGAACTTTGGCTTACTCGACCACGGACCTCTCTTGGATTGAACTGCTTAAACCCTGACATTTGGCTTGGAACATTGGCTTACTCGACCACGGAACTCTTTTGGATTGCATTTTTCTTTTCCCGTTGTTAAGTTGGACGGAACACCCGGTGTCCTTGGAATTTCGATTGGACTTCGTGCCTCTGCCTGTGATATTCCTGCCGGCCCCAGATATCCTTCCTCCCCTATCCCTTCAAAGTGTCCGGCCCATCAGACTGGGGTAAGCTTACACACGTTGATTCGCCTTACTGCATTTTCATTCGTTTTCTGTTAACTGACCTAACCATTATTGCCTTACAGCGGTCAGGGGGTCCTTCCGGCGTTCCCGTTTCCGGCCTTCGACACTCTCACCTGTGGCCTCAAAGATTGCGCTGATAGTAATACCTAAATCTATCAGTGTGGTACTTGGGGACGGAGGTCCTATTAATCTGCACGACCATCAAGTACAACAGAACAATGGGGAAAAGGTGTCATAAGGAAGGGGATACTGCGCCTTCCCCTTCACTGTCCCATTCAGGTGATCCTACCGCACTGGTCCACCCCCAGGAACTGAATCAAATAGTGATGGCCATGTCCTGGCCACCTGGATGACAGATCCCCGTGGACTAGCGTGTGAGACACCTTCAGGTTTCTCACAGTGCACGCAGTCATGCCCAAGAGGAGAGAACTTTGCCAATAAGGACAATAGAGGGCCGTCCACAGGCAAACAAGTTTGCAAGAAGTGTGGTTGGACAGGTCACTCCACAGGAGCCAAGGAGTGTCCAGCCTAGAAAGCAGATTGTAGGAGGTGCAAGGAAAGGGGGCACTTTACACAAATGTGCAGAACACTTGTGGAGGGGAGACAAATCGTGTGAATGTTGGATGCTGAGTAAAGCACGGATAGTGTGGTAGGATATGTGAGTGAGGGATTGCGCAAAGGAGTATTGTTGAGTGTGGGAGGAGCACAAAAGAAAGAACCATGGGCTATGATTACTGTGAATGGTGCTCAAGTCGAAATGCTTGTTGATCCAGGGTCACCGTACACCATGATGTCACCAGAATTGCATACCAAAAGTTACGGAAAGGAATTGTCAACCTTGAAACCCTCTGATAGAAATCCATATGCATGCAGCCAATTACCCATAAAGGTTCTGGGGTATGAATGGTGTGAGAAACCTGAGGCTGTCTGACTGTCTGAACCCTGGGAATACCATTCTCAGGTGGCCAGGGCACGGCCGTTGCCCTTGGATCCAGACCCTGGGGGGTGGACGAGTGTGTGAGGATCACCCGAGTAAGGGGTCCTCAGGGAGTAGGATAGGGGCACCCGATGGCGAGACGTAGTACACCCTTCCTTATGATACCTTTTCCCCATTCTACCCAGTAGGGCATCTAGGAACTCAACTGCCTACCCCTTCACGACACGGAAACGTTCTCACGGACAGCTCACCGTGAGCGACAACAGGACACCCCCCCCCCTTTCTCGACGGTATTTTTTCAAATTTTCCTAAACTTACTAGTAAAAACTAAATTCCTCACAATTCCTCCCCACTGTTCTTTTCTAAAGTCACTGAGACAAGGAGGAGGGAGATTGGGAGGATGAAGATTACCAACAGGGAACCACAGACACAGAAAACAGACTCTCACCTTTCTACAGCAGACTGTCCCATTAATGAGGCCAGGCTAAGTCAGGCCTCCCTCTTTAATTACTCGCACCTGACTCTACTTGTCTCTCCCAGGCAGCATAAAAGGCGGAGCAGGGAAGCACATTTTGAGAGAGTTGGGGGATGCTGGAAGGTGCCGGAGAGATGTAGAATGCCCTAGTGAGCTGTGGAAGCCTTGGAGGACCTGGACACTGGACCTGCTATTTGACAGATGACTGCAGTGTGGAGGAGGAAGCTGTACTTCCAGAACGCAAGACTAGGGGCATCTGGGGGTTGCCTGGCAGTACCTATAGCAGTACCCCTCCCCTGGGGCCAGAAAGGTGAACCCAGGTACATGAGGGGCAGGAGGTAAGACCCTGACCTCATTGAAACATCCCCCTTGTGGCTCCTACAGCTCCCAACACATGCAATGCTACATACTTTTGAAGATTATGAACTTTGTGAGAGGGGTCTGAGCCGAGCAAAGGGAGACCCTTGTGAACTTTGTGGGAGGGGTCCGAGCCCAGTAGAGGGAGACCGTGTCAACATTTGTGAGAGCAACTGGCACCAGAGATAGAGTTGTGCGGAACCACATAGACACTCATTCGAAGGTCTCTGTCTGGTGCACCCTCTCCCGAACAATGAGAAACAACAAGTACCAAGAGGCATTAGGGGAGGCCGGCGTGAGGTGTCAAGGTGGTCATACGAGGGTAACACCAAACCCCTTGTCCAGTCAAAAGTCTTTGACACATTGTGGAGATATACGTGAACCCGACTGAGGGATGCCTGCGAATTGGGGTGAACACTAACACACCCTAGGACATTGTGATGAATGAACTGTGCGAAGCCTGACTGGGGGCTTTGGAGAAAGCCTGACTGGAGGCTGAGACCCGGACTTAGGTAAACAGAAGTACCTAAGGAAACTAGAGTGTCTTTTTGTTGAAATGTGAACTGTGGCAAATGGGAACCCGACAGAGGGATGCCAAGAGATAGCTAGGGCAAAGGACCCCCCGCTTTCTGATGAGATTTAGAAATTGTGAACTGTGGAAAGTGTAAACCCGACTGAGGGAATTGTGAAACTGGCATTTGCGCCCAGCTGAGGGGAACGCTGTGCGAACTGTGATATTGTGAAGCACGCACTTGCCATAGAATAACAGAGTGACCCAGCGAGACGTGATCGCCCTACGGAAGCCTCTGTTTAAATCGGCAAGTACTTTGAGAGGCTAACGCTGAAATAAGGATCGGAGCCCGACTGAGTTACCACAAGGAACTGTTTGTTTTGTTGGTTTTGGCATATCAGTGTTAGGAAAGATTCTCTTTACTGCACCTTTCCTGCCATCTTTATGGAACCTCTAAACTTTTTTGCTTTTATTTTTTAATCTGACCTGTACTTTTTGCAGTACAGTGAAGCCTTAAGCTTCACTGCACTGGCTTTTGCTCAACGGTGTTCCCCCTTAGTTGTGTTACTATGTTACTACTTTTGGTTACTTTTGTATCACTTGTGGTAACATTTTATCATTGAAACACTTGTGTATAGGAGCGTTATAAATGCCATATCATATCATATCATTGTACACTGCAGTAAAATGGGTGGCATTTTTGTTTTTCCCTAGACTAACACACAGAGGATTTTTGGTTACTCTAGATGTGCTTAAAGGATAGGCTGGTGGCAGCAGTGACTTTTCCCCACTTTTTGGGGAATTTCGTTCTAGGTTTACCGCGTTTGGCTACTAACTGTGGCTACTGGTCAAACATGGCCGTGCCACAAGACTTTTCGCCTTTTCTTTTGCCATCTTGTTCTTTAGCCTGCTTCCTGGCCTCAGAGGCCAGGAAAATCCTTAGAAGGACTTCCAGTGCCAAGGGAAAGCGGGAGCTTTTGGCGGGGTACTGGAGGACTGTGTGCGTTTGCTTGCAGGATGTTGGCTGGGTCAGTCTGACTCCAATCCACATACTGTTTTCAGTGTGTCTGAGTGGTATGCATGAATGTTCCTACCAGAGGTCCTGATTGGACCACTGCTGGGGTGTGTGTGTGGGCTAGTCCTTCTATTGGCTAGTGGTAGTTTCAGCTCTTACCTGGCTTTTAGGATAAGAAGAGGACCCCCACACCCGTTCTTCAGAGATCCTGGAGAAACCTGAACGAGCCAAGTATCTCATCCATCTGTGAGACCCGCAAAGAGACCTGAGACCCGACTGAAGGAGGCCTGGCAACCACCTTCTGCTGCTGTCCTGGAGGAGCCCTGTCTTGCTCTTGATCTTTAGGAGTCCTGCGAAGGAGCTACGACCCTTGATGTGGTGGGACCATCCATTCCTGACGTCTGTTCAGTGCCCTGCCAAAGACAGCCTTTGGAAGTGCCCTGGACCGGTCCTGTGGCTGACCAGCTTTGTTTCTGGGCTACTGTGCTAGCAACATCACCGTACTGGGTTTCAGCCTGAAACTTGGTGGACCTTCAACTGCCACTGCAAGACTACCTCCTGCGAAATGTCAGTGTCCTAGCACAAAAGGGACCCGAGATAGAAGGGGAAAGTCCGACCGTGGCTGCTGAATCTGTTTGCAGCACAGTGTGCACCGTCCGAAACCCGCTTATTTGACTCGAGTCTATTCCTGAGAGGGGTGCTTCATCATGGTTTTCTGCATTTTCCGACCGAAAGTCCTTGCACCAGTGATTTGCTTTATCTTGGCCACATGTGGAGACCTCGTACTTATGCTCTCCGGACCCTTGCAAAGTCAGTTATTGGACTCAGATAGGCAAAGAATTACACATACAACATTGGTTATAGTTATAATATAAATGGCTTGTTATAGGCCCTTTATTCACTGATAGCATATAGAAAGAAAAAAATAAACACATAATCAGTTATAAATAGACAAAGAAAAGACTCATCACTGTTATTATTGTTGCAGAAGACATCTCGGCCACTATGACACTGTTTAGTCCCACAGCAGGTAGGTAAAAAGATTGATCGTTCTAACAGGATCTGGAGCAGAGCGTCCTCCCCTCTCAGTGAGACTGCATCCCTCGGGGTCCAAATTCTAACTGTCTTTCCAAGAGGAAAACCTCTTTTCTTATGGGGCTTCTTTCGATCCCCACACCTCATGGATTACCATGCTGCCCTCGGCTGAAGAGCAGACAATAAGCAAAAAGAATGGAATATTCCAGCTAGAAGCAGAAAAAACCAACCCCCCCCTCTTGCTTTTGTTCCCATTACCCCTTATTACTGCACTACACAGCGCTCCGACTCCCTTTCTGGCTTGTCATTCGGCGGACAATACAATAACTATTCTCCCCGGCTTGGTCATCTGACATAATCTTCGCAGCAGAAATACATATTTACTTGCTGAGCCCACACAACGTAGGCTTTTATTGCTGTTTCATTGCAGTGAATGGAAGTGAATATCCAAGATGGCCGCTTATCAGCGCCATGTTTTCTGGCTCATTTCACACATGCACTACAACCAGCAAAAGACACCAACCGGAGTGGATCTCGAACCTGCAACCCCTGGAAATTAAAGACCGCAGATTTCGGCGGGAAAAACAATGTAGGGCACAATTTCTTTGTCTGGGAAAGATTCGGAGTAAGGGGGGTAAATAACAGAGTTTATATTCTCCCATTATAAGTCAATGGGCTTATAATAAAACTATTTCTAATACTTTTGGCTTTGCCATTACTTGCCTTTGCATGACTTCTGACTTTTTCAGACTATTGGGGCTACTTTTTCGGCATTAGTCTATCTTAAACCCTAACCACAAGAACCTTCACTGGACCCCACAGACCCTACCTGCAATTTTTACTTCATCCTAAGGTCTGTGGAACTGTATCCTGAACTATAGGGCACAAGGCCCCAGGCAGTTTAGGGCTGGACAATTTTAGCTAGGGATCATCTCTGTGGACCTTTTTGTGCATAATACCTGTCTTACCTTTCCTTTGCAGGAGTATCTGATTTATATTATGCATTATAACCAAGTGAATGTATATATGTATTTAATTTAATGGTGTTGTGTGACACGTCTACTTGCTTGTAGTCATTTTTGTATAGTGTGTTTTGGCCATACTTAAATAACTATGTTTATACATCGTGTCTAAGTGTAGCCTGTGATTCCCATTGTGTGACCTCACTGTGGACCCTTTACAAGCTCACTCCCTCTGAAGAACTTAGCCTAGACCGCCTGTCAATGCTAAATAAACTGGTTTGGCTGTTTTCCTGTCACAATATAGGTTGGCCTTCTATACCTCTGTCCACCAGGCCAGAGTGTAGAAAATCTGTCCTAACAATCAGGACCTCTGAAGCAAGAGACGTTGCATGAGAAGCGACCTGGTGTCATGAACCGTCGCCTATGTCCTTTCTGGACTTTGTGGTCCCTGACCCATAGGGGATTGAATGCAGTAATCCTTCCAACATGGCCGCCTGATACGGAACACTGCTTGCCAGTCCTTGCGCTCCACGATCTGCGTTCTACTAAACAGACACGCCCCCGCGGCTCTGCGCGTCTCAACGCTACCGCTTGCTGTAGTTGGACGTGTGTTGCCAGAGTTCGCTCGGGGCTTTCTTCTGAATCCTTTTTCCCGGTTCCTTGAATCCCCCTTCCTTTCCTCAAAACTTACCTTCAAACTTCCTGTATTTTCACCTGCGTTCGGGTCACAACGTTCCGTGTCTCCGAGCTCGGACATTGTTCCTTCCTGGTCTCCGTCCTGGACATCTGAACGTATCCTGGAGTTGGATTGTCATCCTCGCGCTGGAATCCGAAGACCAGCACATGGGTTTATACAAATCCCGGATCGTGCGAAAGAAGTCACGAAAGAAGGTCTCAAGCAAACAACCAAAATAGGTGAGAAGGGGAGAGACTCGTGACAGATTGAGACACAAAAAAAAAAAAAGACACAGAGATGGAAGCCGCGGTTCCTCATGCAAGGAACTAACCACAGAAGTCCAGAACCTTAAGGCTGAGAATGGTGCATTAAAGCAGCTAGTCTTGTCACATGACTCTGCAACTAAGGAAAGTGTGTTATTGGGAGGAGTAGTGGACAAATTTGATGGTTCTTCAAAGTCCCTCCGTGCCTTCCTTGATTCGTGTTTGGTACACTTCACCTTCAAGCCCTACTACTTTTCCACTCATAGAGCAAAGGTGGGGTTCATGATCTCACACCTCACTGGTAACGCCTTGACCTGGGCAACCCCCCTAGTCAATTCGGCCGACGCCCTCCTGGATAATTATGATGGGTTCATGGAAGCCCTAAAAGCCATGTTTGATCACCCAGAGCAGGTTTACAGCGCTCAAGAACGTTTACTTGAATTTCAACAAGGATCCCAGGATATGCTTACCTATGTGACCCGCTTTAAACAACTTGTGAAGGAAGCTGATTGGTCTCAAGAAGCCAGCTTCACCCTCTTCCGAAGAGGCCTGAATGAAGAAATAAACGACGAATTAGCCAGGGTAGCTTGCCCAAACTCCTTCCAGGCTCTTATGGACCTTTCCTTGCAAATCGACTTTCGAATCCAGGAAACAAAGGCGGAAAAAAAGAAGTCTAAGTCAACCTTCCAAAAGGCTGCCACAGACCACCCATCCAGACCAGAGCCCACAGCTTCTCCAACCTCGGATCCAGAACCCATGCAACTGGGGGCCTTCCGTGGACCCATTACCCCACAAGAAAGAATGCGCCGGATTCACACTGGTCTATGCACGTATTGCACCTCCGATAAACATCTCGTGAGAGAGTGCCCTATTGCTCCTCCACGGCGTTCGGGAAACGCTAGCTCCCGATCCTAAATGGGGCACAGTTTCGGGAGAGAGATGTCTGCTCCACATCAATTCCTTCCTTGAACTCTTCTGGACAAAATAATCTTGTGATTCTACAGGCATTCCTATCGCCTTCCAAGAAAGAATCTTACCCCATCCTGGCATTAGAGGATTGCAGAGCCATGGGCATATTCATAGATCATGATTGGGTCACTACTCACAACATTCCACATGAAACTGGAGAGACAATGCAACCTGTAGAAGCTATTGATGGGAGACCCCTGTCTTCGGGACCCATAACCCTTCAAACTAAAGAGATCCTACTTTCCATAAACCACCATCAAGAAAGGATTAAATTTGACATTATAAGATCGGCCCACTATCCAATGGTTCTAGGCATGCCCTGGTTACAGAAGCATAACCCCTATATCAATTGGGCAGCAGGCTCCTTGTTTCTTGGTTCTGAACATTTTATGTCCCACTGCTTATCCCTAGATACCTCACCAAGGTCCTCTGAAGACTCTCAAAAAACTCAGCAATTCCAGTCACTGTTTCTAAGATCATCCGGATTCCCAGGCTTACACAGATGTATTCTCGACAGCCGTTGTTCAAGCTCTTCCACCACACAGACCTGAGGATTCTGCCATCGATACTGAACCTTCAGCAGTAATCCCTTTCGGGAGAATGTTTATTTTGTCAGAACCCGAAAAAAGGGCCCTCCGGGAATACCTGGATACCAACTTGGAAAATGGAACTAAACGACCATCCAAGTCCCCGGCGGGCGATTCTCTATTTTTCGTCCCCAAGAAGGATTCCAAGGAGCTTAGACCATGCCTAGATTTCCGTGGCCTTAACCAGTGTACTCTCAAGGATCGTTACCCATTGCCTCTCATCTCAGACATCCTGGAAGCAGTCAGAGGTGCAGTCGTCTTCACAAAATTAGATCTCAAGGGTGCCTACCATCTTATTCATATAAAGGAAGGTGACGAATGGAAAACAGCCTTTAGAACACCCTTTGGCCACTTTGAATACTTGGTTATGCCCTTTGGACTTGCTAATGCCCCAGCAATCTTCCAACGTTTTATGGATCGGGTGTTTTCTGAAATGCTGTTCCTCTTCGTCATTGTATATCTGGACGACATACTGATATACTCCAAGGACCACCTGAAACATGAAGAGCACGTAAAGACAGTCTTACAACGTATTTGAACTACATGAACCTAAGCTGCTGGCTAAACCCGAGAAGTGTCTTTTCCATGTATCAACTGTTCACTATCTCGGATTCGTTCTTAGCCCAAAAGGAATTGGAATGGACCGCTCAAAGGTTGATTCCATTCTATCCTGGCCTGTTCCAATCACTGTAAAACAAATTCAATCCTTCCTAGGGCTTGCTAACTTCTACCGGAAATGTATACCAGCATTTTCCGAGATTGTTCATCCTATTGTTACATTGTTAAAGAAAGATACCCCCTTTTGGTGGACCTCAGCCCAAGATTCGGCATTCCTGCGGTTGAAGTCGGAGTTCACACAAGTTCCCATCCTAGCTCAACCCAACATTGATCGACCTTTTCTTGTTGAAACTGATGCCTCCAACTATGCCATTGGGGGAGTCCTGAAACAGGAACTTGGCGACAAGTTAGAACACTCCATCGCCTATCTCTCTCGCACCTTGACCCCCAGTGAAACTCATTATTCCGTCCTGGAAAAGGAATTGCTAGCCATCCGTCAACCCTTCACTGATTGGCGTCATCTTCTTTTGGGAGCCAAACACCCAGTACAAGTCCGCATGGACCATTGGAATCTTCAAGTCCTGCAATCCCTAGAGTGTAGAAACAGCCGTCAAGCCTGTTGGGCCTTCTTTTTTGCCCAATACCAATTTCAAATCCATCATGTCCCTGGAACACATAACATTATAGCCGATGCCTTATCCAGACGTCCTGATTATGAACACCTTGAAGATCGGACCTTTCCTAAGATGTTTCCCCACACAATATTTGTTGCCCAAGCAATTACCCTCCTGGAGGATATTCGAATTCAAACCCAGTCCTCTGAACCTTGAAAGGAGTTTAAGAAACAATCGATGGAATCTCAAAACAAAGGACGGATACCTGTTCAAGGACAAACGCTTGGTCACTCCCACTCCTGGACTGAGACAAAAGATCACAATCCTATGCCATGATACTTTCCATTCAGGACATTGTGGCCTCACCAACACTCTCCATCTAATACAAAGACAGTTTTGGTGGCCAAAGATTTAGGATGATATCAAGATCCATATCCAGACATGTGCAGTCTGCAATCAGAACAAACATGACAACAAAAGACCAACAGGTCTCCTGCTTCAACCAGCAATACCAACAAGACCCTGGGAAATCATTGCCACGGATGTTATCGTGGAACTACCCTCTTCCAGGGACTACACAACTATAATGGTTACCATTGATTTGCTCACTCATATGGCTCATTTTACACCTTTATACAAACTGCCATCCTCATCTGAACTTGCTGGAATTTTCCTGGAACACATATTCTGGGAATCCAACGTGCCTTGTCTTCGGGTTATCACCCACAGACCAATGGAGCCACTGAACGAGTAAACCAAACCCTGGAACAGTATCTTCGTTCCTTTGCCACAAAGGCCCAGGATGATTGGTCACTCTTAATACCTGTGGCCGAATTCACATACAACAATTCGGATCATTCAGCTATCAAAACCAGTCCTTTCTTCTGTAGTCAAGGATTTCATCCTTCAGTCCTACCATCCATTCTTCCACACCCTACCCCAGTTCCTGCAGTTGATTCCTGGATTGAAACACTAATTAATGTGTACAAAGAAGCAAAGGAACACCTAGAAAAGGCCCGAAGAGACTTTAAACATTATGCTGACTCCAAAAGAAGACCTGGGCCTTCCTATTCAGTAGGCGATAAAGTCTGGTTATCCTCAAAACTCCTTCCCCGTCACCTACGACCAAATAAATTGGCTCCCAGGTATTACGGGCCCTTTTCTAAAAAAGAAATCGTCAATCCAGTGGCCTTTCGACTCCGACTACCAGAATCATGGAAAAGGATCCATCCAGTCTTCCACACCTCTCTGTTAAAACCATATGTTCAGCCCTCTCGAACTGCTACAAGATCTACCCCAGTGATTGTCAATGACCAACTTGAATATGAGGTCTCCAGAATCTGTGACTCTAGGTACCGACGTGGTCAATTACAATATTTGGTCGAGTGGAAAGGTTATCCTCCCAGTGAGCACACTTGGGAACCCGTGTCAAACATGAATGCCCCCAGGCTGATTCGAAGATACCATCTTATCCATCCAGGCAAACCCAGAGGACCTGGGCAACAGAGGAGGCATACTGTCACTGTCATGAACCGTCGCCTACGTCCTTCCTGGACTTCGTGGTCCCTGACCCATAGGGGATTGAATGCAGTAATCCTTCCAACATGGCCGCCTGATACGGAACGCTGCTTGCCAGTCCTTGCACTCCACGCTCTGCGTTCTACTAAACAGACACACCCCGCTGCTCTGCGCGTCTCAACACTACCGCTTGCTGTAGTTGGACGTGTGTTGCCGGAGTTCGCTCGGGGCTTTCTTCTGAATCCTGTTTCCCGGTTCCTTGAATCCCCTTTCCTTCATTCCTTTCCTCAAAACTTACCTTCAAACTTCCTGGATTTTCGCCCGCGCTCGGGTCTCGGCGTTCCGTGTCTCCGAGCTCAGACATTGTTCCTTCCTGGTCTCCATCCTGGACATCTGAACGTATCCTGGAGTTCGATCGTCATCCTCACGCTGGAATCCGAAGACCAGCACACGGGTTTATACAAATCCCGGAACGTGCGAAAGAAGTCACCAAAGAAGGTCTCAAGCAAACAACAATAACAGGTGAGAAGGGGAGAGACTTGTGAAACTTGGGCACAGAACGCCCTGATATAGAGAAAATGAACCTTAAGCTCATGCTGGAAAAGCCCAGGAGTGTGCTGTGCTCAAGAGTCTTGCCTTGTCCCAAGTAAAAACATGGGTAAGGGAAACCCCAGCCATTACATCCTGTTTTATCATTTTGTGAACACTTCTTTCTTTTCTTGTGAACATTATCCCACACTATTTTGTAGTATAGCGGTTAGGAATGGCAATCGTTTTTTTTAGTGTATGCCTGTTTTATTTGACTAGACTCCACTTGTATCCACAGTATTATTATTATTTGATGGCCATAGCCTGCTCCCATCTTAGTTTTCGGTTTAGATTAGGCGTTTATCTCACCCATTTTACAGTTTAATAAACACCCTTTAACTGTGATCACCTGTGTTTCTCTTGCTTTTATACCATGTCTTCCTTACATGGTGTCAGGAGTGGAATGTGGACCCCACCAAACTAGACAACCTTTGAAATCTAATGCCCTGATAGGAGCCTCAGAGAGAAAACACATTACTTGTAGTTTCCTCAAAATTGGCTCAAACATCTGTGAGGGCGAAAGTCATTATAACCACATCCCATTTGCCATCCCTGGGATGAAGTCTGTGGAAAATGTACAAGAACCCTTTAAGAACATGGGTCAGAGAACAGGAATCGCATCTTTTGCTTTAACCCCACAAGCCTTTCTTCTCCTTACGAAAACTGTAGAGAATAACACATACCATATTTTCTTCCCTCATCTCTATCAGATTCCTATTAGAGATAAAATTATAATCTCCCTAGAAATTAAGGCAGAGGTATCCCTCCATTCTGTAATATACCTTATGCCTCGAGAGGAAACAAGACAAATGAAGGGATTAAGAGTGCTACCCCGTTTGGCCAATGGAGAAGAGTTAAGAGTAGCCCTCTTAAATCTGTCATATAAAACTATGCAGATTAAGAGAGGTGAACTGGCAGGTCTCTTAGTTTATGAAACTCCTTGGGAAACCTTACCCCAACTTGGTTTAGGGGAGAGACCGATGAAGACGAAAAATATCAGGGACATTTCTTTTCCTTATGACTCACTGCCAAAGACAAAGACAATCTCTGTCTCTAGTTTTCAAAGATTTGAGTCCAAACACTCAAGGAGAATAGAAGAGCAGGAATCTTCAGAGGTGGAAATCTTCCTGAGCATAGACCAGGCTCTGAGACCCAAGAGTTGAAAACTCTTCTGTCCCATTTCACTAAGGACCTACTCCTTCTCTACCAAAATACCTATATCTAGCCTTTGAGGTGAGATGAAACCAGAACAGACTGAGGGACAAGGGTTGAACCCTAGAAGGAGAAGGAAGGAGAGGCACTCTTCTCTTTCAACATCATGCAGTGGCAAGAGGCATCTCCAAGAGAAATACAAGGTGAGCTCCTGGGAACATGTAAATGTTCTCCTTACCCCAGTAGGGTCCCAGTTATCTGATGGTGGTAGAGAGCAGAGCAGATCCAAGAGTTTATCCCTCAGATCAAGAAGAATCAACCCTTTTCAGTTCCAAGCCAAGACCTTGTCTTTCCTGTAAAGAAATTCGTCATGTGGCACGACATTGCCCCCTTAACACGGTAGACTCCATCACGGCCTTATCAGAGAAACCCCACCTGGAATATATGCTGAAACCCTTGGACCAGATATCCGGTTGCTACACAATGGAATCACCATGTGAAACCCCCTGGTCCAAACAGCATAGGGTAAGGGTATGTGAGAAACCTGAGGGTGTCTCACTGTCTGAACCCTGGGAATCCCTTTCTCAGGTGGCCAGGGCACCGCCTCACTGTCTGAACCCTGGGAATCCCTTTCTCAGGTGGCCAGGGCACGGCCATCGCCCTTGGATCCAGACCCTGGGGTGGATGACTGCAGAAGGATCATCTGAGTAAGGGGTCCTCAGGAGTAGGTTAGGGGCACCCGATGGCGAGATGCGGTACACCCTTCCTTATGACACTCTATACACACTCTAAGAAGCTTGAATCACTGCTACACTGATATAAGCTTGCCCAACATTATCTGAATATATTGACTTTCACTGCAGACTAAATCTCTGATTAGGGCCCTCCAAATACCTTTTGGTCAGCTTATTCGCTACTGCCACAACACCCAGTAGACTGGCCACACTATCCAGACAAAACCACCCATACCTCCTAATGGGTACCGCAGCTCTGGACCAACCCAGACATACGGCAGACTCTTTATGCCTAACCACAGCGACACCACCCACTAAGCCTGCACCCGCCGTTCTGCCATCACCACAAAAAAGAACACCCACTGCTCCACAGAAACAAACTGTATCACCAGCAATACTCTATCCCCAATTGAGTGGATAACTAAATTTGCTTCCAGGCCCACCCCCAACATTCCATGCACACTCAACATAAGAAACCTCAGTCTCCGATCTAGAGGAACTATGACCCCAGATCACCCTGCCAAAACACACCCCCTCACAAAAACCCTCATAGGAAGCATACCAAACTCACCAAACACAAAGCACCTACTCGTAAACATTGCACAGAGGTACAACCAGACAAACATTCCGGCCTGATTCCTATCGCTCCCCCCAAACCCAGGCCAACTCACACCAAACTGGATGCACACCTAACTACTAAGGGCCAGCCCCTTAAATGTGCTCTCATCAATGCGAGATCACTCAATGCCCATGCTCTAGACATCAGTGACCTCATCCTCACTAACGACCTAGATCTCCTAGCCATTTCAGAGACCTGGTTGCATGCCGCAGCTGGACCCACCTCACCACTAGCTATTCTAGACAACTATATAATCCTTAGGACAGATAAGGAATCAGCCAGAGGAGGAGGAGTAGCACTTATGGCAAATAAACTATTAGGCGTTAGAGACACAACTAACCACCTATCTGTCTCATCAGGAGATCTCCTCACAGTTAAAATTCCTCTCTCATCCAAAACCACACTCACCATCCATCTCCTGTACAGTCCACCCGGGTCAGCTCCCACCCTAGAAGAAGAGATTACACTATTACTCATTAACAATGTCAAACCAGGTTCCAAAATCATCTTATTAAATGACCTCAACCTGGGCCTGAATGACCCGAATGACACAAATGCTTTAGCACTGGCAACTACCATCACAGAACCTGGCTTCCTAAAACTCATCACCGACCCCACACACAATAAGAACCCTTGATTGGATTGCAGGCCTTAATTGTGAGATAAACGTCTCATCCAACACACCATGTGCCTGGTCAGACCACAATGTAATCATCTTCACCATTCAAGACATACCTACCAGCCATATTATGGCCCCTCCAGCACCTACAAGAAATAAAAAGAATATCACACTGGATAAGATGCTCCCGCTACTATACCCTATCATTAGCTCGCAGAACCTCAAGGTCTGGAAAAACTAGTGGACTTGTACAACCAAACACTCACCATAGCCTTAGACAAAGTAGCCCCACTAAAAATGAGGAAAGTCAAACAAGCGGCACACCTCAACTCCTGGTACACCATCAGCTTAAAAAAATTGCGTGGTACTAAGAGAGCAGCTGAAGGCGCATGGAGAAAAAAAACATCAGCCATCAACAAAGAGAAATTCACACTAGCCTCCACCAACTACAAGAATGCTATACACCAAACAAAAAGTGACACATACAACCAGAGAATCTGTAATGCGAAATCCAGGACTAAAGAACTCTTCACAATCCTCCGAGAACTAGAAACACCTGTTATACCCGATGAACAATGCATCAAAGATTCCAAAAGGTGCACGGACATCCAAAGAGCCCTGCTGGACAAAATCACGCTCCTCCAAACCAAAATTAATACAAAAAACACAGTCTACCCACCGATGCCTGTAAGTTCAATAATATCAAAGCCACCAACAACCTGTCCACTCCCTTCTACTTCACTCCTGTGTCAGTGCCAGAGGTTATCAGCATTATTGATAGCCTTAAACCCTGAAAGTGCCAGTGTGACACCTGCCCGCCTACCTTTATCCAAGAGGCTGCAGCCAAGATTGCACCCTTCATCACTTCTTTTATAAATTCTTCATTTGAAACCTGTACAGTCCCAACCAACCTCAAAGATGCTTGAGTCCGCCCTCTTCTAAAAACAAACCTCTCTAGACCCCAACACTCCCACTAATTATCGACCCATATCTGCATTACCGTTGTTACTCAAGATTGTAGATAAGACAGCATACCTCCAAATTCAGAAACACCTCGAAAAGAACAACCTCGTTGGCCTTCGCCAATCCGGTTTCAGACCTGGCCACGGGACAGAAACAGCACTCATCGACCTCAACACTCAAATGGATGAGATCAGGGATAAAGGGAACATAGCCCTTCTCCTTCTGTTAGACCTCTCTGCAGCCTTTGGCCTGTTCAACCACAAGGTCCTTTGTAAACACCTTACATCAGCAGCACACTTTTCCACAAAAGCCACTGCCTGGATTCAATCCTTTCTCTCGAAAAGAGCTATGAGAGTATTCGCTACCACAGCAACTGCGGACCCAGCCCCAGTCCTATGTGGAGTACACCAAGGCTTGTGTGTATCTTGCACGTGGTACAATATATTTACGAAGACACTATTCGATCACTTACACAGTTTGGGTATCACCTACATGAATTATGCAGATGATACCCAAATACTCATCCCTCTCTCAGGCTCCTACACAGCCACCGTGGAACTAGTAAACAATATCTATCTCATCATTCAGGCATGGATGGTCACTCACAGCCTCTGCCTGAATGATGATAAAACAGAGTTACTGTTGATTGGCTCTCACTACCACCTAACAGACTGCCCAGCCAATTCCAATCCTTCATCATTGACAACACCATTCATGTCTCCAAAGTAGTCAAAACACTTGGAATATGCCTCGACTTGAACCTTAACCTCACTAAACAAATCAATGCAACAGCTTCATCATTAGTTTATACAGCTAAGCTCATAACCACCTACAGACCATTCCTCTCTCCTGAACATTGTGTCACTCTAGCCAGGGCACTTATCGTATTCAAGCTTGATTAGCAACACACTCTACAATGGAACTAGTCTTCGCAATTTAACCAACCTACAAGTACTCCAAAATAATGCTCTAAAAGTGGCCCATAACATACCCAGAGCCAAACACATCACCGCCTCCAGACAAAAAGTAATGTGGCTTCTAGTCAAGAGTAGAATCATGTACAAATCAGTTTCTCCTACCGACAAATGCTTAGCAAACCTAGCTCCCAAATACCTGAACTGTAAATTCGCCATAAACTATCCAACAGACCCACAAGAACAGCAAAAATCAACCAACTCATCGTACCCAAGTACAAACTTGAGAAATCCAGGGGCAAGAGCTTCCCAGTCTTAGCCGCTAAGCTATGGAATGCCTTACCTCCCAACATAACAGAGACTGCATACCAGACATTTTGACACAAACTGAAAAATTGGCTACTCTCTCAAGAATAATCTAGGACTTTGCAGGATCACACTAGCTCATAACTTCCCGGTTACTCCCACATTACCATCCTGCCTAAGCACTCAATACTGATCCTGATCTCTGACAACATGCATTGATATTTAGATACACAACCACGCTGTCTATACGCTCAATGTAATTGTAACGAGAATTGATGTATCTCACCTATTGTAATATAATACACCGACACTGTATCTGTAATCTGTAAAATATGTATAATAGAAACTGATGGACCACTCCTATAGCTATGTAATTCACCTGTATTTTCTTGACCTGTAACATTGTACAATATGTACTTTAAGTGTAACAGGTAAACTTGCGCCCAGATACTTCTGGGTTGGGAGCGCTATATAAATAAAGGAAACAAACAAACCTTTTCCCCATCCTTCCCAGTAGGGCATTTAGAAAATCAACCCCTCTTTCCTGACACGGACACTTGCTCATGGAAAACTCACCGTGAGCGACAACCGGGGTACCTCCCCTTTCTTAACAGTATTTTTCCTGATTTTCCTAAATTTACTAGTGAACACTACAATCCCCATAATTCCTCCCCTCTGTTCTTTACTAAAGTCACTGAGAAGAGGAGGAGAGAGATTGGGAGGATGAAGATTACCAACAGGGAACCACAGACACAGAAAACAGACTCTCCCCTTTCTACAGCAGACTGTCCCATTAATGAGGCCAGGCTAAGTCAGGCCTCTCTCTTTAATTAGTTGCACCCGACACCACTTGTCTCTCCCAGCCAGCATAAAAGGTGGAGGAGCAAAACACACTTTGGGCGAGTCAGGGATGCTGGAAGAGAAGGTGAGAGCCCTAGTGGGCTGCAAAAGCCCTGGAGCAGGAGAAAACTGCCCAAACAATGCAGTGTGGAGGAGGGAGCTGTTCTTCCTGAAGGCAAGAAATGGGGCAGCTGGGGGTTGTCTGGCTGTACCTACAGCAGAACTCTAGGCAGGTGAACCCAGGTACATGAGGGACAGGAGGTAAGACCCTGACCTCATTGAAACAGCCCCATTGTGGCTCCTACAGCTCCTAAAACATGGAATGCCGTTTTGGGGAACTGTGAAGTAGGAACAAAATTATCACAAGTGCATTCTGGGACTGGGAGCCCAAAAACATACTTTTGAAGATTGTGAACTTTGTGAGAGGGGACCGAGCCCAGCAAAGGGAGACCCTTGTGAACTTTGTGAGAAGGGTCAGAGCCCAGCAGAGGGAGACCCCTGTGAACTTGGTTGGGGGGGTGCAAGCCTGGTAGAGGGAGACCTTGTGTACTTTTGTGAGAGAAACTGGAACCAGAGATAGAGTGGTCCGGCACCACGTGGGCGCTCATTCGGTAGTCTCTGGCTGGTGTCCCCTATCCCGAACCAGGAAAAACAAGTACCAAGAGGCCTTAGGGGAGGCCGGCGTTATGTGTCAAGGTGGTCATATGAGGGTCAAACCAAACCCCTTGTACAGTCAAAAGTCTTTGACACGTTGTAGAGGCAGACTTGAACCCGACTGAGGGATGCCTGGGAATTGGGGTGAACACTAACACACGCTAGGACATTGTGATGAATGAACTGTGCGAAGCCTGACTGGGGGCTTTAGAGAAAGCCTGACTGGGGGCTGAGAACCAGACTTAAGTAAAGGGAAGAACCCAAGGGGTCTAGAATGTCTTTTTGTTGAAATGTGAACTGTGGAAAATGGGAACTTGACGGAGGAATGCCAAGAGAACGCTAGGGGAAGGAAACCCCTGCTTTCTGATGAGATTTAGAAATTTTGAACTGTGGAAAGCGTGAACCCGACTGAGGGAATAGTGAAACTGGCATTTGAGCCCGGCTGAGTGGAACAATGTGCGAACTGTGATATTGTGAAGCATGCACTTGCCATAGAATAACAGTGTGACCCAGTGAGACGTGATCGCCATTCGGAAGCCTCTGTTTAAATTGGCAAGTGCTTTGAGAGGCTAACGCTGAAAGAAGGATCGGAGTCCGGCTGAGGGGGGATCCTAGGGTGAGGGGTGAGGAGTAATCACCCGACGTGAAGGTTACCAGAAGGAACAGTTTGTTTTGTTGGTTTTGGCATATCAAGCCCTCTGAAGTAAGAGACTTTGCATGAGAAGAGACTTTGCATGACAAGAGACCTGGGTACAGAAGGCCCTGATATAGAGAAAAGGAACTGTAAACTCATGCCTGAGAAGCCCAGGAGTGTGCTCTGCTCAAGAGTCCCGCCTTGTCCCAGGCTAAAAACGTGGGGAAGGGAGACCCCGGCCATAACTATCACTTTGCTCAGTAATTTCCTCTTCCTCAGAGGAAAGCTCCGTCTCCCTTCCTTCCCCTTCCTTCTCACCTTGAATCTTTGATTTGGAATCCCTCTTCTTCTTGTTTCTTAAAGATGGCTTCTCCTTATTTTTAGTAGATAGGGACGGGCACGGAAGGACGCCACAGTGGCACTAATTAGTGGGCTGTGGACGGATCCCCGTGCATGTCAGCTCAGGGGAAAAAGCCTGAGGCATAAAAAAAACCCTGCACCAGATCTGAAGTTGTAGATAGTGCCACTGAGATACCGTTGTCCGAGACTCCAAAATAGGAAGAGATGGTTCGAGGGAGATAAGCCGGAAGTGGTCGGAACAGCGGTAGAAGGAGCGCAAACAGTGTTCTCGGTAAGTTGAAGGGCGAGTTGAATGAAAGTGAAACAAATAGGATGGCAATGCGAAGCCGGAGAAGGCAGGAGCGAAGCAGAGGAGAGAAGCGCCAGCGAAGCGGCAAGGAGGGAGAGAAGGGGAAGAAGCAAGAAGGCAGAGGAAGAAATGCGGTAACAACCGCAAGGGAAAACACAGGGAGCGTCACCAACAAGAGAAAGCCTAACGTTGCAACGTGTCGAAAAGGCGGAAGTACAAGGCTAAATACTTCCGGGGGGGAGACGCGCAACAACAACTAGACCGTAAAGGCACGTAGAAGGAATAAACGTGTCGGAACCACTAGCGGCGACCATTCTTCCATCGATCCCAGATATGCCACTTGCTCCGTGGCATGACAGAATGCCCCCTCCGAAGCAGCACCCCCCCAGGTTTCCCAGGGTGAGCCCGATGAAATTTATGGACCAACAAAGGCGCGTGGATGTGAGATCTGGGCTCCCAGGAATTTTCAGACCAAGGGTAACCCTTCCAGTGAACAAGGTATTCCAGCCTGCCCCGATGGTATCTGGAATCACAGATTTGGGCGACTTCATATTCATTCTCCGAGGAGCCAGTGGGTATAGAAACCTTCTTAGGGATGCGAGCCCATTCATCGGCCTGTAAAGGTTTCAGTTGGGAGGAATGAAATACCGGATGAACCCGCCGTAAGCTCTCAGGGAATTTGAGGCGAAAGGCCACTGGATTGATCTTGTGTAGGATTTCGTAAGGACCAAGGTAACGTGGAGATAGTTTAGAGGGTCTCACCCATCTGGGTAAGAATTTTGTGGAGAGCATGACCTTAGAACCGACTTCCCAACAGGGTACCGGCCTTCGGTGTTTGTCAGCCTGATTCTTATTTCGAAGGGCCGTCTCCTGCAGGCTTAACTTGGCTTTGTTGTGAGCTTCATGAATAAGAGCCAGGGAAGACTCTACTGCAGGAATGCTAGATGTCAATCCAGAAATTGGCAAAATTGAGTGGGGATGGTAGCCATAGGTACAAAAAAAGGACTCATGCCTAAAGCCGAATGTGTGGTATTATTGTAGGAGTATTCTGCGGTGGGTAGAAGGGACACCCAGTTATCTTGCTGTGAGTTGATGAAGCAGCGAAGGTACTGTTCCAGAGTTCCGTTTAAGCGTTCGGTTTGACCATTTGATTGAGGGTGAAACCCGGAGGACAGAGCTCTTTCTATCCCTATTTCTCGCAGAAGGCTTTCCAGAAATGAGAAGTATACTGGGAGCCTCTGTCAGATACTATTTTAGTGGGAATAGCATGGAGCCGGAACACATCTTTGACAAACACCTCTGCCATCTCAGTGGCAGTAGGAACTCCTGGTAATGGAGAAAAGTGTGCCAGTTTAGTCAAGGAGTCTACAGTCACCATGATGCAAGTACAACCTTGGGACTTCGGCAAGTCTATTATGAAATCTGTAGACAACGTCCTCCAATGACCGGAGGGAACTGGGCTCTAGAAGACCCAATGGCCTTTGGGTAGGAGTCTTACTACAAAGGCAAATAGAACACGATTGAATGTATTGAGCAGTATCTTTTGACATGGTTGGCCAATAGAAATGTCTTTGGAGGAGATCCAACGTACACTTAAGTCCCCTGTGTCCAGCGATCCTAGAGTCATGACACCAAAAGAACGCCACCTTCCTCAAAGATGGCGTGGGTAGGTATAGTTTACCGTTAACGGTGTAGAGACCACTCTTAACATCGTAATTAACATCGTAATTAAGGTTTTTTGGGTGTCTTTCGATTTCGAAGGCTCCTCCTGAGGCATCTCTAACTTGTTGAAGAAAGGTGGAGAGAATACAGATTCTTTTGGATCGAGGAAACATGAGCTCTTTGGTGGATTCGATGTCTGTCATATAATCGCTGCGTCTGGAAAGGGCGTCGGCCAAAAGATTCTGGGATCCTGGGATGTAAGAGATATCAAATTCAAACTGTGCAAAAAAATGGGCCCACCTGGCCTGCCTGACGAGTGTTGTAACATTCAAACTGTCTCAGAACCTGAAGGTTCTTGTGATCCGTGCGAATGGTGAACGGAGGAACACCCCCTTGAAGTAAATGGCATCACTCTAGGCAGGCTAGCTTCATGGCCAAGAGTTCCCGCTCGATAACAGAATAATTCTTTTGGCTACTAGTGAGTGTCTTGGAAAAATAAGAAACAGGATGTTCCTTATCTCCACAGCATTGTAGTAAAACTGCTCCTACTGCTGCTGAGGAGGCGTCGGTCTCTAGGATGAACGGGAGGCTCTGATCTGGTTGATGAAGTATGGGGGCTGAACAAAAGGACTGTTTCAGTCTACAAAAACTATCTTCAGCATCCTTGGACCATTTAAAGGGTAATGAAGATTTCTTTAGGAGAGAGGTGATGAGCAAAACCTGTTGGGAGAACTTGGGGATGAATTTCCTATAGAAATTGGCCAATCCGAGAAACTTCTGGACCTCCTTGACAGTCTTGGGTGATGGCCATTCCAGGATGGAGGAAACCTTTTGAGGGTCCATGGATATGCCTACTTCTGACAGAATGAAACCCAAGTACGGGATAGAGGAAGTAGAGAACACACATTTGCTGAGTTTCACAGAAAGATGGTTGGCTTGCAATCTGCGGAACACCTCTCTGACATGTTCCTCATGTTCTTCAGGGTTTTGTGAGAACACCAAAATGTCATCCAAGTATATGATTGTGGTTTGACAGAGAAGGTCAGAAAAAAGACGATCCATGAATCTTTGAAAAATTGAGGGAGCATTAACTAACCCGAAGGGCATCACTTGATACTCGTATAGACCAAGGGGTGTGCGAAAATTCGTCTTCCATTCGTCTCCTTTAGCTATCCGGAGTAAGTGATATGCGTTCCTTAAATCCAACTTGGTAAAGATTGTGGCTCCCTGAACGGCTTGGATGATATCTGAGATCAATGGCATAGGATAACAGTCTTTAATCGTGACTTTGTTCAGACCCCTGTAGTCTATGCAGGGACGTAGTTCTTTGGTTCCCCTCTTAGGAATGAAGAACAAGGACGCACCTGCTGGAGATTTAGATGGTTGAATGAGATGGTTGGCGAGATTCTTATCCAGGTACTCCTTTAGGAATCTCTTTTCCTCTAAAGACAAAGGGTACATACGTCCAAAAGGGACTAATGCGTCAGGTATGAGTTCAATGCAGCAATCTTCGGCGCGGTGTGGAGGTAGTTCAAGCGGAATCCTTTCAGTGACTACTTCCGAGTAGTCCTTAAGATAAGTGGGCAAGCAGTGTATGGCACTATTCTCCGAACTACATACTGCCTTGATGATTCCAAAATTAGGCCCAGGAAGACAAGTCTCTTTGCAATACGGGGATTGAAAGCTTAGAAGGTTTTTTGCCCAGTTGATAGTTGGATTGTGTCTACGCAACCACCTAATGCCTAGAATTAAAAGGAAATGGGCGGCGCAGATGATGTCGAACACAATCTTCTCAGAATATTGGTGGACTTTCATGATGAGTTCTTCAGTGGTATGAGTGATTAAGCCGGAACTGAGAGGTTTGCCATCAACTCCTTTGACCTTTTGATCTTCTGACTTGGCTACACGAGGTAGCCGAATCTTTTCAGCCCACTGTGTGTCCATGAAATTACCAGCGGCCCCACAATCCAATAAAGCTTGGGTCTGGATGTCGGATTCACCAATTCTCAGAGAAACGTTGATAACCATGAGGCGGGAGTCTTCCGAAGTGAGGGAAGACGTCACTGAAAGAGTGGCGTAAGGACTAGAATGCGCCCCTCGGAAGTTAGTCCTTACACTTACCGAGGGTGATTGTTTCCCGATCGTCTAGGGGGAACCTCAGGGCAGTCCCTGAGCAGATACGTAGAGGCACCACAGTACATGCACAAGGAGCCATCTCTTCTTCTCTTCCTTTCTTCTGGTGTAAGAGGTGCCCGAGTTGTGCCAATTTGCATGGGTTCCTCTCTTGCTTGTCCTGAAGTCGAGGAGGAGGTGGAAGAAGGTGCTTCAGGGAAAGACGGGATGTTTCTGTTCTTCCTTCTTTCAGAGCGACGTTCATTCAGTCGAAAATCAATCCGTAGTACCGCAGTAAGTAGGTCTGAAAACGTTGGGGGCCGGGAAATGCAAGCAAGTTCATCCTTAAGTTCCTCCTTTAAGCCTCTGCGAAATATGGCGTATTGTGCCTGCTCTTGCCACCCTGCCTCAGATGCTACTTGCTTAAAGGACGTGATATAGGACAACAGATCTGAGTTCCCTTGTTTGATGTCCAAAAGGTCTTCGGAGGCTATGTAAGTGGTCTTGGTTCTCAAAAAGGTTTGTTGTAGAAGTGCCTTGAAGGCATTGTAATCTTGGAGAACCGGATCACTTTGGTTGACTAATGGAGTGGCCCAGCTCAGGGCGTTTCCAGTCATGTGGGTTATCATGAACCCTACTTTAGCATGGTCGGAGGAAAATGTATGGGTTCGAAAAGCGAAATGAAGATTGCAGGCATCTAGGAATTCTTTCATGCTTTTGGGTGTTCCATCAAATTTTCCTGATACCAATGGGAGCAGAGGAAGATCATTAGAGGCTTGTTCCCTCTCAGTCATCTTCTGTTGTAATGTTGTATTGGCACTCTTAAGGTTTTGAACCTCGAGGTTCAAATTTTGGACAGCTGCTACCAGTTCCTGGAGCTGTTGTGGCGTGGCCATGATGGTCTGTGGGCGTTGCAAACTATCACTTTGCTCGGTAATTTCCTCTTCCTCAGAGGAAAGCTCCGTCTCCCCTCCTTCCCCTTCCTCCTCACCTTGAATCTTTGATTTGGAATCCCTCTTCTTCTTGTTTCTTTTTTTTTTAACCAACTTTATTTTCATTTTTAACTTAAGACAATGGTTGGGCTTTCGTCACAACATGTGTTAAGAACATTGTTATCAACATGAACCTTTTATTCAACACCCTTGAACTTTCTTGTAGAGTCTAGTATTGTCTTCATACTTTTCCCCACCCCTCCCCCCTCTTCCCCCCCACCCGCCCCCCTTCCTTTTATTAATTGAACCAATCAAAACCATGGTTGTAACCAGAACAATTCCAAGAGGCAACCCCTCGCCATATCTTCTGCTGCCTTTATCTGATATGGATGTTTCTAAGAGCCTGGGGTTTAAAGTATTGATTCTCCCGCTCCCCCACATAGTCCTGAAGTGGGTCCCATATAGCCAAGAATTTCAGATATGACCCTGATTTTGTGGTGCAGATGTTTTCCATTCCCATAACTCCCCACACTTTCACCCACCACCATGGAGTTGTAGGGCCCTCCACTGTCTTCCATCGTTGGGCCACTGTCATCCTTGCTGCAGCCAGAAGGTGGGTTATGAGGGCCGCTCTGTTTCGTGAGGCTGCATAGTTCCCTTCTGTCACTGCCCCCAGCAGAATGACTTTCGGGGACCATGGTAGGTCTGCGCCCGTTATGTCCCTGATCAGGCTCAGTATTTCTTTCCAGAATATTTTTATCCTTAGGCACGACCACCACATATGGAACATGTCTCCTCTATCTCCACACTGATGCCAGCATTCTGAGGGGCACGTGGGGATCATTCTGTGTATTCTACTTGGGGGTAAATACCAGCGGTAACATAGTTTGTATCCCGATTCTTTAATTGCTGTGGATTTGGATAATTTGTGCGCCCACCTCCAGATTTGACTCCATTCTTCCTGCGTAATCTCCTCTCCTATGTCCCGCTCCCAATCTTTCATGTACTGGAGGGAGTCGTCTGTTTGCGCCTTATCCAGTAGCTTGTATAGTCTAGTGATCCCTTTTTCATGTGTCCCCTCCTGTATTGTTAGTTCTAGGCCTACCGGGGGTCGTAACCCTGCTCTTTTAACCTCTGGGTTTGAGATCCAGTGACGCAATTGAATATATTTGAATCTGTGGTTTTCGACGAGGCCGAATCTATGTTTACATCCTTCGAAGGTGAGTGGGGCGTCGTCCTGATACATATCTTGTAGGGACAATGTGTCTGCTTTGTTCCAGCCTTCCCAGAATCTTTTGTGAAGGCCAGGTGAGAAATCTGGATTATGCGTGATGGGGGATAGTGGGCCCAGACCTAGTTTAACCCCCCTGCTACGGATAGCCTTATCCCAGCTGTGTAGGGTCGTTTTAGTGGCTGCTAATAGGATACCTCCCGTATCTCTTGCTTTTGTCTTTAGGAATGGTAGCTTACTCAAAGGGATATCTGTCGCAGTCTGTTCTATTTTCCCCCAACCTGGAAGAGAGTCTTTACCCGCCCATTTCAATGCTGGTGCTAATTGAGCTGCTAACACGTATCTCCCCATATCCGGGACTCCCAGCCCCCCAAGTAGTTTGGGTCGCATCAGGATTCTTTTTTGGATCCTCGGCTTCTTATTTCCCCAGATGAATTTAAACACTGCCTTTTGGAGTTCTAGGATCTGTTTTGGGGGGATGTCCACTGGGGTTGAGCTTAATACATACAGTACTTTGGGTAGCAAGGTCATCTTTATCGCTGCTATTCTAGCAAACCAGGACAATTCTTGGGCATCCCATCTCTGCAGGTCTTCCTGCAGGCGCTTCCATAGAGGTGTAATGTTTGCCTTGAGCAGATTCTTGACGGTTCTAGTGATGTGGATTCCTAGGTATTCGAGGGACTGTTTTTCCCATTTCAGGGGATAATGTTCCTTCAGGAAAGCTATGTCCCCACTACCTTCGGTTATATTCAACGCTTTGGATTTTGAATAGTTTATTGTGAACTCTGATGTCTTTTCGAACTTCTGCAGTTCTCTGATTATTCTGGGTAATGTGTGTCTTGAGTCTGCCATATAAAGCATGATATCATCTGCAGCAGAAGGCTATCTTGTTTTGAATCTCCCCGGTGCGCACCCCTCTAATTCCGGGGTCTTCCCTTATTCTGCAGGCAAATGGTTCCATTGCCATGACAAATATGAGCGGGGATAGAGGGCACCCCTGCCGAGTACCCCTTCAGATATTGATTCTTTCTGAGGTGTAGCCATTCACATTAGTTGCGTAGATGGATGCTGGTAATTTACCAGAACCATCTTGGTGAATATTGGTCCATAGCCAAAACCCTCCAATATCAGTTTTAGGTACCTCCAGTCTATGCTGTTGAATGCTCGTGTGGCATCTAATGCGGCGATCGAGAATTTTTGGGCCTTCCTGGCCTCCCAGTCTATTATGTCAATTGCGCGCCAGACATTATCCTGAGTATGTCTCCCTCTTACGAAGCCTGCCTGGTCTGCGTGTATTATCTCGGGTAGTACTGCTGCCAATCGATTAGCCAGTATTTTCGCATACAGTTTTGCATCTGTGTTGAGGAGAGCTATGGGGCGGTAACTGGTGCATTCTACTGGGTCTTTCCCTGGTTTTAGGGGTAATATCGTGGTCGAGTGTCCCATATCCTTTGAAACTGCTCCCCTATCCCTGATTAGATTGAAAAGGCGAGTGAGGGGGGTTGCCAATTGTGTCTGGAACATTTTGTAAAACCCATTCCCTATGCCTTTCCCCTGGGTAGTGCTGCTATCGTATCACACACTTCCTGTATTGTGATGAGGTCCCCCAATTTTTCTTTTTGTTGTTCCGATATCTGTGGCAATTTTACAGCTGACAAATATGATTCTTGTTCTGCTGCATTCAGGTTCTCGCTAATCAGCAGTTTTTTATGAAAGTGGACCATCGTTTCTAGTTTATCCTCTTCTCCCGTCTGCAGTTCCCCTCTACTATTTCTAAGCCGGGTGATATAATTATACGCCTTCTGTTTGCGTAGTTTGGCTGCCAAGAATTTGCTCGCTTTCCCCCCATGTATGTAATATGATTGTTTCGTGTTTAGCAGTATCTGCGCGGTTCTATCTGCGATATGGTTTTCTAGTTTGGCTCTGGCCTTTTTAAGGTCTCGCCAGGCTCTGGGCGTCTGACGGGTCTTATGGAGCTTTTCAGCGTTTCTAACCTCTTCTTCCAATTTGCGCGTTATAAGGGCTTGCTCCCTATAGTATTGCGTTGCTTGTGCTATGAATTCCCCCCTAATTACTGCTTTCCCCGCATCCCACACCACCCTCCAGTCCACCTCTCCATTGTCATTTTCAAGGAAATAGTTCCCTATGGCTTCTTCCATATGTGCCCTAAGTACAATATCCCTCAGGATTGTTTCATTTAGCCTCCATTGTGGTCGGGGTCAATGTATTGTCCCTTGCAGTTCTATGCAGGTCACGACTGGGGCGTGATCACAGAGGTACTGGACTCCGATTTCTATTTTTTTGATATAGGGGATCAATGTAGAGGACACCAGAATCATGTCTATTCTAGAGTAACCCCTGTGCACTGCTGAGTAGTGTGTGTATTCTTGGGTGTCCGGGTGGAAAAATCACCACGTTTCTATCACATCCAAATCTCTGAAAAGCTTTCCAAGGGCCTGTCTGTTTCGCTGATCTGCTGCGGTTGGGGGGAGTGTTTTATCTAATTGCGGGTCAATTACACAATTAAAATCCCCTCCTATTATCACTCGGCCTTCGCACCATCCTCCCACCTTCTGGAGTAATTTAGGGATGTACTGGTCCTGTTTACATTGGGGTCGTAGAGTGCTAGTATTGTATACAATTGACCATTAACAGTGCCCTTTACCCCCAGGTATCTGCCTTCCTGATCCTTCAGTGTTTGTTGTTTGCGAAAGTCTAAGTCTCTGCTACATAGGATTGCCACCCCTTTTGATTTTGTTTGGCTTGAGGCAAAAAACTGAAGAGGGTATGTTCTGCCCCGCATCCTTTTTTCATCTTTCTGGAGCAGATGCGTGTCCTGTAGGATCGCTATTTTTGATTGCATGGCTTCCAATCTACCTAAAGTCGAACACCTTTTAGCGGGGGAGTTTAACCCCTGGACATTAATCGAGACAATGTTCACTTCTTCCATTACTCCCTAGGTGGAGATTGTCTGCTTGTGGGTCCCTATGTTCTCGTTCGCTATAGCTTATTCTGCCTGTTCTTGCTTCCGTTTCATACAATCGTGGAGCTGGCTCCTTTTTCTTCCCGGACTTTTGGTTCCCTGCTTTCCTGTCCTTCGTTCCAGTTCCCTCCCTTACCCACCCCCCTCCCCCTTCCCAATCCTGGGGATGCATGAGGCCTGGGATCCCAAGGGGCCCTCCGCTGGTCACTGCGGGCTTAGGGCCTCCGACCCTTCCCCAGTTTACAATAGTCAGGAATTGTATTACCTGACCCTGCTTCCAAGAGTTATGACCTCTTACCTTCATGCGTGCGGTTCCATTCAGCCGTGCTGTTTTCTCACATTTGATTAGCACTTTACTCGTTATCCGTGTAATGGGCCGAGTCTGGATCTGTTGGGTCTCTCCGTTCCCGGTCATGAGCCGGCTGTGAGCTTCCGGGTCTTGCTCTCCTCCCTCGTCTTTGCTTTCGCTCCGTTGACCATTCCCATGGTTTGCTAGACGGGCCGTTCATGTTTGGGCGTGGGCGCACATGCGCCTCTGGTTGCTCATCCTCCAGGTGCAGCAATGCCAGGCCCTCTGCGCAATTCCCGATTCGCCTCTGTTTTCATTCCCATGTAAACGACAGGCCAAACGGGTACGTCCATCTATATCGGATTTGCTGTGTTTGAAGGGCCTTCGTAACCGGTTGCATTAACCTTCTTTTGTGGAGAGTAATCAGGGCGAGGTCCTGGTACAACTGTATACAGGACCCATTAATCGTAAGGTCTCCGTTTGTTCTTGCAGCGCGTAGCACCTCCTCTTTCAGACCATACAATGTCATTGCTATCAGGACATCTCTGGGTCTCGACCCCGGTTCGTGGCGTATTGGGCCCACGCGGTGTATCCTGTCGAAGCCGATCGTCTCCGGTTGGACATCTGCTAGCAGGCTGCTGAAGCAGAGTTGCATGGTATCTTTTAGATCCTTGTCCTGCACCGATTTCGCCAGGCACTTGACCCTAATATTGGATCTCCTTGAGCGATTTTCCAGATCCTCCGCCTGGAGTTCTAAGTTGTTTGTTGCGGTCGCCAACTGGTCCAGTAGCAGGCTATTTTGGTTTGTTTCTTCCGTGACATTCGAGAGGCCCCTTTCGACTATGTCCACTCTTTCACCCATCTCTGCCATTTCTTTATTGACCTCCTGGAGGAATGATTTCAAGGTCTTCCCTTAATTGTTCCATTTGACTCTGGAAAGCTTTGGTCATTCTGGCCTCCATGCCTTTCAAGCAGTTTAAGAGTTCATCCTTGTCTGTTGCCATTATGCTAGTTGGGAGGTCCTTTACTGCAGGGGTCGTCCCCGGAGGAGGGGTTGGTGATTCTGTGTGTGTTTGTCGCCCCTGCCGCCAGCACTTCTCAATTTGCCCTTCCTGGGGTCTCACTGGGGTTTTTGCTCTGGATGTGCCCGTTTTGGATCTGGCGCACGGCATCAGAGTTGCTCTGCATGGATGTTGTTCCTGCGTCACCGGGTGCCGAGTACCTTGCTCCTATAACTGTATATTGCTGGAATGTGCTGTGTCCTCCCACGTACCTAGAACACGGGGCTTGCCCTCCGCTGTTGTGTACCTTGCCTCGGCGGGTTTTATTTCTTGTGTTGCCCTTGCCGTGTCGTTGCAGTAGGGGGTTAACCAGGCCTATTATCGTGGATGATCCCACTATCACAAGTCCATCTGCATTTGTTGTTGCCTTGTGCCAAGCCGTTTTTCGGGGATCGGGCGGCAGACACCTCAGTCCAGATCCCGTGGTGTACGTTGTTAGGTGTACTGCTCTGTTGTGCCAATGGGGATGGGTGGTTCGGGATAGCAATAATATCGTCGTTTCATGCGAGTCCCCACCTGCCGCTCACTCCTGGTTGTTTTTAGGCGGGCACACGCCCTGGGAAGGAACCCAGGGGCCACCACCTACTTTTCGGGGTAATATGCCACTGCCCCTCTGTCTGTCCGTACTGTTTATGCAGGCCCTTTGTAGTAGTTGTTCTCTTCTGGGTGCTTATTGCTAGGCGGAATCCTGATGGCACACACTGTTGGCATACAGGCTAGTAGAGATGAGGCAGATTATCGCAGGTGCAAGGTGTGCAGTGCTAAGTCTCTTTTGCCTGCCGTGACTCTGGCCTTCCTCCTAGACCCCCAACGGCTTGGGAGTACTCAGGGGAGCGTGGTATGGGCGTAGTATCTCCGGCGAGCGAACCGCATCGCCTGATGGGCTGATTAGCTTCTTAACCCCCACCAATTGAGCATTAACAGTTCCTCCCCCCCTGGGGGGTGTCTGCGATCCTGCCGTTACTAATCAGCCCAGCTGGTAGAGGCCCCCGTAGGAGTGGGTAAGAAAGGGGGCGGGTGAGCACCTCTCACCTTGTCAGATAGGCTGGTTGCGGTGAGTGGATCTCCAGCATGTGATCAACTGCTCCTCAGCAGCGTTGCTCCATTGCCCTCCACGAGGGCTAGCATGGAGGGGCGTGCGGGTTCCATCTCTGAATATCCTGGCTTACACTGATATCTCGCAAGAGACTCCTTCCAACTCGTAGGGTTCCACTCTCCCCAGATCGCTATGACTTCTCTGTGTGCCCTGTGATAACCTCCTGGTGTCAAGCTTTGTTAGCCTACCACTTCGTAGTCCGGCTATACAGATCTGTGAGGGACGGATCTGTGGGGTATTCCGGGCACGTTCTGGGGGAGCAACAGTCCCTGGTCCGAATCTAACAGGGTGCTTCTTTAGTCCCCCCCAAGTTGAGTGCCAGTGGTGTAGTATTCGTGGGTCAGTACCCTGGGGGCAAGCTAGTAACCTCCTTGACAGTCCACACAGGAGCCCAGGTGGTCTGTTTGTTCGCGCCACGGAAACTGGAGTCAGGGTTCTCTGCCTTGGTCTAGACCACTCTGCACGTTCTCTCTGTGCCTCCCCAATGTGGTAAGGGAGGAGATTATATCAAGGGGGCCGCGTGTGCCACCCCCCCGGGCGCTAGGCACCACTTCCAGTAAAGTTCCAGTGAGTATAGGGGTTAGGGTGGAGGGGGCTGCTGAGCAGTGCTCACGGTAAGTTGAAGGGCGAGTTGAATGAAAGTGAAACAAATAGGATGGCAATGCGAAGCCGGAGAAGGCAGGAGCGAAGCAGACGAGAGAAGCGCCAGCGAAGCGGCAAGGAGGGAGAGAAGGGGAAGAAGCAAGAAGGCAGAGGAAGAAAGGCGGTAACAACCGCAAGGGAAAACACAGGGAGCGTCACCAACAAGAGAAAGCCTAACGTTGCAACGTGTCGAAAAGACGGAAGTACAAGGCTAAATACTTCCGGGGGGGAGACGCGCAACAACAACTAGACCGTAAAGGCACGTAGAAGGGATAAACGTGTCGGAACCACTAGCGGCGACCATTCTTCCATCGATCCCAGATATGCCACTTGCTCCATGGCATGACAATAACATCCTGATTTATCATTTTGTGAACACTTCTTTCTTTTCTTATGAACATTATCCCACACTATTCTTTAGCATAGCAATAAGGATTGGCAATAGCTTTTTGTAGTATAAGCCCTTTTATTTGACTAGACTCTACAAGAGAACACAGTTCAAAGGCGTTTATTAAACTGTAAAATGGGTGAGATAAACACCTAATCTAAACCTAAATCTAAAATGCAAGCAAACTACGACCATCAAATAATTATAATAATGCCCTAGTGGTGTCTAGTCAAATAAAAAGGGCCTATACTAAAAAAAACTATTGCCAATCCTTACCGCTATGCTACAAAATAGTGTGGGGTAATGCTCACAAGAAAAGCAAGAAATGTTCACAAAATGATAAGTCAGGATGTCATGGCCGGTGTGACAAATCAACTTCCGGGGCACCAGTGGTCCAGGGATGAAAATCGGTTTCTAAACCATCAATCGACCCCACACCTGTAGTACACCAGAAGGGATCCGAACAGATAGGTTAATTATAAGACCTCCTTGTCCAATTTTGGTAACGTGAACAGCAGGCTTATCTGCGCAAGGTCGTGGATCACTGGTAAATTGCAACACAGCGAAAATACAATTATTACCCAATGATAAAAAAGGGATTGTCCCGTCAAGGTTGTATAAAGATATCTACTTTATTATTACTACAACAGACAGTTCTAGCACACTACAATTACAACCCACACTGTAAAGGAACACAGAGGACAGACAGTTTCACAAAGGAAAGGGATGCACGCTGGATAATGACAGGAGGGTCGTTGGTAAAGTAATCAATTTTATAGTTCAAGATTATTTGGTTTCAACAACCAAGGGGTATAGGGTTGTAACTGTCTCTAGGGGTCTTCGGAGAAGGTCCAGGGGGGCAGAACCACAATGTACCTGGTGCTGAAGAAGTTTTTGGTGCTCAATATCGTCGAGGCGATTCCAGGGCGCTTTACAGCCCGTGAGACAGAGTTAGTGGCGGGAGACAGCTGCAGGTACCAGGTGGCAGGCAGTTCGGCAAGCGAGGGTGGACGGATGTCTGCAGACTGTCCGGTGCAGCGGCACAGGGCCAAGAATCGGTGTCTCTGTGCTGGTTGGTGGATCTGGAATGCTGGTCGAGGGGTATCGGACGGCTCTGGTGACTGCGGCATGACAACAGTCAGCGGTGTAGCCAGATGCAGTTCGAAGACTCGACTGTCTCCAAATTGTCCTTAAAAAGATGGATGCTGGATTATGCTTGTGTGGCACTCCTCGTAGCTTCCTCGCAGGGCTCGTGTCCTTTCAAGGCGGACCGCCCAAAGCTCAGGAGGGTGTTAGCAGGCAATAGCCTTTTCCTTTGTCCAGATACTCTCTGGCACGTCCCACCTAGGAAGCTTGCCGTCAGAACCTAGCAGGGCACACTTTGTGCTGGCTGGGTACCACTTCTAGAGCTGCTGGACGGGTCCTCTGAGTCTGGTATCTCCCTCTGTTCCCTGGGAGATGTTTAGGGGAGGGATCTTGCTTCCCTCTTGGAACTCCTGGCCTTCCTTCACTGGCAGAAGATGTAAGGTAGACTGTAGCTTCAGCTCGGGCCCAAATGAGTCCTTCTTCTTACTCCTTGCAAAGTCTTCAGATGATCTGAACAGTGAGGGGCTCAGCCCTTTTGTAAAGCCAAACGGGCCCCAGTGATTGGTGTAGGCTAAGTCTACTTTAGTGAACCAATCCTGGGTCCCCACTAACAATCTTCAGTGATGCTTTAGGTCAGAATCAGAGTGCTTGGGAACAGACAGGGGGAGGATGACAACATATACTTCTAAGTCCCACCCATCCTCCTGTCAGCTGTACATCAATGTGTCTCCCTAATTAACTGAGCCCTATGCGGTGCTTGGTCACAACATGGGCCTCCTTTGAAGTACAGGGTTTCAGGCAGACGTTCATCTCCTACAATTCACATGCTCCCTTGCTCTGAAAGGAACGGTTCCAGACAGGACATTCACTACCCTTTGATACCAAGGAGAGGTGTTAGTAACAAGTTGACATATTTCATTACAAAGAGGTGTTGGTCTCTGGTCTCCATTGTCACTTCCTGCACCCTCGCCTTCCCTGAGGCCTGCTAATTAACATTCTTCAGTATTCACCGCCACCAGCAAGGTTTAACAATGAAGATGCAAATCCATGGGGCCTTGAAATGCTAATCAGGCTGCCCACAGCTATAGGCTTTTGATGTACCCACAGCTGTCAGGTGTCAGCTACACATGACAGGGGAGGCCAGCGCTGGTAAGCTGTGGCCTTTCATAGTACATGACCATTTTTTCTGCTGTGCGGTGAGCGTGGAAAATATGTGCGCAAATGGCCCCACATATTTTCAGAGGTTAATCTCCCATCATTCATCATTTTTAAATAAACAAAAATCAAAAAGCCCAGGTGAGCGCACTCCCCCTGTGCGGATGGTCGAATTCCTCACAACCGGGATCTCCCTTCCCCATGTTTTTAGCACAAGACAAGGCACAGTCCCGGGCTTCTCTGGTACAAGCTCACAGTTCCTTTTCTCTATATCGGGGCCTTCTGTGCCCAAGTCTCTTCTCATACAAAGTCTCTTGCTTCAGAGGGCCTGATATGCCAAAACAACAAAACAAAAATGTCCTTCTGTTAATCTTCACATCGGGGGGAGTACCCTTCACCCTTGGATCTCCCTCAGCCGGTTTCCGATCCTTCTTTCAGCGTCAACCTCCGAAAGCACTTGCCAATTTAAACAGAGACTTATGAAGGGCGATCTCATCTGGCTGGGTCACTCTTGTTAGCCTATGGCAAGTGCAGGCTTCACAAACTCACAGTTTGCACAGCGTTCCCCTCAGGCAGGTGCTAACGCCTGTTTCACAATTCCCTCATTCAGGTTCACAATTTCACAATCATCAAAACTTCTTCAACGTGTCAAGGACTTTCGATTGTAAATGGGGTTTGGCTTGACCCTTTTATGACCACCTTGACACCTTACGCCAGCCTTCTCTATGGCCTCTTGGTACTTGTATTTTCAGTACTCTTTTAGCGCAACACATTCTCTTTGTTCAGGAGAATGGTACCAGCCAGAGACCCTCGAATGAGCACCCACTTGGCGCCAGACAGACCACTATCTCTGGTATCAAGTGTTGGGAAGGAACCAGGGTCCTCCCGCACCCTGAAGCGCTTTAGTGTTAGGCAAGAACTCTTTTAGGCGCTATAATGGACTAGGGGGGAGCAGGGGCACTGGGAAGCCTCTCTCATGCAGCTATAATCACATACACAGACATGGGCAGTCACTGAGGAAGGACATGGGCAGCACTGAAAAAGGCAGTTATTGTTTAAATAAAAAGCACAATTAACTATTAGATGGATAGATTTGTAATGTCAGATCCTATGCAGTGTAAATTCTTAGTGCGGTATGAGTAAAAAAAAAAACTCCCCTCCCTCCCAGAAAGAATGTGGCTTGTGCTAAAAATGGACTGCAGGGGCTTCTACGGTGTTCGCCACTAAGGCTAGCACTGGCAGAGCTCACAAACGGACTCACCAGCTGTCTACTATCCATCAAGGGTCTATGCAGGCTACAAATGGGATTTACATGCTCTGTGCGACAATTCAGAAATGGGACATATTATAAGCAAAATGTATAACAGCACGCTCTGACAAAACTGCTGACAAAGAAGAAAAGAAGGTTTTGGAGCATCCCTATTATGGAAGGAGGACGGATTGGGATGAAGCTATGGCCCGTATCCACCACAACAGCAATACATGTCTATATAAACTCCTGCCTGGTACTACTTTGGCAGGAAGGAACCCAAGAGGGACTGGAGAAGACCGTTCAGGCAGCAGAGTCTTTGCTACCATCCTCATTTTTGTAAGATTAAAATTGTATTAGATCAGCTTTTTGCCTTATTTCCCTAGAGGGTTGTATTTATTCTGGTGTGAGTGTAATTAGCGACACCCTTACAAGTGCTGATTTTCCTGACGTGATCCCAGTTTTCCCCCGTACTTTGCAAAGGCTCAGGCCTAGTCACCAGTTAGGAGTCACGGCCATCTACAGCGACCAGTCCCCCTAAATCAAAAAACACGTGTCTTCCTGAGTGGTTTTAGTAGGGGCCATTTTAAAAGAAATCCTCTCTGATCACTGAAGCGGGCGTGGCTCCAGAGAGAAAGACAGGCCAGTAGTGGGACTCCGTAACTGAGTAAAACTCGAGTGAACACGCACATGTGAGTATACTCTTGTAAGAAATCACAACAAGGACACATGTATGTATGACAGTATGTTCATATGAATGGATGAAGTACGAGGTCAATAGATTAAATAGGACATTTTGTGATGTGTTAAGATATAGATTGAATAGGACCTTTGGTGATGTTTTATGGTATAAATTGGATAGGATTTCAGGTGATGTGTTAAGGTATAGATTGGATAGGAGGTGGGTTATGTATTGGAATTGTCGCGTATTTCTGTTTTTATTCTTTTTATAATGGAAAAGGGAGCCACAGTGTATAAAGACTGAGAGGAAAAGGAGCCTCAGCATATAAAGACTGAGAGGTAAGGGATCCTCAGCCATAATAGGTTGAGAAGGTAGTACCATGCAGAATTCTTTTAGACGATAAAAGCAATGATATCCTCAGCATATAAAAAAAAGCGCTGAGAGGGTGGGACTACAAGGATATAAGGAATAAATAAGTAGAGGCTCCATATAAGGAATGGGCTTGGATTTTAGTCAATTATTTTAGTATATTTTCTTTTGCTGTCTTTTGTGGTAAAAAAAAAAAAGAAGGAAGGTGGATGAGTCGCGGTGTGTGTGTGTGAAAACAAAGTGGAAAAGAATAAAGGCATGGGGGAAAAGTGGGTTGATCTGTATTTTTGTGTAATAAGCAGCAGCATGTGCAGCATAGCAGTAAGGTCTAAGTGAAGTATTAGGGACGCGTGCAACATTATGGGGGAAGAAACCCCAATAAAACACATGCATAGGGCCCAGCAACTGTATTGTGACAGGATAGACAAATATCATAAACAATGGGTATTGAAAACAAAGGAAGGGGGATGTCCTGCTCCTGGCCACAGCAGAGCTCCCATAACAGAAACATGCTAGAAAAAATGCCCATCTTTTTAGCAGCAAAATATAAAGGGAAAGAATTACAAAAAAGAAAAGCGATTCTAGATCTTTGGCGATTATTCGAGGATATGGACGATCAGGAAGATGAAAAAAAAAATCCAATGTAAGGGGATATAACTCGTAATACCTAAACCTGCACTAGGGTATACAAATACAGTTTATAAGCGTCAAGAGGTAGAGAGAGTGTCAACAATAGGATTATTAGGATTAGCAACTAGAGGGGGGACTCAAAAGCTTGTGCACATCCACCTCCATATAACCCACCCACAAGCGCTGACATGCCCATAGCTTCAGTGTACCCAGGGGGTTCACAAGCAGATATAAACAACGAGTTAAGAGCATTGCGGGAACGGTTGGTGAGTTTACAAGAACCTGAAGAAGTACCACCAGAAATAAGGATATCAGTGCAGAAAATAGGGGATTTAAAGTCAGGAGATTTTTTGGTTAGATTCAACGCTGGGGCAATAAGAAATGTTTGTGTCGAAAAAGATGATGGGGAGAGGGTATGGACGGCCCTGGGACAAGAAGTCGAACCAGCAAGGCAAAATGAATGGAAAGATCAAGGTGGTAGGAATAATGAAGAGGCAGGGCAAGAAAGAGGTCAAGGAGAGGAGGTGGCAAGAAACCCATCCTCGCCACAAGAGGGTAGTGAATGGAGGTAGTACAAGATCAGAAGAATACTAAGGGGTTGAAAATAAAATAGACATGCAGATGCCTCTTATAGATAAAGGAGTAGGGATAATGCAGTATGTGCCATGGCCTCAAATGGACAAAAATTATTTCATTAAAGTTCTCCCCCTGCTTACAGCCAGAGCCAGTAAATGGATCTATGAATTTGAAAAAACAGACAGGAGAGGTAGCTTTAGCACTAGGAGACCGTAAGAGTTTACTGGTCGCCATAGTTGGGGACCAGGCTGAGGACATATGGGCAAGTGCTGGGTACCCTGGGATATGTCTTGCAGATAATGAACATGATGGAGCACCCTTTAATGAAGTAAGGGCAAGGGTATGGGATGCCCTACGAAAGATGTACCCAGACACCCCTGACTTACATTCTTTAATACAGGGCATGATGGGTGATGATGAGGAACCAGTTAGGTTTATTCTTAAGTTACAGGAAATGTGGAGAATTGAGACAGGAGGGCAATGGGACCATTGGGTACAATTTTTCTATTTTATCGTAAAGAGGGGATTACCAAAAGAGGTCCAGAAGGCACTAGATACAATTGTGGGAGTTGAAGCCAAAGGGTGGGTGGAGATACAAAGTATAATAGTCCACCATTGTAAGAGAATCAAGGAGCAGGACAGAGAGACCGCCCAGAAGCAGCAAATGGACGAGGCAAAACTAGTGGAAAACACACTAAATAAGGTTGTCGTCCAAGCACCGGCTCGGGGAAAAGACAGGAGATACTCAACAAATTGTGAATGCCACCATTACTGCACTATGGGGCGAAGGAGGACAGGGACAATGAGGTGGGGGGACAGTACCCCAACCCACAGTGGCAGTATGAAGGAGAACCAAGGGGAAAAGGAGCAAGAACAGGAGGCTTTGGGGGGGATAGGGCCCCGGGGATGAGGATTGGGAACAGCACAGTGCTGGTATTGCTGGAGATGGGGCATTTCACAAGTGAATGCAGGAACAGGCCTGGGATGGGATTTAAATATGGGCCATCACCTCTAGGACAGGGATTCCAAGGGCCTCAAGGAATGGGACACCAGCAATTTGGGCGAGGGGGTCAAAATCAGTTCCCTTATGGGGCTGACAGGCAAGGGCAACGTGGGCAACAACGGCAGCAGGGTGATGGAACACGGTTTAACAAAATAGCAGGGGGAAGGGGCGCCCCATTCCAAGGAGTTACGATGTCAGGGAGTGGCCCTTTTTCATTCCCTGGAACAAATACATATTCTGATAAGGACAGCTCACAGAGAGCACTCGCGTGTCCAATCCTATTGACAACTGCACACCCTGAAGAGGAGCCCTTGGTGGAAGCGGAAATAGGAAACAAGCTATTTATATTTATGGTAGATTCAGGTGCAACTAAATCATGCATTATGGAGGGAAACTTTCCATTATCGGGTAAAACTCTAGACACGTAGGGATTCTCTGGGGCTATGTCTACGGTTCCATACACTGAGGAGCTGGATATAAAAGTGGGAGGGAAGGTAGTAGCAGCCCCCTTGTTATATTCAGAGAGTTGCCCTGTAAACCTGTTGGGGTAGGGTCTGCTCAGTAAATGAAATTTAACCATATCATTCACAGATCAAGGGGTAGTGTGTTCCACTCCAAGGATGTGTGTAGCTCAAGCAATGGCAATAATCAATTCAATGGCAAGGGAGTCAGTAGTCCATGGGGTTCCTGTGGTCCTGGACATGTTTGTCTATGGCATCAAGGTACTAGCAAAAGCAGTGCCTCAAATTGTGACAAAATGTTGGCTAGTGCCCACAGATTTTATTTTCCGATCCATTGTGGCACTCGAGATGGTGGTGGGGACAATATTGCCATTAGATTTGCAAGGACTAGTAGTGTCAGACAAAAGAGTAGTCCTGATTGGAACAGATCAGGATGGGTGCGAGTGGTGCACAGTACTATGTGTAGACCCGACAGTACAATTGAAGGAAATAACTGATAACTTATTTGAGGACTGTGAGCAAAATGGGGAGATTATTTTGGAAATCTGTATCCTGTGTGATATCATGGTGCAGTATAGGAAGGTAAAGCAGTGGTGACACTGGGCCTCATTACGACTTTGGAGGCAGCCATGCCCTTAATAAGGGCATGGCTGCCTCCAAAATCGTGTCGAGGTCCGGGTTCCCTGAATGGGGAAATACCGGGCCATTCCAACTTTGGAGGGCCCGGTATTTCCTCCTTCGGGCAACCCGGACCGAGTCCTTCCCCATTCCCATTCGAGCCCCCATAGGGCTCAATGGGAATGGGGAGGGAGCTAACAATAGGCCCGTTAATAACGGGCCCGTTGTTAGCTCCGTGGTCTCCTCGCGGGACCCGCTAGGGAACCTCGTAATAGGGCGGAATGAGAGTAACGGCGCCGGCACCATTACTGGCGCCGTTAATCCCATTCCGCCCACCTTGTAATGAGGCCCACTGTCTTCATTTTTTTTGTATTATTTTTTTTCCTTTATTTTTCAAAGAGTTACATCAAAACAGAGCTCAAAGCAGTTGGTAAATTACAATAACAGATAGTGCACATAAATCTATTTGTACATTTAATTCTGTTCACAGTCGATTGGGATGGTGACAGTATATTGCTATGATCTTCTGGGAGTATATTACATAGATAACATCGGAAGACTGACCATATGTCCTTAGGTCTGCACGGTGACGGCACCGTTATAACAAATTGTTCCTCACATTCATTTATCATTGATAAGACTTTCAAAATGTCTTCCCTTTTGGGAGCCTCTGTGGATTTCCAGCATTTCAGAATGCTTTGTTTTGCAACAACACATGCAATGTTAAACAGTCGTCTGGTGGTCTCAGCCACCTTGCCGATATCCCCGAACAGATGTTTCGATGGGGAGGGTTCGGCTGGGATCATGGTGTTATGCAGTCCGTTGGTCATACCCCACAGACGGGCACCCATAGGTCTACCGTTCCTCCCCCCCTCTGGTTCCGGTCCACCTCCACCCTATACCCACATATCCCCACTCACTCATGGAGTGCGGCAGCGGCGGCAGGTTGTCATGCACAGGAAGGGCACATGGAGGCAGCCTGTTGGTTATAGGCGCACTAACCTGTTACATTCATCTCATCAGTGGCAGCTACCCTGGCGTCTCGCAGCTTGCCGGCGAAGCTGCCGACTCTTCCCGCTGCATCGTCACGTGTCCAGGAAGACCCGGCAGTATGTTGATACTTTGGGTCATGTGACGAGGAAGCGTGCAGGGTCGCGCGTCATGTGACGCTGTCACCTGACTCCTCTGCCCATTCAAAAGTTGCGCGGGAACGCTCATTCAGTGCTTCACAGCTGACTCATTCGAGCACTGTTTGGCGTTTTCTGGTGTTACAATCACGGTACTGAACTACGGACTATTTTCTTGGATTCCCTTTGTTAAGCCCTTGGTCGTCGTACTGCTCTGCTGTCAAAGGACTCTTTGGACTGTTTTTGGATTCCTTTGGATTACCCTCGGCTTCGACATACACAGCTGGTCTCGACCTCGGAACTCTTCACGGACTGCTTACGGATCTCCGACCTCTGCTACTTCCAAACTTGTCATACCCGCCCACGCAGGTATTGCGATGCAAATCCATCTAAATTCCCATCCAGTGCGACACTTTACCTGCCGCTGCCAGTCGCACGCTGCAGCTGCACAGAACACCTTCCATCCTATCTGTACTACTTAGGACTCAGGCTCCCCCACCTTGGTAAGCCCTTTTGTATTAAGTTACATTCTGCTCTTCATTAGTTCGCTTGTCATTGTACTTACCCATTGCTTGCCTTACAGTGGTCGTGGGGTCTCCGGTGTTCTTGGTTCCTGGCATTTCCGGGCACTCAAATACCTGTGGCCTCAAGGATCGCTCAGGGAGTTATTTTGTATCTCCCTGTGTGGTACTTGGGGACGGAGGCCCCATAATCTTCATGCCCATCAAGTCATAACACATGGTGATGCCTTCTAGGATTTCCGCGACCCCCCCCCCTGCAGAATTTTGCCACAGATGGGAAAGCCCAGTAGATATGACACGCATCTGCCTTGGGGGCATCGCATTTGAGACATTTGCCTGTGTGGCCGTCCACAAACTTAGCCAGTTTGGCAGGGGTGTAGTGCAGTTGGTTGAGAACCTTAAATTGGATTAGTCTCAGACCTGAGTTCATGGAGACATTCTTGGCGGGTTGACAGCATCGCAACCAACTAGTTTCGCCCAGTTCCACTCCCAAATCCCGCTCCCAGGGCTCTTTGATGTTATTGCATGTCTTAGAGTATGTTTGGACACAGTTATATAGTACAGAGACTCCTGTCATTGCACTGATATATTCGTGAATAAGGGGTTCTGACGGGAATGTGGGCCATTTGGTGGCAAAAGCGGTTTTCATTCTATAGAATTGGAATTGTTTAAGGTGTCCCCCACCCACTGCCACGACAAAGTCACTCAGTTCACAGAACTTGCCATCCGGAAACATATCACTAATCTTAAAATGTTTATTTGGATCCCATGCCCTCTGTAATGCTTTGTCAAATGTGGGCGCTATGCCAGGAAAATCCCATAATGGTATCTCTGGGTCATATGGGGTCGTGAGACTGATTCTCTTATATATCTTAAACCACGCATGCGTGGTGGTGCTCACGGGATCATATTCGCAGGAGTCCTTGTGTTTGGAGTTGAACATTACGTATCACAAATCAATCGGGGTAGCCGCATATTTTTCCAAGGGGATGTGCGTGGCTGTACCGTCTGGGTTGAACCAATGTCTCGCAAAGTTTGCCTGTGATACTAAATAATATAGTTCAAAATCAGGTGCTGAGATCCCACCCTTTGAGAAAGGTTCCGCCATTTTGGACCATTTCAGCCTGGCTGTTTTGCCACCCCACACAAAGGAGGAAGTTAATGTCTTAAGTTCTGTGAAAAATGCTCTACCCGGACAAATCGGGATGTTACAGAAATAATACAGTAGTTTGGGGAGAACCACCATCTTGAGGAGAACTATCTGTCCATACAGCGAGGTGGGTAGTTTGGGCCAGAGTTGTAGTTTGATGGAGAGAGATTGTAGTAATTCCCCGTGGTTCTCAGCGTATAATGTGTTCTTATCCCTGGATATCATAATTCCCAAATAGCGGACCTGCACGGGGGACCATTTAAACCCTTGTATGTCGGACATATCTCCGGTGTTGGAGTTTAATGGGAATAGTTCAGACTTAGAGACATTGATTTTGTATCCTGAATACTCGGAGAACATCTCAATCTCCGCCATGATAGGGCCCAGGTTTTCTTTCGGGTTTTGGATGTATAGTAGGGTATCGTCTGCATAGAGGGAAATTATTTGCGGGGTTCCGGTCATTCTGAGACCCCTGTGCCTGTGATTTTGCCTCACGTATTCGACCATAGGTTCTATTGTGAGTGCAAACAGAATGGGGGAGAAAGGGCACCCCTACCTGGTACCTCTATTTAATAAAAAAGAAGGTGACATAATGTGATTAGTTAGAACCCTCGCACCTGGGTTCGTGTAGAGTAAACAGACACATTTTACAAAATACTGGCCTAATCCGAATCTCTCGAGGACCAAAAACAGGTAAGACCAGGAGACAGAATCGAAGGTCTTTTCAGCATCCAGCGCCTCTATGGCTGCATTCGCCTTCGGGTTTATCTGTGCAAATTTAGGGCCGTAGATCTGGTTGGTATGAAGCCGGCCTGGTCGGGGTGCCCTAATATGGCCATATAGGGCAGTAATCTGGTCGCCAGAATCTTTGCAAACATTTTTGGCTCTGTATTAATAAATGACAGGGGTCTATATGAGCCCATATCTTGTGCAGGCTGACAGGGCTTGAGGAGAACCGTTATCACTGCCTCGCGCATTGTATCTGGTAGTATTCCCCGCTCCATTGCTTCTTCCCAGACTTTCAACAAGACTGGGGCTAGTTTGTCTTGGAATTCTTTATGCAGTTCGGATCCCAGACCGTCTGTTCCTGGGGCTCTGCCTGATGTTAAAGCTTTAATTGCCTCTGGGCAGAGGTACCAGACAGGGATGCCCATGGTCCCCCATGTTATACATATTGGCATTGGAGCCCTTGGCCATATACCTCAGACAGCAGTATGACATATGACATCATAGGCATTGAGGTGGGGGGGGAGCGACACTTGATTTCTTTATATGCAGACGATATGTTGCTGTATCTGAAGTATCCAGAGGAGAATCTCCAGTATATCTTGGAAGCTATGGATCGGTATGCAGAGCTGTCTGGAATAGCTGTGAATCCCCAGAAGTCTGTAATTTTCCCGTTGGGTAACTATATGGGATCCCCCGTAGAACAGCTTCCGGTATTGCAAGTCCCCTGGGCAGTTGACACCTTTCGGTACCTTGGGATAGATGTGTATCATACGGTTGAACAAGAACATAAGCATAACACGGAGGTAGCCGTGGGGAAAATAGAGAAAAGTATGCAATTTTGGGGTAAGCTGCCGCTAGCTATGATGGGGCGTAGTGCAATGCTTAAGATGGTGGTTTTGCCCAGGCTCCTGCATTTTTTTGGGAACATTCCACACCTCATACCTGGAAAGTTTTTTGCTAAGCTTAATAGTATATGCAGGGACTTTTTGTGGCAAGGGACTAGGTGCAGATTGGCACTGTGGAAATTGCAAAACTTTTACGAAAACGGGGGGATACGGCTCCCCAACTATGAGGCCTACTATATAGCGGGCCAATTGCAGTATGTTGCTAAATGGCTCTCGGACGAAAGTACCCCTGAATCTGGATTGTTTAGTGCAGAATGTGCCCCATTTTACTTAAAGGAAATGATCTGGTTATCTGAATCAGACATGAGGGGGCACCCCAAAATGATGATGTTGTGGTGGAGGATTTGGCGTCGCGCGTGCAGGATGATGAAAGTTCCTGCCCCGTGCCCCCCACAAATACCGCTGGTGGCGCTGGCCAAGGGAGATGTGCAACTGCGAAGGGGGATCGGAAACCACTGGGAATCGGTGGGGCTGGCTACGGTGGGAGATGTTTGGCGGGAGGGCGCCATCATAAGTTTGGAGGAGTTGGGTGAGGAGACAGGTCTACAAGTAGGTCAATATATTACATATCATAGATTGGTGCGAGAAATTAAGAAGACTTGGCCCGAAACTGTACTCGAAGCAGAGCCAGAGGGTATTGTAGACACTATATATGATATAACAGAGGGAGGGCATGAGATTTCGAGATTGTATGACATGCTGATGCTTCAGATTGGTAAAGAACCAACGCAACTTCGATTAGATTGGGAAACGGAGGTGGGAGCCCCGATGGAAGATGGGATGTGGGAGCGGGCCTTGTGGTATCATCAAAAGGTGTCGAGAAACGCTAGGTTGAAACAAATACAATTATATGTTACGCATAGGGCGTACATGACGCCCCTGCGGATTTTGGGGTTCAAAAATGCAGGCAGACAAGCATGTCCTAAGTGTGATGAAGAACGGGCTGACATGGCACACATGTTTTGGTCCTGCCCTGTGGTGGGGCGTTTCTGGAGCGAGATAGCGGCGAAATTGGCAGATAAAGGAGTTACATTGGTGGTGGAATCAGCCTGGGCTTGCCTATTGGGGGGGTTCCCAAGAGCGCAGAAACTGAAGCATGTTAACAAGCTGAAGGACCTGGCATATGTGTTGGCTAAGAGGAGGATTGCCATGGGGTGGAAGGCTTGTCATAAACCACAGGTTGAGATATGGTGGAAAGAATTGCAAAAGTGGGCGGAAGCGGAGACTATGGTATGGCAAGAGTCCAGTATGATGGGGGGGAGAAGAGGCGGGAACCCTGTTGGCTTGGAAATCACTGATAACAGAATTGTTTGGTACGATGGCATATTTGGCAGATTCCAACAGAGAACGGACCCCACTGCGCAGCGTGAACACGGAGTAAATAGAATTGGGCTCGTAAGGGGGGTGGGCACTGGGGAGCGGAGATCAAATTGTATGATGTACACATTTGGAACTGTGTTATGGCATTTTGCACTGCATATTTGGTCTGCATTGTTTTGTTGATTGAAAAACAATAAAAAAAATTTTTAAAAAAAGCTTTAATTGCCTCTATAATTTCCTCCAATGTGATGGGAGTGTCTAGTAACATTTGTGTTTCCGGAGTGAGTGTCGGGAGATCTAGTGCGTGTAAGTAATTTGTTATCTCCTCCTTTGATTTAATGTCTTGATTTGGAATATAATGTCTTATAGAATTTAGCAAACGTATCGTTAATATCTGTATCTCGATTCACCACGTTCCCATTGGGTGTCTGTATGTTTTTTAAAACACTGTTTATTAGCATTTTTAATAACAACCCAAGGACCACAATTTCCCCAACTCCTCCCCTGCCCCACCCCCTAACTCCCCAGTACCTCTTCCCTCAACACACTTAAAACTTTAATTTTAACAATATCAACAAAGTCCCAACTCCTCCCCACCCCCATTCACCCCCTTCCAATTTCCTGATCAACCCATCAGGCTTCCCTTCTCTTCATCAGTCACAGCAAGCAATCCTTCCTCGTCTGTGGTTCCCTTAAGAATTGGACGGGTCCGCTACCAGTTCCCAGAGTCATGTCTTCCCCGTTCATCTTCTCCCCCAACCCCTTCACCCCTACCCGTACTGCTTCACGGCGGTCGTAGATCATTATCCTTCAACAGGTCATTTAACAATTGGGTCCAATGGATCGTTACATCCTCCACTTCCGACTCAGGGTCTGCATTCTGTAAAACCGTTAGTTCCGCCAACCCCCACCTCCGCACATCCTTCCACCATTGATTAATTTGCTGGGCCTTGTGGGCATTTCCATGCTATCGCCATTCGGATTCGCATCCCCTCTCCCTGAGCCTCTGAATTCCTACCCTCCCAATCGCCTGACGGAGCTTCTGATCCCCACCCCACATGAGTCTACCCTCATACCGTCCTACCACCAACATATTTCCTACACGTCTCTCTCACCGCCTCAAACACTACAGTTCTACCCTTATCACCCAGTGGGTACTAGATTAATTCAACCGGCCTGCGCTGGGCGGTAATTAACCTACCAGTCCGTTCAGGACCTCCCCCGCCCCCCTGGTTGGTCCCACACCAACACCGACTGCAATTGTGACGCCACAAAGTATTGTTCATAATTCAGGAGGCCAAGACCCCCTTCCTCCCTAGTTCTTCGTAGTATCTCTAAAGACACCCTTCTCCTCCCCATATCCCACAGTAGTTCTCTAATCTTAACATCCAGCATTTTGAAAAAAAACTCTTTTTGCCACATATGGTATATTAGTAAAGAAATAAAGCAGTCGCGGTAGGATCACCATTTTATATAACGCCACTCTGCCCATCAGGGAGAGGGGTAAAACCTTCCAGAACTGGATGGAGCCTCCTATTTTAGATAATGCTATCCCTGTGTTATGTACAAACTCATCCTCCATCTCATGGAATACTCGTATCCCCAAGTATTGAAACGACTCCGTCTCCCATTTTATCCCCAACTCCGGCAACTCCTCTAGTGGACAATCCCGTAACCCCCCCCAAACGGGAATAACACAGATTTCCCTGGATTGATGTGGAAGCCCGACATGTATCAAAAGTTTCACAATATTTCCAACAATTCTGGAAGATACACCTTAGGATCTACCACATACAACAACAAGTTGTCCACATAAAGGGACACTATGTGTTTGTGACCTCCCGCCTCAATGCCGGCCTCCTGCCATTTCCTGTCGCAAAAATGCTGCCAGCGGTTCCAGGGCTAAGGCAAACAAAATTGGTGAGGCCGCACACCCCTGCCGCGTCCCCCTTCCCAGTACTCATGTCCCAGATACCCAACTGTTAGTCCTCACCATCGCCAGAGGTTTCTTATATAAAAGGGCCAACCATCTACAGATACTCTCCCCAAACCCAAATTCCCGCAACACCCGGAACAGCCATCTCCACTCCAGGGAGTCAAACACCTTCATAGCGTTGAACGACGCTATTGCTATGTCGCGCCTCTGTGATTTCACTAAGACCATAATGTGGTGCAGACGAGAGATATTCCCGGATGTATTCCTCCAACCAATAAACCCGCATTGGTCTGGATGGACCAAGCTCAGCGTCACCCTCGCCAACCTAGCAGTTAGGATCTTCCCTAGAATTTTCCCATCAACATTCAACAAGGAAATTGGTTGATACGCTGCACAATTCCTCGGGTCCTTCCCCTCCTTTAAGATAACCATGATCACTGCTTCCCTCATCGACTCCGGGAGACAACCATTCTGAAAGGCCTCCTCATACACCTTCAGAAGTTGTGGCACCGGGAGGTCAGCAAATACTGAGTAAAACTCCACCGGGAGCCCATCACTACCCGGCACTGTATCTCTCCGCATTGTGCGGATCGCCCAGCGAATGTCCCCCTCCTCTATTGGAGCCTCCAATTCCTCCCGCAAGTCCTCCCCCAGTTTTAGTAGCCGCAACGATTCCATGAGGTCCTCCACATCAACCTCTACGTACCCACCCTCACTCGTATACAACTACTTGTAAAATGCCACAAAAGTATCATTGATCTCTTTCTGGGTCCACACCATCTCCCCCGTGCTTAACCTAAGCTGGGTTATCACCTGATCTGGGTTTTCCCTACTAATTAACCAAGCCAACAGCTTACCCACCTTATCCCCTTCTCCGTGTAATCTAACATCACGCCTGCTGCTATCAAAATGCGACAGCTCCACCAGGGTTTCCTGATGGGACTCAACTTCTGCGCCTATGCTTCCCCCACCTCCGCACCCCCCGCCACCTCCCTATCTAGTTCAGCCACCTGAGCCTCCATTCGTTGTAACCTTTGCAGGAGCCGCCTACGCATCCCTACGGTCATGGATAGGTATTTCCCTCTAATGGTCACCTTAAAGGCTTCCCATAACACTCCCCTGGATTCCACCGAGCCCTCATTCAACTCAAAATAAGCTCTGATCCCTTCCCTAAATTCGCCCACAAACGCCCCATCTCGTAGCGCCTCCCTTTGGAGACGCCACAACTGCCGGGGGGGGGCCTCTCATCAGTGCCAAATAACATGGCCACTAAGGGGGAATGATCCGACAGAGTGCGCCCCAAATACATTGTTTCCCCAAAATGCTGGCAATGTTCCCTTCCCGTTACAATGTAATCCAGGCGTGAATATGAGCCGTGTATGCCCGAATAATATGAATAGCCCCTTTTCTCCCCATGTTTCTCCCTCCACACCTCCACCAGACCCAGTTCCTTCATTATTCTATGGAGAGTCCCCGTCATATACCTCTTAGGCGCCCCCTACTTCCCGACCCATCTAACCTCTCATCCAAATGACAATTAAAATCCCCTCCTATATGATCATGTCCCCCCTATGCGCCCCCGCCATGCGAAGCACAGAGGGGAAGTATTCCTTGTCATCCACATTTGGTGCGTACAAATTAACCAAGCAGATTGTCCTACCCTCCCATGAGCACTGGGCAAACACCATCCTGCCAATCTCATCCTTCAATACCGCCTCCACCTTCAATGGTGTCCCTCTCGCCACCCAGATGAGCACACCCCTCACCTGGGTTGAATATGTTGTGCCAATTACTTGCCCTCCCCACATTTTCCCCAGCTTCCCTAGCACCTCTGCACATGCGTACGTCTCCTGTATCAAAGCCACTTGTATCCCCTGCCTTTTCAGAAACTCCCCCAATCTCTGCCTCTTTTGGTAGCTCCCCAGTCCCCAGACATTCCATGTCCCGATTCTCAAACCTCCTAGCCTACCCATCTGAGATGTTGGAACCTCACTCAAGTTATCCCCACATCTCTCCCAACACCTCTAATACCTGTGCCCAATTACACCCCCACCCTCCCTTCACACCTTATCGCCGCTGTGCCAGACCTTCCCTCCCCCCCTTGAACCCAGGCCCCCTCCCTCTCGCACCTGCCCCCAATTTGGTGCTCTAATCCTAGGCCCTCCCCCCTCAACATCTCCCTACCCCGCCCCCGTCCCCTTGCCCCAACACCCCCCCCCCAAACCCCATATCTGCTGTGAGTGGTCAGACCCCCCCTTGGATCCAACACTCCTCACCTTCTCTCTCCATCGCTGTAGACCCCTTGACTCACCTAACCCGTCCTCTCTTCCTCTCTTGTGGGTAGTAGCCAATAGCGTCATGAAACCCGGGAGATTCCTCCATCCTCCCTGCACCACACCTCCAGTGCCAGAACCCCTTCCCCTTTTGCCCACCTCAACTCCCGAGTGGCCAGTTCCTGGAAGTCCATCACCTACCCATCATCCCCTCCCCTCCTTCCTCAATCCTTCGCCTCCTGATGCAGCCCCTCTTTAGTTCCCCCCGGCTGGGGGTCCGCCGTATGCGACCTCATGTCCAACCAGTCCCATACCTCCCCCAGGGACGTAAAAAACCATGACTTTCCTCCCGATAACACCTTCAGCCTCGCCGGGAAGAACATCATATGCTTCAGGTTAAGTTCCCGGAGTCAACTTCTCACAGCATCATATGACCTCCTTTCCTGCTGCACCTCCAATGTGAAGTCCAGGAATATCCGCAGCTTTGCCTGACCAATTTCATAACAGCCCACTCTGCGGGCATCCTGTAAGATGGCATCCCGATCTCGAAAGTTCATGATTTTGGCCACTATACCCTTGGAGGAGCGCCTGGCGGTGGGGGCCTTCCCGGCACTCTATGAGCCCTTTCCACTGTGAAGAGTTTGGACAGACCCTTAATGCCCAACACCCGGAGGACCAAATTCTCCACAAATAGTTCTGTACTGGGGCCTTCTTCTTTCTCCAGAACTCCGACCAGACGGATATTGCACCACCTGGAACGGCCCTCTGACCTTCGGCTCTCACTTCCAGCATCCGGGTCGCCCCCACCAGGCCTGCCACCTGGTTCTTGAGCTTCTGGACGTCATCTTCCACCGTGGAAACCCTCTGTTGCACCTCTGTGACTCTCTCGCACACTTTACGGAGGTCTGCCCTCACCAAAGAGACATCCACCCCCACCTCCATGATACTTTCCTGGAGAGCTGAATCTTGAAGCCTGTATTGCCGCCATTAATGAGTCCAAAGTCACTGCGCCTTCCTCCCCACCAATGGACCTCACCCCCGCCTGTCGCTCCGGTCCATCCTGCTTAGGAGCCCTATCCTTTGCCTCTGTTTATTTATCCATCCGCTGTTGGCTTTTGCCCATATTGGACAGGGGGGAGGTCAGACCCTCCACTCTCTGAATTCAGACTCTCCACCACCTGAAACCTCAAGTGTTCATTCAATTAGCTTCCCCCAGTCTACTTTCGCTTATTGTCCCGCCTGATGTCCAATCTTGAAGAGGTGTTGCGAGACAGGCTAACTATTACAACTATTACTTGTGTCCTTACCCGAAGTTAAGGGCCCCGGGAGCTCCTCAGTCCTGCCAGGCGGATTTCACTCACCACCCCCCTCTGTTATGGGCCATCAAACTCTTTCTCCCTCGCTAGTCTTCTTCACTGTGCGTCTTATCCCTCTCCGATCCTGCGCCGCCCAGGCCGCCTCAGCCTGTCTCCTCAGTCTCTGCAGTTCCTCAACCACAGCCACTCATGCAGTGGGAGGGGCCAGGGGAGTCTTAGCCCCGTCCGGCAGTACCCCCCTCCTATGATGTCCCTCTACCTCTCCGCAGATCCATCGTAAGTTGGCCTCCCGGGGGAAGCACCTCAAGCCCCCCGGGTGTCTGTATGTTGGTGATGGTGCTGTGCTGGCTCTCGGCTTTGAGCATCTGAGCCAGGAATTTCCTAGCCTTGTTGCTTTCCCAATATCTTCGAGCCCGGGCTGGGGTGGCCATATTACTGGATCTCCCGATTGGCAAGTTTATTGAATTCACTCAGTGTGGTATGTATATCTGAGAGGGATTCTTTACTATGCGTGGTGCTGTATTCAAACTCAAGTAATTCAAGCTTCGTTTCCGCTATGTCTAGTTCTCTCCTGACAGATCTCAGCAGTCCAGTGGTCTTGGCTATAATGGCACCTCGCACCCATACTTTTAATGCTTCCCATACCGTAGCATATCTGTTTACCAATCCCACATTTAGTTGAAACAATTCCTCTATTTCGATGTGTTTTGGGTTTTTTGTAGCTCACCTTTTAGTTGTGCAATGTCCCGGCTCTGTTGGGTGATCGTATCTTCGTTTGTACTGATTCTGTTTTCTGCGTCAGTGATGCGTGTGCTCTCTTTGTCCATCCTAGCTTTTACGGAGCCGATTGTAGCCACAATGTCATCTACCTTGACATTTACTGCTAGAAAGCCATTCTGCACGATTGTCATTAATCGATCTTCTCTAGCATCGGCGGAGGTCTCAGCTTGGTTGCCTGCCGGCCGTCGCCTGTGGTATCGCGGCCAGCCCCTGGGGCTGAGAGCTAGCAAAGGAGTACAGTTTTCTTGACTCTGGTACCTTTCTTCTCGTGGTGGCCCATGTGGTGCTGCTGCCATCGCAGAGTGGACTGTGTTCTCCCACGTTGCGTGCCTGTTTGGGTTAGCTTTGTTTCAGTTATCACAGCGTTGGCCAGGCGATGCAGGCCTGGGTGGCCGGATCATCTATTGTCGCACCTGCACGGCCTGCCTCAGAGAGTTCAGTTGATATCAAGTCGTACGTAGTGCCCTGGAGTTATTTAGCTTGGAGCTTTGCCTAGTTTTATTTTACAACAGGCACAGTTGTATTGTAAGCAGCCGATCGGGCCAAATTTCAGTGTTTGTCTACGTTCAGAGTTGGTGCGTTCTGTATTGTGAACAGGCTGCTGCAACCCTCGACTGTCAGCGGGTAGATCTGGGCCCGATTTGAGCTGGTTGATCAGGGTAGTTTCACAGTGTGTCCCTTCCTCAAGCAGATGGGTATGGAGGGGAAGCCGCGCTTTTGCCCGCGTTTATGAAGAAATCATATGCGTTCCTGCAGTGATGCAGGAGTGCAGTGTAGTACGTGGGAACTGGTTTTCAACAGTGGACGTAACCCATATACTCTTGTTCCTATCTGTATGTCCAGTCTGGGGTGATCAGCTCCTCAAGGATAAGAGGGGATCCAACAACAATGGGGCATAGAGTTTGATTATGCTACGCGTCCCAAGGGTGTAGTTGGGCTCACGGAGCTGGGCGCGGATCTTTGGTTTGGAGCTCGATGAGTTAAGGAGTGCAGTATCCCTCCCGCTCAGTGTGGACACCTTGTGCACCGAGCTTGATTGGGTCCGTGTCTGAATTTGTATCAGTAATTATGGAGGTCACAGACTCACGGCAGCATCGGGCATTACTGGCCAGCCCCTCCAATGGCTTCACTTAATGGTAATGTTCGCTCTGTTGGGAAGGTCCCGGCCATCAGGCCACACCATGGATGGGCTGTTTCCTCCCACGTGGTCCTGGACCACTGTGCAGAGACCCCCTATCACCGGGCCCCTCCTGCCAAGACTGGGGGGAGAAAGGTATGCAGGGTGCCCCTTAGCGCGTACCTTAGTGGTGTCGGTGGTCGCCTCTTCTGTCCCTCAACCCGGCTGATGCTCATCCCTGCTGCTTTTTCGGGTGTTACAGTTGCAGCCGGGGATGAGGTTGGAGCTTGGGCTGGTCGGGGTTGCGAACGTTGTATGGAGCGACTCCACTGCAGGGCCTTGTGATGTCCAAAGGAGGCCTGACGGGAGCGTGCCTCGTCGTTGCGTAGATAGGATTATGGCCGTTTGTGGTGCTCCGACTGCTGTGCATTTAGTGGCGCCTTGTGTCTATAAACTGGAAGATGTGTCGGGTATTTTGTAGTTTGGGCCCGATAACTAGAGTCTGTGGGCATGGATCACCCACGGCTGTTGTGGCGTTCGGAGCGTAGTCTGTTAAGACGCTCGTGTGACAGTAATGGGGTAACGCTCCTCCCCCTCTCCAGGCCCTGTGTGGACCGCCGGGCTGCGGTGTGGCGTAGCTTTACTGTGGTGCTGCGCGCCGGATCGCAGCATGCGAGTCCTCCCACTGCCTCTGAATGTGCTTGGGGCTTCGTGCTGCTGCTGCGGTTTTGTCTCAAACTCATACTCGGTGTGCAGCAGGCTCTAGGGCACTCGGCAGATGAAGTGTTTTTCCCCCCAGTGGCTCCGGCAAGGATTCATTTAATTCAAGGATAGGAAGGGGATCGGAGCTTTCCGATCAGGCGCCCCCCGACAATGTCTTTATTTTTTGAGGAGGACATGCAATATGTGCCAGCACAAGTATGGACTGTTAATCCACATGATGTTGGGTTACTAAGAGATGTGACCCCAGTACAGATTACTGCAGTCACAAGCAGTACTCCTGAGGGTGCAGCAGTACCCGTTATCAAGGGAAGCAGAGGAAGGGATAAAAGGCACTATTCAGGCTCTATTAGAGCAAGGGATCATTGTGCCATCCACATCCGTGTAATACGGCCATATACCCACTCAAGAAAGCAACAGGGGGTAGTTGGAGGATGATCCAGGATCTACGTCCTCTTAATTACGTGGTGCAGAAGGAGGTTCCGGTAGTTCCAGATCCGGCGACAATCCTATGTTGCATTCCCAAGACAGTGGTTTACTTCACAGTGGTGAATCTGAAGAATGTGTGCTTCTCAATGTTACGCTCACCTGGCTCCCACAGAGGCGTCGATCTGAACTGGACAGCTGCGGTCTCCACCAATGTGACGCGTAGGGCCGAGATGACAGACTGGACTGGCCCACCTAGCTTCGTTTGCTTGGCCCTTAGGAATATTCTTCTGCAAATGGAGAAAGGGAATTAACCACCCGTGGAGTTGAGTGTAAATCCCCCCACCGCCCCCGCTGTTCTCCCCACGGATCACCTTTGATGTCCCCTCTTATTGTCTCACCTGATGGTTTGAAAAGATGAGCTCTCCATCCTGCATTGAGCGCAGGGGCGCATTGATAACCAGTTGCTTCACTGGCTCTAAGGAATTGGTGAGTTCCAGAACAATATTGACTCCGAAAAGTATGTAGTTCGTAAGAGTTCAAATGCCTGACTTTCACTCTTGTCCGATTCCTTGCAGATTGCAGCTTGACCTTAGTGAAGAGTTCCTCGTGGCAACCGGTAATATTCTGGTAAGGATTTGTATTTCCAACACAGTTCGATAAATAATGCCAATATGTTACCTGTTGCTTTCTCCCTTATTCAGGCACTAAGAGAAAGTATGACGTCTCGGGGAATAATACCTCTGGCGGTAAAATCAGGTAAGTCTAATGTGGTGAGGAGGGCTCCCCTTGATAGTCCCTTTGTTTCACCTTGCTGTCCTTTTGTTTCCCCTTAGGGGCCGGGGTTCGGCGGAGATGCAGTGGAAGCTGCGCCGACCCGTGAAGAGGACTAGTACCCCCAGTGGTAAAATCAGGTAAGTCTATGGCGGGGTTACTAATATTCCTCTGTGTATTCCCTTGGCTCACCTTGCTGTTCTTGTCTACTCCTTAGGTGCCGGAATGCGGCGGGAACATGCAGGAGGATGCGGTGGAATGTGAAGATGCTGCGAAGGCCGGTGACTTCAGTGCGGCGCTGCAGAAGGTGAGGAGACGCGCATAAAATAGCTTCTTTCTTCCAGCTCGAAGGCGCGATGGATCGGGAATTCAGGTAAGGATCAAAGGTATTGCTCTTGTTCTAACCTTTTCTCCTTCTTTCTCCCTTTTTCTAGGAGCTCCAAACTCGAGGCGGGCGTGGCAGAAGGCTGGATGCAGACTTGCAGGTATGGTGAGCATTACGCTGCTGGATGCAGAATAACACGAAGCATGTGCTGCTCTTTGGGCGTGGTTTAAATAGCCTCCAAAGTAGTCCCAGGTAAGTATTCCTCCCCAGCCCCGCCCGAGTAAAAAATAGTCCCTAGGTAAAATAGTCCCTTCCAAGCCTCATTTGGCTTGGAGCTCTTGCAGCATGGTCTGCATCAGGTAAGTTCTACTCTATGAGCCTGGCGCCTATGGCACCAGCACTGACTCTCCATATGAGCCTGGCGCCATAGGCGCCAGGACCGCACCCAAACAGCCCCTAGCAGGGGTTTTTGGGCTTGCCCAAAATAACTTGATGCCTGCTTCCGGGGTTGCTGGACCTGGTCTGGATCCCCGGGGGTAGGCAGCATGACACTCAATCCCACTCAACCCTGATTCATGGTATCTCACTGCATTTACGCATGGTCAACGGCGCTGCTAGCATATGAGATTGCCTTAAGGGTACTGTGAAAGTCGAAGTATTTTCAATAGAGTGCTGCATGCCGACTTGGGAAATATTCAGGTGCCTAGCACAATCATCAGGTATGTGGATGATCTGCTGGTATGTAGTAAAAATGAACATCAGTGCAGGAGGGATTCTATAGCAGTATTGCAATTGCTGGCTCACAAAGGGTACAAGCAGATAAAAAGGCACTACAAAACTGCCAACAGGCGGTACTATACTTGGGGCAACTTCTTTCTGCAAACAGGGCAAAAATACTACCAGATAGGGTGGCAGCAGTACGCACCACCACTAGGCCCAGTACTGTCAAGGATATGCAGCAGTTTTTGGGCTTATCTAATTATTGTAGAGCATGGATCCTACACTATGCGGCCTACATAAGGCTGCTGTTAAAATGTCTCAGAGAAGGACAGAAGACAAAAATAATGTAAATTGGAATGGACTGAAGAAATGAATAGACAATTTGAGGACTTAAAAGAAGCTATTTGCAGACTTGGCATGTGTTACGACAACAGTCCATGCGGGTCTGTCTCGCTGGAAGAAGGGGGTTTTGGCGGGCAGATGGCTCTCCAGTGCAGCATGCAAGGGTATTGGAAGAACTGATTGAAGACTTATCATGGCCCTCTGCTGTGGCAGTCATCAAATTTGCTGCCCATACTGATGCCATGGATGAAATCTCTAAGGGCAACATGGCTGCAGACCAGGCAGCCAAGTTGGCAGCCTATCTCTCAGTTACAATGTTAACAGAGTATATAGTGACCACCCCTGTAGAAAGCGAGACTATTTCCATACACAGCATTGCCCATATCACATATGATAGAGTTGTAAGGGAAGGCGCCGGAGGAGGAAAAGGAGCTATGGTTGTGGAGGGGATGCAAACAGTCTCCCACTGATCTATTGTGGAGGCAGGAGAGTTCTGGGAAGGTGGTGATGCCCCAAGAATTACTCTCTGTGGCATTTGAGCAACTACATTTCCCCTCCAACAGCTCCAAACAACATATTGTGGCAGATATTCAGGAGGACTGGTGTGTACCAAACCTCCAGTAGAGCATTTCGGAAAAAGCAATACACTATCTGACATGCCAAAGTTTCAGCACAGGGATGACATTACGGACATTAAGAGGTAGATTACCTCGCCCTATGGGGCCGTTCCGTGAACTGCAGATATTGGGGAAAGGTGCAATGGATATAGGTACCTTATTGTGGTGGTTTGCCCCTTTTCAAGGTGGGTAGAGGCAGGACCATATGCATACCCAGATGCGAAGTGTGCAGCACGGTTCCTGGTAAGAGAGGTGTTTCCAGCTGCGACATGCTGAAATAGAGCATTAAAGAAATGGCCCACATTTCTTTAATGTGCTATTTCAGCATGTCACAGCGATATTGGGCATAAAACATTGAATGTGCTCAATATATCACCCTCAGGCTAATGGCGTAGTGGAGAGGATAAATGGGTTTTGAAGAGTAAACTGTCAAAATTGTGTTCCACGTTGAAGAAAAACTGGGTACACTGTTTGCCCTTGGCCCTCTTCAGTTTGTAGAGCTGAACCCACCCTAGTAAGGACTACCATTTGACACCACATGAAATAGTCACAAGCAGGTGCATTGTCAAACTTATAAGGGAATAGGGGTCTCAATCCCCTCTTCCGAACCACAGAAGCCAAATAGATTGACCCCTCCCACCGTGGTTGCCACGGGCGCCTGAAGACTGATATCACAGGAAGCCACGTGGCAGCCAATGGGGGGGAAGATGGAGTTAGGGAAAAGGGGATGGAGTGACAAAGGAAAGGAGGGGAACATACACAAGCAAATACATACAATACAACAATATTCCTGAACCTGTACCTCTATTTCCTGAAAACCTAACCTGACCTCCGATACCTGTAATGACCTTGTTACATACGAATCATAGGAGCTCTTTAAACTCCACTTTGCACCTCACAGAACATAAGCGTGTAACCTAGAACATGGACTTTGAACATAACATAGGGCTTGAACTTAACGTAGGACTTGGACAGTCATTCCTTGAACATACATAGATTGGCTTACAAGCTAAATGGCACAAACAAAAGGGTGTCCCTTTTTATGAAGGCACGAGACACATGGCCCGTCGGGCACAATGAAGCCACAAACAATGATTTAGGAAAAAAAAGACACACACAAACATGCCCTTGTACTGTGTGGACCCATGCGTGTTCTTTAAATAGTCTCTATATCTTTCCCAGTGCCCAGTTTTATCCATTCAGAGCTTTATAGCATGTTTTCTCCACATGGCGTGTCTAATGCATGGCATGTATCTTAGGGCGTGTTACCTCACACGCCCACTACCGCGTTGAAGTAGTCAATTAATAAACAAGTAAGCATATAGCAACTCCAGAATATGAACACTGGGGTCAAAAACACTTAACTGATGGTCCGGATGCCTCACAAGGACATCCGGACCCTGAAGAGCGATGCCCGAAGCTTATGGGAGCCCGCTTCAACGCCGCGGCCCATGGTTATTCAGCTGTTCGTCACCGTCGTGGCCCAGGGAAGCTCCAAGAGTCCTTCGGCGCCTGAGAATTTCTGCATGCCTGCTCCTAAGCTGCCGCCGCCCGTGCTGAAAATCATTAATTACCTGCACCGAGGCAGGGGCGGCGGCAAGTTTTAACAGTTGCTGCTAATGAACAGCTGTTGTAGCGCGCGATAGGAGAACTACACCTTTCCCAACGCCTCATGGGAAATGTAGTTTATCACCTCTTGCAAAGCAAGAAGCGCCGACCCGAAGCTTTCCTCAGATTCCTGACATGCCTGCAGACCCCCATATCCCCGGTGAGGAAAGCATCAGATGCACATCAAGCAGCGACAGTACTAGGAGAGGAATTTAGGGAATATTTAACGGCACTAACACATGCTATCAAATATATCTCCTGATAGATCGCTCGACCCAGGAGCGAAGGACAGGACACATCTGAAGGGACAGCAACTGCAAACATATCTGCCACAACTGGACCAATGTCCATCTGAGGTGGTGTTCGGTATGCTTCTCACATTCACGTGAAGGAGTTATGATATTGGGTGCATCTCTCGGATGCCCGAAGAGCACCTGAGACAAGGCAAAGCTCAATTGCCACAGTAAAGACATAATTGAAGAAGACGACGTTTAGTAAAGTATCCATGCCAGGGTGGTGTGCAGTGGCACACGCCTGACTTTTCATTTTTCTTTCTTTTCTTTTTTCATTTTTTATTGTTCTTTTATTTATTTTTTTATCTCTTTTCCAATTTTCACATTTTGAAGCTCCAGAACCCGGTCATCCCTGATTGGAAAAGGGTTTCTCCCTCTCCCTCTCTCCATCTCTCTCTCCAGGTAAAGGAGGACTACAATGTCAGCTGCATGGTTGATTGCTGAGCGGACATTGGTGAGCATCAGTTTTCTTACAGTGGTGGATGCTGCAGTGGTGATGGGGTGTATGGTGACATGGGTGAGGTTGCTGCAATGCAGTGTCCATGATGTTGCTTGTGAGCAGCGTGGTGATGGTAGGAATGCGCTGTGGGAAGGGAGTGGTAGAACACATTCAGGGAAGCTTAATGATGTTGAGAGGGGCAGGGATTCTGGTCCTGGTTCCTCTTGGTCCGAACAGGTCCAGACAGGAATTGCCATATTATTCGTCTGCCCTTCACTTGGGATGCCTAGACAAGAGATGCCCTTGATTCAACAGAAAGGAAGAGGCAAGACTATGTACGTGGGAGGGGCTTTGGTTCGTGACCTAGATCCACTTGCACTTGCTCACCAATTTCAAAGGAAAAGAGGCCGGACCATAGTCGAGTGGGTGATCCACAGCTGGATTGTGATGTGGTCAGACCAGTCAAGCAGGATAGGGTTTGCACAGGTGATGAGGTGGGTGTGGAGGATAATATAAAGACTAGGTTTAAGGTATTTCTTTTGTTGTGGATGGGGGAGAGCACAATATGCTTAAGGTCCATGGTTCTAGTCAGTGAGAAAAGCATGCTTGGAGTGTGGTTGTTGGCATGAGACTTGGGGATGTTAAAATCTCAGAGAAAAACATTATTAGAATTTGCTAATTTGGCAGAGGAGAGTAAGATGGAGATGTCGGCAATGTAGGAGTAATTCCAGAGAGGTGGTCTGTAAATGAGGTGGAAGGTGGTGGATTCCATGTGAGATAAAGGGGAATGGCAGGTGAGTGATTCAAACAATATTGTTCCAGGAGAGGGGATGATGGAGCATGGCCAATCGCTCCTGTGGATGATTGCCACTCCGCCCCCTGCCTTTCCAGACTGGTTAGCATGTTGGATGCAGTAGACTTGGGGTAGGACAACATTGAAAACACGGCAGGGAGGATGGGATAACCCATGTTTCAGTGATGTACATTGCATCAAGGTGGTTGTACAAGATGAGGTCGACAATCTCAGTAGCATGAGTAAGTGCTGAGAGAACATTGATCTGCATGAGGGTGTGGGTGTGCATGTGGTCAGTGAGTGTTGGATGGGGGCAAGGGTGAGATTGATGACGTTCGCTAGAGTAGTTTGCTGGAGCTGCCCAGGGCACTTGGCCATTCGAACCCTAATAAGGGTGGAGATGGGCTTTGGAGGAGACTCATGGTGATGTCTTTTGGCAGGTAGTAGTAGATACTAATTTGTAGGTGAAATGCAGAATAGCGGGTCTGGCCCTTGGCCCCATCTAGCCAGAACAGGCACAAACAGGTGAGGTCTTTGTCCATCCTTTGCTGAGGACACTGGTGATAAAGACTCATACAGAGGAGTGGAGGAATAGGTGGTGGGTGGAGCAGCCGAGTGGCAGGGCCTGGTCATGTGACTAGCCGCCTACTCAAGGATGTCCACCCAGAGCGGGCCTGGAATCCTCAAGTAGCTGTCTGGAAGGCACGTAAACTGGTGGTGGGAGGAACAACTGAGTGGCAGGGCTTGATCACATTATCAGTATCCTACCCAATGCTGTTTGGCTGTGGTCCTTAAGTAGCTGCCTGAAGGCCTGAAAACGGATGGTGACCATAGCAGCTGAGTGGCAGTGGTCACGTGACCAGCAGCCTCCTCACTGCTGTCGGGCTGAAACTGGCCTGGATCCCTCTTCAGTAGCTGCCTTGGATTCCTACATTTGGTGGTCTCAGAATGCCATCTATCACAATGTAGAACCATCTATGCACTATTTGCCCCTCCACAAGCCTACAGCAAGGAGGATGGTTTTCATAACCTGGATCCCAAGAGGGATCTCAGTTATTATATATCAGGTTCCAAAAACCATAGTGAACAGCAAGCTCTTTGAGGGTTTTTTCTAACCCCATGTTAGGGGGAATTCTCAAAAATGTGCTAATTCCCTCTACCATAGAGACCCCAGCAACTTTGCTGGATTTTGAGGACTTGATTACCTGGAGAGAGTGTGTGCCTTTTTCCCACTCTCTCATGTATTTTATGTGATGTTAGACACTGTGTTTCTTTTTGGTTATGGCGTCTAACCAACTCCATAGGCATCATTTTTTACAATAGTGTCACAAAGCACCTTCAGTGCAGTGCCACAGGCAAGTCTTTCAGATTTCCCAAGGTTTAAATACCTTCTCTGGGATCATCTACTGTTTCTCAGAACAGTGGAGTGAAATTGACTTCACTTCGTCTTGTAAATTCCTATACCCAGCACACCCTATCTTACAATAGAGTGCTGGAGGGGTTACTTAGTATCTCCTATGTCTAGTTACTCATGTAACAGTCAAATGTTACCCTTTCGTCTCAGAATGGCTGGTGGCAGTGGTTTTACAATGAACTACCATGATTTACCCCGACCGCGAACTGTTCGCAGCTCCGGTAACGTTAAATCGCGGGAGCCATGTTTTTCAAGATGGCGCCTGAGTCTCCTTTGTTAAAACAGGTCCCGGTCTTCTTTTTTCACCATTTATTTTTTGAAAGGTATTTCGAATTTTTTATCTTGCGCGCCAAACCAGGTTTGGTCTCTTTGTTCATTCGCCTATGGCGGGCTACAGGAGTGAAACCCGCCTCTGGCTCCAGAGTGTCTGAGGTAGGTAGGAAATGAGGGAGGTGCCGAAACTCCCTGTGCTTAGTCTCCTAGGAGACCCAAATGCACTCTGCGATGATTGGCTGGCTGACAGTCGGGCAAGGACAGCCACCCTGCTGGGTGAGTGGCAGCTAGGCTGGAATGAATGGGAGAGAACTGAATAAAAGGCGAGTCTCTTGGCTTGGAAGGCAGAGTCGACCACTGGACAAAGGAACCAAAGAAGAGCTTGAAGAGGACGGCTGCTGCAACTCCTGGACCGTTGGTTTGCCCGGTGAAGCCCTGCTGCAGGTCTGAATCGCCAAGTTCGCATCGACAGAGAAGCCCTGCAAAGGGCGACTTCTCCCTTTGAGTTGGTAGGACCAAACAACTCCCAAGTAAGCCACCTGGACACCCATCTCGGAGCTAGTTCCATTTCCTCAGAGTCCTGCAGGAAACCGTAGAGCCAGGGAGAGGGACACCAGATTGTGTGCGTTGCTTGTAAACTGGCCTAGAGCTTTTGGAAGATCCTCCGGACTCCCACAAAGCAGGACCGAATAAGCCTGAACCCCCTCAGTTGAGTGCAGGACCTCATATATGAGGAAAGTCCACCTTGACAGCCAAGAACCGAGCTTATTGCTATTTGCTGTACCGCAAGGAGCTGAAACGCGAAACAGCCACTGAAAGTAAAGTTTGTCAGTTTCCAGCTTTGATGGTGCCAGTACAGTGCAGGGGTCCCCCAACGTCCTCCCTCTTGTCCCCACGACTGAGGCCCAGGAACAGGGAGATCTGCAGAGCTGTACAGGAACAGAATCTTCAGCTGCATCTTTTTCTTCTTTACTAAGGTACTGTAAAAATAGTCTAATGGAACTCACCTCTTACTGTGGAAGTGCTTGTAACGTCTGCAACTCACGAGTCTAATCAGCTTGTGGCCCCTACGCTACTAAACTTTTAATTACTTCCCTCCTCTTACCTAGACTCTTGTACTGTTCCTCCCTTCTCTTCGGAGTCCCCTCCTCTCATCTCTCCCCTCTTAAATCCATCTACCACTCTGCCATCCGCTCCCTATGCCTTCTCTCACCTCTCAACTCCATCTCCTCCTCCCTCACCTCTCTAGGTTGGCTCTCTTTTCACTCCCAACTCAAGTTCAAGTTCCTCTGTCTCGTTTTCAAATCCCTCTATGATCTTGCTCCCCCTTACCTCTCCTCCCTTCTTTCCTTCTACACCCCTTCTCGTCCTCTCCGCTCTGCTAATCTTTTCCTACTCCCTCCTCCTACTCCACCCTGCACCCCCTCCCGCTTCTGCTCCTTCCAACTCCTTGCTCCTTTCCACTGGAACCGCCTCCCCCTTCACATCCGCTCTTCTCCCTCCTACCCTTCCTTTCACTCTTCTCTAAAATCTTACCTCTTCCACTCACCTCCCTAACACCCCTCCTTCCCTACCTCCTCCCTTCCCCTTTACCCTTACCTCTTACTCCTCCTCTTCCTTACCCTCTCCATCCCTCCAATCCCCTTCCTCCCTTCCCCCGCTTGATTTTTGTCTCACCTTCTCTGCTCTTCTTCCCTCACATTCCTGCTCTTTCCCCCGTCCTTACCTCCTCTAACACCTACTACTCCCTTGCACACCTCTCCCTCCCACACCCTCCTCACCGCTGAAATATTGTAAGTTGTTCTTTATACTGTTATCAGGTTGTGGTTCAATTGTCATTTTATGCTTGCTGTATGTTTATTTGTTCTCATGTAATGCACTTTGGCGTAAAGGGCTATATAAATTCAATAAAATACAAATACAAAATGTGATTCTTCCTGTTCTCAAAGACTCCTAAGAACTTGTGCAAAGACTTTTCCATTTACTTACCTGAAGTGCTGCATCCTATACAAAGACTTTGGCCCATTGACCTTGGCTTAGCCTCTTGAATTGAATGACTCTTCTCAGAGCTATCTAAAAGTATTTGCCCTGCTTATGACTATTTGTATTTCTTGTCTTCTAATAACTTTTGCCTTTTACTTACCTTGTTACTGAAGTCACCCGTGGGTGTAGGTTGTGTCTGTGGGCCATCCCAAAGGGGCCTTGTCTGATCCAGAAACTCGGAGTGAACAATATTGAAGTATATTTGTGTGTTACTATTCTATTGCTCCCTTCTGAAGAAGGCTTTATAACTGACTGATAAATAAATTATTAATTGTTTATGCAAGAAACCTTGAGGGTAAGAGTTTATTTGAATACTGTGAATGTTTGTGTAACTCCACTAGAGCTCACATTTCCCCTCTTGAGATAAGCCTGGCTGCTCAACACGCTACCAAAACTGTGTAGTACAGGCTTATACCATAGGTTGGGTTGCCTATTCCTGTAGTCATAGTTGTTTGTAGTGTTCCCAGAGGGTACTGCATTCAAACTTTGCCTAACACCCCAAGTAGAGAATGGTCCCCTAAAAGTAGACCACAACCATATGCAACGTAATGTGTATAAAAACCTGTTACAAGTGGGCCCATGATGGAAGAGAGCAGGAACGAAGTGGCCACTTTCGAGTGAAGTGTTCTACTTTTGGACATTTGAAAGGTGCTTTGTAAACATATTTACATACCTTTGCTAACCATTACTGTCTCCAATGGGAATCTCAACGTCTGGTCCACCAAAGCCCCCACAACACAAGATTTTCAGGATAGCCACGATGTTGATAACATCCATTGAAGTTCTCTGTATTCATATATATTTTGTGTAAAAACAAGTGCATTTGCCTCCTGATGATCAGACTTCGATTGCACTTGCCTACACCATGGAGCGGGGAAAAGGGCCCTTTTAGTCAGCCTGTTTGGGCAGTTTCTGGACTATGGCATTGATTCATCACAATTTCCAGCCCCTATTTTATACTGGTTTTTAAAAAATGAGTAATCCAGGAGTTAGTTATCCAAGTTACTTACCTTTGATGTTAAATTAAAATTTACATGGGAGCTGCGGGGTTCACATCTTGAAAGTGCCCACTGAGATAGTACTGTGTTTTATCTACTTATGCCGCACACTTAGAAATTGTTCTTGTTGCATTGATTCACATCTAGAAGGTGCACACGGAGATGGTACTGCAAGTTACTTGCCTGCGCTGCACACCTAGAAATTATTCTTGTTACATTGATTCACATCTAGAAAGTGCCCATTGTGGTAGTACTGTCATTTATTTGCCTGCGCCGCACACTTAGAAACTGTTCTTGCTACATTGATTCTGATCTAGAAAGTGCCCGCTGTGATAGTACTGTATTTTATTGGTCTGTCCTGCACACTTAAAATGTGTTCTTGTTGCATTGATTCAATTCTAGAAAGTGCCCTCTGAGATAGTACTGTGATTTAATTACCTGTGCCGCACACTTAGAAATTGTTAATGGTGCACTGACTCACACCTAGAAATTCCCACCTTGTGATAGTACTGCGAATACTAACCTGCGTCCTCCTCTAGGAGAACTGTGTTCTTAGACCTGTGTCGCATGCCTTGAAAATGTGTTAATTCTGCATTGTGCCCCATCTACAGAGTGCCACTATAGAATTCCCATGTGTTTCGCGCGTTCTCCCTCTATCCAGGTGTCCCAAGTCTAGGCGCTGCTACTGCATCTAGACTTCCATTTTACTGTTGCCCCTCTTTGGCCCTCTCCCACTGTCCTGGTGTCCAGAACAAGAAGCAGGCTCTACATCTAAGGCCACTGCATCTACTGTTACAAGTAGATCAATCTCTAGGTGCTGCCCTTACCCTCCCCCGGGATGGAGATCCCAGTTGAGCAAAGACCTCCTCTCCAACCCAGCCCGATCCCTGGCCTCCCCACACCATATGCCCCTCCCCCATAACTCACCCCTCAAGGTGCATAACCCGCACTCTAGCACCCAACTTCACAACCCCCCTGTCTATCCCCCATTTGGTTGCAAACCATGACCCCCCCATACAACAATACACCAGGACGCTGCCCGCCCACTCTCCTACCATCATCCCTAGTCCAACTGAAAGATCCAAGGAGCACACTGGCATGCCAAACACCTGCCTCCTCAAACGCTCATCCCCCACTCCTCATCCCACCCAAACACATCATCATCCACTTTCCCTCTGACATCTATTGAGAACTTCCTGATACCCCTGCCCATATACCACGCCCATTATCAAACTCCCAAGCCACCCTCTCCCCCTCAACCCCTACTCAACCCCCACCAACAGACCCCCCCTTCATATCCCTTCCCTTCTCTGAAAGTAGCTTGTCTCGCCCTTGCTCGAACGGTATCCTCATCTGCCTCCCCCTCTTACCTCCCATGGCACCAAAACCCACAAAATGCCAAAAAAGTGACTGGGTCTCTCCCTTGACCCTCCACACTGCACCACTTCTGCTTCAGTCCTACCTCCCAGCCCCCCCTCCCCCTGCCCTACCCCAGACACTCCTCTCTCCCAGTTTCCACCCCCTTTCTCTTGACTTCTCACCCAGTAACACCTAAACCCCCAACACCCTCCAGACTCAATCCAAAAACAACCTGCCTAAACCCCCCACACCTCAAATGATCCATTCACCATCCTCCCAACCCCCCTGACCCACCCCTCATCTCTCGCATACCTACCTCGCCCGCCTACTCTTCCCGCCCCCCCCATCGAAGTAACCCTCTCACCTGACACTCAAGGTCCACAGGCATCCAGCTTCCCCACCCCACCTCAACCAGTCTCAACCACCCTGAATGATCCTACCACACCCACCACCCAATCGGGCACCCATGTCCATCAAGCTCCCACTGCGATGAGAATCACGAAAACCACCTCTCCTCACGAAGTCCCATGCATCCTTTTTAATGCCCGCTCTGTAGCAAGAAACAGACACAGCATCTTTGACCTCCTATCCTCTGACAATCCCAACCTCATTTTATCACTGAAACCTGGTTCTCCGACGACTTTGCCCCAGTTGCACACAAAGCCTTCGCCCCTGGCTACTTGCTCATCGCCCACAATAGACCCTCCAGAGGTGGCACAGTGGCAATCCGCTTCAAACCTCATTTCTATGTCTCATTCGTGGAATCCCAGACATGCAATGCCTCCTGTGAATTCCTTCTGGTAAAACTATTGCTATCATCGACTTTCACCCACAGCTTCCTACTCAACTACAGACCCCCTGGATATGACTGACATTTCAGCAACAACCTCTGTGACTCAGGCGCGTGGCTAGGCAGCCATGGAATAGGCTGCAATTCCTGGGAGCTCCGTGATCTGCTACTTTGATCCATGGAAGTGCGTGCAGATTAACAGCTGATTTCAGCCCCAAATGTGTACTAAACGTGTATGAATACGCTGGGAGAGGAATATGCGTGTCGGCTGAATGTTCGAGGCAACGTAGCGATAGTTAAGCTACTTTGTATCCCAGGCCGGGGCCGCGAAATGGACATCAAGATGGCGGCGACCTGAAACAAAGGAATCCTCAGAGGTCTCTATAACAAGCGAGGGAGAAGCAGCTGGGACGTCAGTGGCTGGCAACTGTAACAACGGACTGCTGTCAACCCATGAGCGGACTGCACGGGCAGCACGAAGCTGCGAATTTACTAATAAAGAGGGGCGGCCATCTCTGGTGGCACGGGACGGCTGGAAGCCTCAAGGAGCACAACAAAGGACCGCCGCCGGAGGTAATTCCTATACGCAGTGCAGGCAAAAGATAGCCCGCTGCGCAGGGCTGCAGACCCAAACCCCGAGGTCCGGGCGTGACAGCAATGAACAGATGGTAGGCAATCCTACGGGCTTGCATGCCGAGAAGAAGCGCTGGAGCGCACACACGCATACGAAACACAGTGTGTTTCAATAGGAGGCCAGCTGGACCCGGACCCATAACCCAGCAGAGTGGAGGACAGCGCAACTGGGACACAGCGAACGCTGGTAGCCCCCACAACAAAGCAAACCAGGCAGATTAAGCAGCCCCAAGCAGCAGCATTCGCAGGGCACGGTACATGGATAGCACTGTGTGCTGCAAGGGAAACAAAACAGAGGCGGCGGAAAAGCAAAATAATCTGCAACGCCTACAACACACGGCAAGTAGGATCAAACGTGCGTGCAATACAGATACACGCCACAGCACATGACAAAAGGCGGGCAATATGGTGACTGCAATATAAGTGTCCAGGGGACAAACTCCAAGTGTCTGTGGGCAACCCCTGGAGGGGTAGATGAGCAGAACAAATGCCACATGGCAAAGGCACACAAGGTGAGACAGAAGGAGGCATGGTGGAGTCCGCAGCGGGCAGCATAACAGTGAACCGCAGACACTGCCATGAGACACCAGACCTGAGACTGGCCTTTCAAATAGGGTGGACTGGTGGAAGGGCCGCAGAGAGAGAATAGCCACATGCAAAGGATTGGCAGATACAGCGACCTACTGCGAGGTTGCATAGAGGCCACAGAAGCTGGGGTCCGCAAAGGCAAAGTACTGCAGCCAAGAACTGACCGCTGGGTAAGCAAAGCAGCGAAGCGGTGCACCACCACAAGAAGCGAGTCGCTAAGGCACAAGAGGACGCTCACAGAATGGCCCAAAAGGGAAGCAAAGGGAAAGTAAAGCAGCCGACCCTGGATATATTCACTAAAGCACAGCAGCCCACAACCTCGCCAGCACAGTCTGTGACTATGGTGCAAGAGACTGAGAACTTGCCGAGAGATGACCAGCGACTCCTTGAAGCCATCACGGAATTGAAATCCTCATGGGGTACGGCAATGGCCGAGCTCAAAGAGGCTCTGGAAAAGAAGATAGACACAGTGGGGATAGATGTCAATTTATTGAGGCAAGATGTGAGGGCGCTGGCAGACCGAACCAGTGGCTTGGAGAGCGCCGTAAAGACAAACGAGGAACTAAGTGCCACCAACGCGAGAGAGGTCCACATACTGAAACAACAAGTGGCCAATCTGGAAAACCGGTCAGAAGAAACGGAAGGACGTGCGAGACGCAGCAACATACGAGTGGTGGGCCTACCGGAAGGTGAAGAAGGCACGGCCTATGTTGAGAACATGATACTCCAAGAAATAGGAGCTGGTAAACTCTCCCAAGGGTTCACGGTTGAGTGGGCACACCGAGCCCAGACGAGAAGGCCTCAACCAGGAGCTCCGCCCCATGCTATTATTGCTAAAATATTGAATTATAGAGATCGAGAAAAGATCCTGGAATTCTTCCGGAAAGGCAGAACAATAACCTGAGCGTCAGCAACGATCACGGCCTACCCGGACTACACTATGCTAGTGCAGAGGCAACGATATAGCTATGTGGCAGTTAAGAGGAGATTGCGCACAGCTGGGCTGAAATATATGCTCCTATACCCTGCGAAGCTAAAAGTTTTGCACACGGGTAAAGCCCACTTTTTTGAGACCCCGGAGGAAGCGACAAGCTGGCTGGATACGCATGGATGCCCAGAGTCGGAGGGGGACCAGGATCGAGACGGAGAGGCTAAGTGATCCAGCGACATGTGGGCTAAAGGGGAGGGAGTGACATTGCACAGGGGAAAGGGGCAGTGAATGTTAAAGATGGGTGGTAGAAGGGTAGAGACCACCTTCCATATACACTTGCCAAGAGAACATGGTGTACTGGAATATAGTGATGAGTAGCTTAGACATGTGATGCACAGCGCAGCGACTTATAGATATATCGGAGCCACAGGACACATGCGCTCTATCCCCACTAGGAGAAATAGTAGGTGCGCCGATAGGGCAGCACCTCCCCACTGAGTCCCAAGTACAGGCAGCACCAAGAAAGGGGCTAGATGTGGGGGAGCCTGAGATCCAGGGATGGAGCTGGGCAACACTTGGGAGGGGAATGGGGTGTGGGGTGTTGAGTGTTATGTTGGGGTTGGGAAGTAGGGGGAGTTGGGAAATGTTGGGGAGCGAACTTACATACACGAGCAATGGACTCCGAGCAGACAAAGGGAGGGGAGGGGCGGGACGTGAACAGGCTATGGGGGACCTTAAGGTAGTCACCTGGAATGTTAGGGGGGCTCAATAGCTATTTAAAAAGAAACAATGTCATGATGTACTTGCGCAGACAGAAGATAGATATAGCCTTGATACAAGAGACTCACCTCACGAAAGGAAAACTAGAAGTGGTCCGGAAGAAATGGAGGGGGACCATGGTGGGAGCTACCTACTCTGCCTATGCTAGGGGGGTGATCACCTGCGTGGCACTGCATGTCCCATTCCAAGTACTACAGTCCACAGCGGATGCAGATGGGAGGATGGTGGCAATAAAGGGGCTGGTGGAAAATAAAGAAATATGTATTATAAATACGTATGCCCCGAATCAGGACACAGTGGCATACTTCAAGACACTATACAATAAAATGAGTATGTACCTAGGGGGGGGGTGATGATTTGGGGGGGGGATTTTAACTGTACGTTGAACCCGAAAATAGAAAGATCAGACAAAAAAAATAGACAGACCAACTACCGTTGCTAGAGCGCTGCAGTCAATATTGACAGACTTCGGGTTGGCTGACGTATGGAGAGAGCACCACCCACAGGATAGACAGTACTCTCACTACTCTACCCGACAAAATTTGCAAACTAGGCTAGACTATATGTTTGCCACACAGGAGTTGATGGCGGAAATTGCACAGACCGAATATAAAGCGAAGGTTTTTTCAGACCACTCGCCATTGATCCTGAAATGGCAATGCCGTCCCCCAAGAGCTAGGATTCCAACGTGGCAACTCAGAGCTGAGGCACTAAAAGATATAACATTTAGGGAGGATCTGAGAGAAGAGATCACAAACTATTTTGATACTAACACTGGGAGTGTGGAGTCTGCCGGTACGCTCTGGGAAGCCTTCAAACTAGTAGTGAGAGGGATAGCCATAGCCAAATCCAAAGGACTACAAGGAGGGATTTTAAAAGAACTGCAGGAAACTGAGATGGCGTGAGAAGGGGTCCTAGGCAAAGGGGGGGGCACCAATGAAGAGGCTGAAACCATATTTAAATTGCAACAGAAATGCATGGGGCATTGGGAGAGGCTATGCAATCTGAACTATAACAAATATGTAGAGAGACAGCATGCGGGAGGGGACAAACCGGGGAGGATATTAGCATGGTTATATAAAAGCAACACCCCCAGAACCACAATTCGGGAGATAACGAGAGAAGATGGGCAAATAGTGGACACCCAAGAGGGCGTGAATCGGGAGTTCCTGGGATATTACCAACAATTGTATGGGGACGTAGAGCGAAGCGATTGCAGGATAATACGGGAGACTTTGGAACACATAAGCATGCCGCGAATTAGCACTGAGGAGCGAGATGAATTGGATGCCCCTATAACTCTAGAGGAACTGGAAGCGGTGGTACGTCAGTTACCCACTAGTAAGACCCCGGGGGCCGACGGACTCCCTAGTGAATTTTATAAAACGTATAGCGAGGAGTTACTTCCCGTGCTCTTTTAAATGTTGAACGAGTCATATGACACAGGACGATTGCCAGAATCCCTAAGAGAGGCGATCATCATTCCTCTCCCCAAACCCAACAAGTTGGGCAAAAATTGTGGATCATACAGACCGCCATTGCTGCTCAACCAAGATAGTAAAATACTCACGCCGGTATTGGCAAATAGAATGAAAGGGATCATTAATAAACTCATACACCCAGATCAGACCGGATATGTCCCTCACAGGAACATATCCGATAACCTTAGGCGACTGCATTGAGTCATAGAACATACAAAAGGGGATTTGGGTGAGATAGCGATAGTATCACTGGATGCAATAAAAGCATTTGACTCCTTAAATGGCCTTGGCCGATGGCAGCTCTGACCAACTATGGGATAGGGCCAGGGTACCTTAAATGGGTCAAACTACTATATAGTGCACCGCTGGCTAGAGTTAAGACGGGAGCGATAATTTCAGAGAGGTGGCAACTCAGCAGGGGCACCAGACAGGGATGTCCGTGGTCCCCTATGTTATATATCGTGGCGCTGGAACCTCTGGCGATATATTTGAGGTAGCAATATGATATAATAGGGATCAACATCAACGGGGAGCCGCACCTAATCTCATTGTATGCAGATGACATGCTGCTCTATTTACGATAACCTGAAGAGAACCTTCAGTATCTCCTAGAGGTGATGGAGCGATTTGCGTCGCTATCAGGTATAGCGGTGAACCCAAAAAAGTAATGTATATTTCCACTGGGCAGGTATGTGGGGACCCCACGAGATCAGCTACGAATCCTACAAATACCATGGGAGACAAACACGTTTAGATACCTAGGAATAGACATTTACCATACGGTGGAGGCAGAACATAAACACAATACTGAGAAGGCGGTAAGGAACATAGAAAATAGCATGAGGTTCTGGGAGAAACTCCCCCTGGCAATGATGGGGAGGGGGGCGATGCTGAAAATGGTGGTCCTGCCGAGATTATTACACTACTTTGGGAACATACCATATCTGATACCAAGGCATTTTTTTTGTCAAACTACATAGCATTTGCAGGGACTTCCTCTGGCACGGGACGAGGAATAGAATAGCCCTCTGGAAGCTACAAAACACGTATGAAAGAGAGGGCATCAAATTGCCAAACATTGAAATATACTATCTAGCAAGCCAACTACGATATGTGGCTAAATGGCTATCAGAAGATCCAACCACAGAATCCAGGCTATTGAGACTGGAATGTGCCCCGTTCTTCCTGAAAGAGGTGATATGGCTGCCCAAAGAGGAGATGAGAGAAAGCCCAGAGATGTTGACATTGGGATGGAAGGTGTGGCGTAGAGCCTGCCAGGTCATGGAAAACCCACCCCGTGCTCCCCGCAAGCGCCACTAGTCACACTGACGGGAAAGGATGGCCAGTTAATGATGATGGTTAGGAAGCACTGGGAGCCGGTGGGGATAGCAACGGTAGGGGATGTAATACAAGAAGGGAGGATCAAGGCATTTGGGCTGTTGGTGGAGGAAACGGAGTTGCATAACGGGCAATACATCACATATACTAGAATGAGGAAGCGGATCAAAGAGACATGGTCAGACATAATACTAGAGGAGCCACCGGATGCTGCCATAGAAACAATATATGACATAGCAGAAGGAGGGCACGAGATATCGAGAATATATGAGCTATTGATGTCCAAAGCGGTGTAGGAAGTGATACAACTAAGACAGGACTGGGAAGAAGACGTGGGTGCTCCTATGAGTGATGGGATGTGGCAATGGGCCCAAGGATATCACAAGAAAGTGTTGAGGAATGAGAGGCTACAGCAAATACAGTTATACATAACCCATAGGGCATATACGACTCCCCAAAGGATAGCTAAAATGTAAGAATGTGGAAAGGCAAACGTGTCCTAAATGTGGCGAAGAAAATGCTGGGATGACGCATATTTTCTGGGCGAGCCCAGAGATTGGTAAATTCTGGGAAGAAGTAGCCCATAGATTAGAAGAGAAAGAGGTTAAGATAAATGTCAAGACAGCGTGGGCATGCATGATGGGAGGGTTCTCCAGACCGCGCAAGCTGAAACATGTAAGCAAATCTAGGGTTTGGTGTATATAGTTGCAAAGCGCAGAATTGCCATGGGGTGGAAGGCATACCACAGACCAAGGATAGAGGTCTGGTGGAAAGACCTCCAGAAATGGATTGAAGCAGAAACAGCGGTGTGGCAAGATGCTGGTAATACTGGAGGGGAGGAGGAACCGGGAACCCTGACGGCCTGCAAACAGTTAGTTGCTACACTGTATGGGCCTGCCCAGGACTGGTCAAGTGACCAGGACTCTGTTGAAAACATAGATAAAGAATCCCCTTCGCATGAAGCAATTGCAGAGCGTGAGGTGGAGTAAGCTCGTATGGGGGGAGGCAATAGGGATGCAATTGACATTGATTGACCTGTGTGAAATTCAGAATATTGTGACATGTACTGCAAGTCGATTGTATGTTTGTTTGAAGAAAATTAATAAAAATTGTTTTTTAAAAAAAACCTCTGACTCAATAGCTACCATTCAGGTAAATCACCGTTCTCTTACACTCCTGGGAGACTTCAATATCTGGTTCGATAGGCCCAACAACCCCTTGACTCATCCGCTGGTTGACGGTCTTGATGCGCTCAACCTCTCCCAACATACCACTGGTCCAACCCACTGAAGTGGGCACTCCCTTGATGCAATTTTCAGCTCCCATGACCTGGTTTTTATATATCCCGTCCCAAACCGCTCATCTGGACCGACCACTTTGCCATCCCTTTCTCCACACACCTCCTCCTACAGCTCCCCCGGCCCCCAACCCTGATCTCAAATGCTGGAACAAAGTCAAGCTCCTTCCCAACCTAGCCGAAGCCCTGCTTCTCCGTCCACCTGCACCGCTGCCCCGTGATAGACCCTTAACCATTGATTCCTTCAACTCACCAATTCCTCGTACCCTCTCGCTCCCCGCATCCTCATGCAAAGGACCGTCCCCCAAATGGTTCACGCCCCACCTGAGGAATGCCAAAAAACGAAATAACTCTCTTGAACGCAAATGGCGAGCATCTAAAACCGATCTCAGCACATCCATGTTCGTCCTGCACCACCGGAACTACAAATCCGAAAGACCAAAAAAGCCTATTACAATAAACAAATTCTCAACTGTGGCAACCACAGCAAAGAACTCCACATGATCATTTTAGAATTCTTGAAACCTAGGTGCACCTCTACCCAAACCACCTCAACACAATCACTCTGCGACTCCCTCTCGCTACATTTCTACACCACCGCACTTGACAGGACGGCAACCCTTAAACAACAAACTGTCCTTGCTCTCCCCTTTCCCTTCACCAACCCCTCCTGATCCCATTGCCCCGAAGCCCACTTTACCTAATTTCAACTCCTTCAAACGCATCTCCAGAGACGAGTTCCTTGACCTATCAGCCAGCAAACCCTCCGGGTCGCCCCTCGACTCCTGCCCCGCCTCGGTCCTGAAAGAAGTAGTCTCCTCTACCTGCACAGGAGAACATGCGAGAGCCATACTAAACGACTCCCTCACCTCTGGCATCTTCCCTGAAGCCTTCAAAATAGCACATGTCAAGCCACTTCTAAAAAAGGCATCCCTTGACCCCGGGAATCCGATCTCCAACAGCAGATTTGTCGTGAAACTCATTGACCGGACAGCATACTCCCAGTTCAACTCCTTTGTAGAATCCAACAGTCTCCTCAAACCCGCACAATCGGGCTTCAGACCGCGACATGGAACCGAAACCACTTTGATCTCGATCTGGGATGATCTCAAAGTCACTGCACTCCTCGATCTCATGTCAGCCTTTGACACGGTTAACCATTCAATTCTCTTTGACCGTCTTCACTCCCTAGGAATCCGCAGCACTGCTCTCAAATGGATTGCCTCCTTCCTCAGCAACAGGAAAGAAATAACCTTCCTCTTCCCTTTTGTCTCAACTGCTCGCTCGGTGAACACTGGAGTACCCCAAGGCATATGCCTATCTGCTCTCCTGTTCAACCTCTATATGACCACTCTACCAGGAATCATCTGCACGCTAAACCTCTCCTGTTACAACTACACTGACGATACCCATATTATCCTAAGAATCCCCAAGACAAGCACCAACCCTCGTCCCTACCCTGAAGCTTGTCTCCTCGACATTGACCGGTGGATGAAAAAAAAAAAAAACAAAACAAAAAAACCCCAAAACTTTTGAACCCTGATAAAACTGAAATCATGGCATGCAGCAATACTGCCCTTCTCCCACATCCGCTCCGATGGCCCCCCCTACCTCGGCACACCTCCCCTCCGATATAATCAAAAACCTAGGCTGCACTATGGACTGGGGCCTAACCCTCTCCCGTCAGATCAACAACGTGTCAAAATGCTGTATCTTACACCTCAAACTTCTCAGACGCATTTTTCTCTACCGCTCCTACCCGAACAGACTTGCCGCAGTTATGTCTATTGTGATGTCAAGACTGGACTATGCCAACTGCCTATACCTGGGAGCACCGGCATACCAACTCAACAAACTCTAAAGAGCCCAAAACGCTGCCGCAAAACAGCTCTTCGCCCTGGGTCAAAGAGACCACATCTCACCCGCTCTCCGAACCCTCCACTGGCTCCCAGTCCGACGAAGGGCCACCTTCAAGACCCTATGCATCACTCACTGAGCAGTGCACAAGACAGGCCCAACGTACCTACAAGAGAAGATAAAACCCTACCTCCCATCTCGTACCCTAAGATCAAGCACTGCCCTCTTTCTAGTGATTCCAACCTCTAATTCTGTCAGGATCGGAGGATCTGCCTTCTCAACCTTAGCCCCAACTCTGTGGAACGCACTCCCCCACATATTCGACACACCCAAGACTATATGACCTTCCACAAAGCTCTAAAAATGGGGCTCCTTCTGTAATGCTGACTATGACCATCTGAGGATACTAAGACCTTGCAACCCGATGACAAATGCTCAAAGAGATCCTGAGCAATGACGCCACTGAATACGCTTATTAAGTCACTATTGAGCATGAACACACTTGAAATCCAGAATAGCGAGCTCCTTAGATCATAACTCCACCCAAACACTCACTTCCCATATCACTATGCTTACTCTCTACTCTACACCAACACACAATTAAGAGTGCAGCTACACCCTTCGATCAATTTCGGCCTACCTGCTCACATACGAACATTATTCCATGAACACCTCATCATTCTAATAAAACGCAGCTGCATCCCATGACATCCGGCCTAGTTGCACACATAAGCGTCCTACACAGGCCTAACACAGCCGGAACCCAGTCTTGGTGTCCAGCCTCCAGACTGCACACATTCAACTGATATTAATGCCACCACCCCTTATGGTCCCTTGAGGATAGCTCAGTGGCAATGTGCTCGCCTTGGAAACAAGACGACACGGAGCAACACAGGTTCGATCTCCGGGTCCGTGGTTAGGAACCTCTGGGTATTAAGCACGTTATAAATACGCAACAAAGACATATTCCTGTAACAGGGCCTCGATGCCCCCGGGCTGTGTAAGCGCTTTAAAAATGCAAATAAATAAATAATGCTAGGCTGCAGCTACCATCAGACAATTGCATCTGCTGCGCACATAATTGGTGAACCCAAGCACCCTATGACACCTTACTCTCTCGAATGACCTGGACTATGGTCCCCGAGGGCGTTCAACCTACCAGCGCTTTGGGGGTCATACCACTGATATATAGAGTGCTATATAAATGCCAAATAACATAACATCACCCAGCTCAAGAAGGCTCACACCACCCAGACCCCAACCGTAAAGTCACTACATTTCCCCCAATGGCTGAGACACAGCAACCCCACAGCAAGGCTGGGTTGTTTGGAGAAAATTCGGTCCACAGACAGGGAGGAGATGTGCATAGTGGGGGATGGAGTTGCTTAGCAGATATGGGTGAAGAATTAGGTGTTGGAAGGATATGCGAGTGGCTGAGAGGACCAGCAGTGAAGGAATTTACTCTCGGATGACAATGATGTGGGATAGTTGTCTCGTAAAGGACCACCGTCTGAGTTGGGTACATGGATGATCAAAAGGATCCTACCAAGAGGTCCACAGACAGGAGGAGTGAACCAATGGGAGGTGTATATTCTACCAAGAGTCTAAAAAGTAAAAGAAGAAAGTATCTTCCATCGAATGAGCAGAAGATAGAGTCAGCAGGCAGCGAGATTGCTAGCTCTCAGCAGGGATTCAAGAAATCATAACTATCGAGCTGTTGAAAATGCATTGGCGCTTTATGATGGATCTTCCCGTATGGTGTGGTATCTGAAAGTCCCTCGAAAACATGTGCACTGGGGTCAAGTGCAGCAGGAGAAGGCTTGGGCTTTGAAGTGGTGAAATGGCATTGGTCAGTCGAGCCACCAGGATTTGTGGACCCATAGCGACCAATGTTGTGGTGTTCTTGTTAAAGAACAGCACATCCATGTCATGGTGGGCGTCTCTGGGACACCATAAGGAAGCCTATGGGTCCCAAGCATGAAAAGTGGCCTAAAAATGTATGCAGGATCGAATGCTGGTGGGGAGGACACCCCATGCACCCAGATGCAGTAAGTGTTAGGGCTGTGTTGCTTGATTCCTGATCATCTCCATCAATAGTTCTGAAGTTTACATTGTTTGCCCATGAATTCTAGACCACCTTCTCGGCCCCACAATGGGAACTTTATGTAGGTTATTGTTTACTACTGATGTACCTTTTTAGCAGTTTCATGATTCCTTAGGTCTCCGAGTAGCAGCGAAAACTAGGTAAACCTCACTAAATAGGACGCCCAGGTTATCTTATTCTCCTTTTCTCCATACACTCCAGCAGTTGAAGAAGAGGCAGGAGTTTTACCACCCGCCACATTACAGGACCCTCCACATTTTCATGAGCACCTACTTTCATTGTGAGATCTAGAGTTGCTATTTGGTAGAACATCAATCAATCACACCTTTCAGATTGTATTGGTTCACTGAGTATGATGGACTACAAGCAGGCAGAATATTTCCCTTAGGATGGATTTAGGTCTGAAAAGCATTGGACCAGTTGCAACATTGTCTGCCTAGGTTTTGTACACATGAAGATTTCTATGTAAATATATAAAACGATTGACACACCATTATGGAGTTTATTTGATTTCGTTAGTTTTCGTGGAGTTTAACTCAGACGTGGCTACAAGTCAGGTTTACTAATATATGATTCTTTCACAAGGGATCCTCCCAAATTCCTTGTTGGCCAGTACTAACTATCCCCATTATTAAATGTCTCCATTTTATCTTTGTTGTACTTGTTAAGCATAAAACACAGCAGGATTATAGATATCTTGCTCCCTTATACAATAGTGACGTTTAATTTTCTCAATGGACATGCAGCTCTTCCAGTGGCAGGCTTGAGGTTTTATGTTGGAGGCTGTGAATGGTGTTAACTCTCACGTGAAGTTGGTTAGCTTGATAGATCTACAGAGAGACTATGTTACATTCCCAAAAAATGTTAAGCATTGATTAAGAATTGGTCCCATAACGTGTCCAACATATCCCATCCAGCACTTGCTGTTCATTTAATAGTGGTTTGAATTCTGGGAATTGTAGTTTAGCTTCTCCCAAATGTGTGCATCGCAAATGAAATGCAAATTGGCATTGGCTTAAAAGCAAACCCTGACCACTAGTCGGTGGCTTTTATTCCACCAATGCCCTCTTTCTCCATATGGTGGTTGTGGAGCATGAAGGTAAATTCCCTAATCCCATGTTGTTCCAGTGTGCATCTTCTGGTCAGTGTTTCTATGCATTCTGGTATACATCGTTTATCTTCTCATACATCAGTACAGGGCTCAAAGTGATAGAATGCAAACAAGGAAGGAGGCAATGATGTCCTATTAACATTTGACACTGGAACAACTTGAGGTGTCTGAAGTTTGCTGTGGATTGGTCGTATTAATAAACGTTGCCTACTTTTTTTAATTATTGGAAACGGGCATCCAGCATGTTGTTGTGAATAGGTGTAGATAAAATGTGCGGTTTTGCCAAAAAACGTAGTTTTTTGCTTTCAATCAAGCAGGCGTCTTTTAACCTTAAATGCATCATGGGCAGTTAAATGTAGCTGTGTGGAAGCTAAGGGGCGGATAACTTTACAATGTGAAATAAAGTTCGCGGCCAGAGTGCAAGCAGATAGCTACACCATGGTCAGGTAAACTATTAACTGACTTTTTTCACAGACTCGATTTAGGCAGCCAAGGCACAGTGAGAAAAAAATGATAAGCCTGTGATGTTAGGATCTAAGGTGTCCTGGTTGGTCAAAAGTATTGTAAACAAACCTGCCCGCTATTTAAATACTTACAGAGGTATAGTTTAAACGGAGTTGATCACTGCTTTATATTCCTCCTCCTGAATTAAAGACTACAAGTACCAGAATGCAAAGCAAGTGTCGGCTGAAAATCTCCTCTGGACATGGCCACTGTCCTGTTGCACCTGCCACCAGTACACCAAGGAAGAGCTTCCCCTTCACTTGCGGTCAGTAATGCAGAGCGCTGGGTGAGTGTCGTCTAATCCACAACATCTTCCTTACCATTGTTTCGAGGTGAGCAGGAGGCCGTTCCTGACTATACGGACTGCATGGTGGTAGGAATAGCGAACACCCCCTCCCTCCAAGTTGAGGAAGCCCTCTGCCCCAGACTGCCACGTCTCTCTTGCGTGCCATTTCTCAATGCGCGCAGCTGGGCGGCTAACGACAGAGGCTCCAGACACAGCGAGTCTAGCGGCAGTTTCCTGAACGGTGTGTCTCAAACACATCGTTAAGGAGACTCACAGCAGGCGGGGACAGAGAGCATCCTCAACGTGTGGGGTTTTGGGCCTTGTGTCTACATGCAATGGTGCTTCAGCAAGACAGTTTTTGCCAGAGAACAGCTCCGTCTTGCTCAGGCCAAATTCCTCCCGTCTTCACGACTGCACCTGAAAGCCGTCCATTGCTCAACAGCCCGTACTAAACAATGAAACTATGCTTCATGGGATGGCTCATCAAAGGCCAGAGTGATCGATTTTGATCTGGAGAGATGATGTTTGCGTAAATTAAACTATCCAAAGCTGTATACAGGTCTTCTGCTTTGCACACATTTTACTGTTAGGATGACTATTCTGACAGAGGAAATGAGCACCACCATGGCGCACACACATTCGACACTTGGCTCCACCCTTCAGTTCCCCCACACCACTGGCAATCTAGCCCCAGTCCCACCCAAATCACTGATAATCTGGTTTGAGGGCAAAATAATGTGTGTAATGGGAGACTAGAGGAACAGAAACTAGACAGCTGCAGCACAATCTGGTGTACATATATTGTTACTTTAAGGTGCGATTTTATGTGTGCACGTGGGTGGAGCAGGGCCTGGTCCTGGAGTTAGACTACAAGACTGTAAATAGGAGCATTTTCAATTCTTCTTCGTCATGGCTACATACAACATTGTGTAAGTCAGATTACTTCAGTGGTCTGGTACCATGCGGAAATGTTCCTATGATCAAGCTCCACAGTCCATCAGCTTGTATTGTGTTGCGTATTGAATACGCCAGCACACGCATGCGCGAGCGGGATCGAGGCTCGCGCATGCGCTGTATAGAATAAACGCGGTCCTCTGGCAGTTCACGCCGGGGACCGGAGCAATCACACGTCTCTGGCGTGAGTTCCTGTGTGTGTGTGCGGATGCATGTGTGACTGCCAGCGTGGGCCCCCTGCCAGCCCCCACGCACATAACACTGGCGACGAGGGTGGTCACGGAGCTGTTCCTCGCTCTGCCAGCATCGGAGAATTGGAACGTTGCTCCGTGTTAACACGGACCCACACGCTCGGCCGGCGGCCATTTTTCTTTTCTATTGTCATATGCAGATTGCAGTGGTTGCGGCCCGCGAGGGTGCTCGTGCGCCATCTGCTTTCTGCAAGATTCTACACCAATTTTTGGAACCTCCACAGCCCAGCTACTGCAGGGCTGTGGCAAAGAAAGAAAGAGGACAGCTAGGCAACGAAAGAAAGAGGATAGCCTGCTACGCACAGCTTCCAGTGAGTACCACTCATCACAATGGGGGAGGAAGAAGACCAGGAGGATGCTGTTGCCCCAATACCATGCAGGATGCATAGTACTTTAGCCCCCATGCCCGAATTTGATACCACAGGCCCCCCATCCAAGCTGGGACCGAAGTGGCTCCCATGGGTCAAAAAGTTAGAAATGTTCTTCAGGGCCTCGGGGGAGACGGATGAGGAGGCGAAGATAGCCATCACGGTGTATTCTGCAGGGACAGAGGTCCACTGAATATATGACTCTCTAACCATCCCAGTGGTCACATACGACGCAGTTAAACAAGCACTCCGAGACCATTTCCTCCCCATGGCGAATGTTGACTATGACAGGTTTATCATGTGCGCTGAGAAACAACTGGAAGAGGAATCACTGGACCAGTTTTGTGCTCGACTTAGGCACCTAGCAAGCTCCTGCAGATGGGTAAAGGAGGAAGAAATGGTTCGCAACCACCTGCTGCAAGGGTGTAGCTCAGGGAAACTGAGGAGACAAGTCCTGAGGGAACCTGGACTTACTCTGCAACAGATTTTGGACACGGGGAGAGCCTACGAACTGGCCGAGGCCAGGGGAGCAAGGATGGACGCAGCCACGCACTCCAGGAAGGAGGAGGAAGCGTTTGCAGTCGGACTCTCGGCCCCAGGGAGGGCGAGATGGACACCGAAGAGAGGTGACGGCCCCACTGCACAAGGTACTGCTCCGTCGTACCCCTACTGCGGGTATGACCTGCCGCATGTGGGTGAGTGCCCTGCCAAATCGAGAGTCTGTGGCCGGTGTGGCACACCGGGACACTATGCCAGAGTGTGCAGGGCTACGGCGCCAGTAGCGGCCTCGAGAGGACCCGAGAGAGTTGGCAGAAGCGACGCCAGGAGAGTAAGGGGTGTGTCGGCTGTCGAGCAGGGCATGCAAGATCTCAACATCGCAGAAGAGGAAGAAGAAGATGTTTTCTTCATTTCTAGCATTGCCAAAGGCCCTGGAAAGAGTCGACAACCTGCATGTACAGTAAACATCAGAGAAGGCCCCACTCCGGTCCTCATAGACACTGGGGCGTCAGTCTGCGTGTTGGCAACAGAACACTACAATGCACTCCCAGGCCCGCCAGGTTTGACAGAGTCCACAGCGCGGATATACGCATTCGGAGGAGACGCACCCCTTCCCATCCAAGGAGTGTTTGTGGCTCCGGTAACTCATGGACAGAACAGAATAAAAGCGAGGTTCTTTGTTACAAGGGTAAACCCACACTCACTTCTGAGTTGTGCTGCATCAGAGGCACTGAACCTTGGGCATCTCACTTTTGCAGTATATCATGCCGATCTGGACCGCCTGTTACAGCACTTTGAGATGATCTTTCAAGGTATCGGAAAACTAAAGGCCGACCCCATACGGCTGCACATTGATGGGTCAGTGAGACCGACAGCGCTCAAACATTGCCGCATCCCATTCCATCTGAGAGCGCAGGTGGAAAAAGAACTCCAGTCACTGGTGGACCTCGACATCATTGAACGGGTGGAAGGGCCCACCCCCTGGGTCTCTCCAATTGTGGTGGCCCCGAAGCCCAAACAGCCGGGTGCAGTAGGGATCTGTGTAGACATGAGGTTGCCCAACGTAGCAATTAAGAGAAAACGTCACCTCACGCCCACCTTAGATGACATCGTTGGTGAACTCCAAGGAAGCTGGACTTGAGATCAGGCTACCACCAGTTAGAGCTCCACCCCGAGTCTAGATATATTACCACCTTTACGACTCACAAGGGGTTACACCAATACAAAAGGCTCAGCTTCGGGGTCTCATCCGCAGCTGAGGTTTTCCAGAACGCCATCAGGGGGACTGTCAGGACTCAAAGGGGTCATCAACATGTCGGATGACATCTTGGTCTTCACTAGATCAGAAGCTGAACATCTGAAGCGCCTAGAAAACACTCTTGAGAGACTACGCAGCCTCGGTCTGTCCCTGCACAAAGAAAAGTGCGAGTTCCTGAAGGACAGGCTCGAATTCTTTGGATTCATATTCCATGCCGGGGGCATCTCCCCAGATCCAGAGAAGGTGAAAGATATCCGAGAGGCATCCCCGCCTGCATCCCCAGCCGAAATAAGAAGCTTTCTGGGGATGGTCAATTATTGTGGACGTTTTATTCGAGACCTGGCCTCCTTGTCAGAGCCCCTGAGGGCACTCACCAGGAACGACGTAGCGTGGACCTGGACTGGGAAAGGAGAAAGGGCATTCACTGCCATCAAGAATGCCCTATCAGGACAGGAAACCATGGCCTATTTCAACCCTGACCGCGAATCAGAGATCGTGGTTGATGCCAGCCCAGTGGGTCTAGGAGCAGTCCTCATGCAGGCGGACCATCAAGGGACCATGCAACCCATCGCCTACGCGAGCAAAGCCCTCACCGAGACCGAGAGGCGCTATTCCCAGATTGAGCGAGAGGCCTTAGCCATTTTATGGGGGTGCAAACACTTCAGAATCTACATTCTAGGGAAGCCAGTTGTTGTCGTTACAGATCACAAGCCCCTCATCCCGATTCTGTCAGGGACCTCGTCCAAAACCACCACCCCGCATAGAAAGATGGATGCCGTCGCTCATGGAATATGGGGTCAAACTACTCTATCGCCCAGGGACACACAACCCCGCGTACTATCTATCCCGCCACCCGGGCACTGGGCGACCCAGGGACCCACTGGAGGTGGCAAACTGTGTGGAAGCCATCCACCTGGTGGTTGAATCGGCACTGCCTGTCGCCCTAGCACGTCAGGAGATCGCAGACGAGTCTAACATGGATGAGGCGTTCATGAGGATAAAAGGTGCGGTGGCCACCGGGGAATGGCGTGAAGTCCTCCTGAACAATTCCCGCAGGAATGATGGAGTGCAAAAAGATCTGCAGGCGCTCTGTAAGGCGCGCCATGAGCTATCGGTGGCAGAGGACGGTCTCCTGTTAAGGGGACACCAAATCGTGATCCCAAGGACGCTTGTGGGGAAAGTCCTGCAGCTCACCCACAAAGGACACCAGGGGATGGCGAAGACTAAAGCACGTCTTCGATTGAAGGTCTGGTTTCCTGATCTGGAAAGCAGAGTTGAAGAATTCATAAGAGCCTGCATACCCTGCCAGGCTGCGAGCCCAGTGGAGAGGGGGCCGCCGATTCAGGCCATGGAAAGGAGTGACCGTCCATGGGGGACTGTACATGCAGACTTCGGGACTACAGGTCGAGGCCTATACTTCTTGGTGATGACTGATCAGTGGTCGCGCTACCCGGAGGTGGAGCTGGTCGAATCCACAGCCGGTGACCACACCACCCTAGCCATGGACAAGATGTTCGCCACACATGAGTTCCCCCTGGAGATATGCTCGGACAACGGGGCACCGTTCAAAGGTCAGCTGTTTGCTCGCTACTGTGAGGAAAGGGGAATAAAACATCGGAAAGTCACCCCACTCTGGCCAAGAGCGAATGGAGAAGTAGAGCGCTTCATGCGAACGCTCAACAAAGTGTTCTGCATATCGGTGAATGGGGGGGGGGGGGGGGAGACCTCCGGCGCAACCTGTTCGACTTCCTCAGAGAATATCGTACGACCCCACATCAGTCCACTGGGGTCGCCCCCGCAGAGGCCCTCTTCAAACGGATACCAAGAGGACTGCTACCGGAAGCTGAAGGGAGGCCGCCGGGAGAGATCGACAACAGCCACGTGCGGACGGAGAGAGCTGCTCAGAACGAGAGAGAAACGATACGGCAAGGACTACCAGAAAAAGAAGTCGCAGTAGGAGACACTGTGCTGGTACGCAATAGGAGACCGGAAGGAAAGTTGTCACTGCCATATGAAACACAACCCCTGGGAGTGACACACGTCAAAGGATCGATGGTCACCGCCGCCAATGCACGAGGGACAGTCACCAGAAATGCCTCGTTCTTCAAGCGCATAGGTGCAGCGAACTCCGAGGAAGATGTCTGGCAAAGCCCACCTCATGACACCGAGGTGCCACGGGAAAACGATGGACTGCCAGAGACTCCTGGGACACCAGAGATGCCCGATGGTGGGGCACGCAGGTACCCGAGCCGGGCGGGGCGCAAGCCGCCGCAGAGGTTCCAAGACTTTATTATGGACCCTGCCTCGTAACTAGTGGCACGCTGATAGTGAAAGTTTGAATATAGCCCGGTTGGTTCTGTTTGCAAATGTTTATTGTTTGGGGGGGAAAAGGAGGGATGTTGTGTATTGAATACGCTAGCACACGCATGCGCGAGCGGGATAGAGGCTCACGCATGCGCTGTATAGAATAGTCGCGGTCCTCTGGCAGTTCGCGCCGGGGACCGGAGCAGTCACACGTCTCCGGCGTGAGTTCCTGTGTGCGTATGCATGTGTGACTGCCAGCGTGGGCCCCCTGCCAGCCCCCACGCACATAACATATTGCTAGACAGGCCCACTGTATCCGTTAGAAGCATGGGGAGGATCTTATCCAAGTAAAGACTTCACACCTAGCAAAGGACCCCATCATACATCATTGATTCAGGTACTGCTCGAGAAGAAGCTTCCCTACTCATGACATTAACTTTTGTTACGGCTGTATTAAAGTTACACATTGAAATGGCAAATTGTGGGACTATGAGGGCAACGGCCAGATACTGCAGGTTTGATTCACAAAGAGTTGTACTGGAGCAAATCAGGAGATGCCAGGGACATGCGAGATGCCCTCGACTAAAATCTTTATAGATTGCATTTGCACGTGAGCATCTGAAAATTCCACCTGGCATCTCCCGATCTGCTACAGATTTAAGCTCTGTGAATCAGGAACAAGGAAGCATGTGCAAATCAGGAGATGCTCATACAGTGTAAACCTTTATGAATAAGGCTCTATATCATTAAATACACGTGCAATGGGATGGACCCCGATTTCTTTTAATATTTAGTTGAGCAGAGGTGTTAGTGGTAGCTTTGTGATTCAGTGCGGTATGCCAAAGAGCTTTACCTCACATGGTTTGGCTGGGGTAATATGACTGAATGATTATCCTTCTTAATCATCATACCGGACACACACATTGTAATAATGCCTGCCTCATAGGTAACATTACAAGTAGGCAGGCTACCCAACCAGTGGGACAAAATACTTTAACACTAACATCCCTATCAGGGAAATGGGGCTATGGACTTTTTTTTTTTTTTTTTTTTTTTTAAGATGCCCATCCGACTTCAGGAGGAGATTCAATTTTTGACTGCAACATTACAAACCCCATATTTTAATCAGTAATATTTAACATACAAGAGCATTTTTAAGAGGAAACCTCTCATGTGAGGGTTTATAATTGTGCAAAGATTGCTCTTTCACTATTTACAATATGACATTATACATGCCCCATTGCAGCTGGCATTGATTGTCACTACACGTGCATTCGGTTAAGGCATCAGACAGCAAACCACTCTCTGCGGACTGCCACCAAGTCATCACAATAGTCTACACCCACATTGCGAAGTGGCACAGTGATATGGTGTTTCAGGTCAAAAGGTACCCCAGTTACTGAGGCTTTAGTCAGGTCAGCAGCTGTCATTCATGCAAGGTCACCAAGTGTAATAATAAACATACATAATCTGATTCCATTGGTAACAGATATTTGCCCCCACATCGTTATCAAATCACCCCATGCCATGAATATGTGTTAGGTTGTCTGGGTATAAACAGCTTGACAAGGGTTAGGGACTCTTGACTCCCAAAGGTATGGTACATTTCACGCGCCCCCTCCAACCGCCAGAAAAGGGCAGCCATATAACCACGTTGGAGATGATAAGTGGAGATTTGAGTTTGTGTTCATTGCTACCCCGTGAAGGGTCTTGCAGACAAAACCAGATTACCAATAAAGAATGCATACAAATAAATAAGGTTTTGAAATAAAAAGGTTTAATGTGTTTCTAGTAAATGGATACAAAATATTAAAAAAATTGCATTTCCGGTGGTGAAGCATCACCCCCTTGGATAATAAAACTTTAAACAGTAATAAAATACACACACTCTTGCCACAAAAGCAATCTGTACGTACACTAGTCTAACAACAACACTTGACACACTACGAAAACAGTTTAAATACACAGCTGAAGCATGATCGGGAAAAGATAGTTAAGAATTCTTAAACGTTTTTATGTGAGTTAAGAAGTTTAACTTGAGCATTAGCAAATGGTGAGCCTCTGACTGGAAGACTGAGCTTTTCTTATATCGTGTAACTGAATGTCACAACACATTATTTCTTAATATTTGCTTCTAATACTTTGATGGTGTATTTTCTTCCAAATAAATGACAGCTATTTATTCTAAATTACAGAAGGAAAAAGAAAAAGTGAGCATTCAATGTGCATCTAAAAGAACACACCTGACATACACCAAAAATATCATATTTGGCTGAAACCGATAGTCCTTTTTTGAAGCGCTGTTTAGAATACCATCAAAGGGTTCCAAATGCTAATGATTTATGGAGTACTACACAACTTTCTTGATGCACAATATAGAACTCTGCCCTAGCCCTCACATCTTGCATTAGTGTCAAATTCCAATGTGTTTGATTATCCCCATATGCAGCAAATGGCAGTTCCAAAGTGTGCCATCCCTCAGGTATTTGGGTCTTTACAATGTGTGCTGCCCTAGGCTAATCTAGGCAAAGCCACATTTTACCAACCTCTATTCTAACAATGGGGTTGTTTGGGGGGGTGGAGGGGCGGTGATCCGACAGGAGGCTGCCTAGTATCACCTTGCCCTAAAGCCGGCACTGCAGGTTTCAGATTGTTCTCTCCTACTTTAAATGTCTTCTGCTCAAGTGTGCTTAGATATTCAATTTGAATAAATGTCTTGCGCTGGAGTTGCTCACATAATCCACATACGGTAGGAGTGGCGTGCCAAATCTCAGAGGACCAGAACATGTCCTTATGTGGTCATGACAAGAGAGGTGTAACGGGGATTAGGTGAGATGGTTGCGTCAATGTCGAGGCCATTTTTGAGCTGACCAAGAATGGTTTTCTGTGTCGAATGCATATGCTTTTAAAAGTTGTAGTAGCTGGAGTGCTAAGCTGATATGCTACTGCAAGCGAAACATCAATTTCTATAATATTGCACAGGTCAGAAGCCCCTCTTGAGACCACGGGGTCAAAAGCCCCTCTTGAGACAGGTCAGTCTGCAAGAACTGCAAACAAACGCCCGTTATCCAAATAAATCCTAATACACTTTTCAAACCTTGACAGACCCCCACGCAGCAACACAGATGTCTCAGACAGAAAGACCATAGCCTACTGACATGGTGTTTGCAGCTCAAGGGGAACACTTTGGTCTGGAGAAAAACTGGCAGGCAACAAAGGCAAACGATGCCAGCAATGACGAGAAACTATCTCACTGACGAGGAGGGAGAGAACACAAGTGCTTTTTCTCCTGCAAAGCAACTGTCAGGAATTCAGGCCCAGCCCGTTAACTGTATAACTTTAAGACCAGACCGTCATGAAGAACAGAAGAGCAAGAGAGAAACGTGCATTTCTTTCCCTCCTCCTTCGACATATTTATCAACACACACCAACATATTAAAAAGATCAACTACAGCACAAACAAATTAATAAAACCATTAAAAAAACAAAAAGGAAAAAAATCGACATGTACAAAAGAAACTGTTTAGGATTGCTTAAATCTGTGCAGTCGAATGTTCAACGAACATTTGACTCTTACCCGATCAGTCCGTTCTGTTGCATTAACCTAAATCATATGGGATGCAGAAAAAAAACTTGTGAATCCTCTGCTGTACTGTTCATGTAATGTGTTTTCCATTATAGAGCATGCATAACTTAGCGAGCATTGCATCTATTCGTTTGACATTTTTCAAAACCCTACTCATCAACAGGTAGTGCCAAACATGAATCCCCTTTCCTTTGCAAGTAGCACAGTGCTTCCACTCATTTTATTACCCAGACTGAACAAGCCCCTTACATGCTCTGATGAATTAAGTTATATCGACTGAAGGAGGGGTCATTAATGCAAGATAACGGCCCACCCCAAGGTTATTGCTCGAGACAAAGCCAAGGGCTGTAGATTAGGGAAGGATCATTATTAGAACCAATTGTAACCCTTTCTTGAGGTCTGTAAGACTATTAGCACATGGAATTATGCAACTAAAAAGGAATGTGAATGATTTGACACAGCTGCTCGGGTCCGACAGAATATTTCGAATGAGGGCTATACCAGAGATTATAGACTGCATTTGACCATTATGATTATCTGTCAAGTTTATAATGGAATCTATGTGCTAAAGCGGCGATAATGGCCATTACTTCCCGTGAGCAATGGGGTGTTACTATTCAGGGAGAGCCTGGCTCCACTGCTCTTATCGCCATTAACGCTCTAGGGGCATGTCGGACAGTAAGCAATAACTGAAAAACATAAAAACAAAGAAGCCAATGGGGCGCAAAGCCGCATGACTTGCACTGTGGCAGGGCGAGGTGGAGAGTCGAGGCAACGCAGAGGAACCTTGAAGTCACAGGAGCCGAGGCATGTCATTAATGGTGGGTTAGGGTTGTAAAAGAGAGCTGACAGGAAGAGGGGAACATAAGGATATTGGCAGGCAGAGGATGGCAGTGCATGGGGCAGCAGAAACGAGGTAACAGGAACGGAATGAAGAAAGGGCATGGCAGCCTGCGAGGGCAGCAGAGCTGGAATGCAGAATATACAAGCTAGTCGACAGATAATGATCTCATTGCCAGTGCTGGGATTGGAGAGGGTGCCTGAGCCAGATGCTAGTGCGATATGAAACTTGGAGTTGCTGGCTACCCTGTTAAATTATACACAATTGCACTATGGCTCATGTGATGCAACCACTTGGTTACCACCATCAGCAAAAGGGCCTACTCAAGGATTCTATGGAACCCTAGGAGGAGTGACAGAGTTGCTTTCTGTGCTGGAATAGTTGGTTGTACGTCAAGGACATGCATTGCTGCATGTAGGGAAAAGTGTTCCTGCACGCACGGGTATTCGCATAATTGCACTAGGGAGAGCCCTTATCTGACAGCAGTAAACCAACAATGACAGCCTTGGAAAAATAGCAAATAGAATCGAATTTGCTGTAGGAAATGAAATTTTCCATAGATATATAAATTAAAGCATCTGGCATAATGGCCCTATTCCTCTTCTAGGAACAGCTCATAGGCATGGCAGTGCACTGGGATTCAGCAGCAGTGGGATCAAAGAACAAGCAAAGACCTTTATGCGAAAGGGTTGAGAATGTCAGATCCATGTCACTTTTTCCAGTCTCTAGTCTTCTTACTGTATACTTCAGAAATTAAGAGTGAAATTGTGTTCAGTTATACCGGGCAGTGGAACTGTAATACAGAAGAAAAGTGGAAATTCCTCCCCCATGTGCAGGGTTGGTAACCTGCTATGAAATTCAGGGACTGCTCTGCAGCCTTCCACTCTGCAATGGAAAACACCCGGTCTAAGCAATGAAAACCTAACCTCTCTGCTGTGGAACCAGGATACCTAGTTTAAAATTCAGAATTCATCTTTTGCGAATATGGTATGTTCCTGGCAAATGTTCTCTTTGTGCTTGATGTTGCCCCTAAAGTGGGTGAACTATAAAACAAGTTTAAAAATCAGTTGTCTCTGCTATATAAAAATGTGCATCTTTACCATGAATTTTATACTAATGGCATAGTTCAAACAAAAGCCTTGCCCCATTTCATAACTAATGTTTGATTTTAATTAATACATTGATTTACCGCAGCAGTAGTACCAAATTAAGACCATTTTATGGAACTTCTTCATCCTATTTTCATTCGTGTTGGTCTTATCCCGATATCCCATTTCAAATACAAGAATCATAAAAAATGCAATGTGTTTACCCTGAGCAGACATCCGTATTTAATAATTAAGCAAAAAATATTTTGGTAGTACTGCTGCTAAGGTAAAATAAACAGATGAAATGGCCCTTTAATTAAAGAGGTAAAAGAATCTTTTAAAAACAAAATTAAGACTGTTGATACAATTATAGGTAATTTGTCGATGCTTTCCTTAACGCTGGAACAAGAACGTGCACATTTGCAGAGTTATTCCAAGAAATGCTGAAAAGAAGACAATATGTAAGGCAATGTTATTGTTTTCTGGAATCATTTGTCAGTGTGGTCTAGGCCAGCATAAATGGCTTTGCTTTCTCCAAGCCCTCCTTTAAAAACTTGATGTATGTGGCAGTGGAGGGGTCTTCAAACTGTGTAGAGAAACTAAAGATGCTGCTTTCCACTTCTTCCGGCTTCATGGAAGTGATGTCCAGGAAATAATTGGCATTGATATGGTGGACGACGGTCCCATTGGGTAAGCTGATCATCATCTCTACAGGAAAGGTGTATTTCTCCAAGTGCAATTTTGCCACCTTTGCATAGATGCCGTCATCTTTGTTGCTCTGAAGAGACTCTAGTTCTTTCACCAAGGACCAGCTGCAAACAAAGCTCTCGTTGAGCAGGGCGAGGATGGGCGAACTTTCCAGGACTGTCTCCCGGAGAGTCCGCCCGGAACCTCAGCAGGACTGGTCATCTAAAGCTCCCCAAAGTAAGATGGAATGGACCAATTTGTTTTCCACCAATGCTCTTTCAAATGCTTCTGTGAAAGGGTGGTATGTCACCTTTTTGAATGGATACATTGCCACTTCCAACCTTGTGGCAGCTTCTGTCCTGCTAATTTCAGACTGCCAGTGTATGTCTTCAAACACAAACTCAATTGGTTCTCCTAAGTGGTCCCTGCTATCAATTGGATTGCCGTTCTCATCATAAATCACGGAAGGGATAGATGGGCCTGAATCTTCTAATTCCATCTGGGGCATGTATCCAATGTCAACCTCCATATTGCTGCTCTCACTTGCTCCGTACAACCACTCCATGTCAACATTTAGGGATCTGTTGTTAGGGACAAAGAGCTGGAAGTGGCGGACATGGGAGGCATCTTTGGAAATTACTATGTGACCTGTGAACTGCCCAGGTGAGAACCAGAAGGGGAAATCTGGAGGTTCGTTCAGCTGATACTCTGCATGTATCCTGAAAACAATGTCATAATAGAAGTCACTGATCGCTCTGATGCAGGCCACTGCCCCTTGGGGTGCAAACCTTGTTTTGACAAATGGCCGTGGATGGAACATGCTCAGGAGTTTATGGATGATAACCTCTTTTCCTCTAGGCGACGGAGGATAGAAACGATTGTTGGGAAGGTATCCAGTAAAGATGTTAAGTTCGCTTGTGATCATCCACCATGGATCCCCCAGGTTCAGCTTATTTTTTGGAGGTAGAAAGGCTTTGAACTCCCTGGCAAATAAAACACTGGAAATTGAAGCGGGTGCTGTCCAATTCCGAAGTCCAGACAGAGCACTGTGTGTGATTCCCAGAAAACCATCTTTGCTTTTTGTCATGGTTTCCATCAACAGAGGCTGAAATTTAGCAACCAACGACAGTGTCTCCCCAGTGGGATCTAGCACCTCCTCTTCCTCATAGTCGGAAAGAGGTGCAACGCCGGTCAACTTTTCTGCTATTGATTTGAATTCCTCTGGGCTGAGGTACAGATCTTTATCAGTATCCAGTGATGAGAACAGGAAGAATCCTTCAGTGCCAAGAGATCTCATTGCCATCTCTTGTTGTTCAATGGTCTGATTATCACGGTAGTACTTCATGCCCATAAGGACGGCCGTTATGAGAAGAGCCAAAAGGACAACACGTAGTGCCAAAGAAAAGGATTTTCTTGGTCTTTTTTCCTCACTTTCTTCTTCACCCCGGGTCTCTTCTGATGCTGCATTATTGTGATCAGTTTCTCTCCTTCGATGTCTCAGGTCTGTTAACATCACTGTAATCAGTTAATGAATAGACAAAACAAAGTAAGATGAATAAGTACATTTTAACAAAGAATGTAAAATTAACATACAAAGAATCGTTGTGTACAGACATTGTATTGTGAGTTAGCTAATTTCTAATGACATGGCTTTTAAGAGCCTTATCGATATTTGATGCCAAAGCTAGCTTCTCCTTTTTCATTAAGCATCATCATACTGACTATCGTATGGGAACAAAAGTAGGACTCTGTCCATAACACGTTGTTCCTTACTCTCATACTGAGATTCACCCAGTGACAGGCTTAGGAGGCACCTCCACCAATTTCCTTTCTACAAAGACATCAATTATGTTAACCCCCCCTGTACATGTATCCCAGGGACCTCAAGAACTAAGCATACAAAGAGCTACACGTCATACTTGTTCCTCTCAGACATAGCTGCCACTTCTGCTCTCGTTATAGGTATATACCTAGAAGCCATTTTTAGATAGGAATAAAAGAACTAAATGATGTCTCCCCAGTCAGTGTCCCTCTTGCTGCTAGTCTTCACACATTGGGGGTCATTCCGAGGTGGGCGGTAAGGGGTTACCGGCACCGGTAAGGATGCCGGTAACCCCTACCCGCCCTATTCCGAGGTTCCCTAGCGGGACCCGCTGATAACGTCTGGTCCCGTTAGGGGACCAAGGAGCAAATAACGGGCCCGCAATTTGCGGGCCCGTTATTAGCGCCTTCCCCCATTCCCATTGAGCCCTATGTGGGCTCAAATGGGAATGGGGAATGGTTTTCTGAACAAGGACTTACCGGGTCCTCCAAGGTTGGAATGACCCGGTAAGTCCCCATTCAAAGACACCAGACCCGGACCCGGGTTTCGAGGCAGCCATGGTGCTAACAGCACCATGGCTGCCTCTAAACTCGGAATAACCCCCAGTGTCTTATGGTTCCCACAACACCCTCAGCCTACATGAACCTGGGATACCAAAGTACCTTTTGGCTTCTTTTCCCCTCCTTTGATATTACACGATAATATCAATGGACTTTACTTAGTGAGACGTTCACACAGATGTTTCCATCTTTTTTTCCAAATGTAGGGCATTGCCAACTCCTTAGAATTCAACAAGAGCTGAGCATGCACCAGTTTCTTTACAAATTAAAAAAATGAAAGCTTGCAGCACTACGTATACTATTTGGTAAACTCGACCACCACCTTTTTCAAGTTTGCATAATTAATATCTACAGTGACTAGCTCTTTCAGCTCAGCTCTTTCATTTTCAGTCTTGTAAATGAATTGCATTGTTGGGTGTAGGCCTCTCTCCCACTATACAGGATACTCTAATATAGCTGTACTTAGTACCTCACACAACTTGCATTGTTAGGTCGCTATATTTAGTCTAGCCGATGGACTTTCAACTCTAGACCTGGACAAACAAGTAAATCTCGCAGCCTACAGTATGTATTGCTCACACCACTAGTGTGGGCACTGGCCGCAGGCACGGGCAAATATCCATGCACGATAGAACACGTCTACAGCTAAGCACATCCGGCCTAGTTCACACATAGCCACCCAGACTGAAACATCTGACGTACATCAACATCTCTGCCACTAGCATACAGCGACCACCACCCGGTATAGCTGGCCACACATAGATTGCTGTTGTTGGGAGAGTCTATCTCTAATCTCAAGAGCACCCACCCACGTGCCTGAGCGCTACTGGGCTTCTTAGTCGAGCCTTGCCAGCCTCCCAAGTATTAGAATGGCAAACATGCACACATGCATCTAAGCTAATCCCCTAGAATCTCTAACCACATCGACTACGGTTATCAAGGATGTTCAACCAAGGAAAAAGCGCATTGAGGCTACACAAGTGAGGAAAGAGCGCGAAATAAATAACAAAATACAATACACAATATAAATCCCCCATTTTCGTTTTTAGAGGCAGTGTGACCACCTGTGTGTGCTCCTGGTGCATCCACCGCACTCAAAATGTGGTGTCTGTGGCACTTTCATTGTCTGGATCTGTGCCCCTGTCTAAGGTACTGACCACTGCAGTACCTGAAGAAGTACCTTCAATCCTATTTGGTACTGAAACCTGTTGAAAATAAATATACAGCTTGTACTGTGACAGATTGTGCACTAAGGATTAATATCAAGTTTTCCCACATATTTTTAAGTACGTGTGGTGGTGTTAATTGCTGAATGAAATACAGCTAATGTGGCTGTTATCGGTTTTTGGAGAAGTTCATACATCACTTCCTGTCAGACATGAGGCACGATAATGTGGTGGCTTTCAATTGAGAAACAATCAATTTAATGAACTTCAAAAGGGCTCCCTCTTTTCTGTCTTAAAGAAATATACATTTGTTTCCATTAGGACTGATTTTCTATACTCTGGCCTAGTGGACAGATGTATAGAAGGCCTACCTAGTTTAGTGACAGGTATAACTCTGGGAGCTGGAGCCAAACCAGTTGAAGGTAGCAAAGTGAGTGGTGAATGCTAAGTCTCAGGAGGGGTGAGCCTGATAAAGGGCCGTCAATGATTACATACGGTGAAAAGTCAAGGAACACACTTTTATAAAAAATATTTATTCATGGCCATATAACACTATGACAAATTACTACTAGCATGTAATATAACACACCACTAAATAAAAGATACATAAATACAATCACTGGAGTAGGGCAAAATACATAACAACCCCCTGCAAACGAAAGTACGCATTAGTATGCAGCACTAGAGGTCCACAGAGATACAACACTAACTTCAGTCCATTCCAAAGATGTATGGGGCCTTGTGCCCAAAGTTCACCAAAGCTCCACACACTTTTGTGAGATGGGAAAACGTGGCTTCTGGGGTCCAATGCAGAGTTCCAATGGGTAGAGGACAAGTTATTCTAGATAATAAAAAAGTGTCTCCCACTTTCGGAATGCTTGCACGAGCAAGCGATGGCAAAGCCAAACTGATAGAAAACTAAATTTTTAACAAGGGCATAGGGTTTCAGGAAAGTGCTGTTACAACTCACCCCCTGCACTCAAATTCTTCTTAGGACTTGGCAGGTCTTCAGAAGAGGTTCCAAGGTCTTCCCGCCGTCAGCTCTGGTCCTTGAGGCTCAGGGCTTGCAGGTTCAAGCACTTCTCCGGTCGGTGACAAATGCTGGTGCAAGGTCTTCAGGATGGAGAATGGAGAAGAACTCGATGCAGGACCGTTCTCAGCACAGGACTGGATGCAGGAAAGTTTTGGACGACAGCCACTGAAGCAGGGTGACACTTTTCGCGGTCTGGCTTCGCCTCTCATCTCAGGTCCCTTCGATGCTGAAACCACGACATTTGGCAGAGATGAGTCCTGTGGCACAAGCTGCCGATCCCCAAAGTTCTGTGCCTCAATGCGGAACGGCGACGATCTGCAGCACGATAGCCCAGGCTCTTTTTGGCAGGACTCCCGAGTTGACGTCGAGGATGGATTTTGCCTCCACTCTAAGGGTCGAAGCTCGAGCGCAGGACTTCTGAAGTTCACCTACAAGCTAGGGCTCTCCAGGACCGCAGCAGAGGTTGGTTGCCAGGCCTTCCTCCAACTGGTCCACGGTCTCCTTGCATGTCTTGAAGCTGGACAGGATACTTAGCTCCTTCAGGTTTCTTCCAGATCTCTCTGGAATGGGTGCAGGGGTCCCCTTCTTATCCAAAAGGCAGGTAAGAGTTGAAACTCCCACTAGGCAATCTATGATCTGGCTCACACACCATTAACAGTGGTCCAATCAGGACCACTGGTGGCACACCTCATGCATACCATTCAGACACACAAGCCAGTTTGCGGATTGGGACCAGACAGTCCCAACCCACTACTTGCCAGCAAACACACATGGCCCTGCAGTAGCCCACAAAAGGTCTCAGCTTTCCTGGGCACTGGAAGTCATTATAAGGATTTTCCTGTCCTCACAGGCCAGCAAGAAGGGTTAGTGACAAGATGGCCATGGGACAAACGAAAAACCTTGTGGCACGGCCATGTTTGAACACAGTAGGTAGCCAAATGTGGTAAATGAGGCAAGGCTAAAACAAAATACACACAAAAATAAAACTTAACTGTTGCCACCAGCTTGTTCCTTAGGCACACATGAAGTAACCAAAAATCCTCTTGAGTGTTAGTCTAGGGAAAAACAAAAAGTGTACCCAATTATTCAATGATAACAAGTTACCAAAGGAGACAACAAAGTAACCAGACTAAGGGAAACAAGGTTTCCCAGAACGGACAGCTGTGAAGGCATCATGAAGAAGGACACAGACAACAGATTCAATTCTAAAGATAAACGTTTTTATTAACTTAAATGTCAGGATGGGAAAAGGCTTAACTTGCCCTAATCGAAGGTGGCATTTCCCTTCCTAAAGTAAACTAAGGAACGTCTGAGTCAAAGAATTCAACTGCAGAATCTGTCTGTGTCCAAAACCTATACTTGCCCTCACAATTAGCTTTATACAATGTGTAGGGATATCAGAAACCAAAAGAAAAAACAGTGTTTAACCCAATGTTCTGTTCCTTCCCCAAGTGTAAAGTAGTGTTGCAATACAGTCTCAAAATGTTCCTTCGTAGACAAAAGGGAAATTAGTTTAAATCAGGACCCAGGGTTTCTTTCCCTATGTTAGGCATTTCACAACAGAAGCACTGGGGTTCCCTTCCCCAAGTTCAAAATAGTTCACAGTAGAAGCACTGGGGTTCTCTTCCCCAAGTTCAGAATGGTTCACAGTTTTCAAGAGGCTCAAAAGATTCCCAATTTCTGTTTTTCCCCTTCTGGTGGTTGACCTGCATTCAATCCAGTATTTGGGAAAAAGGAGACATCTCCTTTATTTTAATTCAGTTCAATCTTCAAAATAGGTTTTATAAGGTTGAGCGATAAAGATTTATTTTCATTTACATCATTGAAATGTCTATTACGCAAGTTGGAAGCTTTCAGGACTGCCCTTACTTTTCTCAAGGTGCGCGGCATTCCCTTTTACACTTAATGGGATTATTAATTCATTAAAACAATTCAGACGGAGACTTCTGAGAACGTGTTCCACTTCTTTCAGACCCACACGACCACTGTGCTACATTGTATACTTGCACAAGCACTGGTTCCTTCACAGCACTCGCAGTCAGTTTCACACTGGGTTCCCTGGTCTCTGAAACTCACTGGCTTGCTTTGCAGGCTTCTCACATACCGCCCTGGAATCGGCTGCCTCCAGGGTTACCTCTTCTGCCCCTGAAATATTCTCACAGGAGAATGAGCACTATGTCTCTTCATTAGAAGGCCGGCCCCTCAGCATGCCGCCTTCTCTTGCCTTGCAGTTGCGCCAGAGAACTCCTGTTCTCACGCCGTCCCAGTTTGGACCGCCAGCCTCTGCAGTTCCGGGTATTCCGACCCTCGTTACACAGCAGCTCTGCATCCAATGACTCACAGCAGTGTCTTGCCCTTCTCTCCCACCTCTCTGTTCTCTTTTGACTTCCACCTTTTATACACCTGTGGTGTGTGAATGGGCTGCAGGTGTGAACCCTCGCTTTCAATTGCCTGACTATAATTGGGATTATTAGTGCATGCGACATGGCTGTGAGTGAAGGACCCTGGAATGGCCATCTTGTCCCCTATACAAATGTCTAGCCGCAGAATGAGGAACGAAAGGTGTAACTTGTTGTTCGGCCAGAAGCCAGGTGTGCCACTATATCAGAAATATGACAAGATGTATTTGCTCAGACAACCCTTCAAACCATACTCAATTGACAACTCTGAGGTGACAGGTACCTCATCGATGGATCCAATTGACTGAGGACAATGTCTAGCCGTGATGACATCCCTAGTGACAACCCGACATAGCCGCGTTAGTCATGAAGCAAATGTTCACTTCTGCACGAAGATACGCAGACACACACATGAACATGCATATACTTTCTGTACAGGACAGATACACTCGCATACTGTCAAAAGCTTTTCCTTTTCTTTAGCCAAATACAGAAATGCAAGAAAACCGAACATACATGGACCATGCTTGCAACTGCATTACCGTGACTAATCGTAAGGAGCTACGGGAATATATAAGGAACCTATAGGGCTCTATCGCAACTAACCTGTAGTAAGATATTAGAACACATAGGGAAACCATAGCATGACTAATGAATAACAGGAGACCACAGGCCTCAATTATATGGGGGGAGGGATGCAGGCTCTGCAGCACGAAGCACAGAGACGGTGTTCGCAGCCAGAGACAAGGGGGGGTGGAAAGATCCTGGGGCAGTGAGCCACCTGTTGTAATGATGCCCGCTCCCGGGGAGACGGTTCAAGCCCGGCGTCCCCGAAAGTGGACATCCAGTCCCCAAGGAAGGACCCAGCAATCCCATATAGGCGCCCTTTGGACAGTGTCCTGGCGCCTATGGCGCCAGGCTCAATATGGGAATGCTTGGGTGCACTTACCTGATGCAGACCATGCTGCAGGATCACGGCCTCCTTGAGGCCTGAAAGGAACTACTTTACCTGTGGGACTAATTTACCATCCGGGCGTGGTCGGGGAAGGATACATACCTGATTGGAGGAAGGATACATACCTGGAACTTCTTCCAAGGCTATTTAAACCCCACCCGAACAGCCACACGTGCTTCGCGTTGTTCTGCATCTAGCAGCTGGACGCTCACCGTGTCTGCTCCTGCATCCTGACTTCTGCCACGCCTACCAGCATCCTGGATCACCTGCAAAGGAAGAGAAGAAGAGAACAGAAGAAGGAAAAGTCCTTACCTGCTACATCCACATCCCGGAGACATCTCGCCGACAAACCTGAAAAGGAAGACTTTAATTTAAAAGCTCATCGCGTCGATCGCTGCAGCGCCGCATTCCACTCACCTTTACAGGGAGCCTCCATGTTCAGCAGCGATCATCCGGATTCGCAGTCACGCCCCAGCGCCTAGGGAGAAAAACACCAGAACAAAAGGTGAGAGAGAGAAGGGAATAAGGAAAGCTAAATCTCCATCTTAAGACTTACCTGTTGATTCATTCCCTCTTCAATTCGGGTCCGCGCCGCATCCTGGCATTTCCGGACCCCGGCCCCTAAGGGGAAAAAAGAGACATCAGCGTTAATGAGCGAATGAAAAGACATTACCAAAAAACGCTCATTAAAGACTTACCTGATTTCTACAAGGATTTCACCTCTCATCTCGGGTCGGTGCCTGTTCCCCGGCATTCCGTACCCCGGCCCCTATGGGGAAAAAGACACTAGCATTAGTACATTAATGCATGGACACAAGGGGAACCTCTTATCAAAAAACTTACCTGGAAGCCAAGCAAGTTTGGTTCTCACCAATCCGAAAATCCAATGAAGTAACTGGATACCAACGCGCCCCTGCATCAGAAGCAGGATGGAGAGCTCGTCCTTCCAGACCCTAAGGTGAGACGCTACGAGAAATCACAGAAGGGTTTCAAGGAGGGTGAGAGGGGAAAGTGGGAGGCCGATTGCATTACCCTGCAGACAGTTAATCCCCTATTTTCGCCTACAGAAGGATACTTCTGCGAGCCAGACAAGCCAGATTTGGGGGCCCGGTCCAGTCCGTCTTCCGAACCCTGCGCATCACCTTAGAAGAGGTCACAGCAGCGCGAACCAGGCCAGCGCCTCCGTGGGAGTCAGGTGAGCGTAACACCTGTGAAAATTCAGAATAAAATCCTCATAATTGCAGACAGAAAGGCTTTGTTTTGCGGTCTTCGCACACGTGACCCAGCAGAACCGAACAATGGTTATTTACTCATGGTGAGAAGAGAAGCGGTTCCCAGAGAAGCAGACAAGATTGCTCTCTCAGGCTAGGTGATCACACCAGTGGCAACAATGGGAACGCATAGCTCATTACCTTGAAAAGTTACACCGAGTGCTGTGAACAGAACAGGGTTTCAGGCCTGTAGGGACCCATTTAACAAATCAAGACGCTCTTATCATGGGGTGGTGTAGAATTTTGCACGGGCCAATTTTCTTTGTGCGACCCTGCAACTTAGTAATAGATCGTTTTGTGGGCAAAGTTTCAGGCGAAGCCACTTGAAATGGGTAGACCAGTGGGAATCCAAATGGATATGGGTTCCATAGGTAGTAGACCCGAGCTAACCAATTGGGGGCTCGTGTAAGTTTTGGGGATGGTATTGATGTTTGTAATGTCACCTAGGTACAAAACGAGGTGACTCATGCTCAGAAGCTGCAGTTGCTGGAGATTTGTGATTTCCTGTATGATCCCTGTCTATTGGAAAATAAAGGACATGAAACTTTGCCCAATGGTCGAGTCTTCCGTTATTGCCAGGGCAGGCTCTAAGGGGCCCTAGTTACTCTGCCGATTTATGATATTGTTTAAACGAACACCCCAGTCCTCTGGTATACTTCACCTGATCTTTGTAGTGGTAGCCCTCTGAGGCTCTCTTCCTCGTCTCAGTACCAGAATGGTGTGGTAGTATGTTCGTGTGTATGCTTCCTATGTTGGTGTGTATGCTTCCTAGTCATCTCTTCCTCATCCCAGTACTAGAAGGGCATGACAGACAAAATAAGGGGAGCTGGTTTACAATAACCCATAAAGGTTAGAGAAGGATTGGGGGGGTTATTAGGAAAAAGGGATCCCCAAGGGCCTCCCACTGCAAGTCCCCAAGGACCCACCACCCAAGTGATCTCCCTCACTGTCCACCCCCAGGTTCGGGATGCAAAAGCAATGGCCTTGACCGCCTGCGCAGAGGACCCACAGGGCATAGAATACCCTCAGGTTTCTCACACAGCCTGAAGGACATGTCAGTTTACCCATGACAAATGAGCAAAAGCCAGTGTAGAGAAGCTGAAGGCTTCACTGCACTGTAACAAGTTCAGGTCAGATTCAAAAATAAAAGCAAAAAGTTTGGGGGTCCAAAAAAACAGAGGGAAACGTGCTGTAAAGAGAAGTCTTTTCTAACAGTTTCATATTTTTTGCCTGAGGCAGATAATATATGAATAGTCAAATAGCATCCCTCTAAAGACTGACGATGATAAACTTACCTGAATGTAATAAGACATTTGCTCTATATTTTATCAGATTATCAGTATCCTTTGCCAACAAAAATGTATGAAGCAACTAATGACTTAAAGATGTTTAGACAATCCTAACCCAATGAATTTCTTGCAGCGCCTGGCCTAATTCCTCTTGCCTTGCTCCCTGTAGGGGTGTCACGGTATTAGTTTTATGACTGTACGATAACCTTCTTGCCAAATGACGGTATATCATGGTTATCACGGTATAGCAGGTGGAGTTGACTAACCTTAACAAATATTTTCTAAAAGGTCATAAATTGTCAGATTTATCATCACAAACAAAACCAGACACACAGGGCCAGAATTGGGGTATTCAACATACTTTCCACTGAAATGCCACCCCTTGCTTCCACCAAACACAAACACACGTGTGGAGAGGAAGGGGGGGGGAGCCCTGTGGCGACTGGCAAAGCAAACTGAATAGCTTTTCTTAAGTGGTCATTTAGGCTCGGGCCAAAAGGTGTTAAGTAATCACGGACATGTTACCCTTTGGTATGGCAGCAGGGAATACCCACAGAGATTAGTGAATTTCGCAGTGTGACTTATTATATGTAAATTCAATGATAGAACCAGGGAAATCCCCCATTGTCATGTTTAGAGAACATTATCTATTATAAATATATAAACCCCAAAGCCGCCAACCCAAAGTAAACCCTTTTCCTTCTTGACACTGCATCTATTCTTCCTATTGCTAACATATTGATTTTGTGTCAGGCACGTGTGGTTTATGGAATGGCATTAAGAACTGCTCCAACAGAAATTACTTGGCAGACGGCACATCCAACAGTGCAAGACCAAGACTGCGCAGCACTTGCTTACTGCAGCCTTTCCAAATCAGACTGAAAAGCACACTAAACGGTATAAACAATGTGACGGTTATTATTGTTCAATTAAGTGGTTCACGGTATCTTTAACGGTATACTGTTACATCCCTAGCTCCCTGGAGCAGCAGGTTCTAATTGTTCATATTTTGATCAAAGCAGTTTAAATATTCATGTGGCTCTGTGGCTAGGAAAATATATATGTGTTGTTTTAGAGATTCAGTACCACCAGATCTTGCTTTGCAGACCCAACAAATTTGATTAAATGACTATATTTCAACCTTTCAAACTATTGAAGTAATTTTCATGTGGTACCTAGAAAGTTTTAAATGCCCCCAATTTCTGGTTTGATTAAATGTCAAGAGACCTTTTCCTAGCCGCCTGTCAAACCTATTGGTTTATTTTGTATCCTAAATAAGGAATTACTTTCTAGAAATTGCCCTGCATCTTTTTTGAAAAGAGGTCCTACTGTCTAGACTACGGTTACCAGGCATGTACCTTCAAACATGTTTAGGTATCACCCCATCACTGCGCATACTTTTATAGCACATACGAAAATGTCGAATTTCAACATCCCCATTTCACCTCATATATATGTGGGGGGAGGAAATAAAAAATGTGGGGGTTCTTCGGGGGGGCCTCATCCCACATATATATATATATATGAGGTGAAACGGGGAAATAAAACAAAAGGATATTTTCGTATGCGCAGTAATCACATAGATCCCATTTTTATACATTCAGGAATTTGCTAGGCATCCAGTGGGAAGAATGATGGGGAAGAAACAGGATTAACCAAATGCTTTTCCATTTGCTGCCATGATCAACAGGAGGAAAACCATTAAATCCACTGCACATCCATGTAATCATATATATACCAAAAGAGAAGGTGAATGGTATGGAAATTTGCAGATGACGAAGATCTGGCATTCGAATGAGCCCAGCAGGAGGATAAACATAAATGAGGTGTGATTTCTAAATGCTAGCAGCAGAGCCTTGGAGGTAGTACAAACTAAAGTTTAATACACCTGGCTTTTTAAAAAAATAATCAAATTAAGGATGTTGGAGAAAAAAAAGGGGCTGGTTTATCATGTAATGAGTGGTCTTAAGGTTCCCAAATCAGAGGAGGGATCTAGTAGTAACCTAGTCTGGTGGCCTTAAGTGGCTAACCAAGGTGATGAAAGCAATAACGTCTTCATATGCAACCCTGTTGCAAAATACCTGTATTTGCTTTATTTTATCTTGCCTGGGTGCAGACTTTTTCCCGATAAGCTCTGAATGCACAGATCAACTGACATGCACATCTTGGTGTTTACGCTTGAGGACTTTATGTTCTCGATGACAGGGTACACACTATGCATTCTGTTATATTCAAAGGTAGTTGCATCAGGTGTGACACAAGGCAATCAATGTCTCACAGCTATCAAACATTGGATGTCTTCCCACTTTCTCTCCCTTAACACTGACAAGACTAAAGTATTATTATTTCCTGCCAATACACGTCCTCCTCCCTCTCCCCCTCCTTCTAACCTCTTTCCCCCTACCAATCTTCCCTTCTCTTCCTCTGCCCACAATCTTGGCCTCCACTTTGACTCAAACCTCTCACTTACTCTCCACATTTCTCTTACCTCCTGTGCCTGTCGCTATCACCTCTTCAATGTTCGTAAAATCCGATCTTCCCTTACCTTCCACGCTACCAAACTATTTCATCCCTTATCTTTTCCCATCTATTTTACTGTTCTGCTCTCTGCTTTGGCATCCCTGCCTCTCAACTTGCCCCCCTCAAATCTCTCTATCACTCTGCTATCCGTACTCTTTGCTCATGACTCCATCTCCTCTTTGCTTTCCTCTCTTGGTTGGCTTCCCTTTCATTCTCAACTTAAATTCAACTTTCTCTGCCTCATTTTTAAATCTCTTCATGACCTTGCCCCCCTACCTTTCCTCCCTCCTCTCTTTCTACACCCCCTCTCGCGCCTCCTCCCCCTTTCTGCCGACCTCTTCCTCCTCACTGTTCCACCATCACCTTGCGCTTCTTCCCGCTTCTGATCCTTTCAACTCCTCGCCCTTCTTCATTGGAACTCTCTACCTCTGCTTATCCGCTCCATTTCCTCTTACCTCTCCTTCCGCTCCTCCTTAAAATCTCATCTCCTTCATCCTCCCTCCTGACAGCTCCTTATTTCTTCCTTCTCTCTCTTCCTCTGTTTTTTTTCTAGGTCTTAGCTCTCAGTAAATTGTTCTGCATACTGTTCTCAATTGTTTGACTCTAGTTTGTTACTCATGCTTCTAATGTAATTTTGTTATATTGTAAAGCGCTTTGGCGTATGAATACAAATACAAAATTGATTAAAATCTGTACTCTTCAAGTGTTGTTTCAATTTATTAATTGGCTTTTTAGAAAATATATGACAAGAGACACCCATCAGTCACCTCGTCCTTTCTGGCTCAGCCCCCAACTGCTCACACTTGGAACATTCATTCAAACTCAATCCTGCACACACATTTGCTGCGCCTTGCATGCACACAGCATTCATCAACATTCTACCTTCAGTCAGGATGGCCATCAGTACAGGCAGAACCAGAACACATTGTCTCCTTTTCCCTGACATAATGCACAGGCAAACAGAGGTGGGCCGGGAACCAAAGGCGTCCCTTGAAATGTTTTTCAAAGTGGTCCACATCACACTGTGCAAGCAAATGTAGTGAGCAGGACGAACCCCTCCAAGTAAGGTTTGGGGGAAGGGTCTCAGAATCAAACTTCACCAACCAGAAGAAAATACAGCCAAACATCACACAAAACAAGAGGAAAGGGAGGACAAAAGCTCCTGGCTTAGGCAGATGCAGAGACAAGCGCCATGCACATGCCATGCCATGCACATGCCTACCGCCATTCATGCACTATCATACCATCTATAACCGACACTAGGGGAGAATGGGTGACATTTCTGTCACACTCACACTCCAATTGGGAACTGGAGTACTATCGCCTTTAGCAGTTGACTCCTGACCAAACAAGGATGAGGACCAACAAGGGTCCAACTCACACATTCCTTCACATGAGGAGGAGGAAAACATAGGTACAATTACTCTCAAAATCAAACTCTCACTGTCAGGTTCTTACAGTGCCCTGTGACGATTCACAGAATCTCGTCACTTCTTCCCAGAGGGGACTAGGGAGGTGAGCCCGCTATACAACGTTCCCCCTAGGGGTGGCGGAAAGTGGGACATCACATGGAGAGACTCCCCTCTTGGGGATTGGGACAATTGTTCAGTCCATGAACTCACTAAACCTCTCCTGAGGAGGTAACCACATCAAAGAACCAAAACCTTCCCTCCAAATCAGTCACTATTTGCTACTGCAATATTATCAATAAACAACCTTCAACTACCACTCATACTGTGAAGAAGACGAAGAAGATTAGAAGAACCATGAAGAGTAATCAGTGGTTGGCAGCCAACTCCACTAAGATTAATGAAATAGAACGTGGCATGACGAATATGCCCTGGAAAGAAACAAAGGACTATGTGCCTACGCTGGGGAGGGCTCAATACTTCCCGCATAAAAACCAAGAAAGGACCAATTAAAGATGTTCTCATCTTCAGAGCCTGGGAAGCTCGAATCGAGGCAAAGAAAGCAGTAGAAGGACGCAAAACAGTCTGTTGTCGGACAGATGCACGGAATCTGAAGAGAGACTGGAGATCAACTTGAGTACCGGAAGAAGACCTGGAGGCGGTGGCGTGACCCAGAGAGGGTTGACCGTGTGGTCCTCTTAAGACGCAGAGGCCATACCAGGACACGATCCATGGAGCCGCAAGCTAAAGGAGGGAGCAAGGAAAACCCATGCAGGTTGCGTCAGTCGGGCAAACCTGACCCCCTGAGAAGAACAGTGTGATGCCAGCTTGGTACAAGAGACATAACGGGAACGGCGGGTAAAGGGGCAAGAAGCTAATGAAGAGTACCAACCGACCAATCCTACTTGTCCCAGTATAAGTGGATATTGGAAAGCTAGTGAAGATATTTGCTTGAAGCGAGTTGGAAAGAAAGGAGTGGAAAGGGGCCAACCGCCCCTGTATAACAGAAGGACTATTTGTGGAACTAAACGAACAGACCAGGGAAGGACGCCAGGGATACCAGTAGTAGGGAAACACCAGAGACATTGCTAGATTGGGAAGAAAAGGAAAACCCAGAGTCTCTGGACATCAAAACAAGGAACTGTACCCACAATAGAAAAGGGGGAGCCCTGAAGGGATAAGAGCCCCTTTGAAGAACTAAAGGAATGTATTCAAAATATCACCAGAAGCCATCCCAAGAGAGACTGGTTGGGGCTATAGAAGCCGTCCAGGAGAAGGGAGTAATTCTCCTGGACCCCTCTTTCTTTTGAGCCTTTTTGAATAGCAGTAGGGACAGAACAGGATAGTTTGGGACTGAGGACAGACTTACTTTGGACAATCTTGCTGACTATAAGCACCCTAGTAACTTTTGTGTTAGGTTGGGCAAACACTGTACTATTAGGGCTAGATAGGCTTTCTTAATTATTATTTAAATAAACCTACTTGTGAAAATGCCCCCAGTTACTCTGTCTCCTTCTTCTGTCCTATGTGACGAATCCCAGGGTATCGTCACTGCTTCCATGGGAGGATCCCCTTCCCATGAGGCTGGGGAGGTGAAGCTGCTACCCGATAGTCCCCCTGGGGTGCTACTCAGCGGGAGGATCTCATAAGGAGGGAAACCCCCTATGGGACCAGTGATGACTACTGGGGGAGAACACGGTATCCCCCACATGTCCACCTCTTAACTTCACCTCCACTCTTCATCTCCCTGTTATCCTCCGCCATGTGTTTTTGTAAAGTTCCCCCAACTTCCAATACTGAGATGCGGAAGAGCTGGGATTACTTGTTAAAGTATTGCTGTAAATCAACCAAGACGAAGAAGAGCAAGGTTTTCCAATGGGCGAAGGAATTCATTACTGAGATGAAGGAGAAGCACCGATTGTTTAAAGGCAACCATGAAAACCTGAACACGTAGTCTAGTCTTTTTCACCACCGGATTGGCCTGGCTTAATTCAAATGCGAAGAGGGAAACCGAATAGATACCTTCCTCTTAGCACCGACTGGGAGTTTGGCAGCTGACGTGCAAATCGTGGCAAAAGAGGCAGAATGGAACAAGACAGGACCCGATGGAGAGGTGTGTCCAGGAGTGCTCCAAACTTCACGACAGGAGGCAAAAGCCAGAACTTCCCGCCGGTTCAGGGAGCTGGAACCCCAGAGAAACACTGTCAGACGGCTGGAGCGAGTTGCTTGAGCAACGAGGAGTCGGAAGCAAAACACTGAGGAAGCTAAAGAGTCTGACGCCGGTCCGGAAGGGAAAAATCAAGAAGACAGGTTGGCAGACAAGTGCATAAGGCTGTCAAAGGGGTGAGGACGACACCCAGTTCCTGGGGTAGGCAGAGACACTGTACAGCAAAAGCCACTCACCAGAGGCTCCAGAGACCTGCAGTTGGGAGCCAGGACCAGGCAGATGCCCTTGCTTACAAGCTAATAAGGTACGCAAGTGTGCTAGGAGACGTAGAGAACCATAACAGGTGGTGGCAGGAAGAGGGGAACAAGAAAAACCCTGAAAATAAGGTTTGGGACCCTTTGTTTGAATATACCTGAAGTGTGAAGCCAGAGCCAATAGATGAAAGTACTTGGCAGGAGAATAAACCAAATCTATACCACAGTACTACTGTAGGAAAGCGGGCAAATCTGGGACTCTGACCCAAAACCGAAGACGTCCATGACTGTTCAAACTTCATCGCCACAGTATCTGGAACAAGGGGAAGCCAGATTAACTGTGTACGGAAGAAAGAAACCAGAGAAAAGCAATACAACCCTGGGACAAGTTGTGTGGACAAATAAAATAAAAACACAGCGCTTGGCAGGATATTGCACCAGGCAGGCTGGGAAATGATGAGAAGTTGGTGAACTTTGTGTTGTGAGAAGTCAGGTACTGTCAAGAGAACGGTGAGTCATTCTCTTGAATTTGTGAGAAAGGACCAGGGGAAGATCCATACCCCCTGGCATTGTGAACTACGCAAAGCATGAGAAAGGCCAGAGGAAGAGATATTCCTCTAGATATAGAGAACTTTGTTTTATGTCAGTGTGAAAGCTTGAGAAAGCCAAGAAAGGAGAGGCATCTTGGCCTTGGTGACTATGGTGCCGAGGGTAATCAATGGCTCATACTGTCTTTTTTTATTTTACTTTCTGTCCGGGCACTTATAGTTTTGTGGCTGGTACCGGACTGCAGAGTGAAACGCATACAATCAGGACTAGAGAAACTGCACTCTCACCCAACATGCGCCACATTGAGAGGTTGGAGTTCAAAAATGCCTTTTTGTGTGGGTCCAAATATTTTGTGAGTAATCGTGGTTTGCAGACCAGACCCCCCTCCCCCACCAGTGTTGGTAAGACTTTCCGAAAATGTTGTACATCTTTTAAACTGTATGTTTTTCTTCGTCACGCACTTGCAGCCAGGCCTCGTACTTTTTCTTTTTCTACAGCCCTTTGTGGAAAACGAGCCCAAGTTGTGCAACTAATATACACTAATGACAGCAAAAAGCAGCGTCGGGATGCTAACATGGTCGTACTAATAAACAAGAGATACAGCAAGTCGGCAACGGGTAAGGTGGGGTCTTGGGATGTAGCTGTACAGGGCAACTACACTGTGCATAAGGGGGAAAAGGCTTTTCTATGGTATGTTGGAAAAACCAGAAAACAGTAACCGTGGTTAAAGCTCCGGACAATACGAGTCATGTCTACGCGGAGAATTTCAGGTTCCGCAGCAGCGTCCATGTTCCAAGACTAAAAACCCAAGAGAGAGACAAGCTAGGAGCGTCGGTCTGGTATAAGAATACGTATACAGCAAATTGGAGAGTAAACAACAGGCAACTTACCCCTGGCAGCGCACAGTCAATAGTGGCTGGCTACAGTCTCTATCCAGTGCAGGACTTCCCGGCAGATCGGTGTGAGCACAAGCATGTAGCCCATGAGCGGGGGACGGGGAGGGCGAGGGGGAGAGAATCGTTCATTTTCATTCGTTTCACAATTAAGCTAACCTTCTTAGGCAACCTCGTAGAACTGCATTCCGAAGAAAAAGTACATGTATCTCTACACTTACAGAGAGTCTATGTGTATGTCTACTGACTGTAAAAAATAGTTACAGCATCCCTCCCGTCACCCCTACTGATCACAGGCACAATGGTGCAGCCCCAGGACAAAAAACGGAATTCTGCAAAACTGCAGCTGTTTAACACTTTCAGAGGCGGTCCGTGCAATCCAGATGTCACAAAAGATGATTTGGCCACCGAATGAATGTAATAAAAGAACAAAAAGAATTAGTAGTAGAAGATTAAACAGTGCATGTTTCTACGGCATTGTGTGTTTGAAACGACGTGTTGAGATACTGTAAATCTCTCTCCAGCAGCCCCCTGCCCCCTTCGCCCTCCTCTCTCCACCCTAAATTGTACTATGTATCCCTCCTTCCTGTCTGAACATGTTTAACTACCTCCCCCAATTTGTCTGGCCTTTTGACGTCTGCTTGTAGACCCCATTTGCTTACTTCAAAAACGCACGTAACGTACGTAGCTACCCACCCTCCTTCCTTTTCCTTGCACAGATACTGCACATGATATGCAGATTTACATTTGAGCGCTCATGTTTTTTATTTACGATAGATGTTTCAACTGCCCCCCGTAACGGATTTTGCTGTAAACACATATTTATGAAATTACCTAGACTCTATTTGTAGCTCTTCTGTTCGGTTTTCGTAATTCATTCAGACAAATGCCCGTGAAATCGGCTTTTCAAAACTGCAAAAAAACATACTTTCAAGTGAAAAACATTCCCATATGATGTGTCGACCATATATGTAAAGCTCTCAAATGGCGCTCTTGTAGCGTTTCACGCTTTTATTTAAAATAACACATTTTCATATTTTTTGATTTTTACAATATATGTGCGTTTTTTAAACCTACATTAATACTAATAAAAACACGATCCTGCTCTGCCCCACCAAAATGATCCTCATTTACAACTTCATTTAAATTACATCACAAATGTGGCCAACGGTCGGTGGACCCTCACTATAAAACTAAGAGTATGAGGTGTTAATGTCTATGTAGTGGCTAGTGGTATTTACTGAACAATTTTGCACATGCAGATGGTTGTACCGTTATTTATTTTCATTACAGCATTGATCCATATCATTACATGTCTATAATGTTCTTTCCTGTCAGTTAACATTAACATTATCTGTCAGTTTCCCTGGAGAGGAGTGCAGAGTGTCTGTTCTCTCAGTGCCCCTCTTGCTATGCCATTTCCTTTCACGTGAGCCTGGCACCTGTGCCATCAGTGTTTTTGTGAGATCTCGCTTGAATTGCAAGGGGCCACGAGCAGGGACGTCATTTCACCAAAATGCCAGGGGTAGCGGAAGTGACATTACACGACCCTTGACCCCCTGATGACATCACAGGAAGTGATGTCATTTGCCCCCGCCCCAAAGCGATATCGCGGGAAGCGATGCAACACAACCTTTCACCCATTGACAAAACAGGAAGTGGCATCACATAGCATTGTACACTACGAAAAATATTGTTACGATATCACAATAATGTGATGTACATTTTATACCTGAATGGATCGCCATATGTATCGTTAAGAACAGTGTGTATAGGCCCATATTACAAAATTACTGTGATTGCAAGCAGACGTCCATGACCAAATGATAACGATGTGTTATTATATAGCACTTAAGCTTAAGCGCTTTACATATAAGAAATATACACCCAATATCACCCAACCTGTGTTGGTACCCATTTATCGACATCAGAAGGATGAAAGGATGATTTGACGCATTTGAGAATAGACTAAATCAGTGACTCACCCCCTGAAGTGTGCATGAAACAAACCTTTAATGAGTCTAGCAATTATTGTATAGAATTCCAGAAAGACACATTTTTTGTCATTCCTATTCTTTCTTATTTGGGTTCAGTGCTGAAAGTGTTAGACCTGTGGCCCTCATGTTCTTATTTTTCTTCTTTTTTTAAGGGACCTGAACAAGAAAGCCAGCCACTCCAGAATTAAAGAGCCACATGGTGCTGGCCACAGCCCAGGAGCTTGCATTGCAAAAAAAAAAAAAAAAAAATTTTTTTTTTTTTTTAGAGGTCGCAAGGGAGACCCCAGAGGTCGCAAGGGAGACCTCAGAGGTCGCACTTGCGACCTCTGGCGACCCCCAAATGACGTCCCTGGCCACGAGACCACGTACTCCACATACCTCATTTTCTTGAAAAGAGTGATCTGGGTCACCCCATCACAAAATTGTTATATTTGGATGGCTTCTTTTTGTGAGCACGGGATGAGCGTGACCACTTGCCCCAGATCTCAATGTGACTTCACTCTTGGCTATCCGTGCTCACAACATCCTCTTGTTCTTGTGACAGGTTTATTTGGGCATCTTCCCTTGAATCATCTTCAGTTCTCCTCTTGACTTGCTCGTAACTTCTTGGAAGGATCAAACCTGGATCCTGTGACTCTGTCCTTGTGAGGCATTTTTATTTTCACAGTCTCCCTCTTCTCTTTTCTTCTAGTTCTTTGCACTTTTCTGTGTTTGTTGTACCATGCCTTCATACTGACTTTATTCTTTTGAATTCTCCATACAATGCTGGCATTCTGGACAGCCATGGAGGTACATGCATGGATGCTGATCTCTTTCCTTTTTGCATATGGAAGGGTGATATGAACGTGATGACATTGGGAGTTAGTCTGTGTGCTGTTATTGCTTCCATGACGGTATTAGGGTTCATACTCAAAGCTGTGGCCAGTTGGATTGCTCGTTTTATGAATTTATTTGCACTCTCCACTAATCCATTTGCTTATGGGGGATATAGAACAGCTTTAATTGTTTGATATTGTGCATGTCCACGAACTTGGTCATTTCTGAAGACGTAAGTTGGACTCCATTGTCGTTTACCATTTATTTGGGCAACCTTCCCATTGGAACAACGTTTTTAGAGTATCAATCACTGTTTTCGTTGTTATGTCAAACACAAATATTGCTTCTGTCCATTTGGATACATAATGAACTATTACAATGCATTATCTGGGATCTGGCAAAACTATGCAAACCTCTTTGGGTCCTTATTTATCTTCACTAAGTAATTCAATTATTACTACCACCATGTATTTATACCAGTTATTCGTTGAAACTAGTATGCAATCCTTGTCATCGTATGGCAACAACATATAAATGCTGCTCTGCTCAAATTTGGAAGTTTCAATGAATGTAGTTGAGTTGTATTTGTTTAAGTGGCCCAGTAGTTGGTCGTTCTTCCCATGTCTGGCCTACATGTGTTACATTAAAATAAATGTATGCCATTTTATGTATACTAGTTGCCACTAGTTGAATCCTGCGGATCCCCCATTAAAATCCTGCCTAGAGTATCCTTCTAGGTGGTCAGGAGAGAGCAGAAGCTTCCTGATCCCAATCCTGGGGGTCGTGTACTGCAGGAGGATCACCTTGGTGGAGACCAGACTCAGGGAGGTGGGGAGATTGCACACAGTGAGACACTGTATTTTTCCTTGAAGGGGAAAACTGTTGACCCAGACTTAGAGGAGGAATTGGCTTACGGGTGAAAGGGCAAAGTCTGAAGGAGCGACTTCACTTTGTGTTGAACACAGCGAACCAATCTTTTATACCCCCAAGTTCCCATGCCCCCCACAATATGAAAGGTATGCCAACAGGAACAGTGAACATGTGACTTTTCCTACCTCTTCTGCATCTCAAAGGGTTAACTCTTATAATTCCTCTCTTCATAATATCATGGGAAGAAAATCCATCTTAAACCCTTTTAAAGAATTAGAGAAAGTGAAGTATCCCAAAATAAACTGCAAGTCCCGCAATCCCTCAGGGACTGTGAAGAAGAAGAGGGACGAAGAGGCATGCAGGAGTTCAAGTCAGAAAGGCAAGCCTAAAGCCTTTTGGCAAGGCCAGGAAATTATTCCTAAGGGCCTGTACCTGAAACCAATCAGCCCACCTGATGGGCATAAAAGGATGCAACAGGGAGGAGCGGTAGAAAGAAGCTGGAGCAGGAGCTGGAAGGACGGCAGTAGCAGAAGTAGAAAAAGAAGAGCCCAAGGATGGCAGTTCACAAGGAACTGTGACCACAGAAGGGATGCCGGAGCAGAGAAAGGGCAGATTTCACCTGCAGGCTCTGAGATTGTCCTGTGCTCACAAATTATTTTTGACTGTTTCAGTATTGGAAGGGACTGGACACAACGGGCAGTCTTTCCAGGTGTGCCTAATTGCTGTGAATGCATAGCTGAAGTTGTGCATTCTCACAAGGCCTCTGCGCAGAAGCAAGTCGAGGGAAAATGGAGAGTATGAGACTCTCCCTTGATGAGGCCAGATCGGAGGCACCCGTGCACCAGAGACGTTTGGGTCCCAAGAGTGCCCGTAGCAGTAGCAGGAGAAGAAACCAAGCCGGGGAGTAGCAGCAGCCCGCAGTTGCTGTAATTGGGGTTGGAAAACAGAAACACCTTGCCAGTAACTGTAGCCAGCTTTAACTGCACCTGTGCATACATCTAAGCAAGTAGAAGTTAATTGAAGAAGTGGGAAGTCTTTCTGAGAGGAGAAATGTAGCACGCGCTTATGTAAAATGCTTGCATGTAACGAAAGCCTTTCTTTTCCCTAATATCTGAAATTCCTTGTTACTGAGTGGTCACGTGGCTCTTGTTAACACAGAGAATGTTGCTGGTAGCTTAATTGAAGTAATACTGACTTTCCCGAAGGGTTGCAAGCACCGTTTAAAGAGGCCGCACATGAGACATTGTTTCCTGATACTTTGGAAGCTGAATGCTGACCGAAAGGTGGGAACGCGTTTCTCTTTGAATTGACAGTTTATGAGTAAAACGAAATCGTGTGTGCCTAATTTTGTTTTCAGTAAGAAGTCCACATCTTGCAACATATCAAAGGCTGAAGCAGAAGTTGTAGACGTGGTTGAAGCTGAAGCAAGAATACATATTACCCAAGCCCATAGAGTGAACTCTATAAAAGTGCATCCTGCTCGATTAAGAACTATACACCAGTGTTCTGAAGTTGTTGAATTTATTGTGTTAACCAAGATTCCTCTAAATTAAATGTGACAATATCATCCAAAGCTAGAGGAGTGGCGCAACAGCTTTTGGGTAACCATTGGAAGAAAGGTGTATATGAAGCTGGGGAAGAGAGCTGGGTACTTGTTAAAAGAAGCTGTTTTAAAATCTGCATGGCTGAGACTATTTGAAAGGAGAAGGAGTGGTCTAAAAGCTAAAAGCACATTTTGCAGTAGCTGCATGATGGGCAAAGAGGCTGTCCTTTCTTGCCATACAACAGAGAAGAGTGCCTTGCCAACCTGTAGAGGTCGAAGAAGTCTTGTTGAAGCTGCCTAATGTAGAAGTTGCAGCCGTAGCAGCAAACTTGCCTAAATCAGAAGTCGTAGTAGCAGCAGTAGAACTGTGGTTGTCAATATTCTTGTCAGAATTGTAATAGCTGGAAGAAGTAGAAGCTGATGCCAACTGTGGGCCAAGGGAGCCTGCTCTCACAGTTTTCTAAGCACAAGGAAGTTGCTGAAGAAAGAGGAAACCTTAAGCAGAAGCATCCTGACAAACTGTATGAATGACGCCGCAGAAGTTGAAAGCGGAAACGTTGATGCAAGCATAAGTGGTACTTTTGTCTTCAACTTTACCTATTCTTTCCTGGAAGGAATTCATCCAGGAAACCCTATTGGTGCTATTATTTCCTTGTGGAACTGTAGAAGGAGAATGTTTTCATCACACAAAGAAGCGACTTTGCCAGGGGATTTCTCTGTGTGTGAACTTTTGTTTCTTTGGAACTCTTCAAGACTTTGGTTAAGACTTTTTGTTCCTTGGGGGAAATTGACTTTGGGACATTCCTGGGGGAGCAAGATCTCTAAGACACTGGGTATTTGGTAACCTTTCATTTTGGTTGTTTTCGTGTTGCTTTTAATGTTTCTGTTATTTAGTGTGAGGGTTAGTTTTGTGAATGCTAGGAGGCTTTCCCTTAAATCTTAGAATAGGCAGGGAATCTCCTGGTAGAGTAGGTTTAGTTAGGGTTTATTTTATAATTTTATGTACAATAAAATGTAAAGTCCTGAGAAAACTAAACACAGTCGTCAGTCTCACATTACTGACCCCTCACAATTGCCACTGTTATAGGCAGGTCGTTTTCAAAGACCTTTGGCATTGGCACTGTTAAAGGCACATTTATTTAATTTCATTTATTAATAATATACAGCTAACAAAAGTAAAGTTTTAATACACTCCATTTATATTCATTAAAATACATAGAAATTGAAATCCCACGAACAGCATCCAGCCAGTAAAATACTTCACAAGTTAAAAATACTTAAGATACTTTTGATTTGCATCCAACATTTTAAAGGTACATTTAGCATTGTGAAAAGCGGCATTGCTATGCATTATTGTAAGCAGGATTTCCCCTAGCTTTTCTTTGCACAGTCAAAAGCACTTTGACACTGGCACTGCTAAAGGCACTTAGGCATTATTAAAAACGACATAGCTATAAGCATTGTTTGCAATACTGTGAACAGTATTTTGCCTGCACTAGTAAGAGCATTTTGTTCATGCTGTAAATTATAGCGTTGTGATTGCATTTACAAATATTTTATGCTGTCAAATGTTAATTATGTTTTTCATGAGCATGTGTATTGTTTATATGTGTTGATCATATGATGTAATTGTACTGTATGGATTAGCTCTCATTTTTATTTGTGTAAGTAAGGTGATTTACTTGCACTTTAAAAGACCAGTCTACATTAAATGTGATTAAATGATGTATATGATTAATTCTTACATACAAGAAGGGTCGCCTGGATGACGCTTGCAGTAAAACCATAGAGACTGAGCAGGCCGGCCAAACCTATGTACTGTATCAGATCAACAGAGGTAAGCAAACGCCTTGAGAATATTAATGGTTACCTACATATGGCACCCACAGGACTTTGACAATAAGCCTTACTAAGGGAATTAATTAAGACAACAGTAATATTTAAAGATACCGTTATATCAAGAGACGAAAGACAGCTGAACATAAATAGAGAGACGGTTTTGTTGATATATTGTCCGTCTATCTTTACCATAGGTAATCAACCTCCACCCAGCGCTATTAGGATTTACCCCATAGCAGCAATAGATACCCTGCAGCGCACCAGAGAAGGTGAGTGAAGATACAATGTACTTGAACTGTATGAGCAAAGCAGAGACAGAACGACATTGTACAACGGCCCCTGTTCTACTCTTTATCCTAGTGCATCCCGAAGTGAAGGAAGCGAACACTGTATAACATTCTTATAACAGAAGAAAGTAGCTCTGGATAAATACAGGTGGGTAGCTTGCACTAAGTGCATATTTTTAAAGGAGATTAAAACAAGAAAAGAGTGGACTCGAAAGGAACGAGTAATCAAGAGATTAATAGGGGGCATATAAAGCACATTTGTTTTGCTTTTCAGACAGATTGACATGGATTAGAATTCTACATAGGAGTCCATCCATGTGCATACTGGCCGTGCCCACAGTCCGACTCAGGTAATTCTACCCTTTGTGTGGTCTAGGGTCTGTTTTCAGAACCCATACAGATAAACAGCATTAATAGCTACTTCTGTTTGTTTTTATTGACAGCTCAAGAAGCACGATAAACTAAAGAAAATTCACAGAAGGAAAAGGGATACAGAGATAGAATCCCCTAACAGACTATTGACATTTAGATTGAAATCTTCTGAAGAATGTTCACTATTAATAGACAAAGAACAGAAACATGTTGAGTGTAATCCTTTGTAGCTAAACATTGGTAATAAGAGTGTCTATTAGGACACAAGGGCAAATTCATAAACTTGAAAGGGAGGTTCAAATTAATATCTACCCCATTAGAAGAACCACTCTACAGAGAAGAGTTAATCTTGGATGATTAGAAATGGTCACTAACTATTTTTGTAATTGTTGTAATACATTTTATTAACTGTGTTACTCCTGATCAATACTGTTTGATATGTTTGAATAGAGTTTTAAATAATATGTCTTAACTTTAAATACATTTTCAATTTTTTATCAATGAATTGTAACCACCAATTATTGCAAATCTTGAACTGTCATTTTCTCACTACCTCACTGCTTTAAATTAAACGTATATCCCCGGATAGAGGTAGTGACAGCACGTTTATATACTAAACAGGTGCACCCCGGGATTCCTCCATATACATAGTATGAGTAATTCTTTTCCATGATTGCATTGAGAGACAGCCCATGTTTGCATTTTACGATGGTGATAGTAATAATTGAGTAGCAAAGTGAAGATAAATAATGGTCATACAGAGGTTTGTGTAGTTTGGTTAGTGTACTTTCCCTGCTATTTGTGAGTTTACAGGGATCCCTAGTGTGTCTTTTATACCTGTGTTCTGGCTGCATGGTTTCCAATATTAAACCAGCCCAATCTTTTCCCACACTCCCGTGGGAATTTCTGTGAGGAGTAACAGGGCTTGCCTTACCTTAAGTCACTTATTGCTGTTTATGAATTTGTGATTTCTCTCAAGTGCAGTCTCTACATCATTAGCCACGCACGGCCACCAGCAAGAATCTCTAATTCTCCTTCTAGTCGTGTTAGTGCCTATATGACCTGAATGAGCTTGTTAAATTATGATGGTTCTCAACGTTTGTGGACGTATCACTTTGTCGTTTTAAAATCACAACCCATTTTCTTAATAGAGATCATCACATATTTTCCAAAAGGTTTGTATGCTCTCCAGTGCATCTCTTTCTTCTGGCCATTTGTTCCTTATCCAATCATGCTGGGAATGCTTGCATCCTGTGCTTTTTCCTTGATCCAATGTTGTTCGCTCATTTCAAGGAATTCTCTCCCTCCTATGTCTTCCACAGAGGCACCTACACATTCATCCTTTCGATTGTGTGCTCTTCTTTCTCTATTAGGCGCAATCTGGGCATGACCTCTGCTTAAGAGTTTTCCTATCCTGGAATGTCAAAGATATTGTATGTTTATTCCTGCAATTTTGCCTCAATGCGTGCTAAACATGGCATAAAGATTGTTGTGCCTCCCGGACTCAGCATGTGTATCAACAGTTTGCAATCTGTTACTAGATGAAACGCTGTTTCTCAAAAACAGCGTTTTTGATGTACGTCCGAAAATATTCTACAGCCCATGCAAGGCCCATATCTCTTTATCAATGGTCGAATGCAGCTTTCTGTACCTATGACTCTGACAATGCTTCGGATACAAATGCAATTACATGTTCAACTTCTCCTTTCTTTTGTGTTAACATAGCTCCGATACCATGTGTGCTGGCATCTGTGGTGATGTATGCTTTCCATTATGGATGAAAGGTTTTAAAGCTTTTAAGCATGATGCTTCTACTATCATTCTCTTTTCTGCTTCCAAGTACCTTTTCTACGCTTTGGTCTATTTGTAATCCACACCTTTCTTAAGCAGGTTTCTGATCTTTGCAGTCCTTTCCAAGAACTGCGGCACATACTTGGTATACTATTCGTCAAGCCCCAAGAATGACCTTGGTTCCTGCTTGCTACTGGGAGCTGGGGCATCTACTATGGCCTGCAAGAGATTTCCTTTTCGCTTAATGCCATTTGACAATATTGTGTATCCCAGATATTCGACTTCTTGTGTTCTGATTTTTCAGTTTTCATGCCTAAATTTGACTCCTGCGCCCAGTAGCTTTTTCTGCACCTCTCTAAGAACTCTGGTGTGTCTTTGTATGTCTATTGCATACTAATATGTAATTTTGGAAGTAACACACATTACTCATTTTATTGAACAGGGTTTCCATCATTCTCTGAAACCACAGGGAGCAGATGGTAACCCAAATGGCATGCTTGTGAATTGATAGGTGCCAAAGGAGGTGATAAAAGATGTGAGAGGCCTTGACAATGTGCATAGTTAAATTTGGTGTTCTGCTTCTCTCATGCCTAGTGTTGAGAAGTATTTGGCTTATTTCATCATCAGAAAGAGTTTGTTTATGCTGTTTATACACAATTCTTGGTTCCAATTAAACTCTTTATTGGTTTTTAAATACAACCATTTAACAACAAAGCAGGCATACATACAATCCAACAAACAGTAGGCGAGTACATCATATAGCATATTCTAACGGTACAGAGCACCTTCAGGGTCCATTGTGCCATTTTATGCGGGTACAATCTCAAGTAAGTCTAGGATTGTTCTCACAGGTGGGGGGGGACTGTCCCCTATTGTCATTTCCGGTAATTTGATGGCCAAGATGGTCTTGTTTCAGCATTGTTTTCAGGGGATGTTTCTGCTCTAGCCTGTATCACCAGAGTCCCACAAGCCAATTTAGTCCTCACTGGGGTAGAACATTGTTTGTACTAGTGCGTTCCAGGCTTCCAACCCAACAGTGTTCTCATGCAGACCACTTTGCTGTGCCCTGTGCCATACTGCCGATTCGGCCAGCGACCAGCATCTTAAGTCTGTCCACCACGCTTCTATCTTTGGACCTGTTTCGGATTTCCAGGCTATTGCAATCCCGCCTTTTGCCAGGATGTACATTAGGTCTTTCATTTTGGCAAGGTGCTCCTGCTGTCTATTGCCTCTTGGAAATAGCCCCAGTAAGTAGGATTCTGGTGGCCCTGCTTGTAGTTGGATGTCATACTCAATTGCTCTTTGTTTGATCTCCCCCCAGAAGTTCTCAATCACTGGGCAGGACCAGAACACACGTAGCATGTTAGCATCTGGCCAGCCGCATCTTTGACATGTCTGCTTTGTAGTGTCCCCCATGTTTGTTAGTCTATCCAGCGTCAAGTATGCTCTTTTTGTTACATATAATTGTGTCCGTTGGACTCTAGCGTTCCTGGAGACTTTTTTAGTATACTGCAGGGCTCTTTCCCACTCCGCATCTGTCAGGTCTCTCTGACTTTGTTCTCCCATGTGCTGCCTCCTGGCAGTGTCTTAGTGTTGCAGTTATGTAGGAGTAGTTCATATAATCTGGACACTGTGTGCTCCCTTCTGCTACGTCCAACCAGTTGTCCAACACTTTGTTAGTTCCCCTCTCCCTTTCTTAGCCCTGGCCATCTTTTGTTCAATGTCTCAGTCATGCTTTTGTATAACACAAATTGGCCCTTATGTATTCCATAGTCCGCCATCCACTCCTGAAACTCCACCCAGCATCCCTCCTTTCTCAGGTCGCCTATGTGAGCAATCCCTTTGCTTTCGCATGTGCCTGCGGAATGTACCCAGCGCTCCTGGTTTGTTATATAAGCCCTGCCAGGGGAACATGTATGGAGCAGGGGTCTCTGGTTTTTAGGATCTTACATGTTCTACTCCACAAGGCAAGACCCAATGAGTGAGGGAGTCTCTTGGCTCGGGACTTTGCTCAACCATAATATGTCTTTTAAGTAGTGTTGGTCCAGTGCTGGTTGCAAGAAAATTGTGTCTTGTGAGGGCTCATCTCCCAGCTAGTGTGCGCCAAACTGTAATTGGCCAGCTAAATTGTATAATTAAAATTGTGGCAGTTTCATTACCCCCAGGTGGTAATCTCTGTGTAGTGTGCTTAAGGCTATTTTGTTCCTGCCTCCCCCCCACAGGAATTCTCTGACGGTCGTGTTCAGTTGTTGGAAGAATTGCTTGGGTATGTTGTATGGTATGTTAGTGAAGTGATATAGTAGGCGGGGAAGCACTATAATTTTCAGCAATGCTGCTCTACAGGGTATCCCTAGGGGCAGCGTTTTCCAGAATGCCATGGAAGTCTTGATTCTCTGGAGCGCCACCAGTGTGTTGTTTCGGTGTGACTCCGCCAGGTCATGGTGTATGTCGATTTCTAAATATCAAAAGGAATTGCACGTCCATTTGAGGCCTAGTTCAGGTAATTTCTCTGTTCTGAGGTCCCTAAGTGCTGCTAGGGGGAACAAGCTGGACTTCTCTCTATTGACCCTTATGCCCGACATATCAGCAAATTCTGCTATGATGTCTAGCAGGTGCGGTAGGTTTTCTTCCAGTTGGTTAACATACAAGAGCATGTCGTCTGCATAGAGGGAGATTAAGTGGCTTGTGTTTTTGATACATATCCTCGCGTCTGCGTACTCTTTCCCAAGAAAAGCTGCCCGAGGTTCTAGGGCAAGGATGTAGAGTATTGACGACAGTGGGCAGCCCTGCTTTGTGCCCCTGTGAATCGCCCATTCCCCCGACATCTGTCTTCCTGTCATGATCCTGGCTTGGGGCTTCTCTTAGATCAGCTTGATCCATCTCAGGAATGAGGGACCTATTCTGAAGTGCACCAGTACCTGCAGTAGCCAGTCCCATTGCAGCAAATCGAAGGCTTTCACTGCGTCCAGGGAGGCTACCGCGCTATCGCCTATGTTGTGGATAATTTGGTCTATGATGTGGTGGAGTCTTCTCAGATTCCACGTTGTGTTGCGGCCTTGTATGTACCCCGTCTGATCTGTGTGTACTAGTACTGTTATGACCTATTTTAATCTATTGGCGAGGGCCGCTGTGAATATCTTGCTGTCTTGGTTTATCATAGAAAGGGGTCTATATGATCCGCAATCCAGTGGTTGCTTCCCTGGTTTGAGGATTGGTATAAAATAGTGATTCTCGCATGGTGTCCGGCAGCGTACCACATTCATATGCCTCTTCATAGACCTCTAAAAGACTGGGAGCTAGCAATTCTCTGTATTCTTTGTAGAACTCTCCCGGGAACCCATGTGGTCCCGGGGATTTAGCCGTAGGGAGGTCCCTTATCACTGCATCTATTTCGTCTAGCGTCAGCGGGTATCTAAGACTGTAGCCTGTTCTTCTGTCAGTCTTTGTAGCTCAATCTGGGCCAGGGCCTCAGGCAAGTTTCTCTCGTCCGCTCATGGTACCGGCGTGCACAAATAATCGTAATATTTGGAGAAAACCTCATTGATGGCTGCCTGTGTTCGATCTATCTCTCCACTTTGGTTCCAGATTGCGCTTATCGCATCTCTTTGGGTCTCACGCTTGGTGAGCCAGGCAAGTAGCCTGCCAGGCTTGTCTCCTTCAGCGTGCAATTTTTGCGGGTATTTCATATCATCTAATTGCCCTAGCCTTTCCCAGGTGGCGGTGCATTTCAGTCTCAGTGCTAGCAATTCCGCTGATTCCGTCCCCGCTAAGCCGGGGACTCTTTCTTCCTTTGCTTTGGCGTTTTCTATGTCTGACAGTTGTGCTATTATTTCTTTCCTTAAGCCTCACATTTTCCCAATAGGTGCCCCAAGTACCACCACTTTAAAGACGTCCCACATGGTACCTGTCCTTTCCACACTTCCCACATTAAGCTGGAAGTATTCCTCCAGTACGTCTGACATGTGGTTTTGGAATTTCCTCTCCTGGTGTGCTTCTGCACGCAGACGCCATGTTGGTACCGGGGTTCTTGTGGCTTCATGCAGCCACGTCGCTAGCAGTGGGGCATGGTATGAGAGGGTTCTCGCTTTGAACTCTATTTCGACAAATTCACCTAGTGTCTCTGTCCTGGTAAACACGTAATCTATTTGTGTATGCTTGCCAGGTGGGGCTGAGAAGTGAGAGTAACCTCTATCCATTCCGTGCTTATCTCTCCAAACATCTGCCAGGCAGAGTTGGTTCAGTAGGGCTCTTAGCGGTTTGGCTGGTGGGGCTGGCTTCTTAAATTTGGCGTCTGACCTGTCTAGTAATGGGTTGAGAGTGCAGTAGAAGTCCCCGCCCCATATGTAAGTCGCTCCTCTGTATAGTATCAATTGGGGCCCCAACGTCCTGAAGAACCCAGTAGCATCTTGGTTTGGGGTGTATGTATTTACCAGGCACACTTTCCTATGTTCAAGTAGGCCATGGCCTATCACCAGCCTACCCTCTTTGTCACTGTTAACTGCAATTAGCTGAAAGGGGACATTGGGAGCTATCCATGTCAGTACCCCTCTGGCATAAGTGCAGTATGTCGAACCATATATCTTACTGCCCCATTTCCTGGCTATCACAGACTGTTTCTCCTTTGACGAATGTGCTACCTGTAGAAATGCGACTTTCACTTTCATCTTATTGAGCCACGCATACAGTTTTAAGCATTTCACATAATTATTGAGTCCCCTCACATTCCATGTAACTATATTTGTGCCTTCCTGGCGTGTCAATGCAGTGTGTCATTGGGCCTGTGTTTTCTCATTGGCCCTTCTACTTGCTTGTTTCCTCATTTGGTGCTTCCCACCCCTTGGATATTGATGTTAACTCCCTTCCTCCTCTGATCCCTGATCTCCGAGCTCTCTCCCCATGTTTCTGCCCGCTGGGCTACCCAGCGTAAATCTTTTCTGTTTTCCTTTCCCCATACTTTCAGGGGCTCTCCCCACCACTCCTCCTCTATACCTGTGGTTTGTGAGTAGCCCCTGATCTGCTCAGTAATCAGGATGCGTCTCCTTGCCACTGCTTCAACTTTCAGCCAACAAACTTCAACTCTAACCATAAACAAACGCCCAGCCCCCCCTTGCTCAGGCATAGCCCCTTTCCCCGCGTCATCCCATGCTGTAGGATGCCACATGCAGCAGCGCAATGCCTTACAACTGGCAAAAGAACTTGGTTAATGTTGCAGCGGTTGTTTGTTCCACAGCAGTCAGGCCGGTTTGCTCCCACTGGCGGGGACCCTCCGTTCCTCCTTCTGCATTTGGCATGTCAGTTCATGTTTCCTTTCTGACAACTGTGTCCAGATAGCAGGCTTGGGTCTCTGTGTGGTGTTCGCCGCTAATGATCACACCTGCATGTTATCATTGCTGCACCTGGCTGTTACTTGGTGTATGCCCTGTTTGTCCATCCAAGTGTGTGCTTCAGCGGTGGTCTCAAAGAAGTAGGATCTACTGTTGATCAGCACTTTTAACTTAGCCGGGAACAGGAGCATATATCTCAAATTCAATTTTCGGAGAGGTTCTTTCATCAGGGCGAACATTTCCCATCGCGTATGGACTAGTACTGTGTAATCTGGGTAAATTGCCAGCTTTGAGGAATGTCTGATGATCGTGACACCTTCTCTGGAGAAAGTGAGGATTCTTTCCCGGTCTTCAAAGTTCATAATCCTGGCTATCATCAGCCTTGGTGGTGCGCCTGGTGGGGGCTTTTTGGTCAGAGATCTATGAGCCCTCTCCACTGTGAAGCCCTGTGATAAGTTGCCGTGTCCAACTTCTTGTATCAGCAGGTTCTCGATGTAATTTGTGGGGTCTCTGTCTTCCTCTCCATCTGGCAAGCTCATTATACAGATGTTATTACATCTGGCTCTGCCTTCCATTTCTTCAGTTCTATGTTCTAGTGTTTGTAGCCTTCCCAGCATATCTGCAATTTGGGATTTTGGCACTGTTAATGCTAATGGTGTTCCGCGGTGCCCATTATGTCTGCCAATGCCCGCAAGTCCTGACATAGTAGACCCACGTCCACTGTTACTGCATCCATCTTCTGTTCCAGTGCAGACTTTAGTGCCGCAATGGCTTCCAGGATGGGGCCCTCCTCTTCGCGATGCATCTGCAGTACCGGAAGTACTGTGCTGCTGTCTGCGGAGGGATGTGGGTCTTGTCCAGCCTTCTGCGCATAGGCATCCATTATTGCCTGTTTGGCCTTGTTACCCCGCAGCTTGTCTGGCATCTTGGCTGTATGTTGCCGCGTCCCTTAAGGCGTTGCAAGGCCCGGCACAAATTGCTGTCAAAATTCTGTGCTATCAAGAGCTACTAGGGGTTTGCTCTTCCCCCTATCCTGTATGTGGTGTCATCTTGTGGTACTGGTCCAAGTGCTAGTTCCCCCGAGCGTTCTCTCTTTGCTGTGTGGTGCTTTTAGTGGTCACACAGTTATCTTGATCACATTCATGGCATGTGCTGCTTCCCACTGCGAAGGCCGTAGTGGGTGGGAGCCGCTTGTGGTATTTTGATGGGCAGGCGTCCGTGGGGTTTTCAGTCTGCGTGGGAGCCCTGGTTGGTATGTCTCTGGTGTAGATTGTTGCCACTGTAAGGCCGGGGGACTCTTCCTGCGGTGTGCCTCCTCAGCGCACAGCAATGTCTGACACCATTAGTGTAGCCGCTGTTTTGATTCTTTAATTTCCTTCTCCCCCAGGGCCTCTGTGGGCTGCTGGGGTGAAGATGTTATCCTCTCAAGCTCTGCCCAGGGTGCGCCTCCTCAGTCCCTCCGCCCCTTGTCTGTCAGTCAACAGGCTGTGCAGGGCTGATGGTTGAGCTGAGGTAGAATTGTGGTCCAACTTTTTGTGTGCCCCAACGCGTACCTCAGGTACGCTCGGGCCCGCACTACTGTCTTTTTTCCAGGGTGTGGATTATTGAGTTATGTTATCAGGGCCCCAATCCCGCCAAGCATGCAGACCTCACCTTCAATTGGCCCAGCGTTTGCAGGTCAGACGGCCCAGCTCTGCCTTTTCCATGCTGTGGGGCGCCGCAGTCTGTCTCCCTGTTGCCTCCCTGCAGGCAGGCTGCTTCCTCCTCCCGCTTTGCAGTGCCACACTTCGCTGCAACGCTGCCTTCTCCTGGACCTCCTCTCACCTACCTAGTCGCCTCCGTCCGAAGTCTCAACCGCACTCCTCTCGTGTCCGGGGCTTCTGGTTCCCCACACCACTGCGTCTCTAGCTCCTGAGGGTATTTCAGCAGCTGCCACACCTCCAGGTCTCTGCGCTGCTTGTCCCTCTCTTCAGTACCTCGGGTCGGCGGTCGGCAGTCGCCAGCTTCTGGTCTCCGCGCAGTTTCCTCACTGTTGGTAGAGCATACTGGGAGCCGCCATCTTGCTCACACGGTCAGCACTCTCGATGTTGCAGGTTTCGGCTTTGTGTTCGCAGATTCTTTATCCAAGCGCCACAGTTATGCTCTTGGGGTTCCCCCAACTTCCGATGCAGGATGTTGGTGTCCACTTGCAGAATCGGAACCAATGAAAGATCTTAAATGTAAGATCAAGCAGGAGCACGCGTTCTGTGCTGCACTGCATGGCTGCTGGCCACACCCCCCAAGTCTATGCATATTCTTAATGTGTTTTTTTATAAGAACCACTGGGCTGAACAACTCTGATGATTCTACTGGTTCAATGGTATCTTCTTTTGTAATTTTCTGAAATTGCTCTTGTAACACTATTCTGGAAGTAGCAGGCACAGGCCTGACACTGTGTTTCACTGGAATTGTTCCAGGCTTTATTTGTATCTTCAGTATATAGTATTTTTTACCACAAGTGATTGGGGGAAGAATATGGGAAACTTGCCTTTTGACACAGGTATTTTTTCACTCTTTATTTATAAAACTTAATCTGAAACATTTGGATCTAGTTTGATGTCTAATTTGGCTTAGTCGTCCCATCCCAGCACTGCTGGCCCTTTTGCCGAAAAGTACACCCTGGTTCTTGTTTTTCTTCCCTTAAATTCAATCAAACATTTTATATAACCTAGTAATTGTATGCTGCCTCCTCCGAATACTTTTGTTTTTTTGTTTGGTGTTGAGTGCCATGACTTCCTGTTTTCCTACCATTTCTTTGTATGTATGTATGGGTACCACAGCCAAGCCTGATCCAAAGTCAACAATTACTCTGGTCTCTCCGCCATCTATCTTTATCACACAATGGGCCTGATTCATGGAACGTTTTCCTATGCGATTTCGCCATTATAAAACACTTCCATGAATCAGGCCCAATGTGTTTTTTCTTTTCTGCGTCTTCCCATGCCCACCATTTGGGGTTGGACTAAGAATTGGTCATCTGTCTTTTCTTCTCACAAATCTACCATTGTTACTTTGTGTCATCTCAATATGCATGCTGCAGCAACATGTCCAACTAATCTATAAGTGGCACACACTTTCCCTCTGGTAGGACATTGTTTCTCATTAGCTAGATGTTCTCTTGTACTGCTGCATCTGTTGCATTTCATTGGTTCTTTCATCCTTTGTTCACTGTCTCTCATCTCGGTCAAAATTCTTGACCCTTCTCGACTTCTTTGAAAGTGAAGCACACATACTTCACTTTTCTGTTTACTTCACAACATTTCTGTTTGTATTAAAGTCATTGCTTCTGCAGGTCCAGCTATTTGGATTGCTTTGTCTAGATTCAGTTCTTTCTCCAGTATGAATATGTCTTGTATTATTTTACTATACACGTGTATAGTGAGCATGTTGCATATCCTGGCTTTCTATGTTGTACCAAATCATAAAACGCGGCCATCTCGTAAATTCCGGTGAAATATAGTAATCTTCATAATTTGCATTGTCTTGCTTGCTTGTATAAAATGTTGTTGTATGTAGCACTGTATTTTCTTGATTGGAGAACTTTTTAACTTTTATCCTTATAACTTCTCTATACACATCATCATCTACTACTCTCTTTGCAGGTTCTGAATTTAATTCTGAAAAGATTCTTTGTCTCTTGAGAAAAACCAGAGGGTGTTCCACTGCCTAAACCCCGGGGATCCCTTACCCAGATGGCCAGGGCACGACCATGGCATTTGGCTCCAGACCCTGGGGATGGTGAAGTGCGGGAGGATCACCTGGGTGAGGGGTCCTCATGGAGTGGGGGAGGAACGCCCGATGGCTAGACATGGTATTCCCCCTTTCCAAATACCCCTGTCCCATCCTATTTTATAGGATATTCCAACTTTCCAGATCCTCCCCCTTTGCTACACAAACACTGAGCCGAGGAAGAGGAGGTCTGAGGCTGAAAGGAGTACCACCCATGCAATAAATTGGACATGTCCCGATAATAAGATCAAGCAGGGTCAGGCACGTGATCTTAATTACAAACACCTGGTACCTATTAGCTCTCCCCACATGGTTAAAAGGTGGAACACTGAGACACACTCTGAGCAAGGCGATGCACGAGAAGGAGCAGTTCTTCCAGGGTGACGACGAACCCGGCGGAGCAGAGTGACAGGCAGAGGGACAGAACCAAGCTACTGAAAAACCTTGTACACCCCGGCGATAGATTGTTACCACCAAAGGGCCTTGAAGGTTGTGCAAGGAAGCCCAGCCAGAGAGAAGAGACAACACTCTTTTGTGTTTCAAGGATACCAGCCACCCTCCCGAGTGAACGGCAGAGTTGGGGAGGTGCAGCTGCAGATGTGGTATCAGCCCTGACTTCAGGATCAAAGCTGCGAAAGACGAAAATGAATTAACACAGCTGGTGAGTTGATGAAAGCAGTGAAAGTCCGGTCTGTGTTAAATGAAACTTGACGGCAACAGTATCCGACGAATGAAGGTTGCGCATGTGCCAATAAAACACAGGAGAAAGCAAAGCATTGTAAAGAACTGTAAATTAAAGATACAAAGTACCAGAGTGGTCTGGCAAAAGAAGATTGCCCAATCGAAAGTCTCTGTGAAATGTCCGATGCTGTATAAGCGGTGGGAAGAGAAAGAAACTGAGATGCAAGATTTGAACTGTTGTTAGGTTTGTTCACGGCAGAGGGAAACCTGAATGTGAGAGATGTCTTTGAACTGTTAGGTTTGATCCCGGCAGAGGGAAACCTGGATGTGAGAGATATCTTTGAACTTTGAAATAAGTACTGTGCTCGAAACTACATTTACCAAGCTGCCTTGGTGCAGGAGAGGAAAAGTGATGTTTGATGGAAGAACGTCAAAGTGGTCATGTCGAGGTAAGAGCAAAAGCCTTGCAGTTTAGAAAGTCTTTGATAGCGGAAGGAAAGTGAAAGGAGGCTTGAGCCCTACGGAGGGAAGCCTATGAAGGTGTGATTGAAGCTGGGGAAAGAAACCCCCACAAATTGTGATTGAAAGCTTTGAGCCCAGCGGAGGGAAACCTGTACTGAATTGTGGTAATCAGAAGGAAACAAACTTTTTTTGAACTATATTACAAGCTAAAAGGTGACCTGGGTAGAGTGAGAGAAAGCCGAGAGGACCGGCGGATAAACTAGCGACTTTTTGTGGAAGGCCAAGTGGGCCCTGGTCCACGAAGCAAACTGCAGCCTTGAGTCCGAAGCCAGAGTGTGTCGCAAGGTCCAAATGTGCCACCTTACCGTGTGCTACAAAACGTGGGGGAGGGAGTTTACTCAGCCATACTGACATTTCTTTTCAACACTGATTTTTTCTATTTTTGCATTACACATTCCCTTTACACATTTATTGTATTAGAAAGAGGGCAGGCATTAGGCTTATTAGTAAAGGCCATTTTATTTTGACTAAGGACTAGGACTGTAATCTTCTTTTTGTTTGATGGTCGAGAATACTCCTATCTTAGTTATAGGGCAAGATAGGAGTTTGCCAACCCCTTTTAAACCATCAATAAGGTTTTCAAACTTGCAAGTCTTGTGTCAGTGCCTCCTTGTGATACCATGCGCCGCTCACACCCTTCACGCCCATTGCATTCAGCAACATCACTTTCTTCCTCCCTTCTGCATATTTTGGTCCCTCCAATGCATCCACATACATGAGAAATAATTGTTCTCATTGGGGCCATGGGATTACTGGCATATTAGGTGTCAGTAGCAACAGTGTTGGGGGGGTGTTGCTCCGTGCATTTTGATTTCGAATCAATGTTTGCTTTGTGCCTGAAGGGTGCTGCATCGTTGCCAATTATGTAGAGGCTTGTGGTATTTAATAAACAACTTTCCACCTGCAGATGATTAATTGTTATTTATTTTCATTACAGCATTGATCTATAACATACATATCTATAATGTTCTAATCTGGCAGTCACTCTGGAGAGGAGTGCCGAATGTCTGCTCTCTCCATTCGCCTCTTGCTCTGTGTCGGCCCCACGTGCACCTCGTGAACTTGCAGTCGGTACCGGGGCTCATTACGAGTTTGGCAGTGCAGGGAAAAACGCCTATTTTGTGGCGGTAAAGTGGAGGAGCTTCATCCAGCTTCAGACTGGCGGTAGATCTTCCAATTACCACTCTGTAATTCCACCAGAGGTAATTCCACCAAAAATCCCAAACAGACTGCATAAAATGGGGATTTAAACCACCACGTCGCCTCTTGTAATACAGCAGTTTTACCGCCAGAAGTAATACTGTCAGTGGTAATATCGCCAAACCAAGTGGCGGTGACTGTAATACCGTTTGGTGGTATCTTGGTAGTATTACCGCCACGATACCACCAAACTCGTAATGAGCCCCAATTTGTATCTACTGCAATAGACATCCTGGAGTTGCATGGAAAGTAGAAATGTCATATGCTATCATGTGTGTTGTTTATTGAGGCATACGATACAAAGCTATGCTTGTTAGAGCATGACACAGAGGCCATATTCAGGTGCAGCTGCTACCACCAGATTGTAAACCAATGAAATGTTCCCCTTTTTGATCCATCAACAAGGATAGCCTGGAATTATATGCTATGAGAAAGTGCCCTTTTCTGAGAGAAATAAGTGTCAGCATTTGACATTTCTACTTTCCACGCAAAAATATAATCACTATACAACTATTCAGTTGGACAGAGCAAAAGATCTAGGTGTCATGAGTGTGTATAGAATTATAGATGGGCAGCTATCAACTATTTAAATAGATTCCACAGAGGGGATTTGAGTGACATCTGATAGATAACCACAATGAAGCTCGGGTTTATCATGTGACTCGGAGGTTTGGGGGTCTAAAGGCAGGAAACAAAAGACCATCTTAAAGAGTCCAGGTGAGAAGGCCACATCCGCAGGGTCAGCCTTTTGTTCCCAGACCTCTTCAGATGCCTTTTGTGGGGAGCCAAGTTTATCCCATGCTTGCCCCTATGCCCTCCCCCCACTTACCTGCTGTGCTCTGGCACACTCATTCGGCTTCCTTTTAGGCCACACACCCAGTGCTGGTCATCGGGTGGCTCTCGCCGGATTCGAGATCTGGCCCCAGATGTGTAGCCAGATCTCGGGATCCGGCCAGAGTCAGCTACTGCAAAACCCAAATTATTTTGAAAACATTTTTTGTTGAAAAAAATAAACCGCCTGCGACGGGGAGAAGAGGGGCGGAGCAGCTCATTGCCGCCATGAGCACTCTGCTAGCTCTACCCCCCTGCGTACACAGCAGGACTTTGATAAGGGTCACAGTTGCAGGAAAAGCAAACTGTAACTTCCTCTGGTGACCCCCATGTAAGGGGTCACCAGAGGAAGTTACAGTCATTAACCATGACCCAGTTTATTTATTTATGCAATGTTTGTCGGATACATGGACCCTGATTATTTATGTATTTATACAATGTTGGACGGATATCTGTGCCCGACAAACATTGCATAAATAAATAAGTATACAAGTATAATTAAAAAATATATAATAATAATAAAATACAGGTATCCGACAAACATGCCATGAATAAATAAATAGCCCTATTAACATTGAAATTATCACACAGATGGGCCACCCAACTGCTTTCAGAGGGGAGCTGGAGGAGCTGTGGGACAGGTGTGGTTCAAGTAAAAGAAAACGTTGCTTATGTTGAACAGAAATCCCTGTTTGAATAGTACCCAAGGGGAAGTCTTATTTTTATAAAATAGGATGAAAATTGTGCATTTTAAAGAATATTTATTCAGCAACACTGGTCAAAACTATTATCGGCATAGCGAAGTAACTCATCACCATGCCATGGAAGTGGTTTAAGGTGGAATAGATATATAGTTTGGAAAAGAAGCAGCATGAAAGAAATAGCGGCGTTTAAACTATTATTTTGGGAATTTGCTTTGATCGGAGGTCAACTGCCAGCTCCGCCCCCTAACCCCTGCCTCCTTGCCCCCACCCTTGTGGGATCCCCCACCAATATTTTACATTTCCACCACTGCACACACCCTACAGACCAGAACCCTGGAGGCTGCCTTTTGTATGCAGCCTTTCCTGCGTAAGTATTTAGGGCATATGTCCTAGAGGACTTGGAGCCCCGACATGGAATGTATCCCCTGAAGTTGATAACTCCCCTCTTTAATTCCATGTTGGATCTAGGTGTGAGTGGCTCCTAATAGGCACTCTATTGATAAATGTGACATTAAAAATATGAGAGTACGATTATCTTTTATCACTGCAGAATTTGGGCTTTTGAAACTTTTTCTTTTGAGGTGTGCCTTTTCCTGTTCTTAAGCTGTTGATGTCAATGAGCTGCATGCAGGAGCAGTGCAGCAATTTTAGCCACCCTACTCAAAAGGCAATTTTGCCGTCCCTCTTGCCAACCCCATGTGTCCTAACTGTAGGGCCACCTCATCCTAAATGTGTCCTCATGTCTAAACACATGAATGTTCTGCCCACCACGTTAACAAGTTACTGTTCTGCCCAGTGGCGTAACACAAGATCTGGGGGCCCCCCTGCTAGCCATGCTGAGGGGCCCCCCAACTCGACAACAAATCATGGGTCGCGCCACACTCTGGGCCGGCCTAGATTACCACGCCTGCGCAATACACACAAATGTGCTGCTGATGGGGTATGCCACACACTGCACTAGGAGAAAGATATAAATATGTGTTAAAATGCAATATACAGCACACTTTCTGAGAAAAATTGGCTAAAAAGCCACAGTGTTTGCTATAATTTTGTATGGTAACACCAATCCAATACATGCTAGTCACCAACAGTACACATTAACATTAATGCTTTGCTATTAAAAATGCCATGCCACAATGAAAACATGTCCAACTGGCTGCACAATGTAGACCAGTGTAGATACATAATAACATTACAGAAAAGCATGCCAGATCACATTAAGACATACCTAGAATGGTTGTACCAAAATGCCAGTCAAAGCAATGAAACGCATCAAGAAGAGAGCACACATTCAAGCCTGCGTCTCTGCAGCCTCTAACAGCACAGCCAAACTCTTTAAAATCTGCAAGGAATTGGCCTATCCTGCTGTGGTCTCTACCTCTCCTTTTCCCTCAACAGGCCCTCTGTACGGCTTTGGCCTCTCGCTTCTCTGCTAAAACTCAGGACATCCTGTCCACTATCTCCTCTTCCTCTCCCTCTCTCGGCTCCCTTTGGCCATCTCTCCTTCTCCTTTCTCCTCTTTCTCTCTAACATCTGACGAGGTTTCTAGACAAGTTCCATCTATAGTGGTGTCATCAAAACAGGTGCTCGCCTGCTCCTCCAGAACTATAAAGGACCACATTGACACCCTTGATCCAGCCTTGGCCGGTTTCTGTAATCATTCTTTTGCCACTGGAACGTTACCCTCTCCCAAACCTTTGGAAGGGCTGGCCAACTGTCAGCTTACTCTCCACACTGAATCTGTTGGTTGTCTCCATGACCATCAGTCTGGCTTAAGAGCTGCTAGAGACACAGAAACTGCTTTCCTGAACACCTGTGAAGATCTGATCGCTAACCTTGATTCCAGCATTCCTTCTGTCCTCATCCTCCTTGAAATTTCCTCTGCTTTCGGCACGGTCAACCACGCCATCCTGATCAATCGACTCCGTGAGAACCTGGGCATCATGGATCAGGCCCTGGAGTGGCTGACCTCTTGGACTGCCCCTCCCAGGTACAACTTGGTCCCTTTCACTCTGGCACCTCTCTCTACCTGTGGCATTTCCCAGGGCTCTATCCTCTCACCCTGGTTTTTCAACCTCTACTTCGCCCCTTTGGCCCACCTGATCTCTACCTTCTCCTCTAACTTTCATTGTTATGCGGATGGCACTCAGCTTTCCTTCAGGCTCCCCTCAGCCTACTCTCCTCTCTTGCTCATTCCTGGTGTCATCTACAACTCTACTCTCTCCTCACATCTCGGACGTCGCCAAGAAGTCCCACTATCAGCTGCACCTCCTCAAAGGCACTCTTCCCTTTCTCACTTTCCCCCAGAAGCTCACTGTCTCCAGAGCTCTGGTTCTCTCTAGGCTGGACTACTGCAACAGCCACTTTCTCATTCTGCCTTCCTCTATGCTCCGCCCTCTGCAACTAATCCAGAACAGGACTCCAAGACTTATCCTTGGCCTCAAGCTCAGGGACTGTATCTCTCCAGCCATGAAATCTCTCCACTGGCTCCCGGTGGCTGCAAGGATCAATTTCAAGACCCTTTTCATTGTCCACAAGGCTTTCTGGGGATGGGATCTGCACTACATCCAATGCTCTCTTCCAAAATACCTTCCTTTTCGAGCTCTAAGGGTTAGATGCTTCTCCAGGCAGAGAGGGGGTAGATCCCTCTCCCCTGCAGGTGCCTCCCTCTGGAATGGTCTCTTTCTCCCTCCCCTGCTGACCTACCTGACCTACCTGTCTGCTGTACCAACTGGTTGCTTGTCTCACCGAGTCTAGGCTCTTTCTTGATCAGTCACCCTGCAGTCACCCTTGCACTGCCTCCAGGCCTACCATACAGTTAGGGGCTGTAACTGTAACCCTACAGTCCCTCGTTCTCCTTGCACTACCCAGAGCCTCACTGCCCTGGCTGCACTTACTCAGAGCATTGATGCCCTGTTTTCCCCTCCCCTCTCCGTTGCACTTCACCCCTCGCACTTGCACGATCTGAATGACACAAGGCTTAGTAACAGCATTTGTCTTGTCCTCCCTCTGTTTTCCTTCCCTTGTCTTATCGTGCCTAAAAACACTTGTGTACATGCCCGTAAAATATGATTTATCATATCATATAATTTGATCACAGATGCCCAGAAAAATATACAGTGCCGCAGTAAGAAACGGCTAGACTGGCAGAACCCAAATGCCAGTCTAGCCAGGTAATTACACTTACCAGGAATTCTTTATCAGAAATGCCCAGTCAAAAAATGTCATACCAAACTGAGGAATGACTAGACTGGCTGCACCAAAATGCCTCTCTAGCCACTAATACCACATATCATGCCTGCTTAGCATAGACATGGACAACCATTATGATTTATTGCACAATCCCAGTGCCCCACACATCCCCTCTCCCTTCCATCCCCTACCCCAACCTCCAAAATCAGCTCATTGGCCCAGAATTACCTCCACGTCCCTCTTCCTTGTCCCAGTGCTTACGTATGAGACTCCTTGCCTCATAGGTAAGTACTGGGATTAGGAAGAGTGGGACTAGGAGTAATGAAGATTACAGGTAGCTAAGTCCGGCATTACCTTCATGTACCACTACCTCATCCCAGTACTTGTGTATGAGGCATAGGGCCTCATTACGACCCAGGCGGTAATTTACCGCCTGGGCCGTGACTTTACCACCATGGCGTAAACTACGTTTACGCCATGGTGGTTGGCGGACTTACCGCCCCATTCTGACCTTGGCGGGGCGGTAAGTCCCCAATCCCCATTTACCCTTCCCCATTCCCATTTTTGCCCCATAGGGCATAATGGGAGTGGGGAAGGCGTTAATTACGCCACCGTAAATTACGGTGGCGTAATTAACTCCATGGTCCCTTAGCGCCATGGATTTTAACACCTGCTAAAAGCAGGTGTTACAAGCTCCATGGCGCTAAGGGACCTCGTACTCAGGCGGTAAGGGTCGGCGCTGTTTACGCTGCCGTAAACCCCTTACCGCCTGGGTCGTAATGAGGCCCATAGTGCCTCATACACAAGTACTGGGATGAGGAAGAATAGGGCTAGGAGTAATGAAGATTACCAATAAGTAATCAAGGCATTAAACACAAGTAGTGGTGCAACCCCATTGAGCTGACTGGGCTTCAGCACTCCCCCCGCCCCCTGAAATTGTGGGCTATGTTGACTTGACCTGGCTGACCTACAGAGCAGTTGCCGGATAGAAAAGGACACAGATGTTAAACGGCACCTGGGTTACGCTGTTAACAAGGGCCCGCCCCAGCAATTACTAATGTACAGCATTCAAATGCCACATTTTTTAAGCAATTGAAATTGTGATGTGGGTTTAGTACTTGCATGCCGGGGGAGTGATTGGAAGGGTAGAGAGGGAACAGGAGACCAGTCATTCTCATAGCAGTCCATAGTGGGTGCTTTCAGACTTAAAGGAGAGAGTTAACTGCTTGTAACTTTGAAGCTGCACCAGAATAGTCTCATTAAAATGCATAAAGAAGTTAGATGCCCCCACACAAATAAGTTTGCTCCTCCCCACCACACGTGAAGTTAGGGCCTCTCCCAACATTTGAAGGATTAGCCCCCCTGAAATGTAGGTTTTGTTGTGCCCCTGAACACAAGCACACACACCATTCACCATAAATACACACGCACACCCAGCCATCCATACATTTAAGTGTGCACCCTTTCACCATACAGGCACACACAGGCAGCCACCCATACATTTAAGTGTGCACCCGTTCACCATACAGGCACACCCAGGCAGCCACCCGCACATTTAAGTGTGCAACCTTTCACCATACAGACACACCCACCCATACATTTAAGTGTGCACTCTTTTACCATACAGGCCCACCCAGGCAGCCACCCATAAATTTAAGCGTGCATCCTTTCACTGTACACGCACACCCAGCCACCCATACATTTGTGTGCACATTGCACCGTCACCATACACTCACACAGGAAGCCACCTATACATTTAAGTGTGCACCCTTTCACCATACAGGCATACCCAGGCAGCCATTGACACATTTAAGTGTGCATTCTTTCACAGTACATGCACACATGCATACCAAGCCACCCATACATTTGTGTGCACTCTTTCACCATACACTCACACACATACACACATCATGGGGTTGAGGGGAGCCATAATACTTCAAAAATAAATTGTTTCCTTTTGAAGTCACTCTGACTTCATAAATAAATTATTTCCGTGAAGGACTGAACCATAATGGAAATAAGTTCTTTATGAAGGCAGAGTGACTTAAAAAATAAACTATTTATTTTTGTAGTCATAGGGCTTCCCCACCCCATGATATGGAAGCCTCCAGCCTAGGGTCTTCATGACATGGGGTGGGTGTAGCCCCCGACTTCAAAAAGAAAGTTTACTTTTGTATTCACTCTGCCTTCATAAAGAAATTATTTCTGTTATAGAAATAATTTCTTTATAAATGCAGAATGAATTAAAAAAAATAAAAAATAAGAAAAATAAGTGAAAACACATTTATTTTCTTTTTTTTTACTCCAAGTGGGGTCCCCTCCAAGGACATGTGGGTGGTCGCGGGGCCCCTATGCATTGCGTGGGCTGCGGGGGCCCCTGTTACGCCAGTGGTTCTGCCACTAAATGTTAGCATGGCTGCACTTAGGTGAAACTTGAATGTCAGCATGCCCACACTTAGATAGAATAGTGAACATTAACCTGCGTAGCATCTAGATAAGATTGTGAATGCTAGCATGCCCACACCTAGATAGAATTCTGAACATTATCCCGCGTTACATCTAGATATGATTTGGATTGAATGATAACATGCCCGCACTTAGATGAAACTCGAATGTTAGCATGTGCCATACTTAGATAGAATACTGAACATTAGCCTGCGTAGCATCTAGATAAGATTGTGAATGTTAGCATGCCCACACCTAGATAGAATTCTGAACATTAGCCCGCGTCGCATCTAGCTAGGATTGTGAAGGTCAGCAATGCTACACATAGACAAAACTGTGAATGTTAGCATGCTAAACGTCAGGTAACCCACTAACCAATATAAGCTCAAACTCCCTGCATACTTATCTCACTCAAAAACTCACACAACCATCTCTCGCACAACAAGCCGCACGCACTTCACAACACTGCAACAACACATAAGCCGCACCAACAGCACACGCGGACTGACACCGATCCAATACCCTCACCAAAACTCAGCACCCGGTGTATACCGAGTTGAAGCTGCCAACAGAACACCACTCCTCTCACTATCCTACTCGCTCTTCACCTTACTAACCCACCCCACCTTATCATTTGCAGTATGTCCGATATCAACCATCTATCAATTCTGGAATGGGAGTCATGGACTGTAGAATAGAAGGAGTACGTCCGGGCCTCAGGGTTTAGGAGTCGCCAGAGGTCTACAATGGCCAACCGGGGAAGGGATGTCAGTATGGCATAGGCTGCTCTAGAGAGTTGGCGGGGTCTGGAGCCCGATCTGTCAAGATCTACGAATAGTATGGTATTGAAGTCGCCTCCCCATAGATCGGTACTATCGGGAAGCTGGCTGGTAGGGAGGCTAATTGGAGGTAAAAGTCACAGTCATCGATATTAGGGCCATAAACAATCAACAACACCAGTTCTTTGTCTTGTAGATCGCCATGGAGCAATACATATCTACCCAGTTGGTCCGTTTGTGAGAATTTACAGGTGAATTTGAGGCTTTTATGGATCAGGTTCATAACCCCCCGGCTCTGGCTAGAGTAATTGGTGTAATATCTTTGGGAGCCCCACCCTTTGGAGAATCTTTCACAGTGTTCAGCACATGCATGCATTTCTTGAAGAAACAGAATTCTCGCTCCATGGTGCTCGGCATATAATTGCACCTGCCGCATCTTTTTATGGTTACCCAGCCCCTACACATTCCAACTCATGAACGTTACACTGTCATCACCATTTAGATTAGGAGCCCCAGTCATGCTGTGTATGTCGACCAGCTAGCAATCTGGGGCCATGAGTCGGGACATGTAAGCAGGTCCCCATTTGGAGTTTGACTGACCTGTCATTGTCGCACATTCTGCCCTCATTGAGAACATCAAGCTTTTTTTTAACATAACACCCATCCCAACCCACCCCCACCCGCATCCCTCCCCCAATCAGAGGAATGACAACCCCATAACCAATTAACCAAATCCACACCAATTGCATCAACGCCTGGGGGCCTGTGTGCTGGCCTGGCAGCGATGCTCCGGGCTGGGGGCACATTAAGGATAGCTAATATGCATTGGAAACATTAACCTAAGGATTGCATAGACACTTGTGGAGGGGAGGACAGAACATCATAAGGTTGAGTAAGCTGTAGTCGCGTAACTGACGGGTAGGCCCCCTGCCCTCAAGGGACCGGGTGCCTCCCCTCCCCCTGGGTGCCTGAACATGCAACAAGTGACCACATGGTGATGTAGCCATTAACAGTTAACCCGGAAAGTGTTCATCTATGAATCTGGACGCCTCCTCCGGGATCGTGAAAAAGAAAACCTGGTTGGAGTGCTCGATTTGGAGCTCGGCGGGGTATAGCATGGCGTAGCATGGAGTATTTAACCTGTAGATCTCATAGACGTTTTTTGACTGCCATGAAGTTTTTGCGTTCCTGTTGAACCGCAACAGAGAAGTCAGAGTATGAATGGATCCTAGAGGACCCCCTTGGCTCTCGCAGCCCTGAGCAGGGCATCCCGGTCCGAAAGTTCAGAACTCTGGCTGTGATTGGGCGCGGGGGCACACCAGGCCTGGGCTTAGCTGAAAAGGCTCGATGGGCTCTTTCTATTGCGAACTGTGGTGAAAGCATAGGGGAGTCTAGCAGTGTGAGTAGAGTGTGCTCCAGATAGTCTTCCATGGGTTCTTTGATGTTGTCCTCAGGGACCCCAATTATGCTGAGGTTATTCCGTCTAGAGCGCAATTCGAGGTCTTCATTCTTTTTGGCTACCTCCTGCACCTGTCTGGACAGTGAAGAGACCTCCACCCGAAGTGTGCCCAGATCGTCGTCAGTGACCCTGACCCTCGCCTCAATTTCAGCCACTCGGCCGTCAGTCTTCTCAATGTGCGCTTTAATCGAGGAAATGGAGCCATTCATATCATCCAATTTGGAGTCTAGTGTAGTGAATATCTCCCGGATATATTCCATCATTTTCTGTGAGTCTATGGAGTCCGGGGGGGTTGAGGTGGTGGAAGCGGATTCCGGTTCCTCCACCGCCTGCTTGGACGGTGTCTTGGCAAACATATTGATGGAGCTCTGTTCCCCCCCCCTGCGCCTTTAATCATGATGGGAATTGGGGACAGGTCCATATGTGCGGGAAGCGTGCCAGGAAGCAGAGGAGGCCACGAGCACTGGTCCGGGGGATGAGCGAGAGTGCCCACCGTGAACCTCACTAGACCCAGATCGGTCCGTGGAATGTGGCAGGATCGTGGCACCCCCGCAAGGCATAGGCACCCAGGGTGTAGCAACGGACCCAGCAGACAAACTGAGCCACCAAAGCGTGTACTATATGTGACGGCACACAGGGGTTCCAGAGATGGGAGTGTCCAGGACAGCCAATCCAACAGTACTCAGGGTCAGGGTGCAGGACCAGGGGAGCCGGAGCAAGTTATGGAGGCACTGTGGTCTCAGAGCCCTGCAGACTCACATATGCCAGTAGATGAAAGTAGTAGAGCAGCCGGAAATCGAGCGAAGTAGGGACGGTAGGTACCTAGGAGAACATGGGCTGGCCAAAGTGCAGTCAGTATGCGCCAGGTCAACGGCAAGCAGCTGTTCCCAGTGCACACCGGAAGGGTCTGTCGGCGAGAGCCCCACACGGTGCTGGGCGAGTAAGCACTGCACACAGATCAAGTTGTAGGTTTAGAGTCCAATCCACCTCAAGCACCGCACCCAGGTGGCCACTCCGTCAAGATTCTGTATGCGGGGGGCGGCAGCCGACCGAGGACAGATGGAGTTTCCAAGGATCAAAGCACCCACCCCGCTCCCCGTCGGGTCCAACCGCGTCTGGGTCAATGCTGGGGGGTATGCCGCCCCACCGATGCACCAATACGCACCAGATGGACCTGTATGAGCTCAAGTGTTCAAGTGGGTTGTGTCCCCCCACGTATCCAAGTGTTCATGTGGCCCACACCGTCTTCAACAGTTCACTGATGGAAGTGCCGCAGCGCCACCAGTGGTTCGGGCACTGCAGCTTCACAAGTTGGCAGTTAAGGGGGCCCAGGGTGGGTCCAGCTCCCACCGCGTAGTGGGTATTCAATTATGGTGAGGCAAGCCCCCACGAGGTGTCCCGCGTCCCTGGGGGGGGAGGCCAATCCAAGGAGAACATTGGGCCCAGTGTTTGATTGCAGGCCCCCCCAGTCCCAGAGACTTACCGCAGATTTCAGGGTCGACACATGAGGGTCGTGGGAGAAGCGCCCCGCCTGGTGCAGAGGCGCAGGGGGCACCACTGTGGGCGTCCCACACTGGCAGGGGCCTCCCCCCACGCCGCAGCAGAGCCGTCCGCTCAATGCCGAGGAGAGTGAGGCTCGCAGCAGTCCGCGCTGCAGCCAACGGACCGCCGGATCCAAGGAAGGCCCCCCGGGCTGGGTCCGCAGCTGTCTTGAAAAAGCTGCTCCCCTCCGAGGTGCGGCTGGGGCCCAGCGAGAGCGGCCCCAGGAGATCGGACCCATGCTGGCCGAGGCACCTCCCCAACCTAGGCCACGCGTCCCCGGCACTGGCAGTGGCTCCTGTGGAGGCGTCCGCCGGGTCGGGCCGCCGCAAGCCGCCGGGCCGCCCAGGCTGCCCATAGCTCGGAGACGTGGCAATTTCAATTATCAAGTTTCGGCAGGCAGCTGCAGCAGACGTCAGTAAGTGGATTCACCAGGTCCTTATATTGAACAAGTGCTGTTCCACGCAGGATTTCACCAAGGAGACGCCATCCAGCATGGACCTCTACTTTTAGGCAGCCATCTTCGCCTAGCACAACTGCGCCCCCCAATGAGACTTGTCTTCTTAATGCTGGTGAAGGTTAGGCAAAAAAGATGTATTAGTTAGTTTGCAAGACTAACAGATAGCATCCTAGCTATTAACCCGTTCCCTCTTGACTAACCTACACCGCCCTATAGACCGGTAATTTTTATAATGAGCTTGCCACATGACCGCTGGGTTCATTGTCTCAACTGCTTTGTGCCGTCGCGATCTATTGGCCTCAGTTCAACGGCCCTGTCTCTCTGCCCCAAGGCAGACAGAAAGTGTCAGCAGTTTTGGCGCACATGTGCAGTCTAGTTTTGGCCAGCGCCAATAAAAGGGATTTTTTTCCTGACTAAACTTAGCTAGAGGAAAAAATAATAAGAAACACTAAGGGTTTGGGGAATGCAGGATGATGCCACTGGGTGGGTGTCACATATGACAGCGGTCTGATATAAGTCCCCACTTACCACCTAATGGATCAGGCATAAATCTAGCACGTAACTACCCAAGGAGAGTAGGGGTGTCAACACTACCGTCAAGTGTAACAGCACTGTAAAGGTCCAGAGGGAAAAGGCCAGTAGCAAAAAATAACTTTGACTTCCATGATGTTCAGTAGAATGACTGGAGTCTCCAGAAATGATGGTAGCAGATATCAAATAGTCCATTTGAGTAGCCAGGACAAGAGGAACAGAACCCACGCAGTCCAGGTTAATATCAAGAATAGGAGACAGGGAGCTGCAACTTTGAGGGAATGATGAAAAGACGCTGGAAGGGGAGAAATAATCAGCACAAAGTGTCCACAACCTGTGTTGCGACGCAAGCCTTTTGCAGCACAAAGGCAGCAGGAGGGTGGCCCCAGCTTGGAAAACAAAAAGACCGCTAACAAGCAGCAGTCTAGTTGCATGAACACAGGAGGATAGCTCAGGGGCAACACACTCGCCTTGGAAGCAAGATGACGCAGAGCAAAACAGGTTCGATATCCGGATCGCGCTTGGAAACCTCTGGGTTTTAAGCGCATAATAAATATTATATATGAAGAAACACTGCGATGGCGTGGTGTCAGAGAGTCCAGCTTGTTCTGTGGATGGATGTTTTTCTGACAAGGGATTGAGAGATGCATATATTTTCCTAAAAATAAACCCTCTAACACCCCTCTTGATTCTTTCCCCCATGATTTACTTTATTTTCCAAGTAAACCAGGACTGTGCTTCTCCACATGCCCTGTGTCCATGTGGGGACCCCGGAGAGCTGCTGTCTTCTGCGGTACCCCGTGACCTCGGGTGGGGCAGCATCCACTCTACCATCATGCACCACAATATTTATTTATTATTGGCGGTGTCCACTTCCTTCTTCACCAACTCGCCTCATCTGACTCCAGGTGTGCTGGCAGCACATTAGTCTTCTTGCTCCCAGGATGCCACGTGTTGCGAGGAGGAATGGACAAGAGCCCCTTTAAGCTGGAGTGACCAGGAACACTGGGAGGGAAACGGGAAGGGGAGGGGCATTGGGGGGAAACAGCAATTTATGTTACAGGAATAAATTAATTTAGGCATACAACCTGAAGGCTTCCGTGTCGTGTTTTAAGGGGACGGGGAGGTACAACAACTGGCGACAAAGCGACGACCCAGACGGACCGTCAGCACCGCCAAGTGCCCAATTGCGTGACCAGGACATCAAGGAAGAGAGAACAACTAGAGGCGAGGAGCACCCACTAAGACGCTGCTGAGAGCAGAGGAGGACACCACAGCCGACGCAGAAGCAGGTAAACTCCCACAGACAGGAAAAGGAGGAACAGGATAGCAATCCAGGGTGAGGAGGACCCAACGAGAAGGGGACCTGGTGAAGACCCACGCCACCGACACGGTAAGACGCCAGACGGTGGTGGGGATAGGAGGGACCAGTACAAGGCATGCTTCGACGAAGGCAAAAGAGGGAGACACATGTGTTACACGTGTACTAAAAGGGACTACGCAAGGCAGAGAAGTGCCCGCCACAAGAACGGCACAGCCCATCGTAGGCGGCAAAGGGGCACACACAGCCACACAAAAGTGACAGCGCACGTGGCCAACCCACTACGCCACCAGTGAATAATGCATCAGCACGCATGTTACAACGCGTGAATTCCACACTACGCCACCAGCTGATACCAACTGGGGCCGCACAAACCCCACACACAGAACCTGGCCCAGTGGAACGAAAATGCTGACCAGAACCACCAGTAGGACATAACCTGACAGGCCAGCAAAGAATAACCAGTGACGGACGGGTGAGGAAACCACCCATAGAAGCCCCAGCCCAGCAGGCAAAGAAACCCAGCAAAGTCACAGCAAACAAACCCAACCAGGTCCAAGACTGCAAGGAACCCCACTCCACCCATAAAAATCTGCAACAAGGCTCATGTCTGAGGAAGCACGGCTAGCAGCAGCAAGCGCAGGGGCCCACAGGGCCGCCGGCACAGGACTGGTCTCCAGGGCATCCTTTCTAAGACGACCCAACCCATTCCCATTCCCACTGCAACCACACCATGATCAAGGGAACAGGTGGGGGGAATGGATGGAGGAATTGGAAGACTTTATGAGAGCCATAGGGGACCAATACTCCCCCAATAAAATAGACATCTTCACCAATTTAGCTGGGAAAGAGATAAAAGAGATTCTGAAGACAATCCGACCACCAGGCACTGCCCTCTCTATTTGGCAACGCCAAAACCAAAATGCCCCAGTGCATCAGAAGGTGGGGTATTAGACGCCAGGATATGACTATCAGATCATCCACAAACCTGGGGGTGACGCCAACCCAGCAGATTACCTGTCCAGGCATCCTGGGGGAACAACAAAAGATTCCATGACACAAGAGGCAGAAGACTACATCGCATACCTGTCGCTCAATGTCCTACCCCCTGCCATTACGACTGATACATTTGCCAGCAAATCCAGAGCCGCCCCACGATACAGGTGGTGATACGCCTCACCAAGGCAAATAAATGGAAACACCTTCACATGGAACAGTTTGTGAGCGGGGAAGTGGAAAAAAAAGATCTGCACAGAAGGGCGAAAATTCAGAATGAACTTGCCACTAATGACCAAGGAATACTGGTATCAGGAAATTGCCTGGTAGTCCCCAAAGGTCTAAAGAAAACTCTCATGACCATAGCTCATGAAGGTCAACTGGGGGTTGCTAACACAAAGAAAATTCAGAGAAATCAAGTGTAGTTCGCGTACATGGATGCAATTGTGAAAGACACCCTGACCCAATGCCTACCCAGCCAAATGACAGCGGCGAACAGTTCCCCATGTCCACTCCAGCCGGTACCACTACCGGATGGACCCTGGCAAAGGATAGCCATGGATTTCTACGGCCCACTTGAAGAAGGAGGACACCTCCCCGTTATAATAGATGAGTACTCACGATTCCCCCTAATAAAACACGTACAATACAGAGCCTTTCACCATGTGGTAGGAGTAATCGATGAACTGTTCAGTGAATGGGCGATCCCTAGCACTGTAAAGACTGACAACGGTCACCCGTTCCAAGGACAGATTCGCCACACATCTGGGCTTCCGCCACCAGAGAATTACACCACTATGGCCACAAGCCAATGGCATGGTGGAATGATTCATGGCTACCATGAAGCGAACCTGACATAAAGCCACCACCGATCAAACATCGCTACCCAAAGAGATATGCCAAATGCTAAGAAGTTATAGAAATACATCACACGAAGCAACAGAATGGACGCCCATGGAACTAATGGTAAAGTACAAACTACGAACCCGCCTTCCACATGTAGAAGATTAAAACACCAGAACAAGACGCAGAAATTCGAGAAAGAAATGCTGAGAAGAAGAGAAAGGCAAAGGTATGGGCGGACCAAAAGAGGAGAGCGAAGGAACATCAACTCCGGGTTGGCAAGATCGTTCTAGTAAGACAAAGACAGCAAAGGAAGACCTACCCGAGATACGGGCCGGAACCACTCCTAGTCACCAAGGTGAAGGGTCCGATGGTCAGCGCGACAGGAGATGGGGGAGATAATCCGGAATACCTTGTTCTTCCGCAAACTACACATGGAAGAGCAGGAACTGATGGAAGAGACAGCAGCCGAAGAAGAGGAAACGTGACCTGAAGAAGCAAGAGATCCACCAGGCGAGGTGGGGTCCGGAGAGACTCGTGAATCACCAGGGTGCCCTCAACAAGTCACACGGAAACCCCTATGCCTCATCGAGCAAATGTGAACAACGGACCTCTCTGATAAGTCAGGGGGAAGTGTTGCGAGGAGGAATGGACAAGAGCCCCTTTAAGAGGGAGTGACCAGGAACACTGGGAGGGAAACAGGAAGAGGGAGGAAAGGAAGGGGTATGAGGGGGGAAACGGATGTTTACGTTACAGGAATAAATGAAGGAAGACATAAAACCTGAAGGCTCCTGTGTCGTGTGTTAAGGGGACAGGGAGGTACAACACCATGCTCATGTGTACTAGGAGCATGGATCTTCTGGGCCTGCCCCGACTGGCCCAGGGGCTGGCCCTCTGCCTGCCAGGCCACGCTGCCTAGCACCAGGTCACTCTGCCCCCTCTCACACATTTTCACCCAGGCTGCTGTGCCCATGTGGCCTGGTGTTTACTGCTTCGGGGCTCATCGGATCGGCCCATGGGACGGCTGGCTCACCGGCTGGCGCTGCGTGTACCCGGGCTGCACACAGCACACAGCCATGGCTCACTCATCATGCTAAACTGCACCTGAGGTATACGGTCCATCTTATAGAGTCTTCAGGGCCTCAGAGGCCTCAGAGGGCTGCTCGAGGCTGCAACACCTAGGGAACTTATTACTGCACCCTCTCTTCCACTTTCTATCCACAATGGTCTCTTTACTCACTGTTTTCCCACAATTCTCCCCCACAACATTCTCTTTCTGCACAATCCATTCCTCCAGGCCATGGGCAGCCTGCCCATTGTCCTTTCACCCTCAACATTCTAGGTGGCCCCTCAGAGGGGCCTGATGGAGAAGTCCAGTCCATGGAGGGAAAACAGTTAAGTTATATTGTTAAGGAACACAGACACTTAATGAACACTTTTTCACCCTAGTGCCTCTGTCCTTTTCCCGCTTATATTCACTCAGGGGTGAGCAACATAATTGTGCCATGGACTACAGAAGTCTAAAAATATTAACAATCAAACCACCCTTCAAGAGGATGCCTGAGCACATCTCAGTTCCACCTCACAACCATGCTCTAATTCTACTACTAACGTCCAAATAGTAGCAATTGCAACACAGAAACATGCTTGTTATAACACTGTGTTCTATATTCCCTCTTTCTGACTAGCATTCCACCTGACTACACATGCACTGTTAATGATACAATTATATTGCCCTAATTCCTCATATATTCCCAATTGTTACTCTGTCTGTTTTCTGTCACCAATGGCCCAATAATCACTCCAAGTCGCAGAGAAGATTCAAGGGTTTTTATTTATTTCTTTGTTTGCCCTAGGTGTATCCCTCTCTCACTCTCATCTTGTTTTGACCAGTGTGAGAAACCTGATGGTGTCTCACCCGCTAGTCCCCGGGGATCTGTCATCCAGGTGGCCAGCACATGGCCATCGCAATTGGATCCAGTTCCTGGGGGTGGACCAGTGAAGAAGGATCACCTGGATGTGGGATCTTCGGGGAGTGGGACGCCCAAGGGTGAGACGCGGAATCCCCTTCCTTATTACACCTTTTCCCCAATCCTACCAGATGGGATACCTAGAAACTCAACCCCCCACCCCCTTTTCCGACACAAACACTTTCTCATGGACAGTTCATCGTGAGCGACAGCAGACTAATACCAGAGCCGTATACCTGACATGTCCCAACACAAGGATCAGGCAGAGTCAGGCAATTACTGATAATTACACACACCTAACTTCTATCACACTTCCCCACAGAGATAAAAGGCGGAGCACAAAAGCACACTCTGAGCAAGGCAAAACGCACGAGGAAGCAGCAAGTCCAAGATGGCAGTTTAAACTGAGGAGAAAGGCGGTAAAATAAGAGAGGATGACAAGTAGGGAATTACCGGTGCCCTTTTCAACACAGAACCGCACATTTCAAGAAGCCTCAAGGAAACAAAGCATAAGACCAGGAATTGCAGCTGACGAATGGTGTAGAGTGTGTCAAAGGTACACGGGGCCTTCCCGCATTGATAGCTAAGGTGGGGAGAAGCTATTGCCACTGTCCTTGACTCCAACAGCAAAGCAATGCCAACAAGTTCAGCATAGCCAGGTGAGTTGCAGAAACTGATAGCAGACCGGACTGTGTTATGCTCAAGGTTGCAAGCGGCAACATTGTATGAAGAAAGAGAACTTGTATACAATTGAACTTTGTGAAACCAAGATAGGTACCAGATGCAGAGTGGTCTGGCGCCACGTGGGTGCTCACTCGAAGGTTTCTGTTTGGTGCCTCCCCCTGAACAGGGAAGAAATATTGAACTGTGTAATCAAAGTCATCCTGCAGCAGGTAACATTAAATCCTGTGCACTTTCGAAAGTCGTCAATTGTCTAGAAACTGAAATTGGTCTGAGCCTGGCTGATGAGGACTAATTGTAGAAAAGGGGCCCGAGTCCGGACGAGGGGGATACAGGGTGAAGAGTAAATCGCCCGACGTGAATACTGAGAAAGGAACTTTTGTTTGTTGTTTGTGGTACATCAGGTCCTCTGAGGCAAGAGACTTTGCACAAAAGAGACTTGGGCACAGAAGGCCCTGATGTTGGTGAAAGAAACTGTGACCTTGTGCCAAAGAAGCCCAGCAGTGAGCTGTGCTTGAGTGACCCACCTTGCCCCGTGCTAAAAATGTTGGGAAGGGAGGCCCACGACCTAAACATCCTGATTTATCATTTTGTGAACACTTCTTTCTTATTGTGAAGATTATCCCACACTATTTTGTAGCATAGTTTATTATTAGTATTGGCCCTATTTATTCGACTAGACTCCACTAGGACTGTATTATTGTTATTTGATGGTCGTAGCTTGCTCCCATCTTAGATTTAGGTTTAGATAGGCATTTTTCACACCCCTGATAAAGTTCAATAAACACCCTTGAACTGTGATCACTTGTGTTTCTTACTTTGATAACATGCCTTCCTTACATATGGTGTCAGGTGTGGGATGTGTCTCAATTGAAACAAATTGAGGAACCCTACCATTTCAGAAGCTTAGTCATAGAGCTTCCAACCCCTCTGTTGGCACGAAAGAATCAATAGGATTCAATATCTGTAGTAGTAGAGAAGCTATTATCCCCTCTGGGAAAAGAGGAATGATTCATACAGATTTGGTTTAATAACCACTCTGGGGTGTTACATAAGGTTGCCCCCAAAATCTGGCTTAGCTTGGAAGTTCGGTATAGCCGTTCTAGCAGGTGTCATCGATCCCGACTTCCAGGGAGATGTAAAGGTTCTCTTGCAGAATCATGGTAAAATCCCATTTGAAGTACATTGTTGGGACCAAATTGCTCAAGGAATTTTGGAAAAAGCTCTATTTCCTCATTTTAAAGAAAATGAACCATACAAAACAGAAAGATGTACATTAGGCTTTGGGGAAGCTGGTAAACCTTCTAACATTGAAGAGAGAAAAGGAGAAGAGCCTACCATCTAACCCAACCCAGCCTTCGCCCAGCGAAATGACCCAGCCCTCGCTGGAGCTTTTTACAAGCTATTCCAGAAGGTGAAAGTATAGAGAAGGGGAGCCATTTTTTCGTCTTAAAGCAGGGGTTGCTATATAGAAAAGAAATATCTACAGAAGGCTTAGGAAAAACCCAATTAGCAATCCCCAAAACCTACCAAAAGGTTGTACTAGAGTTTGCACACTCCCATCTAACTGGGGACACTTAGGACTATCCAAAACCAAGGAACATATCAATGGGAAGCTTTACTGGCTTGGTATCCACACTTATATAAAGACCTTTATTCAGACATGTGACATTTTTCAAAAAACCAGCCCTCACATCCCATTACCTGCCCCTCTGAGTCCTTTACCAATCATAGAAGTCCCTTTTTCAAGAATCTGGATGGACATCATTGGACCTCTAGAAGCATCTGAACTGGGCAACAAATATGTCCTCGTGATTGTTGACTACGCAACCATGTACCCCGAAGCATTCCCTGTGCGGAATAATACCACCCAGCAAATTCTCTAACACTTCCTACCATATTTTTCCAGTATTGGCTTTCCTATGGAAGTACTGGCAAATCAAGGTTCACATTTTATGAGCAAGCTCATGGCTGAAGTCAAAGAGCTACTCTATATTACCAACTTACAAACTTCTGTGTACCATCCCCAAACAGATGGTTTGGTAGAAAGTTTAAATAAAACACTTAAATTCATCCTAAGAAAGTTGGTAGATAAAGATGGGAAGGACTGGGACCGAATGATCCCTTGGGCCCTATTTGCAGTAAGGAAAACCCCTGAGGCCACTACTGGATTCTCTCCTTTTGAACTGCTTTATGGCAGAGAACCTAGACATGCTCCGGGAGACCTGGAAAGAACGAGAAGAGGCACCCATTTCCCTCTCACAACCGCTACCAGATTGCAGGAGCATATGAGACTTGTTAGAGATCTACAGGGTAATTCATAGAATTTCGCACAAAAGTGGTGCACGCGGCTGGCGCACAGTGTCCCCGTGCGATACACTGCGCCAGCCGCGTGCGATAAAATCCATTTCATCGCACAGCATATTCATGGATTTTAGCCCCCAAAACCAGCAGTGGCACAGAGTGGCGCAGCGACCCTGCAGCAGTGCCAGTTACGCCCCCAAGAACGCCCTCGCGCAAGGAAAATCCATCAAAATCCCCAATTCATTGCAAATTTCTGCGCTAACCCTGGACCAGTTTACAGGGCTGCCAAACAGCAAACGCCAAGCGGGGTCCGTGTATTACTGGGCTGCGCGGGAAGTTTCACACGCGATTGGCCCTTTGCGAGCGGGGTACGTGTATAACTGGGGAGCGCGGGAAGTTTCACATACGATTTCAGCAGGGTACGTGTATTACTGGGGTGCGCAGGAAGTTTCACACGCGATTTCAGCAGGGTACGTGTATTACTGGGGTGCGCAGGAAGTTTCACACGTGATTTCAGCACGGTACGTGTATTACTGTGGTGCGCGGGAAGTTTTACACACGATTGGCCCTGTGCGAGCGGGGTACGTGTATTACTGGGGTGCGCGGGAAGTTTCACACGCGATTGGCCCTTGTGCGAGTGGGGTACGTGTATTACTGGGGTGCACGGGAAGTTTCACACGCGATTGGCCCTGTGCGAGCGGGGCACGTGTATCACGTGATCGCAAACTTGAGAGACACGTGATGCGGAACATCGGCATCAATATGTAACTAACACAGCCGCGAGAATCGAATACGACAAACAGAAGAAACGAAGGCGGACCATCGCACACGGGGGAAGCACGGAGATCACACAAACAACGGTAAGGCAACAAGGATGTTAGAGACTCGGACAGATTAGGACCGCATGATTGTGCTTTATGTGAAAGTAGATGTTAAACATCTCTACGAAGTCAGTTACTACTAAGGGTTAAAACATTACTATTTTCACATTTCCCATGTAGACGTATCGTAAAAACATTGGAATCCAGCGAAGGAGCACATAAATGACGAACATAACATTTGATATTCCGAAAGAAATAAGAAGGTAATAATAAGTTTGAATTTAAAAACGGATATACAATTGTTTAAAAGCATAATACGTAAATAAGAAAATCGGAGAGACAAAAAGGCTTTTTTCAGAAAACAAGGCATTTTTTAGAAACAGTGAAAACCGAAAAGAATTATTGTCTCATATATATTGGATAATAACCATGTTTTCATGTTGGACTAAATGATCAGTATTAGTTTAAACAACAGAGCGACAGAAAGCAAATTAAACAGTGACGCAGGTTTTTCTTTTACAGGCAATTTGAAACACAGATGCAATAGAACAGTTACATATTTCAGTGATTTACGAACCATCAATACAAGGATAAAAAACCACAGCAAACAAATATCAAACCTAACAAGGAACAAGGACAGGCAACTGAGTAAAGTAAACTCGAAGCAAAGCAATTGTGTAGAACAGATAAACAAAAAGATCCTCCTGAAGAACCGTCAGATAAGTAGACGGGGAAACACGTGTCGAGGACACAATATAAATCAAAAGAGGACAAGTATTAAGAGGACATAAGAGGAACAAGCAAAAAGCAAGCAGATAAAGGACTTAAACAAAGTGTAAATAATGAGCACATCAACAGACTGTAAGATATTTATTACAGTGAAAAGAGGACACAAATAATTCAAAAGAGGACAAGTATAAAGAGGACACAAGAGGAACAAGCAAAAAGCAAGAGGATAAAGGACTTAAACAAAGAGAAAATAATGATCACACCAACAGACTGTAAGACATTTATTACAGTGATAAACTAAGTGCATAACTGCAAGACACTTATTGCAGTAATTAGTAACATGTATGCTTAATAAAAAGGCGCCATTTCAATCAATACAGTATTATTCTGTTGTTTTTTTCAATTTTTCAACCCTTGGACAGCCTGAGGGAAACTGTATTTTGAATTAGAGCTGCCAGTTAGACTACAAAAAGGAAGAATCTTTAACTAAACAACCTAAACACATCAACAACATCGGGCGCCAGTAGCTGTCTTAAGGCTGATTTTTTACAAATTTAATCGCGTGTATTACTGGGGTGCGCGGGAAGTCTTACATGCGATTGGCCCTGTACGATCGGGGTACGTATATTACTGGGGTGCGCAGGAAGTTTCACACGCAAATTCAGCAGGGTACGTGTCTTTCAGGGGTGCGCGGGAAGTTCCACACGCGATTGTCCTGGGTACGTGTGTTCCAGGGGTGCGCGGGAAGTCTCACACGCGAATTCAGCAGGGTACGTGTATTTCAGGGGTGCGCAGGGAGTAATACACATGATTTGGCCGTGTGGGTCCTCCCAGGTGTTCCCTCTACACCCTCCACGGCCCCTGCAGGCAGCCCACACCACAGGGGACTACCCTGCACCCCTGCCCATGTCCCGCAGGCAGCCCATCCACCATGGGCATGCCCCCCAGCCAAGCCACATGTCACCTTGCACTACTGATCAACAACGCATGTCTCCCAGCACCCCCACCCCCAGCACTGTGGGGCACCTGCCAGCAGGCCCCCACTCATGTCCAACCCATGTCCCCCTGCACCCCCACCCCCCAGCAGTCAGGGGCACCCTCCACCAGGCCCCACTCATGTCCCCCTGCACCCCCCACCCCCCAGCATCCAGGGGCACCCTCCACCAGGCCCCCACTCATGTCTCCAGCACCCCCACCCCCCAGCATCCAGGGGCACCCTCCACCAGGCCCCCACTCATGTCTCCCTGCAACCCCACCCCCCAGCATCCAGGGGCACCCCCCACCAGGCCCCCACTCATGTCTCCAGCACCCCCACCCCCCCAGCATCCAGGGGCACCCTCCACCAGGCCCCCACTCATGTCTCCCTGCACTCCCACCCTCCAGCATCCAGGGGCACCCTCCACCTGGCCCCCACTCATGTCTCCAGCACCTCACCCCCCAGCATCCAGGGGCACCCTCCACCAGGCACCCACTCATGTCTCCCTGCACCCCCACCCCCAGCATCCAGGGGCACCCCCCACCAGGCCCCCACTCATGTCTTCCACCCCCCAGCAGTCAGGGGCACCCTCCACCAGGCCCCCACTCATGTTCAACTCATGTCTCCCAGCACCTCCACCCCCCAGCAGTGAAGGGCACCCTCCACCATGCCCCCACACATGTCTCCCAGCACCCCCACCCCCAGCATCCAGGGGCACCCTCCACCAGGCCCCCACTCATGTCCAACTCATGTCCCCCTGCACCCTCACCCCCCAGCATCCAGGGGCACCCTCCACCAGGCCCCCACTCATGTCCAACTCATGTCCCCCTGCACCCCCACACCCCAGCAGCCAGGGGCACCGTCCACCAGGCCCCCACTCATGCCTCCCAGCACCCACACCCCCCAGCAGTGCAGGGCACCCTCCACCATGCCCCCACACATGTCTCCCAGCACCCCCACCCCCCAGCATCCAGGGACACCCTCCAGCAGGCCCCCACACATGTCTCCCAGCACCCCCACCCCCCAGCAGTGCAGGGCACCCTCCACCATGCCCCCACACATGTCTCCCAGCACCCCCACCCCCCAGCACAGTGGGGCACCTGCCAGCAGGCCCCCACTCATGTCCAACTCATGTCCCCCTGCACCCCCACCCCCCAGCATTCAGGGGCACCCTCCACCAGGCCCCCACTCATGTCCAACTCATGTCCCCCTGCACCCCCACCCCCCAGCATCCAGGGGCACCCTCCACCAGGCCCCCACTCATGTCCAACTCATGTCCCCCTGCACCCGCACACCCCAGCAGTCAGGGGCACCATCCACCAGGCCCCCACTCATGTCCCCCTGCACCCCCACACCCCAGCAGCCAGGGGCACCGTCCACCAGGCCCCCACTCATGCCTCCCAGCACCCACACCCCCCAGCAGTGCAGGGCACCCTCCACCATGCCCCCACACATGTCTCCCAGCACCCCCACCCCCCAGCATCCAGGGACACCCTCCACCAGGCCCCCACACATGTCTCCCAGCACCCCCAACCCCCAGCACAGTGGGGCACCTGCCAGCAGACCCCCACTCATGTCCAACTCATGTCTCCCTGCACCCCCACCCCCCAGCATTCAGGGGCACCCTCCACCAGGCCCCCACTCATGTCCAACTCATGTCCCCCTGCACCCCTACACCCCAGCATCCAGGGGCACCCTCCACCAGGCCCCCACTCATGTCCAACTCATGTCCCCCTGCACCCCCACACCCCAGCAGTCAGGGGCACCGTCCACCAGGCCCCCACTCATGTCTCCCAGCACCCCCAGCATCCAGGGGCACCCTCCACCAGGCCCCCACTCATGTCTCCCAGGGCCCCCACCCCCCAGCAGTGCAGGGCACCCTCCACCATGCCCCCACACATGTCTCCCAGCACCCCCACCCCCCAGCATCCAGGGGCACCCTCCACCAGGCCCCCACTCATGTCCCCCTGCACCCCCACACCCCAGCAGCCAGGGGCACCGTCCACCATGCCCCCACACATGTCTCCCAGCACCCCCACCCCCAGCAGTGCAGGGCACCCTCCACCATGCCCCCACACATGTCTCCCAGCACCCCCACCCCCAGCAGTGCAGGGCACCCTCCACCATGCCCCCACACATGTCTCCCAGCACCCCCACTCCCGAGCATCCAGGGGCACCGTCCACCAGGCCCCCACTCATGTCTCCCAGCACCCCCCCCAGCAGTGCAGGGCACCCTCCACCATGCCCCCACACATGTCTCCCAGCACCCCCACCCCCAGCATCCAGGGGCACCCTCCGTCCACCAGGCCCCCACTCATGTCCCCCTGCACCCCCGCCACCCAGCAGTCAGGGGCACCCTCCACCAGGCCCCCACTCATGTCTCACAGCACCCCCAGCCCCCAGCAGTGCAGGGCACCCTCCACCATGCCCCCACACATGTCTCTCAGCACCCCCACCCCCCAGCATCCAGGGGCACCCTCCACCAGGCCCCGACACATGTGCCCCAGCCAACACGTCATCACAATCTAGATCCCTGGCCCTTATGGGCTGCCTCCACATGCCAAACACCCACCCAAGTATTGCATCCACCCACTTAGAAATGGCAATTACATGATACAACCCCAATGGCAAGTATGTAAATGAACACATGTCTCTCACATACACACAATGGGTGTCAGTGAATGTCAAAACCCATATCATGATATGCATGAAACCAATGAGATGATACTACACATTGAAGTTTGATGAAGAAAATGTATTAAAAGCAACATAAATGGAATCAAAAATAAACAAACGACAATGGGAATTAAAAACCAAAAGCAGCATGTCTGTAAAATAAAGTAAAACCACAAATCGTAATCCAAAGGAAAGGTGTCCAAAGTCACAGTTCAAAAAAGTAAATCCAATGGAAAATCCAAACCGAAAACCATTGCTCCATGGGTAAATTCCAAATAAAAAAATAAAATCCAACACTGAACTATATACAGATAAACAATCCAGGGTCCATGATCCCAACAGAAGAAATAAAAACTAATAATACTACCTAATAAAAAAACTATAAACAAAAATGCGGTCCATTGTCCAAAAGGTCCACAAAAAAAATAAAAAGCAAAGGAAACCTAACAACAACTACATAACTATTTACAAGGGCAGCGGGTTAGTCCGACGGCTCACTGGTTGTTGTCATAGGCCAGGGCATCATCGAACGCCTGTTCAATGGCTTGGAGGCGGGCATGTTCCCTGGCCCGAGGTCTCGCAGGGATAATGCAGTGTCCAGCTCCAACTCCCTGTGAATACCCTCGAGGCACTCAGCCCACCTCAGCACCCTCCGCATGGAGTTCTCCGCCCTGACCATTGTGAGCCGTTCCTCCTCTGCCCACTGCCGCTCCGCACCTATCTGCTGGCCCAACCGCTCCCACACGGAAGACACTCCCATTCCAGGGTTCTCCTGCCCTCCGGCCGATGCCTGCACCCCTGATGTTGATGGCCCCGAGCCATGATGCCTCCCACGTCGAGCCTGCCGCTGCCTCCGACGCAACTGCCTGTGCCAGCACGACGGCATCCAGGCTGATGGAATCCACCGACGCCGTTGTGCACGTGCCCTGCCCGATGGTGCCGTCACATCCTCCATCTGCTGGGGTCCAGTTGCTGGTGTGTCCACCCCTGCTGGACCTCCGACTCCCGACTGTGGCAGGGATGGGATCCCCACCGAGTTGGCTGCGTTGGTCGGGGCAGGTCCACAGGGGGCTCTGGTGGCATCTGGGCCGGAAGACGGCATGGAGAACGACTGGCGCATAGCCTCCACAGAGGAGGAGAGGGTTGCCAGAGTGCCCGGCACATGTATGAAACCCCCGACCATGGCCACTCCCAACTGGGCCACGTTGGCACAGTGCTCTTCGTGATGACGTGCGTGCTCCCCCCCGGGAAGCACGCACCTCATCACGAATGACACCCGTGTGCAACGCGACACCAATCAGGACCTTCTCCATACGGCCAGGGGTCCCCTCGTCCGCAGGTGGAGGGGAGTCAGATGGCATCCCCCCTACCTGCGGACGGGCCTGGGACGGGGCATCCCTGCTGGTGCATGGTGGTGCAGTCACAGTGTCAGGGACAGTGACATGCACAGGCACCTCCATGGTGACCTGTGCTGCCTCCTGGCCCTGGACTGCACCACTTGCACCAGCAGGGATGCCCCCACCAGGCCCCATGTGCGGCTCAGTAGCGGCCTCCTCCTCCTCTGTGGAAACCACCAACCTGGATGGCTCCACCCCGTCTTCTGCCGTTGCAAGCCCCTGTGGGGGCTCACCCACCCCTTCCGCTGCAGCCGTGGGGGCATCCCCGCCGCTTTGCTCCACAGCGCCGTCTCCACCCTCTTCTTCACTTTGCGCTGCGTAGAGGGAGACATAGAACACAAGCATCAGGGTACTGTACAATGGTCCCCTAGACAGGAAGCAATAGCAGATGAGTGGCACTGTCAAAGATCCCTTCCATCATGTCCCTCCACAACACATGGGTCAGTGCAGGCAAAACACATGCAGTAACAGGCATGGCGCATGCTATGGACATTAGCAAACATGTCCAAGGGACTCTTGAAACATACAATGTTGTTTATGAACTCACATGCATCATGTGTCATGCCTATCACATGCACACACTTCACCGTACTTTCATCCATCTGGACTCGTACACCCCAGACACAGTGGATGCAAGGATAACTAGGCTGCATCAGTGATTCTGAACATTGTCACAGACATGTGTCATGCATCCATGGCATTCACAAGTCACAGACACGCAGGTCAGACACACAGACATGGACACAATACATGCACATGGCATCAGCACCCATCCCTCACCCCCACCCATGTCCAGGAACAGAGACTGACATGCTCTCATGTGTCCATTCCGCATAGGGCTCCCCATGTTGCATTTAAACACATACACCAACCGTGTGCTTCACACATTACTGTTCTCAAATGCATGACCATGATGTCCCTGCACACACACACACACGTACATGGCCTATGTCACACATACAGGCAAGTATCAGACAACCAGCACACTGCAACATGCCTTGTCTCACACAGCAATGCTTGGCCACTTACCGCTCGACTCCAGATGGGTCTGCCTCTCAAGGACCTGGACGTTGAGCGCTGGGGATATGCGTTCCAGGACCCTCATCTGATCTTCCAACAAGTGGCCCCCGCGCCCCTTAGCATCCGCTGCCTTCAAGAGGCACCGGGCCTTGTTGAGGGTCCTGGACCTGAAGTCCTCGCAGCGCTTCTTGACATGATGGAATAGTCGGACTGCCACCCCCTCCGTGTTGATGGCAGTCACGATGTCCGTCCAGATCCGAGTCCGTCCTTCCTTGTCGGCGCGTGATGATCCGAAGAGGGCATCATAATGCCCCAGGACAAGCTCCACCAGGACACCAACTTCCTTCTGACTGAAGCTGGTGCCCCTCTGCCCCTCTGGCTGGGGGTCGCCATTGTTCTCGGATGGTGTTTGCCCCGACATGGCGACCCTTGAGGCAGGCATGGGTGGGCAACTGGGTCCTAGGGCTGGGCTGTGGAGCGATGGTATCCCAGTCGGGAGTCTTCTGTTCCAGCAGGGGTGGACACAGCAACTGGACCCCTGCAGATTGGTGATGTGCAGGCACCAAAGGGCAGGGCACGGTGGCAGCAGGCAGGCAGGCAGGCAGGCAGGCAGGCAGCAGCAGATGGCTCGTGGGAGGCTGCTCGGGGCTCTGGGGGGCAGTAATCTGGCCTTTTGGGCAGGAGCTTGGTCTTCCGTGTGCTTACGCGTGGCCAGCTTGATACGGAGTGATTTGGCATGTGAAAATTCTGCACGTCAGCGTGTAATTCGAAGAAAGGCCCTTAGCGCATAAGCGTGTCAGCACGCATACGCGATTCCATTGGACCAAAGGCCACGGGCATTGCCCTGGCAGGGCTTGAAGATCCCACGTGGATTTACATTGCTCAGTACGTGCCTTTCGTGGGGTGCAGTGCGTGTGTTATGCAGGCGTTGGGGTTCATACGCCATTACTTCACAGCGGGTGGGTGTTGGCTACACGTTATTCTACACGCAAGGCAGACGGTGAGTGGTACCCTGCTCCCCCAGGCCCGATCGCGTGTTAAACAACCCGCGAGCCCCTGAAATACACGGACCATGCCCGATCGCGTGTTAAACTTCCCACGCACACACGAAATACACGCACACGCTATTATTCACACAGCGGGTGTCCGTGTTTGTCACGTACCCCTTTGCACGCCATTTAGGGGTGCGTGGGAAGTTTCACACGCAAATTCAGCAGGGTACGTGTCTTTCAGGGGTGCGTGGGAAGTTCCAAACGCGATTGTCCTGGGTACGTGTATTACAGGGGCGCGCGGGAAGTACCACACGCGAATTCAGCAGGTTACGTGTATTTCAGGGGTGCGCGGGAAGTTTCACACGCGATTCCATCAGGGCACATGTATTTCAGGGGTGCGCGTGAAGTTTCACACGCAAATTCAGCAGGGTACGTGTCTTTCAGGGGTGCACGGGAAGTTCCACACGCGATTGTCCTGGGTACGTGTATTACAGGGGTGCGCGGGAAGTACCACACGCAAATTCAGCAGGGTACGTGTATTTCAGGGGTGTGCGGGGAGTACTACACATGATTTGGCCGTGTGGGTCCTCCCAGGTGTTCCCTCTACACCCTCCACGGCCCCTGCAGGCAGCCCACACCACAGGGGACTACCCTGCACCCCTGCTCATGTCCCGCAGGCAGCCCATCCACCATGGGCATGCCCCCCAACCAAGCCACATGTCACCCTGCACTACTGATCAACAACGTATGTCTCCCAGCACCCCCACACCCCAGGACTGTGGGACACCTGCCAGCAGGCCCCCACTCATGTCCCCCTGCACCACCCCCACCCCCCAGCATCCAGGGGCACCCTCCACCATGCCCCCACTCATGTCTCCCAGCACCCCCACCCCCCAGCACTGTGGGGCACCCTCCACCAGGCCCCCACTCATGTCTCCCAGCACCCCCACCCCACAGCACTGTGGGACAGCCTCCACCAGGCCCCCACTCATGTCACCCAGCACCCCCACCCCCACCCCCCAGCAGTGCAGGGCACCTGCCAGCAGGCCCCCACTCATGTCCCTCTGCACCCCCATCCCCCAGCAGTGCAGGGCACCTGCCAGCAGGCCCCCATACATGTCCCCCAACACCTCATGACGATCCATAATCATGGCCCCATCCCCACTCAATACACTGCCTACGCCACCCCAGCCCGAACACACCACCAGGTATGACATCCACCCGACAAAGAAATCAACAGCACATGATGCATCCCAAATGGCTAGTCTGCACATCAACACATATCCGTCAAACCCACACAATGACAGCATGTGAATGAAAGAACACACATTGTGACATGCATGAAACCAAAGAGAGAATACCACACATTGAAGTACACAATTATAATGTATTAAACAGAAAAGCAAGGCAATGAAATGGAACAGAAGAAAATGGAAATAATAAATGAAATCCAGCATGTCCAATAAATGAAAAAGATGCATGAAATCCAAATGAAAGGCAATCCAAAAGCAAGTCTCCAAAGTGTCAGTCTGAGAAAATAAATCCAATGTTCCAAAATAAGAAAAAACCATTGATCCATGTGAAAAAAAAATCCAAATCCATTGTCAAACTATGTACAAGGTGAACATCCAGGGTCCATGTGCCCAATCCTTTAAATGAAAGCTATAAAATAAAATACTACCTAATGAAGAACTATATACAAGAAGTTGGGGCATTGTCCAAGCGCCCCAAAACAAAACAAAACTGAAAGGAAACAACACTAAAGAACTATTTACAAGGGCAGCGGGCTAGTCCGACGGCTCACTTCTGGATGTTCCGGGCCAGGGCATGATCGAACTCCTGCTCAATGTCCCGGAGGCGGTCCTCCTCCATTGCCCTGAGGGTCCGCAGGGCCGACGGCATGTTCTCCTCCAACTCCCTGCGGATTGCCTCGAGGCACTCGGCCCGCCTCAGGGCCCTCCGCATGGAGTTCTCCGCCCTGACCATCGTGAGCCGTGCCTCTTCTGCCCGCTACCGCTCTGCATCTATGGCGTGGCCCAACCGCTGCCACACGAAGACACTTCCCGTCCTGGGTCCTCCTGCCCTCCGGCCGATGCCTGCCCCTCTGATGTTGAAGGATCCGAGCCATCATGGCTCCCACCTCGTTGCTGCTGCTGCTGTGCCTATGCCCGTGCACTGGCTCCTGCTGCCTGCACATTCTCCACCGGCCGGGGTGCAGTCGTTGATGTGGCCACCCCTGCTGGACGTCCGACTCCCGACTGTGGCAGGGATGTGTCCTCCACCAGCCTGGCCGCACCATCAGAGGCAGCTCCACAGGGCACCCAGGTGACAAATGGGTGGAAAGATGGCACGGAGGACGACTGGCGCATAGGGTGTTCAGTTGAGGAGGGGGTCTGAACAAGCTCCAGCAAACGGAGGAATCCGGCCTGGGTGACCTGTCCCAGTAGGCCGACGCGGTCAACAGGCCATTCGAGATGACGTGCAGTCTCCTCATGAAAAGACTGCAGGTCACCTCGCATGGCCCGTTGACGCAACGCCACACCAGTCAGGACAGGCTCAACCCGTACCTGGATAGTCACGTCCGCAGGCAGAGGAAGGCCAGTTGTTGTAAACTCATCCCCTGCCTGAAAACGGGTCTGGACGTAGGCATCCCTGCTGGTGCAAGATGATGCAGTGACAGGATCAGGGACAGGATTGCACACAGGCACCTCCGCGGCGGCCTGTGCTGCCTCCTGTCCCTGGTCCTGCACTGCACCACTAGTACCAGTGGAATACCCACCTCTGTCGCTTGCACAGCCTCCTCCTCCACCAAACCCCCCACCAACCTGGATGACTCCGTGCCATCTTCCCCCATTGGGCCCTGTGGGGTCCCAGCTGCCCCTTCTGCTGCCGAGGAGTCCAACTCCGACCTCTGCCTCTTGGACCTCCCCCCGGCAGCTGCGGCCTGGGAAGCGGCACCGGACTCCTCACTCCCCGACGAGATGACAACCTGGGAGGGGAGCCGGGCCTTGCGTCTCCGGCTGGCGGTGCAATCCCTGCCGCTGTGCTCCACAGCACCTTCTCCGCCCTCTTCATCAGTTGATGCTGCAGACAGGGAGAAATAAAACACAGGCATCAGGGCACTGTACAATGGACACATACACACATGACAGTTGTACATGAGTGGCATTTGGAAACCTCAGACATGGCATCACATTCGCCAACACACATGTCATTTCAACTCGCACACATGAGCCATACACAGCCCACATGAGCCATACACAGCCATATTGCAACAGCCAGCACCATCCATACACATACAACAGCATGAGCAGGCAAAGGTGAGCCAGACATCACATGCAACACAGGGAGTGCACTACACATGCACACACACCACCACACTTGCATGCATGTGTACGCCTCTGCCAACTGTTGCAGTGTTCAGATTGGCATCCATGTCACATCTGCCAATCAGGCTTCCACATCCCGCTGTCACATGCATCCATGTTGCATCACTGTTGCCCCCTTGTCAAATACACACACATGCACATGTACACAGTGCTGATACATGCAGCTGAAACCAACATCCAGGTGTGACATCACGAACATGCCTACTTACATACACATTCATCCAAACATGTGTGCCCACACATCTGCATTTGGCATGCAAGCCTACACACACAAGCACCATCCATTTCTCACACATGATAGCCCTCGCATGTGTTAGCCTCACGGCCCTGTACACCCCCCATACTTGGCCCCATAAAAACACATGTGCAACCTGCACACTACTGGCACACCACCACACGCACAGTTTACAATCATGATGCGTGTACACTTACCGCTCGACTCCAGACGGGTCTGCCTCTCAAGGACCTGGACGTGGAGCGCTGGGGATATGCGTTCCAGGACCCTCATCTGATCGTCCGACAAGTGGCCCCGGAGCCCCTTAGCATCCGCTGTCTTCAAGAGGCGCTGGGCCTTGTTGAGGGTTCTGGACCTGAAGTCCTCCCAGCGCTTCTTGACATGATGGAATAGTCGGACTGCCACCCCCTCCGCGTTGATGGCAGTCACGATGTCCGTCCAGATCCGAGTCCGTCCTTCCTTGTCGGCGCGCAAACGTCCGAAGAGGGCATCATACTGCCCCAGCACTTGCTCCACCAGGACACCAACTTAGGTGGCAGTGAAGCTGGTGGCCCTCTGCCTCTCTGGCTGGGGGTTGCCAGTGGTGTCAGATGTTGCAGTGCCCGACATGACAACCTCAGAGGCAGGAGTGGGTGGGCAACTGGGTCCTGGGGCTGGTCTGTGGAGCGATGGAATCCCAGTCGGGAGTCTTCAGTTCCAGCAGGGGTGGTCACAGCAACAGCACCCCTGGCTGATGTGCAGGCAGCAAATGGCAGGGCACGTGGGCAGTAGGCAATCAGGCAGCAGCAGATGGCAGGTGAGAGCGTGCTCGGGGCTCTGGGGGGCAGTAATTCGGCCTTCTGGGCAGGAGCGTGGTCTTCCGTGTGCTTACGCGTGGTCAGCTTGATACGGAGTGATTTGGCACGTGAAAATCAAGCACGTCTGCGTGTAATTCGAGGAAAGGGCCTTAGCGCGTAAGCGCGTCAGCACATGTACGCGAATTCATTGGCCCAAAGGCCCCAGCATGTAGGCGCGTCTATGACGTTACGCGCACGTGCGTTTTCCATGGCGCGTAGAAAAAATAAGCACGTCAGAGTGTCAATTGGTGGAAAGGGCCTCAGCGCGTGTGCTTGTCTGTGACGTGCGTGCGCGGGCGTTTCCCTATGACTGCACATCAGAGTGTCAGCTCGTGTAATTGGAGGATAGGGCCTTAGCGCGTACACGCGGAAGTGACGCTGGACGTGTGGGCATGTTTAAAAGGTACGTGTAGAACGCCATTTCCTTGTATGCGCTTTTCGTGGAGAGCGAGTGGGTGAAATCTGTACTTCTTGTCGGTTCACACGCGATTTACTTCACGGCGTTCCAAGTTCGTACTCCCTGTTACCTCTGACAGCTTTTTCTCTTTTTGTCTTTTTCCTGGGCCTGTTTCCTCAAACAGCGTTCACTTCTCCTGTTGTCCTGTCTCCTCAGACAGCGTACAATTCTTCTTTTGGCGGGGGTGTTGCCAACGCGCACACGCGCGTATTTTTCACACGATTTTTCCTGGCAGACGGTGAGTCGCGCACGTATTTAACATCTGTGCTTGCCCCGTGTGTTGCCTACCCCTTCAGAGGTCAGTCTAGGCTGCGTGTGACACGCATACGTTCATTTTTGTGTTTCTGGGTTCCACAGCGTAGTGCAGGTTTATTTTTCCACGCACGTGGTCTAGGAGGGGTAGCGTGCACATTATCTCCCTTTTTGGGGTGCCTGTGCGTTGCGTGACCCGTCATCTTCCCCCAGGGGTCACATACAGCCATGCTAGAGCACTAGGGTACGAATTCCATCTAGTACCCTACCCCTTTGACCCCCAATTGCCCAGGACAATAGTTTACTGCAACTCCCATACGCACAACAACATCAGTGCCATGGTTGGGAGGCGAGCACGCGGTAAGGGTGGCAAAGGTGGCCGAGCCACAAGAGGTGGCCATGGTGGATACGGTAGGGGATGTGGCCGGGACTTGCAGGGTGCCCCTAGCCCCCCATGTGTGGGTGACCAGTCAGGGACACCCATGCCCCCCCCCCCTGGTTGAGGGTAAAGTGGCTGACACCATCCCTGCTCAGCCCTTGTTGGACCAGCCCATTGTGGCACCAGACCTGGCACGGGGTGACTCCATGGCTGACTTCCAGGTCAGCAGGTCTAGGCCATGTGCACGTTGGTGTCACCAGGCCACGTGGATCAGGGGCAGCTATGTCATCTGCTGCCCCGAGTAGGCAGGGTGGGGAGGCTGCAGGGGCAGCTGTGGCTCCATCCACCCCAGCTCTGAGTCTCCCAGCCAGGACAGTGTTGGTCCCAGTCCATCCTGCTGACGTTCCCCCTGACTACATCCCACTTCAGCTAATGCCTGCACCAAGTCCCATGGTGAGTGTTCATTCCCACACTCCTAGTCCACAGTCCACCGGGGCTCCTGCCCCTAGTGTCCAGAGCGGCGTAGGACACTCAGGATCCCACCACCTTCCAAGCGGAAGAGGAAGAGTGCTCGTCCAGTACAGGCTGATGCCCCAGACACGGCTACACAGTCCGGCCCACCAAGGAAGCCCAGCTTCAATCAGGCCGAACTTGATGCACTTGTTGAGTATGTGTCCGCACATGACAGCGAAATGGTGATTACTGCAGGATGCAAGACCACACCTGCACAACGTCAGGCACACTGGCAGACCATCGCGGACCTCATAAGTGCCCTTGGATTCGTGAGGCGCACAGCTAATGATTGCTACAAGCGCTGGAATGACCTGAAGCGCAGGGCAAAGAAAAAGCTGGCCTCAAGTCATGCCGCAACTCTAGTGACTGGAGGTGGGTCTCCAGCAGAGGACATAGAACTCACTCCACATGAGTATGTTGCTGGGACCTACGTCACGGAGGAACAGATCCAAGGCGTGGGAGACCTGCCAGATTACGAGGCATTGTCCGGTGAGTGCACATGCATGTGTGTGTCATCCATGTGCATGGTGTGTGTGTGAGGGCTTCTGATTGAGTGCCAGGTGAGGGTGTGTGTGCCTGAGTGGTTTGGGTCACCCATGTGCTTCATCCAATACATTCTGCGCACCAGGATTTGGGTATTGCAGTATCCCTTCTGGCAACAGTAGACATTCAGCCCAACCTCACGCCAATTGCCCTTGAAGTGTCATCTTGCCACAACATAGTTGCGTATTATTCTTTGTTCATTCAGGCTGATTGTTTGCATTCCACCACTTTCACAAGGCATTTCCCAGTCCTATTGTCACATGTGTGACATGGCTATGGTACATGCCATCTGTGTGATGGCATGTGTCATGTATGTGTATTGGACATGCCAATCACAGGCCAATGTGTGATGGCACTGCTAGCCAGCATGCAGCAAAAGTGTTGGTCGTCCATCTTGGTGTCATCAATGTGTGCCATTTGCCTCCCCTTCATACGCAGTGACGGTGCATGCATGGGAGGGTTATAGTCATGTGGGACATGTGTCTACTGTTTCTGTTGGTTCTCAGCCCTAATTGTGTGCCATGGTGCTAATGCCTGTTCCCATTTCTTTTCTTTCATGTCTTTGCAGGGGATGACGCACTTGAGACTGCTGGGGTTGTGGAGATGGTGCAGACCCAGGAGGGGTCTCAGGCCCGATTGGGCACCAGTGAGGGACGTGGTGTGGTGGTGGGTGAGAACCCACACTTGCTGCAGACCATCATCTCAAGGGGTGTCTCTGGGTCCACCTCCCCCGAGCTCTATTCAGGTGTCGATTCGGATGATGAGACCTATGTGCCGTCGCAGGTAAGTGTTTCTGGGAGGGATTCTGTACTGTCCAACCCACCTGCACCAGGGGTAGAACCCTCAATGGGGATGTCAGTGTTGGTAGGTCCACCTTTGGTGGTTACGGATGCAGAGTCACACTCCGCAACATCTGATCCTGTTCCTGGGCCAGAAGATCAGAGGGGGAATGCAGTCCTGCAGCCTCAGGCAGTGCCGGCACAGCAAGGCGCAGTTCGCCTTGCCCCAGACAGGTGTGGTACCCGCCGACGCGGTGGCCGTACGCCACCTGGCAATACCGCATGGGAGCAATCCATATACGGTATGGCAAACCAACAGGCAGCATCATCTGAGATGATGGCTCAGGCCATGGATAGGGTGACACTTCCATTGTCCCCCAAGAAAGGCTGATTGAACAACTACAGCAGGCAACAGACTCCATTTGCCAGTCACACAGGGAGGACATGTTGGCGTCCAACAGGGACAGGCGGGCGGCACTGGAGACTCTGCGGAGAAGCCATTTCTATTGAGTCCCAGGGCCACAGAGAAGCCCTGAGGGTGGAACTCCAACTAACACAAGGACAGAACAGCAGCTATAGCGGCTCACACGTACGCTCTCAGCTGAGATGCAGGCAAATAGGGAGGAGGTCTGGGCATCCCGTGAGTTGTTGCATGGGGACCTCTGCACGATTATCCTCCAGAACCAGACCTTCCACACCCGCATGCTTGCTGCCATGGAGGACCAGACTAGGGCTTTGCGTGGGCTGCCTCCCATAGTGCCACCACCTCCTGATGCAGCTGCAGAGGGCGGGGAGAGCGACAGCAGCGAATCTCTCACAATCGGGTAGCCGTGCAGGCCATGAGCCCATGGAGGTTTTTTTTTTTCCGCAAGATCCACACAGGTGGGTTTTGGTGTGCACCCTGTCCTCGGACCTCCTGGGTGGCCTCCCCCACTCCCCGTGGCCCATTCATGGCCATTTTTGATTTTTGATTTTTTGGACAGTGTGTTGCCTTGTGTGGCTCCCGTGGGAATACGCTGTATTGTGGCTGGGCACATGCAGGCTTGTCCTGAATTTGGGTCAGATGCTTAGGTTTGTGTGACACACACCCTCCTGCTTCCCGTTTCCATGGGCTTGCAAAGGGTGTGCCCTAGTGACATTGACTTACATGGTGACGTTGGACTCCCATTTGATGTGTGGGCAGTCTGTAGTCAATACTGTGTATACATTCCTAGTGCATATTGTTGTTGTATTGTACACTGCATGGTGTATTGATATGTGCCTCTGCATCCATCTCATCCTCCTAATTTGCAGGTCCATTTCTCATGTCTTCACAAGGCGGTCTACTTTGGAAATGGAGTCCATGTTGTAAGCAGTGCACCTACACTTTTGCGTGGCGCTAACACTGTACAGTTGGAAGTGTTCAAAGTGCTGGCATTATCAGGTAGTGAGGCTACCAATTATTTAAGTCCGTACTGTCATGTTTATGGTAGGTTGGAGGTTGTGTACGTGATTAGTATTATTGGTAAATATTTGGTAATGTGTGTTGTTGGTCCTGCATTACTGTGAGCATTTCATGTGTGGCCAGTTTCCATTAGGGACACTGTAGTTTGTGACAATTGTGTCATGTTGTGGGGATTAATTTGTTTGCTCTCACATTGCATGTCATGCCATGGTGTGTTGTGTGGCGGTGCCGGGGAGGGGTTGGGTGACATGGCACTGTTCTCATGTTGTATTTTGCAAGTGGGTATTCATTTTTGCTGCATAGAAGTGTGACTTTTTATGACACTGCATTGGTGGTGTTTGTGTAGGTAGGGATGCACACATTGTGACACTTCCAGATGAACAATCTCAGGCTGCTATGGTTCACTGTCCCTTAATTCATCATAATTGTCAGATTGAGTCATCATTAATTGTCAGATGGTATGTGCCAGGGCTGTGTGCACTCCACAGGGGTGTGATTTCTATGTGAAGTAATTAGCCACCAGCTGCGTACGGGCTGCCTCACCCCGTGCCCTTCCCCTCCCATGCGCAGCGGGCGTGCATGTGGTTGGAGATGTGGGGGCACCACCATGTCCACAGCCAGGCCCCGGCATGTCGCAACATTGTGCAGGACACATGCTGCCACTATGATCCTGCACACTACTGGGGGAACGTATAACAGCTGCCCGCCAGAACGGTCAAGGGAGCGAAAGCATGACTTGAGCACTCCGAATGTGCGCTCCACTATGCCCTAGGTTGCAATATGGGCTGTGGTGTATCTTACCTCGGGAGGCGTGATAGGGTTCCGAATTGGCATCATCATGTCAGAGGGTAGGCACTGTCCCCTGGGGAGGTGGTGATGGGGATCATTAGTGGGATAGTGACATTACTCTGTATCTGTCATGCATGCGGGTGCTGTGGCATTTATACTCACCAAGCAGCCATGCATCGCCATGCCGCCCAGCTTCCATGTCCCGGTTTAGGGTTGACATCCTGTAAATGAAGCTGTCGTGGGTGGACCCTGGATAGTTGGCATATACTGAGTTGATGATTCCCTTGGCATCACATACTACCTGGATGTTGATGGAATGCCAGTGCTTGCGGTTTCTATAGATGTGCTCAGATGCCCTGGGGGGACGTATAGCCACATGGGTGCAATCAATGGCACCTAGCACTTTGGGGAATTGTGCCACCCTGTAGAAATCCTGGCTGACAGCCTGCCTTTCTGCAGGTGTTCTGGGCAGGTATATGTGCCTGCGGACTGATGGATGTGCAGTGATGATGGCCAAGACCTGGTGTAGGCACCGTGACTGCGTGGCCTGTGACACCCCCCCACTATGGCACTTGTCCGCTGAAATGATCCGGTAGCCAAGAAGTACAGTACATTGAGGACCTTCTCCAGGGGGCTGAGTGCTTGGGAGCACAGGGTGGGTGATGTGAGGTCATCCTCCCACTCACTGACCAGGTCGAGTATTATGTGTGGTGGAAACCTGTACCTCCCATACACCTGGTCATCAGGCATACCAAATAGGCTGGTTCTGGGTGTGAAGATTCTGGCCCTGACTATCCTTCTCCTCCTCCTGCGGTATCCCACGGCCACTGCTGCTAGGAACGGTATATTCATCCTGGCATCTGAGCTTGTTTGTTGTTTGCACACTCTTTTATGCTGCGCGGGACGTGCGCCTGCTTCATGCTGGCGTACGTGTTTCCGGATTGGACCTTTTTTTTTGGCGCGTTGTAGGCGACCGTGTAAATCTTCCCGCCCACCCCAGGAATACACATAACACGCTCTCCCAGGCACAGTCGCAGGTAAATATTCCCGCCCACCCCTGGAATACACGTACCCCACTCTCACAGTCCCAGTCGCGTGTGGAACTTCACGCGCACACCGAAATACACATACCCTGAAAATTCACGTGTGAAACTTCCTGCGCACCCCGAAATACACGTACCCTGCTGATATTGCGTGTGGAAGTTCACGCGGACCCATAATACACGTACCCTGATGAAATCGCGTGTAAGACTACCCGCGCACCCCTGAAATACACATACCCAGAGCAATCGTGTGTGGAACTTTCCGCAAACCCCGTAATACACGTACCCTGCCGATATCGCATGTGGAAGTTCACGCGGACCCATAATACACGTACCCTGATGAAATCGCGTGTAAGACTACCCGCGCACCCCTGAAATACACGTACCCAGGCAAATCGCACTGCTGGGGGGTGGGGAGGTGGGAGACATGAGTGGGGGCCTGGTGGAGGGTGCACCACAGTGCTGGGGGTGGGGGTGCAGGGAGACAGGAGTGGGGGCCTGGTGGAGGGTGCCCTACAGTGCTGGGGGGTGGGGGTGCAGGGAGACAGGAGTGGGGGCCTGGTGGAGGGTGCCCTACAGTGCTGGGGGGTGGGGGTGCAGGGAGACAGGAGTGGGAGCCTGGTGGAGGGTGCACCTGGATGCAGGGGTGTGGAGGTGCAGGGAGACAGGAGTGGGGGCCTGGTGGAGGGTGCCCTACAGTGCTGGGGGGTGGGGGTACAGGGAGACAGGAGTGGGGGCCTGGTGGAGGGTGCCCTACAGTGCTGGGGGGTGGGGGTGCAGGGAGACGGGAGTGGGGGCCTGGTGGAGGGTGCCCCCGGATGCAAGGGGGTGGGGGTGCAGGGAGACAGGAGTGGGGGCCTGGTGGAGGGTGCCCCTGGATGCTGGGAGACATGCGGGGTCTGACGTGGGGGTGCTGGGAGACATGCGTGGGTGGGCAGTAGTGCAAGGTGACATGTGGGTTGGCTGGGGGGCATGGCCATGGTGGATGGGCTGCCTGCGGGACATGTGCAGGGGTGCAGGGTAGTCCCCTGTGGTGTGGGCTGCCTGCAGGGGCCGTGGAGGGTGTAGAGGGAACTGCTGGGAGGACCCACACGGCCAATTCATGTGTTGCACTCCCCGGCACCCCCGAAATACACGTAGGCTGCTGGATTCGCATGTGGAATTTCCTGCGCAGCCGGAGTACACGTACCCTGCTGAAATTGCGTGTGGAACTTCACGCGCACACCGAAATACATGTACCCTGCAAATTCGCGTGTGAAACTTCCCGCGCACCCCGAAATACACGTACCCTGCTGAAATCGCGTGTGGAACTTCCCGCGCACCCCGGAATACACGTGCCCAGGCCAATCGCGTGTGGAACTTCCCGCGAACCCCATAATACACGCACAGGCTATTTTTCACACAGCGGGTGTCCGTGTTTGTCGGTACCCCTTTGCACCTCATTTGTCCTAGAGGGCCACAGTATGGATCATTCATCATAGCTGTATATGGGTGCTTTTTGTTAGCGCACATTTTGGCGCACATTTATTTCAGGCGCAGGGACGCTAACGCCTGCTTTCTTGTGGCGTACTTGTTTGGCCCTGTGCGCGTCTTTGACCGTGCGCTGGTTTGCCCTATTCGATTCCATGAATACGAGTTGTAGGCGAGCGTGTGGGCGTTCCGCGCACTTGCCTCCTGTACTTCCCCCGTGACTATGTGCGATTTCGCAGCGGCCGTGGCGCACGCCGTTGGATGACCTGTGCGCCGGCGTGCGCCGCGCACTTTTTCAGCGCACATCCAATATTTTTCTCGCTCACGGACTTCCATGAATCGATGTGCGCTGGTTTCCCTGTGATTTTCGCAGTTGCACTGCGATTTTCGCACTTTTACTGCAAATCGCACGTTTTGGCACCTCTGCGCCGGAATTTTCGGCGCACATTAATTCCATGAATTGGCCTGTCAGTCTGCACTCATATGGAAAAAGCCCAGATTCAACAAGAATCCACTTACAACAAGAAAGTGAGCCTAAGATCATTTTCCATCGGACAAAACGTATTAGTCCTCTTACCCACCTCAGAACACAAGCTAGTCTTTAAGTGGCACGGGCCTTATGAAATATTGGAACAAACGGGCACTTGTAATTATAAGGTAGCCCAACCGGACAGGAAACAGAAAGTCCATTTACATCATGTAAATCTCTTGAAAGAGTGGAAGGAGAACCTGTCAGCCACCCATGCCACAATACTATTGTGTTTCGTTCCAGAAGAAATAGACCACTTTGAATTGACTCCTACAGAGCTATCTAATCAACCACAAGAAGATCTAAAAAATGTAGTCACATTGTTTCCCAATGTATTCTCAGAAAAACCAGGAAGATTAAAAGACACCAATCACTATATCAGAACACTTACACTTGTTTGCTGAGGACCTGCACAGGACTGCCTCTTGCTGTTGGACCATTTGTGTAACGCGCTGCAAAATTCTGCATTACGCCACTTTACCGCCGTCGGAGCGGCTTCATAGATCTGGGACTGCCTTTTCCAGCTGGAGGACGTCTGACAGGGTAACACCCAGCTTGCATGGCCCTGTTTGCCAGATAGAGGAGGTTATCTGCTCGAGGGAGGCTCCGCCCCCCCTCGCGGTGAGTCGCCCTTTCAGCCTCTATTTAGTCCAACCTCCCTGCGCACCTGCGCCGCGCACCAGCAAAGTACAGACAAGTACTGTTTGCTGAGGACCTGCACAGGACTGCCTCTTGCTGTTGGACCGTTTGTGTAATGCGCTGCAGAAATTCTGCGTTACACCACTTTACCGCCGTCGGAGCGGCTTCATAGATCTGGGACTGCCTTTTCCAGCCGGAGGACGTCTGACAGGGTAACACCCAGCTTGCCTGGCCCTGTTCGCCAGATAGAGGAGGTGATTGTTTGCTTCCATTGAACTGTACCTCCCCCATTGAACTGTAGTGCCCCCATTGAACTGAAAAGCACCTATTGAATCACAGTGCCCCCTTTGTCAGTTTATAGCAGTGCCATTTGTTATGTGGTGTGCCTAATTCTCCTTTATATTTTTCCTTTCCTTTAAGGTTATCTGCTCGAGGGAGGCTCCGCCCCCCCTCGCGGTGAGTCGCCCTTTCAGCCTCTATTTAGTCCAACCTCCCTGCGCACCCACTCCGCGCACCAGCAAAGTACAGACAAGTACTGTTTGCTGTTCGCGAGTCGCGTGGAGCCTGGAATCAGTGGTGCGCTGACCTTCGCCCTGTTTGCACATTAAGGGCAACCTCCTGCTGGTGCTGGCGAAGGTATACTAGTTCATTCCTCACAACAAACTTTTGCTAACTGATCCAGTGTAGGAGGGTATGTGCTCTTGCTGGGCGATCTGAGGGGTTATCGCGCTCTTCCTCTTCCATCTTTGGCTGTCCCCCGCCACAGGAGACTGCGGGCTTTAGGCCTTTGACCCTGGGGTTTTGGTGTGGCCACCGAGGAAGTTTGAAGTCTTTAGCGTTTTCCCTCTATGTGCCCTAAGTTGCCTTCAAACTCTAAGTTTTGTGAAGCTATCAGTGTTAATTGAGTTTTGGCCTATCTTACTGCACCCTCTATGACACGTTCATTTGTTATATCGTTGTTCAATCCATTTGTATGACAGGCATATTGTAAATGACCGGCTTTCTGGTCCATTGACCTGTGGCATTACTTTACCTTGCATATTGTGTCTGAAGTTTTCTACTTGAGTCACAGTTGTAGCATAGTGTGGTTGTGAGGGACTCGGAGGTGGATCTGCCTTTCCCTGAAGTTGCTGTGTAAGGTTGTGTCTCTTTTCCCTTTGTTCTCTTGGTTTCGCTCTTGTCCACACACAAAGGGGATTGGTTCAACTTTTGTCTCTGTGGGGTGTATAGCTCTCGAGCATGAGCCCAATTCTGAGAAGTGGCTGTAAGACAGGTTCTCCATTGAAAACAACTGCGACACACCCTGGCAATAATACTCAAGATAGTACCCTCCCCCTGCCACTTACTAATAAAAAGTCTCTTTTATCTATGTCTAGTCCATTGGTGGAGAGGGTTGCGGGGCCGGCTCAAGATGGGGGTCCTGAGATTGCGACAACGGTTGCTCCATCTTCTGTCAATGCTCGTTCCGTACCTGGCCCCCCTTCGGTTTTGGTACTGTCAACTTTTTCTGTTCAGGAAGCCAACGATAATGTGGGTGAGGTGGGTGAGGCGGTTGTCCATGTACATGATATAAATTGTTCCCCTGTGCATGAACACGGAGGCCTCCCTCGTATCTCTGACACCTCAATGTTGGCACCTACAATTGTGAGTGAACTAAGTAAAAGAGTGCGGCTTTCTTTGGGCCCCTCTTCTCCAGCCTCGTGTTCCTTCCCGTTTCGTGAACAAGTCCACTTCCATCTCCCATCAGAAAGAAGCTGTAAACAATTTGATGAACACGGAAATGCCCTTTTGGCTACTCGGAGAAGGGGTTTGGAAGGGGGCCTCGCCCCCCATTATGACAACTTTGATGTCGATGAGGGTCTGTCGTCAGGGATTTGTCTTCCACCTGGAGTGGACCCTTTTTCCCTAGGGAATGAAGATGACGAGCTTTCTGCCCCAAAAGGGGAAGTAAGATCGGCGTCCACCCCGGAAGACTTTTCTTCCACCACCCATCCCCATGAGCCCGCCAATTTCCCGGTAATTTCGCGTATACTCAATCTGTTGGACAAGGGGCATGAGTTAACCCACTGTTCAATAAGAGAGATGCAGGCTTCTCTTGCGCTCATGAAAGACAAGTTGGCCAGATTGGAAGGTTTTATCCTAGCAGAAGAACAATCTAAACCCTTCTATCTGGCCCAATTTGAAAAAATGTTGGTGAGTGTTGGGCAGAACCATGTGCAGTTCCCTTAGGGACCACTGCAAAAGACTTAAGACTACAGGTGTTGGCAGTAAACCCACTTGGTAGCAGTCTGTACCACCCAGATTTACCTGGTAGCTGTGGCTGAGCAGTCAGACTTCCCTCAAGAAGAGTTAGGCAGCATGCAAAGTATACACAATAGGCACTCAGATACAACAATACAAGCAAACACTGACCAGAGCTTTGGTATCAAAGTATATATTTATTTATTTAAAAACACACAGTTTGAAACACTCCAGCACTCTTATTGTAAACTATTCTAAACACAGTTACTATTGTAATATATACACCCCTTTTCCCTTATCAGATAAATCACAGTAAAACACCACTTATTTTCATACAGAGGTGAGCGCTTAACTAGATTGCACTCTGATAAGTTTGTGAGAAAGGGGGGGAAAAAGACAGAATATGGAAAGGTACACCACTCTAAGATTCAGGAACACTGTTAGCAAGGCAGAAGAGCAAAAGTCACTGGTGAGCCAAAGTCCAAAGGCTGAGCCCACTCTTAGAGAGAGCAGAGCACAAATGCGCCCAAGATCACACAGTTACACTAGGCTTAGAAAGTCTTGCAGAGGGTTCAAAAAGAGTTTAGAGAGGCTTTAAGAAAGTTTAGCCAGGGTGTCCCAGACTAACCCAGGTTCGAAAGCCGGGGGCTAAATCTACCCCGTACAGTCGGTAGCAAGGGGAGCCAGGCGGGACACGGTACCTTAAGTGGGAAGGATCCTCCAGCGGTGGCAGTTGTTCCTGGTAGTGGGTGCAAGTTGCGTCGAGGTCCAGGGGAAGAGAAGATCTCGACTTGGAGGAAAGATGAAGGTCGTTGCACTACGAGGGAAGAAACCAGCCGTGGAGTTTTCCGGTTAAAGGTGGTACCTTTGTTTTGCGGTCGTGGTAAAACGTGGTATTCCGGTTGCCGGGGTGCTTGGCACAGGCAAGGTGGCCACGAGGTACGTCGGGAAGGCGAAAAGACGGTGAAACTGGTTATCCCCACCAGTCAAAGGAAGAAGACTCTCCGGCGGGAGATCTCTGTCGTTGGGAAAAGTGGTGAGGCAGTCCAGCAGGGCTCCACCGGTGGTGGTGTCGTGGCAGGTCGGCTCAGCTTCTCCCTCGTCGGATTCTTAGGTCCTGTGGCGACTTCTGAAGTTCCAGTCCCCAAAGCCCTGCTTTTATGCAGCAAACCCACATTCACTCAGCCTAGCTGTCACTCAAACATGCTAAGTGGTGAGCCGGTCGGCTCACCACTTGGGCCAATCAGGATGGAGTGCGACTTGAGTTGCCTAGGCAACTCAGTCCAGGGTGCCTAAATTTCCCTCCACCCCTCCTAAGTACCCCAGACAGAGTGGCACCACTTTCAAGGGCTTCTGTGGAGAAGCCCGCCAAAAAGTGGAACAAAGGGCTCGACTTGGGTTGGAGTCACAGAAGAGAACACAAACGCCATTTTAGGATCAAGTTTTGGCAAAAAATACCAACCGGAGAATTAATATTAATTAAATAAACCGGCGGTATGTTCGAGGCTACCGTAAATAATTAAATAAAGATAGTAGCCTAAAACAATGGGAAATCCCATAGGAAAATATTCAAGGTTGAATATAAAAAGTAGTATCCACTGCCACCAGCCAAAACTCGATCAGGGGGGACGGAGACGTGCCCCCTCAACTAACAGAGCCTGGGGCAATTGAATTGCCCCAGCCAGTACATCCACAATATGATGGTTTGTACTGGTTCTGTTCAGAATTTCAGACTAGTAAAGTCAATGGTGGCTTTACATGCCTTGGGAGACAGTAGTCAGTCCCAGGGTATGGAGTCTGTACTGGGGGGTCACTATGACACCCCTGTGTCACTGCACTGAGGGTGCTGTGTAACACATATCACAAAAACACATGAAGCCCTATGGGGTAAAAGACCCCATAGCCCATTAAACACATCTAGATTCAAAGAAACACACTCAAATCATGCCCAAGAGGGAGGGTAAAAGAGTATCACTCTTGGCAGGAGAAAAAAATAAACCCCAAAAATCCAGCAAAGCTGCTGGGGGACTCACTAGGTTAGGAAATTCAGCCTAAACAGAGAATTCTCCCTAACAGTGAGTGTTGCTTCCATCTCGCAACAGCCCCCGTGTAGTAACTCGACTCGTTCACAAGGCTCCCAAACTGAATTTGGGATCTGCCCCACAAATCCGACACAGAGATCTTACTCGCAAGTAGTGAAAGGCAACATGTGGGATACATTGGAGCACGGTGATTCGGAGGCTACTGCTCTTTTAGCTTGCCTAATTACCGCAGGGAAAAAAAATATATTGTTGCCTGCTTCAAGCAGCAACTAAAGACTCTTCGCAAGGCTGTGTACAACTTAGCCAATCAACATATGATTGATTTGTTATGTAAAAAAAAAAACGGGATCTATGGGCTATCCTAAGAAATCCGTCTGGCAAGGCAGATACCTGGTTGCAACCATTTCGGGCCCAGAATGGGAGCAGTTCTTTTGTCAAAAATACGCCCTGCCGGAATTCCATCGGAAATCAGAATCAATCAACATGCTGTTATCCCCTCCATGTGTTTGCCCATGGGAACTTAAAGACATCATATGGGCAATCTCCCAATTGAAATTTTCGAAAGCGGCTGGTCCAGATAGGCTGCCCCCATGTGTCTTTAAGGACGATCCAAATTTTTGGGCCAGGTACCTGCTTCCACGTTACCAGTTGATTTATCAAACTGGTAGAGTTCCAAAATCATGGTTGATGGCTACAGTGATTCCGATACATAAAAAGGGTGCCCTAAGTAACCCGCTAAAGTTTAGTCCAATTGTCCTAATAGATACAGCTTACAGCTGCAAAAATCTTTGCACGGCTGATCTTGTGCGAGTTGGAAGTTCATTTAAGTGCCTTGAACATCCTCTCAAAAGCCCAGGTCGGTTTTCGGCGGGCTATGGGCACTCAGTTAAACGCCTCTATTCTTGCTCACCTCCTTCGGACTGCGCACTCTAAGGCCAATGGCACCATCTATATGGCAGCATTAGATCTATCAGCTGCCTTTAACAACGTACTTCGAAACCGCCTTTGGCAGAAGATGTTGTCATATGGCATCCCTTCTGCATTGGTAGCTATAATTGCTGCTTTACATCAAAACACCTTTTATAGGGTTCGAATCAACTATGAAGGGCTCCTAACTGACAACATCCCCACGCGCATAGGCGTGAAACAGGGCTGTAACCTGGCCGCGGTATTATTTAACCTCTACCTGGCTGACATTGATCAAATTTGGCAGGGTTCGAATTCATTTCCAGTAGCATTGGGCCATCTACGGCTTCACTGGCTGGCATTCGCGGATGACGTCATCCTATTCGATAGGGTTCCCTTTGGTCTCCAAAATAAATTAAAGATCTTTCACGACTATTGTGTGGTAAACAACATGACCATCAATCCAGCTAAATCTCATATAATTGTTCTCACAGCTAAAATAAAATTACCCAGATATAATTTCGTTATTAACGCACAATTTCTCTTGAGAAAAGAAGAGATTATTTATCTGGGATACCATCTGTCGAATGGGATGTCTATCGGCGCATGGCGCACAGTGTTGAACGCCAAGCTTAATCCATTGTTGGCCCAAATGAGAATTATTTTCCGAAGATACTGCAGATATTCACTCATGCCCCTTCTGCAATATTACATGATGAAAGTAGAACCTATCTTACTCTATGCTGTGGACGTGTGTCTTTTGAAGTTGGGGCCTTTATTAAATCTTCCACATGGAAAACTCTGGAAGAGAATTTTGGGTCTGCCAGGATATTTACCTAACACCATCATTCTGCACGAATTAGGTTTATATTCCTTAGCAGATAAATATCACTGGCGGATGGTGATTGCTTTTTCTAAAATGATTTCACCTCCTCAGAATTCCTTTTATGAGGATTTTCAGGCAATGTTGGCCCATGATTGTCCCCCTTCGATTTCTGACTTTAAAGATCGAATATATGCCATCTTAACATCGCTGAACATATCCCAGCAGGATCTATTTGATTCCCCGAGTAAAGTTAAAAGGCGCCTCTTTAAAAACTCTTGGGCACGCAACTCTGATCTGATTGGAGGCTACTCCTCTTTTAGGACCTATGCCACATTTAGGCAGGCAGTTACACCTAGGCTGCCCTGCCTATTATGCTTCCCTGATAAAGATGCAAGGAGGACGTATATGCGATTCCGCTTGGATCTTATTAATACGGGTTGCCGGATTGGGAATTGGTCTGGGTATAGGGACCTGGTGAAGTGGGAGGGCTGCAGATTTTGTTTACAGTATGCTGAGTCTGAAACACTAGAACATCTGTTTATGTACTGCAACTTTTTTGTCAAACACAGGCGATGTTGCTTGGATGCATTTTTGACCTCTTATTCCCCTTTTGAATGTCATCTAGTCTGGCTTCGATGCATGCAGGGCAACACCAATTCTACTATGTTAGCAACTGTCAGTCTTGTTGTGATGATTGAGGAACATCTGCTGCCACTCAACAGTGCCATCTTGAGTGGGCAGTTTGTTGAGTATTCGCCTCCACCTAACTAGTAGTTGTATAGTAAATTGAACGCTCCTGGCCTCTGAGTGTTAGTCTTTCTGTGGTTTTGTTATTTTGTTTGGTTTTTTCTAAAGATGCAGCTTTTGTTTGCATTTATGAGATGTATATGTGAACACATTTTTTGTGGGAGTAAGAATGTTGGGGGGGGTATTTGTCCCTTATTGTGGGTTTGTAATATGTTCTTAAACGGTTCATCATGTGTCAAATGTTTTAAGTAATAATCTTTTCTTGTCTTCTTCCTTTTGTGTTTTTTTACCATTATCAACATCAATATTTGACTATGTATTTTATGTGTTAAGGAAAATTTGTAAAGGTGGAAATTCATTTTTGCTACCAAAACAAATTAATACATTTTACATAAACTGGAAACATTTTAAAAAATAAAAATAAAAAAATATATATTTGAACACTTAAGAGAAAAGTGGTTCATCTAAAACCGTAAAGGCTCCCAGAAGCCTGCAAATAGATATTGGTTGAGGAAGTGAATAAGATGCAAAGAGCAAATATTATCAGGCCTTCTTCCAGCCCATGGTCCTCCCCTATCATATTGGTCACTGAAACCCAACCATTCCTGGAGTTTTTGCATAGATTTCTGTCAAGTTAATCACATTTCTGACTTCGATGCCTATCCCATGCCACGCATCGATGACCTAATAGATAACCTCAGAAACACCACTTTTCTATCCACCCTATACTTAACAAAAGAGTACTGGCAGGTCCCAGTATATAGGCCCGACAAGGAACAGACAGCTTTCTCAATGTCCCTAGGACTATTTCAGTTCAATGTCCTCCCTTTTGGATTACATGGTGGTCCAGCCACTTTCCAACAACTCATGGACAAAATATTACAGCCTACTCCGATTTCTGTGTGGCTTATATTGACGATATCATCATTTATAGTAAAACCTGGGAGGACCACCTTTTACATCTTTCTACTATTATGAGAGCCCTCAGAGAGGCCGGTCTAACTGCTAATCCATACAAATGTAGAGTGGCCCAGTCAGCCGTGAAATACCTCGGCTTCTTTGTAGGGAATGGTAATGTACAACCTCAACATAAGAAAGTGAAAGCCGTCTTAGATACCCCTACACCTAAAACTAAAAGAGATCTCAGAGCCTTTCTAGGGTTAATCGGGTATTACCGTAGGTTTATCCCAATCTTTTCGGACAGCACAGCCAGGCTGACAGACAAACTTAAGAATGCCAAACCCCAGAAACTTCATTGGATTGAAGAGGATGATATATGTTATAAGACCTTAAAACAAACCCTGTACCAAAACCCAAAGGTAGTAGATTCTCAAAGGAATTTGTATTGCAAACAGACGCCCCCCCCTTACAGGGTTAGGAGAAGTCCTATCACAAGTCTGCGATGATTTAGAACATCCCATCTTGTTCACGAGTCGTAACCTTTCCCACATGAAAAGAATGTACTCTGTGCTGGAATTAGAAGCCCTTGCCATCAAGTGTGCCATTATCCACCTACCACTTTGGAAGAAAGTTCACACTCATCACGGAACATTCTTCACTAATGTGGATTAGACAACAAAAAGACTCCAACCCTTGTGTCATACAATGGTTCTTAGACCTGTAGCCTCTACTGTTTCACCTATGAAACAGATGCAGCTACATTGCATGGAGGAAGGGTATGTGAGAAACCTGAAGGTGTTCCACCGGGTAGTCCCCGGGGATCTGTCATCCAGGTGGCCAGGACACGGCCATCAGTTTTGGATCCGGTTCCTGGGGGTGGACCAGTACGGGAGGATCATCTGGATGGGGGGTCTTCGGAGAGTGGGAGGCCGAAGGGTGATACACGGTATCCCCTTCCTTATAACACCTTTTCACCATCCTACGAGATAGGATAACTAGAACCCACCCCCGCCCCCTTTTCTGACATGAACACTTTCTCACAGACAATTCATAGTGAGCCAGAGCCGTATACCTGACATGTAGCAACACAAGGGTCAGGCAGAGTCAGGCAATTACTGATAATTACATACACCTGCCTTCCATCACACTTCTCCACATGGATAAAAGGCGGAGTATGAAAGCACACTCTGAGCAAGGCAAAATTCACGAGGAAGCAGCAAGTCCAAGATGGCAGTTTATACTGAGGAAAAAGACGGCGAGATCAGAGAGGACGACAAGGAGGGAATTACCCTTGCCCTTTTCAACACAGAACCGCACATTTCAAGAAGCATCAAGGAAACAAAACATAAGACTGGGAATTCCAGCTGACGAACAGTGTAGCATGTGTCAAAGGTATACAGGGCCCTTCCGCATTGGCAGCTAAGGCAGGGAGAAGCGATTGCCACCGTGGTACTGTCCTTCACTCCGATAGCAAAGTAACGCCAATGAGTTCAGCACAGCCGGTGAGTTGGAGAAACTGATAGCAGACCAGACTGTGTTATGCTCAAGATTGCAAGCGGCAACATTGCATGAAGAAAGAGAACTTGTATACAATTGAACTTTGTGAAACCAAGATAGGTACAAGATACAGAGTGGTGCAGCGTCACGTGGGTGCTCACTCGAAGGTCACTGTTCAGTATCCCCCTCCCTGAATGGGGAAGAAGTATTGAACTGTGTAATTCAAGAGGTCCTGCAGCGGGTTACGTTAAATCCCATGCACATTTGAAAGTCTTCGATTTTCTAGAAGCTGAAATTGGTCTGAGCCTGGCTGAGGGGGACTAATTGTAGAAAAGGGGTCTGTGCTCGGACAAGGGGGATCCTGGGTTAACAGTAAGACACCCTACACGATTGTTGTGGCAAATGTGAACACGACTGAGGGATGCCTAAACATTTAAGTTGGTCTGAACCCGACTGAGGGAGGCTAATGGTGAAAGAAGGAACGTAGCCCGGCTGAGGGGGATCCAGGGTGAAGAGTAAATCACCCGACGTGAATATTGAGAAAGGAACTTTTGTTTGTTGTTTGTGTTGCATCAGGTCCTCTGAGGATAGAGACTTGGGCACAGAAGGCCCTGATGTTGGTGAAAGAAACTGTGACCCTGTGCCAAAGAAGCCCAGGAGTGTGATGTGCACATGTTGCACCATTTTCTTCCAAAGACCCATTGCCACATGCCTAGTAGAACTGATCTCTTAGAGGAGTAAAATATATTTTTTCTCACCTCCTATTCCCATGTTAATTTCCTAGGCACCATTTTCAATTATGTTGATTCCCCCGGTAGCGGAGAGGGCACTGATTCCCGCTAACATGGGAAAAACACACAAAAAAGAAAAAATCTTCACTATTCTCACAGGCACTCACCATGTATCCCCCTTTTCTTTTCATGGTCCCACCATTCCCTCCAATTGCCTTTTCCACCTCCGATCCTTTCCCATTACCCCTATCACTCTTTGGTTCATGTGACACAGTTTCTATTGCGTTACTGCTTTAATCACAAGAAATGCCCCCAGAACTCCCCTGAGAAGCTGAAAATGTTTTACTCTGAAATGTCTCTAAAGCTCATCTCAACTTCCCTACTTTACATGGTGTCCACTTTCACTCTCGCCACCTAAAGCCTGATGTGACTGCATCCCTTTTACTTCTCCAAATAGCATTTTGAGCATTTTTCATTTTCTTCCGTCATCATCACAGGAATTACTCACATCGAGAAAATAATTGACTGCTTTTCATTTCTGAAAAGTATTTCTGAAGATCATCTCAGCTCCTCTGCTGCAAAGCACCATGGGAGATATATAAATGTTTCTGAGAGCAGTGGGCAACCCCCTCTCTGTCAAATACTTTAAAAACTACTGAACAGATTTCCTCCAAGCCAGCAGAAAAAATACCTCCAATGCTTTGTGCCCAAGTTGTTTTTTTTTTTTAATCCGTGCAGCAACATTTGCACTATAGGTGTTCAATCAATGCACTTTATTTATATAGGGAAATTAATGGGACTAGGTTGAAAACAGCATTTATTGTGTTTTCTTAATAATTATCTTTTAACACATTTTTCCAGTTTGAAGGGGCCATGCCAGATTTTTTTTTTTTAATGCCATTTCTGTTCAGCGTGTCAAAAGTTATTTCTAATAGAAAGTTGGGAAAAGTCTATGTACACCGGCTTTACTTTAACTATAGGCTGACAACCACTGCCCTATCATAAAATATATATAGAACAGCAAGAAAGAGACAAAACACCACAGGGACGACAAACCCGTTATGGGAAAAAAGAAGGGCAAATGGAACTAATGGGAAAAGATCTGCAAGTAATTAATTTATCGAACAGACCATTAAACAAACTAGAAAAAACAGTATTGTCAAAAGGTTTGAGCTACTGAACACATCTGGCCTTAATTATGCACAAGCCAGTATTGATCTATACAAATGTATACAAAAATGAAGGCTGATGAAATATCATGCAACCCAGGAGAAAGGTCACAGGAAGGAAGGAAGAACTGAAAGGCCATCTCAACTATCGATTAAAGATATTCCAGCTCTTAAAGTATTGCTTAATTTAGCAACTTTAGAGGAAGCAGAGTTCAATCAAAAAGACATAGAAGATGTGTGATGATTCTGATCTAACGCAATGCGGGATCAATACTCATTTGGCGAAAAAGACAGTGGGTTCAAACCTCAGGCGAGATTCAATCCAATAATAACCAACAGTGTCAGTATAGTAAACTGCCATGATTTGGTGGTTGCTGATTTAAAACAATTGGAAAAATGTGCCCATTCACTGATCCATGAGAAAATAAATATCAGACAAATTTCAACCTCACAAGATCTAAGAAATGATTCTAATATAATAATAAAACCCTCAGATATAGGGGGTAATATTGTAGGGATGAATCTAGAAGACTAGATTCAAGAGGCAAACCATCAAATGAACACCACCACACACTACCTCAGATTGGCAGAAGATCCAACAAAACATAAAGAACTGTTTGATGAAAAACTTGCAGGATGGTAAGAAATTGGCACTTCTTGAATGGGAGGAGAAGGAATACCTTAGAGTCAAATACTCCATAACTTCCACAATATATTTTGTTCCAAAGGCACATAAGAGATTATTTAAACCTCCCTGCAGACCTATAGTGGCCTGAATTGGGTCACTTTTGGAAAGAAACGTTGTGTTTTATTGACAGATTTATGTCACTGTTTGTACAAGCCCTTCCATCGTATGTACAAGACAGAACAGATTTTCTACCTAAAATGTCCAATGTCCCATGGGAAGACACTTCTGTTAACACCACAATGTGGTTTCTCTGTATACAAGCATAGAGCACAAAGTAGGAATTCAAGTGACAAAATCATTCTTATCTACTAAGTCTGAGATCACACCAGAATGCCTGTTGAAATGTTAACGTTCTGCCTTGAACACAATGCTTTCCCTTTTGATGGTACTTTCTTACTACAAACTTGCAAAACCACAATGGGCACAATCTTTGCCCCTGCATATGCCAACTTGACAATGGGGATATGGGTACAAGAAATGATGCACAGTGATGAATTTGAAAAATATGCACACAAAATAGTTTCCTGGAATCGTTATATAGATGATCTATTTATAATTTGCAATGGGAGTACCCAACCATGGCTCGATTTTGTTGAAGAGATCAATCGGAACCAACATAACATCAAGTTCACGGAACATCACGATAAAAATAAATCTATCTAGACGTTCAAATTCATGTGGAAAATGGACTACTTGAAAGTACCATATGTAGAACACCTACAAGTACAAACTCTGTATTGCGATGAGAGCAGCTGCCATCCGGAAAAGTCTTGTAAGAATCTTACCTTATGGCGAACTGATTAGGACTGGCAGAAACTGCTCCACGGAAATAGAGTTTCAAACACACGGCAGATTCACAGCGATAAGATTCCAAGAACGTGGATATCCGAAGCAAGCAATAGAGTGGGCCTATGAAAAGGCAAAAGCCAGAAATGGGGAGGATCGCCTGAGACAAAAACTACTAGGGCAAACCCCCAAAGTCATGTAACAACAGGTTATCCTGAATTACCAATTGTACTGACCAATCCGCAGCACTGCCACTCGGATATGACAAGACAAAAGCAACTTGCGCTTGGTCGTTAGGAAAAGCCCCATTTCTGCAAAGGAAATGAAGACGACACTGGTTCATGAACATTGCATACTTCTTGGGGTCCCCTGTAAATCGTTCAGGTGGAGCTAAAGGAACTGCCCCAGGAAGGGTTATTTGTACTGGATTGGTGGAAGAAGTTGGTAGAGGTGCTGGCGGAATGTTACCAGGCAATGGGGTCAGTCCTGTCTGTGATTGGAGCAATTGTCTACTTATTTCATTGGTACGATCCTTAGTAACAATCAAATCCCTCCTAAGAGTGTTGGTTTCTTGCCTGGCTGAATGCACTTCAGCGCGTAATTGTCCCAACAACTGAACTAGCTTGTCAGTCTCTGAAGTCTCCATGACGTCCAGGTGGATAATATTATTGAGGCTTTGCGTTCTGTTACGCTCACCTGGTATCCACAGGGACGCCACCCAGCCCTGGTTGGATGATTTGCACTCTCGAACCCTCTCCCGGTCCCTTGGTAAGGCCTCTGGTTAAAGATGGGTCTTAATATTGTAAAAGGTGGATTCTCCGTCCTGTTCCTCGTGGCAGGGGCGCGTAGATCTGGGGGGCGAGCAGCGACCAAGTTACTTCACTGGTGCAAGCCCCCCTGTGGGAATCCAGGCCTGCTGTGACTCCGTAGGTTTGCTGCTTTACAGTCTTTATATGCAGTTCTTATGTGCCTCTTAGTTCGAATAATAATGTCTTGCTTCTTTCCTTTTAGGTATGGAAAGGTATTTTGGTGTTGTCATGCAGTTTGAAGATGAGCATGGGCCGGTAGGCGAAAGCGCAGTGTGCGCGATGCTGTCCGGTGAGTAATGCACGATACGTGGCGCTGTTTCGCCTTTTATATTGCTAACCTGTGTCTTTTCTCTCCTTGCAGGTTGCGATGTTCCTCGCCGAGCGCCTTAATGTTCCAGCAATGATACCGACCAGGAGATGACTACCCAGGTAAGAATTGTGTGGCTTTCTTCATTCAGGAGGAAACGTGAGTAAACGCTTACTAATGCTGTCTTTCTTTCTCCTCTTTTCATGTTATGGTATTCCAGGATGCATGCGGTGCCGGATGATGGAGTTCGTACCTTCAGGTGAGTGGAACTGAAGTCAGCCATGGATTGAAGACAGGATACTGTTCCAGGTAAGTTTTGTAGTGTTCTTTCTCTCTCTGCAGGTCCTTGGTATCAGGTAAGCTGGCATCAAAGAACTGGACACGGTGAGCGTTACGCTGCCCACAGCAGAATAACGCAAAGCATGTTCTGCTGTTTGGGTGTGGTTTAAATAGCCTCAGGTAAAGTAGTCCAGGTAAAATAGTCCCAGGCCTGCCACACCCAAAGTAGTCGAGGTAAAGTAGTCCCAGGCCTGCCACACCCAAAAGACTAGACCGCATAGCTCAGTTCCTTGTAACTGAGCTATGTGTGTGCCTCCATGTTGGCTGCACCCCCTCAAGTTAAATAGTCCCAAGTAAATAGTCCCATTCTAATGTTGGTCTTTATGATGGTTATGAGCCTGGCGCCAAAGGCGCCAGGACTGACTCCAAGAGAGTCTTGGATGAGGTTTTATGGCCTTTGACCTGTCCCTAACTGGAAGGCTGACTTGCCAGTGAGGACCAGGGGCAAGGGTCATGACAATTTCATGCCATTACAAAGGGTTTAAAATTCGTTTTTGCCTCTTATTTTGTGAGGGATTCACTTGTGCTTTGGATATGTCCTTGTAGAAGGTTAACCAAGTGTATTTCAGTGATTTTCATTGTAATGATCACCCCATTGATGATTGCTGCCCAATATTAAAATGTGTGTGATTTCTTTGAATTTTAAAATAAATAAATATTGCATTCCCGCCAACTGGCCTGGTTCATGGTCCATTGTGGCCCGGGGTATTTGTAAAAGGGGGTGTGAGACAGGTTGTATGCCATCTCAAATTGAATTCGTAAAAAAATAAAGAGCGCTATATCCAAGGCTAAGGGTGAGGGTCCTGGTCTGGTGTATGTCGCCGATTGAAATCCTTAACAAGAGTAAATGAGAATAAACATTTAATAGCAGAGAGAGTGCTTAGGCCTGTCAGCCTTCGGTGTGGGCTGCACACCCTGAAATCCATGTAGTGGCTTTTATCAGTTATAGTCACGTAGATCAGTGATTCCATTCCAGGTACATTTGAGTCAATTGAATACATTTAGTTCACTGGTTGGAATTATCCTCAAGGGAGGTATGTATTTATTTTTTAATTCTGAGCAGATGCATCAATGGCCAATGCATTTCGGACTACATAAGTGCTTCATCAGGGCGTGCATTGTCATCTTTAGTAAGACAAATGTAACAACACTATTATTACACAGCATTCAATATGTGTCAATAAAACAGAATTCATAACATATATGAATCAACAGTGCATAATCACAAATACATTATGGTACTGTAAATCACAGGCCACAAAAACGGTAACACAACACAGAACATATCGACAACATATAGAAAATAAAATAAGGCATAAGGTATAACGTAGGTCAAAATACTGCATTGTATTAATAAGCCATTCCATTTATTTCAATAATACATTTAAACTTGTCGAGTTTGTAATCCATCAAGCTCCTTTCTCAATTTTGATGTACAGATTAGTGACTATATCGTGCTACGTGGTTGAATGCGACTAGTCCATTCAAGTGTGATTTATCCATTAACTCAGCTCCTCATCTCCAATGTGGTAGGTCCCTTAATTCCGCTGTGTCTTAAAATGTGAAGTTAGGAAGTGAGGGATTTTAAGAAAAAGTGAGGGATAATTTACATTCTAATTGGTGCTGCACATCTCCTAAAGTCTATAATGAGTCTGACCTGCCGGCATTCCGACCTCGTAAGATCGTGGTTGCAGGCTCTAAAATGTGGAAAAATGGTAAGCTATTAGATATTCTTTCATTTCTAGTGGGCCTTACATACATGACAGCATTAAAGTACATGAGGGTGTCATGTAGATTACGAATCAAGCTACCTTCACGATCGCTGACTCTGTCTTCACAATTGTCTGCGTTCCGACTGCGCGAGAGTATGCAAGTCTGCTGTTATAAGTAGACATGGCGTTGGGGGTGCTGTTGCGCGGCTAACTAAGATGGGCGCTGCCTGAGCGGCTCCGTCCAAAATCTTCGTCTGAATGCGCCCGTTTTCCCCCAAACAAGATCACTGTCTCTCTCCTTAAGTGCTGGATCCAACATTTTGACTGAATAGAGACCGGGTGAGACAAGACGAGGAGACTCGCATCTGCGGCCTCGCCGAAACGCATCAGAATGGCAGCGGGGGGAGGGGCACTCTCCCTGTGCCCAACAGCGCTCCACGCGCGGCACCCAGCCCAACCGAGGCAGGCTGCAGCGACACCCTCTCTGGCTTGCACGATAGTGGACTGCACACCTGGTGGACCTCGCAACCCGCTCTGCTGGGAGCGCCATAGCTGACGGAGCTTGGCTGGGTCCGGGCGCTTCTCAGGGATCCGGCTCTGTGAGTCGCCGACCGAGACTAAGACCCTCCGACCCCATTGCATCCTGGGCTGATCTACCCTGCAGAGTGACTGACAGAGCTGCGGGGCCTGGCACCCTGGACTGACTTTATTCCCTGACGGCCGGGTGCAAGAACCACACTGCTCTCCCTTAACGCTTGGACCACAAGCCATGTCCTGGACACTGGCGGAGGTCCCGGCTAGCGAACCGGACCCAGGATGTCGCACCGAACTCCACTTCACCTGGCTGTGCCCATTTACACCCCGAACCAATGCATCCATCTGGCCCTGGGTGCTGCAGCTGACACCTGGCCCGCCTGCAGCAGAGTGATACCACACACCGCGCCTGGTTGACGAATGGCCGGCAACCCTTGCTGGTGCAGCGATGGTTGGGTCCCTGGCTGTCTGGGGGGTGACCCTGCCATCGCTGCGGGATGAGCAGCATAAGGTGGCTGCCTCTGCCCGGCCTCCCCCCCCGAGCCAACACCTGCAATCTACAACAACCGGGCCCCCAGTAGCAACAAGCCACGTTGGGGTGCCTTTGAAGGACACCGGCTCTTCAAATCCTGAGAAGCCGTTGTGGTAAGGAGGCTTGGGGGGGATAATGTGGATGCCCTGGCTGAAGACCCCGACTGGGCCCTAGGGCCCTCACTGCATGCCCCCTCTTTCCCCTCCTGCTACAACGAGGCCCTCCTTACCGCCACATCATCTGACTTGTGGCGAGCCGGTGCCCGTGACACTCTAACGATCGTCACATCTAACAGCCCTTGCAATCCCCGTATTGTGGTCGGCCAGGTTGAGCGATTCCGTTGGCGACAAGGCTGACCCCAGATGAGCTCTAGCGCCTTCAACTATCTGCTGCGCACCCCCACAGCGACGCGTGATGTGGTCTTGGATGCGGTGAAACGGATCAAGTTCATGCTCTGAGCAGCTTACATATCCGCTCACCAGGTGTTACGCTCACATGGTTCCCACAGGGGCGTCGATCGGACCCGGACAGCTGCGGTCTCCTCCAACGTGAAGCGTAGTGCCGAGATGACAGACTGGACTGGCCCGCCTAATCTCGTCTGCTTGACCCGTATAAGTATTCTCCTGCAAGTGGAGAAAGGGATTTAGCCACCCGCGGATTCTAGTAATGGCACCCCACTGTTCTCCCCACTAATCACCTCCGATATTCCCTTTCAGTAATCTCACCTTATGTTTTTGAATGATGAGCTCTCCATCCTGCGTGGAATGCAGGGGCGCGTAGATACCAGTTACTTCACTGGTTCGAAGGCGTGGAAGAGTTCCGGATGAATATTGACTCTGAGGGTTCCTGGTGAGAACCCGTAAGTTTAAAGTCCCAAGAGTTCAATATGTCCGATGTTGACTCTTGTCCCATTCCCCTTCTTGTGTCGCAGCTGGGTCCAAGAGAAGATTGTCTTGTGGCAGCTGATGGCGTTCAGGTAAGAGTCTGTATTAACTAACACTGTCCGGTAAAAGATGCGTGTATTTAACTTGTTGTTTGTTTCTTCTCTTCTTACAGGTGCGGCGTAAGAAGTTGCGCGATGTTAAAGAATAATGCCTCCGGTGGTAAATTCGGTAAGTCTATGGTGGTAAAAAGAGATTGTATTTGTTGGCTCTCTCTCGGCTCACCTTATATTTCTTTTGTTTCCTAGATGCTGGAGTTGGGCAAAGAAAATGATGGAGGCAGCGCCGAATCGAAAAATGCTGTGAGGACTGGTGAGTATGGCGCAGCGCTGCAGCTGGCGATGCGACGCGTGCAGAAAAAATGTCCTTTCCAAGTTCGAAGACGTGATGGATCCGGAATCAGGTAAGGAATTAAAATAATGTCCGTGATCTAACCTTTCCTTCTTCTTTCCTCTTGTTCTAGGAGCTCTGGATTCGAGGCAGGCGTGGCAGAAGACTGGATGCTGACTGCAGGCACGGTGAGCGTTACGCTGCTGGATGCAGAATAACGCGAAGCATGTGCTGCTGTTCGGGCGTGGTTTAAATAGCCTGCAAAGTAGTCCCAGGTAAGAAGTTCCCCCAGAACCACACCCAAGTAAAAAATAGTCCCTGAAGTAAAGTAGTCCCATTCAGGCCTCACGTTGGCTTGATTTCATTGCAGCATGGTCTGCATGAGGTAAGTAATGTGCATGAGCCTGGCGCCTATGAAGTCAGGACTGATTTCCTCTATGAGCCTGGCACCAATGGCGCCAGGACTGTACCCAGACAGCTCCTAGCCGGGGCTGCTGGGCTTTTAGTAAGCACCTGGATGCCTGCTCCCGGGGCTGATGGGCTTGGTCCGGATGCCTGGGGGTAGGCATCATGACAGCACTCCCCCCCAAGGCCCCTCCTAAAGTCGTTCTTCCCCGTGGTTTTGGTTTGTCTGGGAAATTTCGGTGGAATCTTTTCACCAACCGAGGTGCATGAATGTGGTCACTAGGCTCCCATGACCTTTCTTGTGGTCCGTAACCCTTCCAGTCGATTAAATAAAAAAGTCTTGATTTAACTATTTTAGAGTCCAGGATATTTTTAACTTTGAATTCGGGTTCCCCATCTATTAGGACGGGGTCGGGTGGTTTAGCTAGTCTTGTACCAGGTTGAACTGGTTTCAGGAGTGAAACATGAAAGACAGGATGAATCCGCATATTAGAGGGTAATTCCAATTTGACGGCCACCGAGTTGATAATGGCCTTAATAGTGTAAGGTCCCAAATATCTAGGATTAAAAGTCAGAGTCCCTTTTAGAGGTATGTGTTTTGTAGCCAGCCAAACTTGATCCCCAATCTGGTATTGTGGAGCATCACTTCTATGTTGATCAGCATTTTTTTTGTATTTCTCTTTCGCTTGTTTCAAATGTTCTGTTGCTTCCTTAAAGGCTTGTGTAATAGTAGAGTGCAGGTGATTCACTGCAGGCATTTCTAAGTGTTGAGGCGAATCGAGTTCTGAGGTTCGAGGATGATGTCCATATATGGTATAAAAGGGGCTTTGTCCGGTTCCTGAATGTACAGAGTTATTGTATGCGTATTCGGAAATCCATAAAATATCCTTCCAATTGCTTTTGGTTTGGTGTAGCATGCAACGTAGGTACTGTTCAAGAGTCTGGTTGGTCCTCTCCGTCTGACCATCGGTCTGGGGATGGTGACTAGTTGATAACCTCACGTCGATTTGTGCTAATTGACAACATCTCTTCCAGAATTGTGAAATGAATTGACTACCTCGGTCAGAGACCCATACAGAAGGAAATCCATGTATTCGAACAATGTTCTCGAGAAATTCCTTGGCCAAAATTGAAGCGGAAGGTAATCCCTTTAAAGGAATAAAGTGGGCCATCTTGGAAAAAAGATCCACAATAACTAAAATGGTGTTAAATCCATTACATGGAGGTAGATCAGTAATAAAGTCTAAATGCTCCACAGCCCTGCCCAGTTGGACGCTCTGATCGACAAGGACACAACTACGATCTCTGCTGGCAACTCCTCCCCCCCGGCAACCATTTCTTCTACCCAACATACAACACTCGGCTGATCACCGTGGTTGGGGCCTCCGCCTTACCGCCCTCAGCAGTCTACAGACATGGACAACAATAGTGGTGCTCCCACTGGTACATCATACCGGACCCACACTACCGCCACAGCCAACGATACCGGACTGTAACCACACCGTGAGATCTGCCCGTCAGACAGCAGCTCTCCATACCTACTAAAACACAGTCGGAGAACTGGGCCTCGCTGGCCCAATCCGTGAACCTACACAAGCGACTCTCATAACAAACTGATCCGAGAGAGCAGTGCTAACAACCCTCACATTGCACACTCCGCCTCAGTGGGTTGAGACATCTCCCTGAACCTGGCTGGCGTAAGCACTGTGACTCACCACCCACCTGACAGCCACTGCATGGGGAACCATAAAAAGCAAGCCAAGATGGATCAATTTGCCTGGCCCGACCAGCCTCAGCCTGCGTCATCCCCTCCTCCATGCCAAGCACCCACGCAGATCGACATTGCTGCCCTGTATCAAACGCTGTTGGCCTTAAAAAGCAGCACTGATACCCTAGGCGCTAAAATAGATGCATTGACATGTAAAGTTGACACCTCAGCTATACAAATTGATAAACTATGTGGCGGCATGACTGAGGCCGAACAGCAAATTGGGGTAGGCGAAGGCAAGGTCTCCACCCTGCAGCGAGAGGTGGCAGAACTTCAGCAAGCCGTAAAAAAAGTGATGGCCAAAAACAACGACCTAGAGGGGCGGTCCAGGCGGAACAATATACGTTTAATTGGTGTCCCGGAGTCTACTGTCATCAAGAACATGGAAAAGTTCACAGAGTCGCTCCCGATAGACATGGGCCACCCTCCATTAACACCTATGTTCATGGTGGAAAGGGCACATCGAACACCAGCACCAAGGCCCTCTCCTGAGGCCCCTGAATGCCCAATCATAGCCAAGATCTTCAGCTATCGTGACCGGGACATTATCCTTCGCTCTGCCAGAGAAAAGGGAGAACTGCAATGGGGCTCCTCTATCATCCGCCTGTTCCCGGGTTTCAGCCCAGCCGTCCAGGATCAACGAAAAACATTTCAATCTGCCAAGAACATCCTTAGAAAGAAAGGCGTTAAGTACACTATGCTGTACCCGGCTAAACTCTGCGTGCAGCACAACAGATCCACCGTTTTCTTCACCTCTCCAGAGGCTGCAGAGCGCTTTGCCTCGAACCTCCCGGATCAAGGAGGCTCCCTAAGACGCTCGACACACAACCCCTAAAGTCTCTATGCAACATGATGACCCCACCGGTTATGATCAGATAAATATATGACGGTACACCCCATCCTGAGAACAGGCCCCAGAGATAACATCCTGTGGCCTCAGCCGTTGGGAGCAGATTGGCCGTCTTTAGCGCTCCAGAGTCCGCAGACACTGCAGGATTGTTTCACTAAGTTTATGGGATTAGTTGGATTTGGGGGAGGGTTGAGGGAGCTGGTAGGTTTATGGCGTGGCAGAGGGTTGGGGGGGTTCGGGGGCAACCAAGTTTTTACTGGTTACCCTGTTTATTGAGTATACGGGTGCTCCAAGGATCTAGGATGACTCACGCGGATCACATAGGTCCAACTCACACAACCACATCACTCGCTCCAGGCTATGCTCACACTAACCCAAACATGTTCGCCACTATTAGAATACTGCAAATACCATGGCTACACATACGATAGGAGGTCGGAGAGGGAAGGCAACAGCGATAATGACCTGGAACAGGTTTATAGTCAAAAAATCAAAAACAAAAAGGTTGAAAGTCAAAATATCGAGAAAAAAAAGTAAAAAAAAAAGTTGAATTTCTTTTTTATTACGTTTTTTATTCAAAATGGGGGGTTCCCCCCAAACCCCTTTTTTATTTTATTTTTGTTTTTACATGCGAGAGCCAAAAAAATAAAAAATTATTCAACTTTTTTTTTTCGGCGTTATGTTTTCGATTTTTTTTGTCTTTCGACATTTTTTTTCGATATTTTGACTGCACACCCCTGGAACATAAGGGGTTTCACTAATGCCAAGAAGACGCGACTGATCACAAATTACTGTAGAAACCATGAGATAAGCATACTACCACTGCAAGAGGCGCATCTTGCAAAAGGGGCTCCTTTAGCTAAACTTGCGGGATGGGGTATCCACAGATACGAATCATCTTATACATCGAACTCCAGAGGCGTAGCCATTTACATACATGGTTCCTTATAATACAGATTGCACAAACAGATCATTGACAGCGAGGGCAGATACATAATGCTTGCAGGGGACTACTTAGCACAAAACTCCTTCTGATAAATGTATATGCTCCCAACACGGACTCCCCAGAGTTCTTTCATCAACACATACACAAGTTCCCGGGATACGGGATCATATGGGCTGGCGACTTCAACATGGCCCTTACACTAGAGGAGGATAGATCCACAATCCTTCAAACATCTCTACCAGCAGCAGTAAAGGCCGGGTCTTCCATATCCCGATCTGCGTGATGCTGCCAGCACCTAGGTGTCAGGGAATATACCTTCTTCTCAGGAGTACATGGCAGCTCGTCCAGGATCGACTATATAATGGTCTCCCCCCCTGTACTCCGGGCTGCGACTGAGACGACTATACTCCCTCATACACTATCTGACCATTCTACCATCCTCTTTCGCTTCATAGCGGTGGAAAATCCCTCAGCCCACCTCCGCTGGAGATTTAGGGCATCTGCCCTAGAAGACGTGGCATTCCGGTCTGAGATAGGACAGGACATACAGACTTATTTTCTTGCTAATGTCGACTCAGTCCCTAACCAAGGTATAATATGGGGGGCGTTCAAGGTATAGCTAAGAGGGTGTTCTATCTCTAAAGAAGGAGGGGTACTTAAAACCATCCGTAGGTCCATGCGAATATTAGAGGATAAGATCAGGGAAGGAGAAAATAGGCAAGGCTCAGCAGATAGCACCATACTCTGACGCGATCTACAATCCCTGAGAGCCGAACTCTTTCAAATGGCCACTAGGGAGGAGAGATACATGGGGGACCCAATCCTGGCAATGCGATATGGGGAAGGGGATCCCCCAAGCAGAACCCTTCCATGGGCTATCCAGAAAGAACAGCAACCGACCAGCATAGCCGAGATTGAGAGCCCCGATGGGACCCCGACTTGCAGGGGATCAACGACGAATTCCGCACATACTATAGCAGACTATATATGTCGTGCCCTAGCCCCGGGCATGATGAGTTGACACGACACTTGGATGAGGTAGCCCTGTGTCATGATGCCTACCCCCGGGGAACCAGACCAGGTCCAACAACCCCGGAAGCAGGAATTAAGTTATTTTGAGCAAGCCCAAAAACCCCTGCTAGGGGCTGTTTGGGTGCGGTCCTGGCGCCTATGGTGCCAGGCTCATATGGAGAGTCAGTCCTGGCGCCATAGGTGCCAGGCTCATAGAGTAGAACTTACCTGATGCAGGACATGCTGCAGAGCTCCAAGCCAAATGAGGCTTTTAAGGGACTATTTTACCTAAGGACTATTTTTTTTACTCGGGTGGGGTTGGGGAGGAATACTTACCTGGGACTACTTTGGAAGCTATTTAAACCACGCCCGAAGAGCAGCACATGCTTTGCGTTATTCTGCATCCAGCAGCGTAACGCTCACCGTGTCCTCAAGCCTGCATCCAGTCTTCTGCCACGCCCGCCTAGAGTCTGCAGCTCCTAGAAAAAGGGAGGAACAGAAGGAACAGAAGGAGAAAAGGTTAGAATAAGAGCAAAACCTTCGATCATTACCTGAATTCCGGATCCACCGCGCCTTCGAGCTGGAAGAAAGAAACATTTTACACGCGCTGCCTTGCCTGCTGCAGCGCCGCGCTGAACTCACCAGCCTTCGTAGCATCCTCACGATCCACTGCATCCTTCTGCACGTTCCCGCCGCACTCTGGCACCTAAGGGGAACACAAGAACAGCAAAGGTGAGCCAAGGGAATAAACAGAGGCAATAGTAACTACCACCATAGACTTACCTGATTACCGCCGGGTGTACTATTCCTCTTCACGGGTCGGCGCAATCTCCATTGCATCCTCGCCGTACCCCGGCCCCTAAGGGGAACAAAAGGACAACAAGGTGAGACAAAGGGACAAACAAGGGGAACTCTTCTCACCACAATAGACTTACCTAATTTTACCGCCGGAGGCATTATTTCCCGAACTTCATATTTTCTCTCCACACCTGAATAAGGGAGCAAGCAACAGGTTACATTCTGGCCTTATTTTATTGAACTGTGTAGGATGAGCCAAATCCTTACCTGAACTTCGTCAGCTACCACGAGGAACTCTTCGCTGGGGTCAAGCTGCAAACTGCAAGGAATCGGACAAGAGTGAAAGTCAGACATGTGAACTCTTACGAACTACATACTTTTCGGAGTCAATATTGTTCTGGAACTCACCAATTCCTTCAAGCCAGTGAAGCAACTGGTTATCAACGCGCCCCTGCACTCAATGCAGGATGGAGAGCTCATCTTTTCAAACCATCAGGTGAGACTATAAGAGGGGACATCAAAGGTGATCTGTGGGGAGAACGCTCAACTCCACGGGTGGTGAATTCCCTTTCTCCATTTGCAGAAGAATATTCCTAAGGGCCAAGCAAACAAAGCTAGGTGGGCCAGTCCAGTCCGTCATCTCGGCCCTACGCGTCACATTGGTGGAGACCGCAGCTGTCGAGTTCAGATCGACGCCTCTGTGGGAGCCAGGTGAGCATAACAGAACGCGAAGCCTACCCACAAATTCCCACCCGGGCGTTATGGATACCTCAGCGACTGACCAATTGGCCCAATTACTAGGGGTACTGAGGGCTGAAGTGCATTCCGCACGTCAAGAAACCAATGCTCTTAGGAGCAAACTGATTTTGTCAAAGGAGCGAACTGATGACCTTGCTAGGCAACTATTGCAAAGCCAGGCTGGACAAGCACCCCTACCTGGTTCCGGGGGAAATCCAGCTCCTGTGTTATCGAGTAACTCTGTGCAAATAAACATACCAGGAAATATTCCATTAGCTCCGCCCGAACGCTTTGCCGGAGATCCCAAAAGGTTCGCCGTGTTTATGAACCAATGCCGCTTGCACTTTTTATGCAGACCTGGAGCCTTCCCAAACGATCAAACCAAGGTAGCCTTTGTATTGTCATATCTCAGCGGCCGTGCAGCTGATTGGTCAATTCCACTAGTTACTCAGGATGACCCAATTCTTCGGGATTTTCAGGGCTTCCAAACTAGCATGGAAAGACTATTTGCCCGGCACTCCCAAGGACAGGCCCTGGATAACGAACTTTTGTCCCTACGACAGGGTAACCAGGACCTTCTATCCTACATCGCAACCTTTAATAGGTTGATAGTGGAAACTGGATGGCCTGAGGTAAAACGAATCACGTTATTTCATCGAGGGCTTCGAGGAGAACTCAAGGATGTCTTGGCTCAAGTCGTGAACCCACCTCAAGACTGCGCTGAATATATAGACTTAGTGGTCCAGTTAGATCACAGACTTCTCAACAGAAAGGCTGATCGAGCCAAGTTTGAGAATCGGGTGTTGGTCAAAACCCACGCTAACCCCAAAGGAGCAGATGCTTCAGAACTCATGCAAATCGGAGGGGTTAAAGGACCCTTAACCCAGAAGGAAAGAGAAAGGAGACGGCAAATGCAATTGTGTCTATAGTGTGGAACTTCTGGGCATTTTCTACGGGATTGCCCTGTAAAACCACCCAAGAAGGTGGTAGGAGCTGCTGATAAAAGCCATATGGAGTCAGACTCGAGAAACGACCACGCCCGACAAGCGTAGAGGTCCGCTTGCCGAGCTTGAAGAAGGATACTCAGACCTCGCATTTCATCATACCAATGGTCCTCGTAGATGCAGGGCAGCCATCGCGTATGCACGCAGTAAGGGCATACATTGATAGCGGGGCCATAGGAAACTATGTGGACTATGAATAGGCTTCCATGATGAATCTACCTCTCTGCCGAAAAACCACCTCAGATGTCATCACCACAGTCAATGGAACTGAAATTGCCTCTGGGCCTGTAACTCATTCCACCGCAGAGATGACACTATTGGGTCAGGATGGGCATCGAGAGACTATTGTGTTTGATCTAATCAAAGCCCCACAGTTCCAAATAATACTGGGGATACCTTGGTTGGAAACACATAATCCTTGTATTGATTTGCGAGAGAAGAGAATAACCTTCCCGGATTGTGCACAAACCTGTTACCCAAAGAAAAATCAGAACGCAGGCCTGGCCACAGTAACCACAGCAGTCATGCAACTACCTCCAGAATACCAAGAATTCCAGGATGTCTTCCAAAAGGAACAGGCAAATACCTTACCTCCTCACAGATCGTACGATTGTCAAATCGATCTCATACCCGGTGCACAACCCCCTTGTAGCAGGATCTATGCCCTTACGGAACCTGAGAACCTTCACCTACGACAATACTTAGACCAGTACCTTGCCAATGGCTTTATTCGCCCATCCAAGTCCCCTGCATCTTCAGCTTTGTTCTTCGTGCCCAAAACGGAAGGTGACCTCAGAACGTGCATAGACTACCGCGCATTGAACCAGATAACTGTTAAGAACCAATACCCATTGCCTCTGATCCCTGAACTACTAGACCAAGTGAAGGACGCTTGTATATACACTAAATTAGATCTCCGGGGGGGCATACCATCTGGTATGTGTAAAAGAGGGCGACGAATGGAAGACTGCTTTCCGCACTAAGCATGGGTATTCGAATACCAGGTGATGCCTTTAGCGTTGTGCAATGCACCAGCAGCCTTCCAATACTTCATGAACGATGTCCTTCGTGAACTCATTGACATTTGTGTTGTCGTGTATATCGATGATATTCTAGTATACTCCTCTTCAGAATCTGACCATGTGAAGCACGTCCGAGCAGTCCTAGAGAAATTGCGCCAGCACAAACTATATGCAAAACTAGAAAAATGCATTTTTCATGCCACAGAAGTTGAATTCCTTGGGTTTATCCTGACCCCAAAGGGAGTCCAAATGGACTCACGAAAGGTGGACGCAATCCTTATGTGGCCATCACCAAGTTCAGTTAAAGGAGTACAAAGCATGCTCAGTTTTGCCAATTTCTACCGCAGATTCATCCCAGATTTTTCACATGTCGTACATCCCATCACAGCACTCTTGCGAAAAAATAAACGCTTTATATGGACTGAAGAAGCTGAAAAAGCCTTTCAAGAGCTGAAAGCGAAATTCACGTCTGCACCTGTGTTAAAGCACCCGCGCCCTGAACTTCCATACATAGTGGAAACTGATGCATCCAGTCTAGCCATGGGAGCTGTCCTGTCTCAAAAGGACCCTGAAACTGGCCAGCTTCACCCAGTAGCATTTTGGTCCAGAAAGTTCTCGGCACCCGAGTTAAACTATGCGGTTACCGACAAGGAGTTATTAGCCATTAAATCCGCCTTCAAGGCTTGGCGGCACTATCTTCTCAGTGCCAGGCATATCATTACTGTGATCACCGATCACCGGAACTTACAGTATTTAAAAACAGCCAAGGCCCAATCGTCACGTCAACTCCGATGGGCATTGTTCTTTGCTGAGTTCGATTTTGTGATAACCTATCGACCAGGTTGTAAGAATGGTAAAGCAGGTGCCTTATCCCAAATAGGGATGGGAGAGGCAGAAGTGAACCCAGAACCAGTACCTATAATTTCCGAACAAAGGATTCTTGGCATGACTACTCTACAGTATTTCGTAACATAAGGACATAGGCTACCCCACATGTATGGCACTTGCCGGTACTGTGATATCGCAGTGAAGACTATGGCATTGGTCTTTGCATAAAACAGAGTACACCAATATGCATTCTTATATGTGACAATTTATTTTTCAATTAATGATTTTTTAAAACCAGCCTATACGGGCTGCTGTGTGTATGTCACCAATATTCAGCTCCTTTTTCAAGGAGAATTACATACAAAAGCCATCATATTGTATCTTCATATGACTACTCTACAGACACTAGAGGACATTCAGGTAAAAATCCAGCAACTCTTTGATCCTACAGCCCTGCAGGACTGGGTAAAGAAAGGCCCGGACTACTCTGTCGCCAATGCTCTGCCTTATTACCAAGGGCGACTATTTCTGCCACACAAGGAACTACAAGAGCTAATCATTTCCCGTTATCATGATATCCTAATGGAGGGGCACCCAGGTATTGCAAAAACTGAAGCTAAAATTAAAAGACAATTCTCGTGGCCCACCTGGCGAAAGGATATTAAATCATTTGTGATGTCTTGTGGTATTTGTGCCCAAAACAAAAGTCAAAAGAAAAAAACAGCTGGACTCTTACAACCTTTAGACATTCCGCCTACACCATGGCACACCTTATCGTTAGACTTTATTACTGATCTACCTCCTTGTGATGGGTTTAACACCATTCTAGTTATTGTGGATCTTTTTTCCAAGATGGCCCACTTTATTCCTTTAAAAGGACTACCTTCAGCCTCAATCCTGGCCAAAGAATTCCTCGAAAACATTGTTCGCATACATGGATTTCCGTCAATGTTGGTCTCTGACCGGGGCAGTCAATTCATTTCACATTTCTGGAAGAAATGTTGTCAATTGGCGCAAATCGACGTGAGATTATCGACCAGTCACCACCCCCAGACCGATGGTCAAACGGAGAGGACCAACCAGACTCTTGAACAATACCTGCGTTGTATGTTACATCAAACTGAGAGAAATTGGAAGGACATTCTTTGGATCGCCGAATATGCATACAATAATTCAGTACATTCTGGAACTGGACAAAGTCCCTTTTATACCCTATATGGGCACCACCCTCGAACCTCGGACCTTGACTCACCCCAACACTTAGAAATGCCCGCAGTGGACCATCTACACAATATGATTACACAAGCCTTTAAGGAGGCAACTGCACATTTAAAACAGGCGAAGGAGAAATATAAGAAAGATGCTGATCGGCATAGAAGCGATACTCCACAGTACCAGATAGGGGACCAAGTTTGGTTGGGCACAAAACACATACCTCTCAAGGGAACGCGGACCTTTAACCCTAGATATTTGAGACCTTACTCTATTAAGGCCATTATCAACCCGGTGGCCGTCAAGTTGGACTTACCTGCTAATATGCGAATTCATCCCGTCTTTCATGTGTCACTTTTGAAGCCAGTGCAACCAGGGACAAGACTAACCAAGCCACCAGACCCCGTCCTTATAGACGGGGAACCCGAATTTGAAGTTAAGAACATCCTGGACTCCAAGATGGTGAAGTCAAAACTTTTTTATTTAATCGACTGGAAAGGTTACGGACCACAGGAAAGGTCTTGGGAACCTAGTGACCACGTGCATGCACCTCGATTGGTGAAAAGATTCCACCGAAATTTCACAGAGAAACCAAAACCACGGGGAAGAACGACTTTAGGAGGGGCCTTGGGGGGGAGTGCTGTCATGATGCCTACCCCCGGGGAACCAGACCAGGTCTAGCAACCCCGGAAGCAGGCATCACGTTATTTTGAGCAAGCCCAAAAACCCCTGCAAGGGGCTGTTTGGGTGCGGTCCTGGCGCCTATGGCGCCAGGCTCATATGGAGAGTCAGTCGTGGCGCCATAGACGCCAGGCTCATAGAGTGGAACTTACCTGATGCAGACCATGCTGCAGAGCTCCAAGCCAAATGAGGCTTGGAAGGGACTATTATTTTACTCGGGTGGGGCTGGGGATGAACACTTACCTGGGACTACTTTGGAGGCTATTTAAACCACGCCCGAAGAGCAGCACACGCTTCGCGTTATTCTGCATCCAGCAGCGTAACGCTCACCATGTCTGCAAGCCTGCATCCAGTCTTCTGCCACGCCCGCCTTGAGTCTGCAGCTCCTAGAAAAAGGGAGGAAGAGAAGGAGAAAAGGTTAGAATAAGAGCAAAACCTTCGATTCTTACCTGAATTCCAGATCCACCGCGCCTTCGAGCTGGAAGAAAGAAGCATTTTACGTGCGCTGCCTCGCCTGCTGCAGTACCGCGCTGAACTCACTGGCCTTCGCAGCATCCTCACGATCCACTGCATCCTTCTGCACGTTCCCGCCGCACTCTGGCACATACTTTTCGGAGTCAATATTGTTCTGGAACTCACCAATTCCTTCGAGCCAGTGAAGCAACTGGTTATCAACGAGCCCCTGCGCTCAATGCAGGATGGAGAGCTCATCTTTTCAAACCATCAGGTGAGACTATAAGAGGGGACATCAAAGGTGATCTGTGGGGAGAACAGCGGGGGTGGGGGGATTTACGCTCAACTCCACGGGTGGTTAATTCCCTTTCTCCATTTGCAGAAGAATATTCCTAAGGGCCAAGCAAACGAAGCTAGGTGGGCCAGTCCAGTCCGTCATCTCGGCCCTACGCGTCACATTGGTGGAGACCGCAGCTGTCCAGTTCAGATAGATGCCTCTGTGGGAGCCAGGTGAGCGTTACACCCTGGGCTGGTTAAACTAGGACCAGGGAGGCTCTTTAAATGACCCCATCACCGAAGAAGAAATCCGTAAGGCCATAAAATCGCTCCCTAATGGGAAAGCACCCGGGCCGGACGGGATAACAGCCGAATTTTACAAGGAATATGAGGATATGGTACTACCCTACCTCCTGGCAATGTACAAGAGTGCATTCTCCAGTGGTTCTCTCCCGGAAACCACCAGATCAGTCCTTATGTCTGTGCTTCTCAAACCTGGGAAAGACCCTCAGCAGTTATCCTCTTACAGGCTGTTGTCGCTCATCAACACCGACAACAAGATACTAGCCAAAATTCTCACTGACCACATCCTTCCTCACATGCCGCCCCTGGTCCTGTTGGACGAAGCAGGGTTCATCCCCGGCCGCTCTACCCAACATAACCTGCAACGTCTTTTCACTCTGATGCATTGCGTAAACCCAGCGGTTCCGATAGTAGTGGTTGCTCTCGATGCAGAGAAGGCCTTTGACTCCGTCAAGTGGCCTTTTCTCTTCGAGGTGCTCCGGCGTTCCAGGCTTGGGCTGACATATAAACGATGGGTCAAAATACTATATACAGCCCCCAGAGCTGCTATATACACTAATGGCGCGACAGCCGAACATATTGAACCCACACGCGGCAAACACCAAGGTTGTCCATTCTCCCCAGTCTGGCCATGGAACCTACATGCACACAGAGGCATTTGCTTACGTACACACCTTGCCATTGTGTCTTTATATACGCAGATGATATACTGCTGTACGTTAAACACCCGCTACAGAACCGTACCCCCTTAACACAAGAGGTTGTCAGATTTGGAGAACTGTCTGGACTCAGAATTAATTGGACCAAGTCAGAGGTTCTCCCCTTAACCCCTAGCGTACAGCAGACAGATGTGGGAGACTGGTTCCGCTGGTGCCCCCAAAGGATACAATATCTTGGCATTGTAATATCCACCACACAAGAAAACCTGTATAGAGACAACTATGTAAAGACATTGGAAACTCTGGAACAGAGGGTGGAGTCATGGATGCTGCTCCCCATATCCCAGGCGGCCCGCATCGCACTAGCGAAGATGGTAATCCTCCCCAATCTCCTGTACATCTTTAATAACATGCCCCTATGTCCCCCTGCACAATATTGGTCCCGGGTCCGGAAGATGATGACAAAGCTGGTTTGGGCCAGGAAACAACCGGGGATAGCACACAACACTCTAACACGCCCCTATGACCAAGGCAGCCTGAGTAGCCGGACATGGATCTCTATTACCTAGCTCCCAGACACAATACATTGCAGGATGGAACACCCCAAGTCCAGAATCACCTCACTCTCACCTAGCTGGGGCAATAAGTGCTCCGGATTATTTGATGGGCCTGTTATGGGGCAATCGCAAGAGGCGAGATTCAACCACTGGCTATAACCTGTAGAGCACGGGACGGAATAAGTCGTCTGCTTGACTCCTCCCCATACTATCTACCTACATTTCCAATTTACAACATAGTCGGGATCCCGCTGACACACGAAAAATCCTTCAGAGAACACTTTCTACACTCAGGGTATGATCCCTTGGTGATATTGTACATGGCATTCAATTTGCAACCTGGGATGAACTTAAGACAAACAGAGAAAATAACGCCTTCACCCTGCTATACTACTACAGATAGAGGGGTATCCTCAAAAATAAGTGGCCTAAATTCCCACAAGCTTCCACTCCACATCCTGCCCAGTGCTATATCATACAGCCTGTCCCCTCGGAAACCAGTATCCACAATCTACAAATTGATCAGAAATAGGAAGAGCATTAAGAACCAAAGATACAAAGAAGCATGGGAATCAGACCTTAGGGAACCTTTGAGGGAGGATCAGTGGAAAACCATCTGCACGCAGTGCCGTTAGATATCCCTACATTTCTCCACCAGACCTACTACTCCCCCACTGCCTCACGTAGATTCTTTCCTGACAGGTGCTCAAACTGTAAGAGGTGTGGAATACAAACAGCAAACTTCTACCATGTTGCTTGGTGCTGCCCCCACATTATACCTTTTGGAAAGACATAGAAGATGCGATGGCAAGTATGCTACCCTCGCCGAGAGAGTACTCCCTGAAACTCTGGCTCTTAGCCCTGATTGAAGGGGGCAACCGCACAGAAAAAAGACTCTTGGGCATGGCTTCCATGGTGGCCAGATACCTGGTGGCCAGAACTTGGGGGAGACCCAGCCCCCCCCACAGTCCTGAAGTGGCAGGAAACTATGAACCTGTCGGAACAAAGAGAAACTAGATACGTCTCCACCCTTCCCGCCACTAGCCACCCATTCGACTACTGGCCTCCATTCAGGCAGTACCTGATAGACACCGCCTCGGCCACTCAGACCACTGCATCTACCCACGAACATATATAGAATTACACTCTTGCATTCCTCACTATGCCTTCGATATACCCAATGATATGCTCAGTTGGGAACTATAAAATACCCTATAATGCTTTTATTGTGTGAGATACTGGCTCCCTGAAGTGGAGCAGATGTGTACCTGGTTGCAATATTGTGAGTCCGAAAAGGGGGGAGAGAGGGATGGGCATGTATAATGTTGTGTTAATGGGTTTGCTATGTGTACTCACCAGTTGAAACTCAATAAAGAAAGTTTTTTTAAAAACAAGTCAACATTGCGTTACCAAGGTAATGGTGGAACTATTCTGCTACGAAGACGGCCATCTTGGAATGGCCGTTTCATAGCAATTACCATCTTCTCTGTGCTATTCAGTATAGCAAGGGACAGATTCCAGTGAACATAATATCAATAGTACGGCATGCTTTAAATATTCTGATTACGAGATTATGAGATACCCCCTGTGAGTTAATTATCAGCTCTTATCTGTAATTGGATGTTCCGTATTAAAAAGAAGTTCAGCTATAAAATCTGGGTTATATGTGTATATAAGGCGAACTACATTACTACCGACTGTTATACTGTGAGGCACTCATGAGGATTTAATCAGGTGTGCAGTTTACTCGGAAAATTAAATTTCTACATTACCTACTAAAATATCTAATTCAACGTACATTTCACAAACTCATTCACTAAATATCAGGTTAAAGAGCAGAATCAGAAAATAAGACTGGTTATCAAGAGAATGTGGGAACCAATAGTCCAATGAGCTGTTGTGTTATCCTTTGTGTAAAAGGATGAATCCTCTCTAGCATTGAGACTGTGCTGTGTTATGTCTTTTAACTGTTATACAACAATAAATGTGCAAATAAAAAAAAAATGAAAGTAGAACTACCAAATCTGTAAACAAACTCATTGTAGTGATTTTGTGGGTAGCTATAGTTTAGTCTTTTTTAGAGCATAAGTTATCTTTATTGCCTGGAAGAAATTAAATATTAGTAGCATTCAGTATATGGTGGGATGACAGACCATACTACTAGTCAATAATGCATTTAAAGGTGTGTCGTCATACTGTGTTCACAGGAAGCAGTTAAGGTCGCATTCTTTGTTCATCCCATTTGGGGTGAGAGAATCAAGTCGGTCAATCCAAAACATTTCACGCTGGGCTCTTCTCTTTTTTTTTAAGCTTTCTTTATTTGGTTTTTAATTTTCCAACAGTCAGAGTAAAAATTACAGACACTGCTCATTAACAAAATACAGAGACTAAAGAAATAAGTGCACCCCCCCAACTAATGTGCCAATACTCAACAGATCGACAAAGTAAGAAGTACATATACAGCGGTAGTGCATCAAACAGTATACTTCTTTTAAACCAACGGTGACACCTCAAGAGTAATAATGGCTCGGTAGGGATGATCAACATTTAGCCAGGACCATTGGAATACTCCGGTTGTGTGCCCTCCCGTGCTTGGTTCAAATAACTCCTAAAAGGGGACCAATAGTCTATGGGTTTACAGCCCTCAGCGAGTGAGGCAGCATATAGTGTTTCCCTCTTGTCACACATGCTCATACCATTAATCCATTCCTTCAAACAGGGTGCTTTGCGTTCCCCCCATGCCCTGGTAATTAAAGATCTGGCCACTACAGAGGCAATTAGCGTTAATCTAATTTCGCACCTGGATTTCCGATCAGATAGGGTCAGCAACCAAAGTTCCGGGGTGCATTGCGTTTGGGATTCTAGTATTTGAGTCATGGTTTTCTCTATATTATTCCAAAAAGGGCATATCAATTGACGGCTCCATGAGACATGGAAGAAATCAGCCGGGTCATAGCTACATCTAATACATTGGGGGGATCTATTTGGGTAGAAGTAATGTAATCGGGCTGGGGAGTAGTACATCTGATGAATGAATTTGAAATGCATCAGCCGAAGACGGTTGTTCATGGACATTTTGTGTGTCTGAGTGCCGAATTGCTTCCTTTGTATTTCCGTTAGCTCTCTCCCAGTGCGATTTCCCACCTAACATTAGAGGTACAGGTATAAGTTATTTTCTGAGATATAATACATTTGTGTAGGGATGAGACAAGCTCACTTTTGGTAGGGAGGCAGCAACATATTGAAGAATTGGTGAGGGGGAAGGAGCTGCTGGGAAATTCGGCCATTTGGTCCCAAGTACTTCATGTAATTGAAAATATAACAGCATTGTAACAGCCGTACATTCCCCTCTACCCTTCAGGGCTTCAAATGTGACAAAGTTGCCTTGCTGCAGAAGGTCGCCTAGTGTGTGAATCTCCAGTCTCTCAAAGTGTTGTCAGAAGATATTCTCGTGTGTGAGGGTACTCCACTTATCCGGTATATGGCTAACTCATGAGAGAACCAACCCTCTTGCTGCGTTTCCTGTTGTAGCCTGTTCCACGCTTTCCGGGTAATAGCCACAGGTTGTATTTCGGATTTCTTCTCCCTAGTTGTTGAGCCCCAAAGCAGGCCCTTCATGTCATTTGCGTGAGTAGTTGGTTTGTCAAGTAGAATGTGCGAGAGTTCGGGAGTCGGAGCCCACCACCATACTGAGTATTGAATCTGTGCTGCCAGCAAGTAGGTCCACAGGTCAGGGTACTCCAGGCTGCCATGTGGATACGATAAAATCCAGATGAGGGCCAAGCAGCAACATTATTAAGGATGTAGAGGAGTTTGGGAAGGACTACCATCTTTGCCAGAGCCATGCGGGCCGCCTGTGAGATAGGCCAACAAATCCATGCATCAACCTGATGTTCTAATTTCCCTAGGGTTTCTGCATAATTAGCCCTGTACAGTTCTGTCGAAGAGGATATGATATGGCATTTAAAACGTGCCTATGTCACCAGTACGCCCAAATAACGGATGCCGTCAGGGCACCAGCGAAAAGCTTCACCAATATCAGAGCTGACCACGCTCGGTGTCAAAGGGAGAACCTCCGATTTGGGCCAGTTGATCTTCAAATCAGAGAGGTTTCCTGAATCAAGTAATCTCCTCCACTAATAGATTATGCTTGGGGTGTTTCGCATACAGCAGCATACCATCTGCGTATAGGGAAATTATGGAGAAATGGGAATAGATTTTGTCACCCCTGTGGGCATGATATTCCCCCATGGTGCAGGCCAGGGGTTCAATCGCCAAAGCGAAAAGGATGAGAGACAAGAAACAGCCTTGCCGTGTACCCCGTGACGGGAGGATGTAATCAGATAGTATGAGATTAGTATATATTCCTATACCCAAACGTCAAAGGACCTCAAAAAGAAAGGGCCACTCAACCGAATCGAAGGCCTTCTCGGCATCTAGTGCAGCCAGAACAATTGGGATTTCGGGGTCAACATTATGCATGAGCGAGAATAAACGGCGCAGATTATTCTGGGTGGAGCGGCCTGGGATGAAGCCGGCCTAGTCGGGGAGGACCATTGCTGGCCTACAGGGCAGAGGCCTTTTTGCCAGTATCTTCGCCAGGATCTTATTGTATGTATTGATCAACGGCAAAGGTTTATATGAGGTGCATTTAGATGGGTCTTTGGTGGGTTGCAATAGAACTGTAACAAGACCGGTCCAGGTGGATTCTGGCAGACCCCATGTGACCTTGCAGCTTCGTATATCTCACGCAGCTGGGTGATCAGCAGGTCAACATATGCTTTATGAAGTTCTGCTGTAATCCCTTTATTAGCCAGGAGCTTTACCATTGGGGAGAGAGAGAAGATCACTTTACGCAACTCCTCATCGGTGGGGGGGTCATTCAGGGCCATACCTAGGGCAGCTCCAGCCAACCTAGAGCCACTCTGTCCAAGTATTAGTAATAATAATAATAATAATAACAATAATAATAATAATAATAATATGTATTATACGTTTAGTTCATAGAACATTCGCATAAATACACAGAAATATACACAATACACATGAAATGTCATAAGTGATTCACAATTACACATTAACATACATATATACAATACATTGGGCCTCATTAGGACCCTGGCGGTAAGGGGTTTGCGCCAGCGTTAGCTGCGCCGACCCCTTACCGCCAACTACGAGTTTCCAGAGCGCCATGGACACTTTTCCGCCCGCTTTTTGCGGGCGGAAAAATCCATGGCGCTCTGGGACCTTGGTGTTAATTACGCCACCGTATTTTACGGTGGCGTAATTAACTCCTTCCCCACTCCCATTGAGCCCTATGGGGCCGAAATGGGAATGGGGAAGGGTAAATGGGACAATGGGGACTTACCGCCCCGCCGACCTCGGAATGGGGCGGTAAGTCCGCCATCGGCCATGGCGTAAAGGGACTTTGCGCCATGGCCGGAAAGTCCGTGGATGGCGGTAAAAATCCGCCAGGGTCCTAATGAGGGCCATTAACATGGAATAAAATACAATACAAAAGTTCAAACATTCTTGCCTCATAAGAAAATTAGCAATACACATAACTTACTACACAACTTATTACAGAACTTATTTCACACCTTCATTCACAATAAAATAATAAAATTCATTCAATTAAACAGGGATTCACCCACTTTCAAGTGGTTACAATGGATTTTCCCAATTAATTCTGTGTATCCTCAAGCCACTACTCAAAGTACTTAGCCAAATTTTGTACAGAGGAATGTGTTCTGATGTAGATTGTGTGTTTAGGCAATATACCCAGAAATCTTCACATAAGATAGACTCATAATCATGGACCAAGTGGCCTAAACTGTCCAAGTATTGCAAAATGGTATCGTGTCTGGCCATTGTCTAAGACGTTTAGAGTCTCTCGTAGTAATCACGGAACACATTATTGATTTCTTGGTACAACGTCCTTTCATCGTGGGATTAATCCTCGCTGGGCTCTTTTCTTTGGAAATTCTATTGAAAACAAACCTCATCTAATTTTTGGGGGGGCTACAAATATATATATATATATATATATATATATATATATATATATATATATATATATATATATATGGGGTGTGGGTATTCAGGTATATAAAAAAATAAAGGGGATGGGGTGCTTGGGGGGGGGGGGGTTAGGGGGAATTCTCATAAATGGCTGATTTCCTTACCTAATGAGTCCCTCAGCAGCTTTGCTGGATTTCTGGGATTTTTTTTTTCACCTGGTAAGAGTATGAACCTTTTTCCCACTCTTACATGTGTTTTGCTGTGTGTGTGTGTTTCCACTTTTTGTGTGATCTTGAGCACTGGAGCCTCACCTACTCCATGGCCTCATATTTGTCATGTGTGTTACACAGCACCTTCAGTGCAGTGACACAGGGTTGTCTTTTAGACTTCCCACTGACTCAATTATTCTGGGGATATCTACTGTCCCCCAGAAAAGTTAAAGTTGCCATTAACTTTACTTTAGTCACTTTAAACTACAGACCCAGTACACCCCATCTTAGATGGAGTACTGGAAAGGGTAATTTTTATCCCTTTTTGTCTGTGTCTCATGGAGCCTTGTTTCGCTCCCTTTACATCAAGACTTGGCTGGTGGCAGTGATAACTACCCGAACCTTTCTACCGCGGTTATCATATATAAACATGGTAGTGTTTTAGGCTATTATATTAGCCTTGAACATAAACCCGCTTGACCAAATACATTTTATTTTTGCTCCGGCTGGGTTTATTCGCCATTTCTTTTTGTTAAAGTCTTTCTCATGTTTTTCTCTGAGCGCCAAACCAGGGATGATTCCTTTGTTCGCTGTCTTTTCGCAGGCTTCTGCACAGAAGCCCTCCTTAAGGCACCTGAAAGTCTAGGTAGGCAGGATGTGTGGGAGGGGTCTTTGGACCCCTGCCATGGGTTCCATTGGTAAGCCAAGTCACACCCCTGTTTGATTGGCTGAGGGGACTGTCCTTGCCAGGACAGCCACCCTGATGTGTGATTGACAGCCAGGCTGTATTAATGGGGCAAAACTGCATAAAAAGCAGGTCTCTGGGACTGGAACGACTGAGTCGCCACTGGAATGCAAGAACCAATGAGGAGCTGACAGAAGAGGACCCCTACAATGACTGAACCGCCCGGTGAAGCCCTGCTGCAGGTCTGAATCTTCAGAATCCAACGACAGAGAAGATCCTCCAGGAAACTTCTTCCCTTGAGCTGGTGGGACCAACCAGTTCGCCAAACCTGCAAGCCAGGACCCCTCCTCTGGTCAAATTCACTGTGCAGAGCTACAGTGGGCCGGATAGCCAGGAAGGTCAGACCCTGCTTGGGTTTTAAGGAGTGCATCTTTTATTCGTTGTTTTGCTCTGCTGCTGGCTTCTCCCCTGGGTGGCGCAGGACCCTCCAGCTTCCTACTTTGTGTCAGTCCGACAGTCGCTTCAGGAACCGTGAGCCTGCAGGAACCGCCAGGAACGTCCGCCTCAGATACAGCTCCCTCTCCGTTTTAAGGTACTGTGCAAATCCGTTTGTCCGTTTCGTTCAACCGCGGTGAAAGTGTTTGCAATCTTTCTCCAATCCAAGGGCTTGTCATTCTCTTCTCTTTGAACTAACTTTTCTATCAACCAACCTCGTCTGGAATCTGTGCCACAAACTTTACCGCGAACTACACTGAACTGTGTGATCTTGAGCAAAAGACTTTTGACTCATTGACTTTGGCCCTAAGCCTTTTCTACCTGATTCTATCACTGTAGTTCCTCTTGTTCAATTGTCCTGAGTACTTACCTGTTGGTGTGATTTAATTTCTATAAACTTTAAACATTCCCTATATGTTTTGTCATTCACGACGCTATGGCCTTTCCACAGGCAAAAGCATTACATCTCAACGTTCACGAAGAGCAGCTACCTTTGATGATTATTTTTTAATTTCGGAATAAAGTTAACCTTGTTAAACCCTGCAACCTATCTCTTTGCTTCTTTCATGAGAGGTTTGTATTAATTATGTTTTGAGCATAAGAGGGGACAGCCGCGCTGAGGGGACCTGGGCCTGAGATCAAAGGGTACCCAGGTCAGACGTATCCTGGCAACCAGCACAGTTTCAGTCAGCAGATCAGCACGGGATAGGAGGAGAAAAAGCAGATAGAGATAGAGGAAGGACCCAAGTTGGAACTGGGAAGTTCGATCGGAGAGCAACGAGGTCAGCCAAGCATGGGCATGATCGGTGATACCCCGGTTATCACAGAGATGGTTGAAAAGGATGGTAGGGTTCACCATGTCAAAGGCAGAGTAGCGATTGAGTAAGATGAGGACACAGGGGGTGAAGGAATCAAGGTTGGAGAGCACGTCCTCAGGGATGTTCAGGAGAGCAGTTTTCTGTGAGTCCTGGGAAAGAACACAAAGCATCCAGTTGGATGTTAAAGTCTCCAAGAAGGAGACTTTAACAAGGAGTCTTGTTAAATAAGAGGCATTAAGTAAACATTAATGATGACCTTGGACAGAGTGGAAGGAGACCAAGAGGGCCTCCCACCAGGTGCCACCATTAATGGGAGAAGAAGAGAAAGGAGAGATCACAGAGACTATATGTAGAGTCCATAGGTGTGGCGAGGTAACGACAAAGAGGATGTCAGTGAGGGTTTGCCTGGAGGTAGCACAGATATCGGTATCAGCGATAGGGAGGCCTGGGTTGGAGACCACGATGTCCTTCGTAAATATCTTCCTACCAGATTTAGTGAGGAGAGCAGAGTAGTCGATAGAGAAACAGTTACAATTGCACAATTGTAATTGCAACTGATCACACAGGGAACCTTATTAAATTGTTTGAACAGACCTAGCAGTTCAACTTACCTTTGCTCAGCTCGGAAACACTGCATCTCGGCTGCTCGCTTTGTTTCTATTGAAACTAGGTACACAAAGCATTAGGGAAACTACAGTTCCCAGCAGCCCCACGCTGCATTAAATGAAACACCAGAAACTTAATTGCTGGCACTTCTGCGGCAAGCCAGCCTACGCAGGTCCACGCCATTCATCGGCATTCGCGGCGAGACTCTCTGCTTAATTTGTCATCCATCTCCCCGCGCCCTCCAAATAAGGTATGGGCTAGTTAGGAGCAATTCAACTATTGACACAGGCGGAACTCCACCACCGCCTTAACGCACTACAACGTTATTTAGACACTAGGGCTGCATACCTGATCCGAATTCCATTAATGTCATCACCGAGAATGCCACCCCCCCTGCAACCATTTACAACCTCCGCGGTAGGCCATAAACCATGCCCACAACACCACTAAAGTGGAAAGAAATTAGAAATTGGGGCAACCGTAAACGGATCTCTGAATCAAACAAACAGATACATCTACCATCAGAAGAACCATCTTCTGTAAAAATAATAAAGCCCCTTGAAGTACAAATTAGCCTTTTGAATACTAGATCTATGAACAACCACGCCCAAGGCATCCATGACTATATTATACAGGACGAGTTGGACATGCTATGCTTAACTGAATCCTGGTTACAGGAACCTATTGGTCCCACCATCGATCTAGCAGTTCCCCAAGGATATAACAGCCACTATAATAACAGAGAAACAGGAAAGAGTGGTGGAGTGGCTATAATAGCCAGGCAGGAACTTAATCTATTCCCTTCACCCATCCATTGCCAAGGATGTGAAACGCTTTTGCTCAAAATGACTCCAACTAAAAATAGTTGTATTAACATCATTGTAATTAACAGATCACCCTCATTGACCTCAGATTTCAACGATGAATTAGTACAACTGCTGAACAATTTAAAAGGGCGCAACACAGGGACAATGCTTCTTGGTGACCTAAATAGATGAAGAGGCAATATCAAAGACAAGGAAGCCCTGTCACTCGGGAAAGATCTAAAATCCATTGGCTTCCTTGTGATTAACAACGAATCCACATCGAACAAAGGAAACCAACTTGATTGAATAATCTCCATATGGTCCGACCACTATAAAATTGAACTGGTATTGACACCTACGGAGAATGCTAGGAAAAGGAACAATGTACCAATCAAAGTCTGTGGAAGGAATTTAAAAATAATTACACCCCACTTCTTAGCGCAATATTGAAAATATCATGAACTCCACTTTAGACGAGGACTCCTGCGATAAAACTGTGACAGTATATACTACCAATTTCAAAAGCTCATTGACTGCCACACTCCCATTAAATCTAAACAGGTTAGACCTAACCTAATCATCAGAAATGGTTTAATGTTGAAACCAGTAACCTTAAAAAAGAAAAGAGGAAATTAGAAAGAAAGTGGCAAAAAAATACCTCGATCAAAACAAAGGGAAATGGAAAGAACTGGACAGCCAATACAGAGGAAAACTGACAGAAGCAAAGAAAAACTATTTGGATGAACAGATCACGGCAGCTTCCAGCGTGACTTGCAAACTGTTCCAGATTCTGAAATCGGTAGAAGAGCCCCTGACATTATTGCCTCCTTTTCAACCTTCACTAAAAGACTGAGAGAAGGTTCAAACTGCCTTTTACAACAAAATTCAAAAGGCTCGCAAAACCATAAACGCCTGTAATGTGAACACCCATCCACGTCAAATCCCAGAAAAAGCAGACAACAACCCTCCTAATAGGAATACATTTAAGTTCTCCCCATCTCATTAGATGATATGAAGACCTTACTTTCCACCATCAGACAAACAGCCTGCTATGAGAATATACTACCCCCTAAGTTGATTCTGAACAATGTTGAGCTCTTCGCCCCTTTTCTCCGCAGAATGGTTAATGCCTCGTTTAGAGACAACAAGGTCCCTACTGCAATTCAAACAGTCACTGTGACCCCCTTAGTCAAGAAACCAGGCTTAGACCAGCATGACCCCTCTAATCTCCGGCCGATAACGAATTGCAACCTTTAACTAAAAATCTTGGATAAAGCTGCAACTATTCAACTTCAAGAATTTGTCGATAAGAATAGCCTCCTACATACTCAACAATTGGGCTTTAGAGGAGCCCATAGCACGGAAACCGCCCTGCTCAACCTTCAGATCAAAATGCTTGGTATCCTGGATAAAGGAAAGGCGGGTATGTTGATATTATTGAACCTGTCAGGGGCATTCGAGTTGCTTGACCACCAAAAACTCCATGAGGCCCTTGAAAACTCAGGCAATTTTTCTCAGGAAGCTATAGACTGGGTAACATCTTACCTTGAAGAACGGAGCTCCAAGATCCATTGCAGTTGTGTACATTCCTTGAATCAAATATACATTAAAAAAAATAAAAGTCTATCATACTGGAAATTAAAATCTTTCTTCACACAGAGCACTTACACACATAGCCCCGAATACAGTGTACGTTATTAGTCATGATATAAACTTCAGATTACACCTGATAACCTTCCGAGATATCACATGTACTTGATCAAAGATCACTGTGGAAAACATACTGAGTGTAATGTTGTGCTCAAACTTTTATTAAAATGTATTCTGCATTAGGGAGGACGTGTAATGTTAGAACCGAAATCAGAAAAGGTTGAAACAGTGCACGGTCACATTGATTTCATTCTCTAATAATATCCTTTATAAGATTTACTTTCATTCTTGCAAGGGAACTGCAAGTACGCATACCTCATACTCTTGACCGGTTGCAATGGAGGAAGTGATTGTAGTCGAACCTCCAGCATCCCCTGTCACAAGGTACTTGTTTTAGTATGGATGAAAACAGCGAAATGGAACTGAGACAAACAGATGCAGATGATGGTACCTATAGAGAGAAACTCATACATGCTACTTAGTGTTACTAACCGATAGCACACACACATTTTCATTTTATTTCAAATTGCAAGCAAAACACATTCTCGTAAAGGACAAGTACAATAAAATTACTTGATAGGCGAGTGAACTTGATGTTGACTCCGGAAAAGAAATTGATGCAGAATCTCGCTCCTTCATTTTCCGTGCATTGTCATAAAGCGGTACAAGGGAAAATTAAAGTTGTATTAGATATGAGGGCAGATCCAACACTCGAGAATATCACTTTGTGCATGTTAGTAGTGATTTCGTCACTTGTGAGGGTTTGTGCTTCCATCACTGTGTTCTACGAAAAGAAAAAGGGACATGCCAAGCAACTGATTACGAAAACATTATATGACTTTTAAAGGGCACTATGGCATTGTTTCATAATGGTTTCATAATGGTCATAATTGCTTGATTTATTAGAGGCTCAAGAAAGCGGGGAACGATGTAGAATAGAGAAATCTAGTATCGTAAAAATTCAATACAATCTGGTAGCTATTTACAAAGAATCGACTTTTTTTGTATACTTGGATTGTTCGTACATATCGACGGTGAAGTGCCGGCTGCAGATGCGGAATCGATTGGCCCTCACATCCTTCAAGACATCCTGGGCTCTACTTTCAATCTCGTCCACCGGAAAAACACAATACGTAACCCATTTTCTTATTAAATCGATATCCTTAGGGAATGTATGCAGGACAATGCCCATACTTTTTGCATGGCTCATAGAAGGGCAACTGAGAACCATACAAGCAGGCATTCTTGAAAAGTCTGTAAGATCTGTATGCAAATATATAAATCATAAAAAATAATACTGCATGCAAGTGATTGATATAATTATATTACAGCTCTCTATGCAATATTTGTTTTAGTCAAAGAAGGAAAACCTGTAACCTTGTCGAATGAACACGGCGAAAACTGTCTTACAGAAATGATTGTTATACACAAATCGTAACGAGTTACTCGTCTGTGGAATGTACTTTCGGGCATCAAAAGGGAGCATGCTTACAAACATGAACCATGAAAGATTTCATTCTATTACAATGAACATTGATGCAATGTGCTACTTTTTTAGATCAAAATACTTGAAACATTAGGGGGGCGTGGCCAGCAGGAGAGCGATGCAGATGTGAGCCTTCGGACCTCCCACGACCGCCGCAGAAATCCTGAAGAAATAGCCTGTCATCCGCTGCAAGTGTGCTTTAAAAAAGATGCTACCGAGAGAAAAAGAGCTCCGGCAAGCCTTGACGGACTGTGGTCCTGAATATCGCGCGGCTGGGATCACATGACGGCGTGGAACCTTCCTGGTGCGTGTTGGAAGGAGCGAAACCAAAATGACGGCTGCGACGTGCAACAGCATTAAGCCCAGCAGCGGAGGGAAAGCCTGAACGAGAAAGGGAATTGGAGGATCTGTAAAATGAAAGCGACTCCTGCCGAAACCATACAATCAAAGAGGCAGAGAGGGGAAAAGGAGTGAGCCGAGCGAGCGGACTGGATCGGAGATTGCTCTGCACTACGGAAGAGAGGGAGACGCATAACATGAGCCCGGATGCGCTCAGTAGCACGGCGTTGAGAAGGTGATGCCCAATGAAGGAAAAAGTCAGAGACAGCCCCAACGAGAATGACTACGAGGTAAATCTTGCCCAATTTATAGTTGCTGTGACACACGCCAGCCGACTGGAACGTGAGAGGGAAGGAGAGGCGGTCCCAGCCTCTAACCATGAGGGGGATTTACCTACGATCCCGACCCCTGGCGTGGTTGGACCACACACACCTGGCTTAAGCCACGGCACATAACAGGGGGCTGCAAAGCAGCACAGACAGGAGTGCTACTGCTCGGCAGACAGAGGAGTGCGGAGACTGTCAGTGAGCCCTGTAAATAGGAAGGGCTGGGGAAAGTGGAGTGCAGCCCCCTCGCTCTCACTGCTGGGGGCCCACTGAACTGACACAGGGCCCATGGTGCGGTGTTACAAAACAGAGCACGGGAAGGGTGACTACTGCCCCTCCGTAACGGTGCACGACTAACAGTGTGGCCAGCTCCATGGGAAGGAACACAGGTACACGGATCTGGCAGGCTGGCAAGAACGCCTGAAGGGCGACAAATTCCCCCCCCCTTGAAGGCAAAGTAAGTGGGGGAGGAATTAAGGATACAGTCCGGGCCGCGCGGTGAGCACCAAACACGTGAGAGCGTGAACTGGACTGGGAGCGGGTGCTGGCGACAAGGTGCTGAGCAAAATCACAGGCATAAGGGACAAATTCTCTCCTGGGTGGCGGCTACTAGGAAGAAACAAGGGGAGAAAATAAGTGCAGCAGAGCAAGAAGTCATGCAAGCAGAGGTAGCCCATCTAACTCAAGACCAGCAGGAGTCACATAGAGTGCTTGTAGTAGCGCAAAAACGCCTACAAAATGTGGCATTAGACAATGCCAAGCAAGGTCACAGGGCAATGAAAGCCAGCATTTATGAAGTGGGGGACAAGGCAAGCAAAATGCTGGCTTTGCTAGAGCGCAGGGATGATGGACACAGTCAGGTCAGAATAATTAGACCAGAGAACACACAACCACTCGTAACAGACAAGGATATTTTGAGCGTTTTGCAGCCTACTACACCAAGCTATATGGGCCCCCCCTCTGGCCCTGTTGACACCTCCATACTGGATAAGACAACCCTCCCGAGCCTGTGTGCGGAACAAATATCCCTTTTAGAAAAGGATATCATGAAAGAAGGCAAGGCAATGTCACAACTCCAGAATGGTAAAACCCCAGGCCCAAATGGCTTCCCTATTGAGACATGGAAGAAAATTGGCCCAGAGGTGCTAGCCCCATCTCTCCTGCAGATGTACAAACACGCAAAAACACAAGGATATCTACCGGCTGATCTTAGAAAGGCTACCATAATAGTAATCCCTAAACCCGATAAACCCCCGGAGCAATTCAGCTCATACAGACCAATCTCCCTTATAAGCAGCAAATCCAAGCTATTGGCCAAAATACTAACAGATCAACACGCATGAATATACATGCTATGGGAAAGGGATGTAGGGGAAATCCTTCCAGAAGAATGGGTGATGGCCCTGATGTACCCTCGCGAAGTAGCCATTTCATCCAGGCTCCGACTCATCCAGCTCAAGATACTCCATAGAGTATATTATCCGAGAGCATCGCTCTACCGCTGGGGTAGGAGTACAGAGCCTAACTGTCTTAGATGTCGCCAAGAAGAAGGTACCTTCTTTCATATAATATGGGAATGCCCGCATATCTGCCAGTATTGTCAGCAATGCTGTGACATACTCACGAGAGTTATGGGCCAGATAATACTGAGAGAACCCAAGTTGTTGCTGCTGGGGATAGAAGGCGAGGGGGGAGATGACGAGATACGAAAAACTGTTCTTCTCAAACGTAACTGCCCTGATCAAGAGAAACATAGCCAAGCTATGGGGATCAGATGTGTTGCCGCAGGTGGAACTATGGGTGGCCGATGTAAATGTCTGTGTAGCGATGGAACAAAGAGTGTATACGCCCAGAGGCTGCCCCGGGAAAGCTGGGAAAATTTGGCAAAAGTGGGAGGATGCTCAATGATCTGCCTTGTTGCGGAATCTACGTAAGATTTAATGTACAGTAAAGTAAAGAGATGCTGCTATTGTGAACAAACATAACAAAGGAGTTGTACGTGTTAAGTAATTCCAATTACCTATTGTTATGATGTTTTTCTTATGGTTTGACTCCCTTGGAGACCACATTTGGTATGTATGTTTTAAAAAAACCAATAAAATGTGTTATAAAAAAAACCTTGAAACATTAGACAATGGTGAAGTCATTGAGCGAAATGAACATTACAATGCTCGGTACAATAAGTGGAAATAGAAAAATAAATTGAGATCAGCAATTAATGAGTATAGAGAAGTTAATCGGTGACCTACAACCCTTACCTGGACGAACAAACAAGCTGATTGAGCAAGCAGGGGAGCAAGTATTCGGGGAACAATTTGCAGGATCAACAGATACCTTACAGAGCACAGAGATGTTCTCCTGTAAAATGTCAATGTGTATATAAAGGATTAGAAAAGTGGATGTGTATGTGAATGTGTGACGTGTTTGTTGAGGAGTCCTGCAGAGGGGAGCCGGCAGACACTGGGTCTGGGGAGGCCATGAGAACAATGGTAACAGTGCAGAAGAACCCCTTTTGAAGTGTACGTGCTGTTTGGCACCTTGGTCGTTCACACCCACCAAGCCCCCTTGTGAGCGCATGGCCACAGGTGCGAAATGCCATTGATACTGGAGGGGGGATGGATGGGCATGAGGCAAGCGCAAAAGGCCCGGAACACCGCAGAAGGGAGACACACGTATGTGGAATGCCGGGGCAGGGTCTTGAAGAGCAGAGCCTGGAGACACTGGATCTGGGGAGGCCATGAGAACAATGGTCACCGTTGTTGGTAAGGAGACGATTCTTGCACCCCACCCTTGCGTCACTCTAGAAACACACCATATGTAATAACCAAGGGGGGAGGCGTAGCCACCCCCTGCAGCATTCTGTTGCACCACAGCCCATAGAAAATAACCAATACTTTATAGCCCCCAGCTCAGCCATAAGAAACCATTTTGAACTAGTCCCAACGCCATCTTTTCTACCAGGCCCAAAAATCCATATCTATGTAGAAATGCAGCTCTCATCCATCATCGCCAGTGCCTCGCACAGCCAGACCAGCCCACACCATCGCCTCCCCCTTGCCAGCTCTGCGCAAGCCCTGTTCTCACGGAAGCCAGCCATGCCTTGTTACAATCCTGTAGTATGATTTCCCGAAAGAATGTGCTCTGCGAAGAGCGTGAGACAGTGAGAAGTCATAAACCAAGTGCCCATTCATCTCCACTTAACTGCCTGTGCCCTCTCAAACACCCCCCGCCAGTCCAGAGCCCGCCAGCTTCGACCCCCCAGTTCCTTTCATGGTGATACCCATCTAACCCTCCAGCGCCCCGATCACTCCAGGACTCCCACCACAGCCCTAGATCCTGTGTGGCAATATATTTTCCAAAAAAACAACAAATGTCTACCTATTTTATGAGGACCCAACCAGGCCAGATGGCAGATCAAACCTTTGGGGTCGGCACCTGGGTGCATAGTCTGCGGTATCAAAGAGAATCCAAAAGGGTGAAGGTTAGAATGCCAATATATTAGCTCATGCGACCTGATTACCCCATTCATGCACGATTTTATGCGTGCCATTATTTCGGCATTATCAGAGCCTGTTGTTTAGTTTAGTTAGAAAGATGTGTGCTCCCTTGCCCTAACCTTCACACCGCGGAGATGAGCCCAGGTGACCCATAGAGCAACGGAGAGATGGCAGCCAATTATCATCTTGTTTACCATGAAGTTTCAAATGTTCCGTAGGCCCCTCACCAATGCAATGCTAGAATGTTCACCCTATTCATGATGTCATTAGTGATGCTGGTACATTGATACTGGAGGGGGAGGGATGGATGGGCATGAGGTGAGCGCAAAAGGCCGGGAACACTGCTGAAGGGAGACACACTTTTTTGGGATTGCAGGGTGTTGTAGAGGGGAGTCTGGAGACACTGGGTCTGGGGAGGCCAGGAGAACAACGATCACCGCGCATTAGATCCCTTTTGAAGTGTATATGGGATTTGGCACCTTGAGTGTTCCCACCCACCCAGTACTGGAGTGGGATATAATGGAGGGGGGATGGATTGTTACAGAGGAGGTGAGCGCAAAAGGACACCAACCATTCTTTAATGTCGCTCATAAACGAGTGAGCGTGTTCTTGATTCACTGAAAAAATTGAAACAACTATTTGTATATGCTCATTTGTATTTTATTTAGTTTGGTGATGTTGATTGCACAAACAAACTACACATTGTATACTTGAGGTTGCAGCACAGTGTGTGAAAATCCCCTGTACTGTCCGCTGTCACTGGGGAATTTGGCATGAATGGCTCCAATGACACAGGCATATTTTACTCTACGAACGCGGAATCCAAGCCTCCCATAAAGCCACTATGTAAAATGAACGGTAGGCCACCAGCCTGTACCACCTGTGGAAGAGAAACATAAATGCTGTAATTGAATTAACCATGTAAGTGTTACAACCCTTACTTGAAAATCCATCCTGAATTCTATGGCATAGTTGCCCTTACAAACGTTACTTCATTGATAAATGAACTTTGGCTTTGGAGTCTAGACACATTACAAAAGTTAACACCCATTCAATCCATAATGGTTTGGGCCACAGAGAAATATTGTTTCTTAGTTGAAAGTGAAACACACGCAAGCGATGAAAAATATATCCAAAAAGCAAAAAGCGATAGAAATATATCCAATTTGAAGACTAGATTGATTCATCAGTGATCGATCAAAGTTACGACAATGTAAGAGACAAGAACAAAATATTATTCGCCTCAGTGGTTTTCTTTGCAGCAGCAGTTCTCCACCTCGGTTGGCATGACCTTGCAGCGATTGCAGGTAAACCAGTTGGAAACTTCTTCCAGGTGACTAGGCTCAGTCTCATGCTCTGGTGATTCATCTTCCCAACTATCGATTCCCCATTGTTTCTGCATCTTTCTATTTCAATTACTTTCTCCTCAGAATACTCAGGCTCGTACTGGTACGGCTGTATTGCTGCCATTATACGACAAATCTTTAAATCAAACGCAGGTAACGATTTAAATCAATAATAATGCTAGTGTAAGTATCGGTTCACATGGGCTTTGTGCTAAGAAAGTAGCTGAACACAGCAGAAACAAGTCACAGGCAATCAAAAAAAAAAGACAGTGAAACGATTGAAAAAGCAACTCTAATGTTGTCTGATGAGAAGGGATCGGTTTATACTTATTGAGGAAAGAGGCGTCCATCCATTTCCATGGAGACACGTCAATAGCTTGCGCACAGAGAACCTTGACACAAGACATGCATTGGCTTTGTGAAAAGGAGCGTAAGCGTCTAGTGATGTCAACTTCAGGGGTGGGTGATATGATTTACTGCCATGAGGGCACTCAAACTTAGGGCGATGGATCAACGGATAAGATTAGCACAAGATGGCTGCACCCAACCCGTTGTTTTTGCATGTTTAAAAGTGAGGAAAACTATTGTAAGTTGCATAGGAAAGTGTTTTACGATCGATCACAGTATGCTGAAAAACACATGCCCGAACGATCGGGACAATAAAATCTTTGAGCGCACTATCCCTTTAAGACAGAGTTAAGATGGTCTGATTAATCGCACAAAAATTCAGGAAATTCGTCAGCTGTGGAGTTTAGCTCAGAGTTCCCTTCGTAGATGTCACCCATTATGTCTTTTGTGTATCATTATTGATCCCTGCTGTGATCTCTTGTAACAGTGCACATATCTGCCTCAACATCATTAGTAACATTGTATTAATTGAGCCATAGTAAGGATTATTTAACCTTTCCAAGATCAGCAAGCTCTTGTCGTATGTTTAGCTCTGTTTTTGATACGGATTGACTACAATTATTAAAGGTTCACATGTATTTCTTCCTACTCTAAGAGTTACAATATTTTCCTTCAGATACAATGGTAACTATGCATCCAATCTATATACACCTTTCAGTAATTCTGAAGAATGCAATTTGGCAGCTTTTGGTTATAAGCGAACAATGGCCTGAAAACAAAGAACCATTTTAATAATGATAATCTCATGCAACTGTAACTGCTCTAGAGCACTCAAAAGATGATAGACTTCAATAGTGTTATTGGAAAATGTCAGTAGCACGTGCCATTATCAAGTTTAGTGCAACAGTAAGTGTAAAACAATAACACATCTTTCAGATAATAACTTGCTTCTGCTGCTTTGCACAAGGCCAATTCAAACCACTGCGAATGATCTTTGCTCTGAATGTTTCTATTGATATCCACAAACCTTGTGATTGCCTTGTAGAAAGTTCTACAATAAACAATACATATTATTGATGTTACACTAAGCTGGTCACAAAGTTTTTTGATGTATCCAGGGAATCCGTCCCTTCTCCCCAAGGGGGCTAAATACCCCCTAGGCATTGGGCAAGTGGGGTCTCCCTGGGAGTGACCCTGTTGGGGGACAAGGGCTCCCCAGGGAGCGGTCTGTCTGTAACACCTCCATTTCCACCAATGTGCAGAACAGTTATTGTATACATGGAGGCTGATAACCATGTTAAAACAAAGGGACATTTTACTATGCTTGGTTTGGCTGTTGACCCCTCCCTGAGACCAGAAACCCAGAACCAATGGAACTATGTCTCTCCTTGCAAGGATAACACCCTTACCTGCTGTAGAAGATCCGATGCAGAACAAGTTGACCACTGGGGGCTGAAGAACCAGAGAGAGACTGCGGTTAATGGCAGCCGCTGCTGTAGCGAAGAGCCGACATATCCTGGAGGCAGGACCACAACGCATACTTAGTGGGCAGAGAGCCCAAGAAGTGCTGCAGAGTGCTGGACGCACCAGGCTTGAAGTTCTGGAGAGGAGCGAGACCGAACCACAACTGAAAGGACAGCCAGTCATGATGGCACCAGGAGCCTGTTACTACCATGAAGGAGTGACCGCCTCCCCCAAAGAAGGCCACCATGAAGAGGCAGGTACATGATTCTCGGCAAGGAGAGAGGCAAGAGGGCAGTTGAGCACCACAGAATTCCGACAGGGAGCCAGATCCATGAGAAAGCGAAGCAGGTGCCAAAGAAGGCCAACGTGCCTATGAACCAACAGATACTGAGTAAAATACACAAAGAGGGTGAACCTGAGAACCACAACCTGTGAGGGTTTATTTGAAACCACAAAGAGAACACAATTTATCACTGAGATACTACCAAACTCAAATTGAGGCCCAGTGGCCCTCATTACAAGTCTGCCGAAAACCTGCCGGTGCTACCAGCGGATTACTGGCAGACTCGCCTTACCGTTTCCACCACCCGATATTCCGGTGTTACTGGGATATTAAAGGCAGTGGAGTAACAGTTCCACGTTCCCATTCCCGTGGAATGCCATTCAGTGAAACATCTGCCGGTAGGGGCCAGAACGACCGGCAAGTCAGGCCTGCCGGTAGTTCACAGCCCCTTCGGCAGACTTGTAGTTGCCGGTCCAGAAAAAGTGCCGATATACATTGTTACCAGCACTTTTTTCCATAGAGGCAAGCATGTTATGAGGGCCAATGTCTTTAAAATCTACCTAAGGGACTAAAGTTTGTTTTTCTAGTACTGCTCCATTTACTACTTTGTAACATCATCATCCATAGCAATAGGATTATGTTGATTATATTGATAAGACATCTTCATTAAAAAAGGTTTTGTTTTACTAATGTAAAACCACCACCCTTCAAAAATGAGCAAAAAGATTCTACATTCACACTTCTCTTTGCCCTCATTTTGCTCTCCTTTCTATTAGTGCACTTAGAAAGCTTTTCATTCCTGTTGTGAACCGAACGAAAGCTCTATTTACTTGCAGCACACTGTCTACTACTGCCTTGATTTGTCCTTTGGCACAACACAAGTTTGATGCAGAACTTCTTCGATGTTCTCTGCAGCTAACAGGCCCATCCCATTGTTGCTTTTCGCTGGCGATGCAGTCCAATTGGCCAAAATGGAGCTGGCCCCAAGGGGACTGCTAAATGGATTCAATCTTTTTTGTAACAATTACAGTCTAGAGCTTTTGACTGATAAATGTAATGTGATGAGAATATGGAGCCGGAAGGGTCCCAGGCTGAGATTTATGTTAAATGACAAACAATTGGAAGCTGTCATGAGGTTCAGATATTTGGTAATTCTTTTGTCCTACAATGTACCTTAGGATCCCCACATCACCATTGCCAGAAATAGTTTTACGCAATCCTTGGGAGCCACCTTGTCACTGCACCGTAGGCTCGGGGAGGCTCAATATGATCAGCTCTAGAGGTATGTACGTTAGAATCTGCGGTACAGCTTATATTTGGAGCGGAGGTTTGAGGTCTTAAAGGGAGTGCAGCTTTTTAAGTGTAGAGAATGCTTTTTTGAATGTCTACTGTGTGTTCCGAATTTAGTAATCAATGAAATTAAGCACAGAAAAGTAGAACTTTGGTTCGGGGGAGGATAGGTTGTTGATCAAAGCGGCCAAAGTCTGGGTAAAAATATGGCCTAGTGAAGAGTTTTCTTTATGGGGTGCTAGGGTTAAAGAACTTTTTTGTTAGACTTTGGGGGGCACAATTTACAATTAGATGGCTTAAGGATATAAGAAAGCTTATTGCACAGTTTGGGCAGAACAGCGGTTCAGCGATCCTACGAAGATACCGTCAAATGCTGTGTCTGTAATTAAGTCGACAAACAAAGCAAGGGGAAATCAGCATTATTATTTTGGCATTGTTTTGCTTAATTCCATTTTGGTTGTGTCTTTTCTGAATATAGGGAGCCTGTTTTCTCATAGGTTTGTCAGGAGGATGTTTATGGGTCCCTGGACATTGTCCTAGTTTACAAGGCGAATTAAGAATTGGGTACTGCCTTTTTTTTGATGATGGGGGTCAGATCTGTATAATTGGGAGAATATTAAGGTACAATAAGGGAATGACAGATCACCTAGCCCTCTCTATGGTCCCTTCATGAACATCAGCCAGTTAAATCGTAAAACTACTCAGTCAGTTAGTAAATTATGCACCTCTTTCGACTAAGACACCTTTTATGCACAACAATTTTATTTACTCACGTCAATTTTTGAAAAAAACATTGAAAAGACATGTGATCAATTACAACATATTCATAGATCATAAAAAAATCTTTAGACATATACCGTAACAATTCATTAGAATATATTGCCACATTGAGTGGACAATAGTCACTTATATACAACATTTATTTTTGAATATTTGGCTTTTTTTCTGAAACCTGTTATGGGGTATCTGAATGATTCACATTATTCCTAGCAAAACATTGTTTGGTACTGAAAAAGAGATAAGGAAAAAACAAGTAAGTGTTTCCTAGCTGGTCGACATATGTTTCGACCTCTATTGTATGTACTGCACCATCTCAAGTGCTGTCACTCAATTCAGTGTTTAGGCCATCTTCAGGACAAAGCAGTTTATTCAAGGAAATCAATCCAATTCCCAATTGGTAGATCTTCTGATCTGGTGTCCACTCTACTGAGTTAGGGACGTCTGAGAAAAAAGACCTGTGGGTAATGTTGGTCTTAGCTTCAGGGGCTTTTAGTGACGGTTTGAAAGTCCAATTGGTTATTATTTCAACATTGTCTGCGCCCAACGTCCGGTTCGATCATTAAATGATGTTTATTTTGGCATTTGGTGTGTCGATTTCACAGAAAACAACCCTTTTGGTCAGGCAAATTTCTGTTTCATGGTGTCGTCGAGTTCCCATCTGTGAACGCCCGCTCTCTCAATAGGCAGAAAAGCTAGGAATAATGTGAATCATTTAGATACCCCATAACAGGTTTCAGAAAAAATCCAAATATTCAAAAATAACTTGTATATAAGTGGCTATTGTCCAATCAATGTGGCAATATACTCTAATGAATTGTTACAGTATATTTCTAAAGATTTTTGAATGATCTATGAATATGTTGTAAGTGATCACGTCTTTTTAATGTTTTTTAAAAAAATTGAAGTGAGTAAATAAAATTGCTAGTTTACAAGGTCCCTTCCATTGAGTAAAACTTAGGTGATATTCGGGTGGGGCTCTGCTGCTGGGCTTGTGATGAAGTTAGTTCAAAAGCTAGGTTTATAATTGTTTCCTGAAGATTAGGCAGTCCCTTTCTGTACAGAGGTTTTATGGTAGTGATGCTCAGAGTTTGGTTGCTACGAAGAAGAACAACGATCCTCTTTTCGATCCTTCAACGAAGCACCAATAAGGGAACCATACTTTAACTGGAAAGGGCAGTGTTCTCAATGGCAGGTAGTGTGGGAATTTCCTTGTGTACAACGTTATGCCCCTGCCATTGCAGGAGCAGTGCGGGATGCATAGAAGTAGTTCCTTTTATTGATTGGGAGCCAGTGAAACATGCAGAGTGTGGTGGTGATGTGTTCATGTCATTTCAGCCTTAGGAATAATCTGGCTGACACATTTTTGTATCTTTGTAGTCTGTTCAGCAGATGTGCAAGCAGTCCAAGTTAAAGGCTGCTTGTGTAGTTGAGTCTCAATAGTACCAGTGAGATACATGTCATGGTCCATACTGGGTTCTGATCAGGTAGGGCATGAAGGTTGTACAGTGCAGAGTTGTAAGAAACAGCTCCTTACGATGGCTTTACACTGTGGTTCTAGTGTAAGGTGACTATCCATTGTGATTCTAAGATTCCCCTCAGTAGACGCAGGCAGTGGGCGAGGAGCCATTCCGTTTGACTCGGGAATTGCAGTGCCCAACTTCGTACTTTGTTGAATAAGGTGAATCTCAAAGCACCAACTCACATGATGAATGAAACTGATGGTAAATAAGAAATCTTAAAACGCTAGTTCACTAAAGCAAGCATGAGTCACTTCTTCAGATAAAAGAAAAGGTATAATTCAGCCCCTAAAGGATTCAGCAAGTTTAGCAGCATGCAGATACACACAGATCTTAGCAAACGCCTGAGCACCATTCCAGCTTTGTGTTTCATGACCAGTCACTCAACTTTTAAAGAATGTAGATCCCAGAATGTTGGCCAATATACCAGTGTTACTAATACCACTATTCTTTGAATGACATAAAAGTTTGACTGGGTGAACAACAAATATATTTTTGATGATTTGGCCCAGAACCTTCCTAAAATTCATTTGGGATTTGGGCACAGTGGTTTGTGTGAGTTTGGGCTAAACGTTGTGAATAGAGCCTGGATGATTAGAGTTGTATTTGTGGTCAGTCTTGATGGCAAAGGAAGGAGGTTGCTAGAGCAATTGTGGAGATGCATAACAATGGAACTTCATTTAGATGAGGGAGAGGATACAATGTTAAAATAGTATTTAGATGAAAAAGCAGTAACACTCTTGAAATAGGATTTATTTGATGAGGAGATAGAAAATGATATAGTGGCTTTAGTTGACCGGCAGATAGAAAGTAAAAGAGGATTTATTTCAGGGATAATTTTAAAAGGCGTTAATTGTGGGGAGGTACTACATTAAAATAGGATTTAGTTGCAGAGATGTTAAATAATCAATTAGAATAGAGCCTTATTTTGACTAGTTGTGGACAGAGTGGTAGTGACCATCTTGCGTAACATGCCTGCAAAATTTCTTGTCAGTGTCAGTGAGGGAGTCGGGGAAAAAAAATCCCAAAATTGTTTGAGGAGAATTAGTTCACTAGTTGGGTGAAAATACAAAATACTTGTTGCAAAGAGAACATCATAACCGTATTTGGAAGCAGCATATTACATTCAGTAGCGATAAGTGAGTGTGGCAATTGAAACAGAATTGTTTTAAAAGAGGATATTACATTCAGTGACTGTAACAGACAGATTGGGACAACCTTTAGTGACAGACAAAAAACAGTTCAAAAGATGTGTGAGGAGACAAAATACTAGCTGCAAAGAGGATTTCTTAGAATTGTTTGGATGCAGGAGATTAGATTCAGTGTCTGTACCTGACTATGCCAACTTTCTCTGATGGACAAAGTAAAATACAAGCAACGAAGATAAAAGATTGTTCAAAGCATATCATACTGAGCAATGGCACTCAGCAACGAATAGGCCGTTTTTGATTTCTTTCTGTCAATGTCATCTGTCTGTCAGAAAAAATACCATATTGTTACAACAGGCGTTCATCAAAACATTTCGCTCTCAATGTCAAACTGTAACATTGCGCAAATATGAGCCATAGTGCATAGACATTGTTTTGTAGTTTAATCTGCCCTCTTCATTTGGTTAGAAGAGCAACCAATTACACAAGTATACTCATTAATTTCATTTCTAAAGAACAAGGAAAAAGGTTTCTGGACACCTACTGGAATTAAGGGGGAGGTCCCCAATTATATTGCGCAAGGTCTCAGACTGTACATTTACAGGTTAGCAGGTGACATGGATCGAGAGACTGCCAGCTATGGCTAGGTGTTTTCTATCTAACACCCCAGTTCCCCGTTTGGCTGTTCCCCACTTCTTGGCGACCCTCCTTGTCTTCTTTGCTAGATGTATCCTTGCTTTGAAATCCTATCCCTCAGAGTTGCCTCACTACATTCACATATGTCCTCTGATCCAATCTGGTACACCAAACATGTAGTGCATTTGGGGTGCCTTCCTCCTCTGGCTCAGTCTGCCCAGGCTTCTGTTCCTCTACTTTCCTCTCCAATGGTCAATCACCTCATCCTCTTTGTGACCTCTCCACTCTCTCCTCTTTCCTTCTTACTAGCCCCTTCTCTGGATGTATCACTACCACCTCCCCCATCCTTTGTCTGATTTTCCACCACCTCCTTCTGATGACTTTCCTTTTGCTCTCGAGTCACTCATTGTGTATGCTCCTTTTCCTTGTTCTATAGAAATGAAATGAATGAGGATGCTTGTGCAGGTGGTTGCTCTTCTAACCAAATGAAATGGCCAGAATAAAATACTCTGAAAGGCAGCGGTAGACTGACCTCTTTATATCATGACTCTGTCCTTTGTGTGGTGCTCAACACCATGTGTACGGTGGACATGAAACCTTCAGCATCCTCATTAGCCCTTGGCTACCCAGGTGTTATGCGCTTCTGCTGAATGTGCAACCTATCCAGACATTACTCAAATGTTATTCCTTGAAATGAGGGACTGTTGGTGAAATGAGGGGCGGGGGGTGGTGAAGGAGAGGGGTTATAAGAGGTTATAAGCAGTAAACACTCCTTACTCTTTACCATACATGAGTCATAACATCATATTAACTCTCTCTCAGGTGTACTACTATAACTCAATATTCCATAGTCATACTCATGCGCCTTGCATTTTCATCTCCTTCTCACCTCCTAATACACATGTCTTTTCATAGTCAAATAACTCATACACATAGTCCTGTCATCGCAGATGAAGTCTTTCCACACTCCGTAGCAAAACATGAAGATGTAAGCCTCTTACACTTCAGTCCATTTCTTCATTGAAACAGACACAAAGAATGCAAAACTTGTATAAAGCACACCATACTAGTGTAACATGCAAACACATTGCTCATGTTGTAATTCACACCAACTAAATATTATTAGCACTTAACTGATGCCTCTGGACCTGCGGGTGAGCCCATAGGATGTTGTTCACTGGCCATTGAGAAGCAGGCCCGTTTCCCGCTAATGTTCACCGCCATGGCCCGGTCCAGAAACTGCATCCACCGCCAACCTGCAATCCAGCGCAGAACACTCATGGAGCACGCGTGCAGTCTCCGGTGCTAATCACAAGCACCTGGGCTGAGGCGTGGCTCCCCTTTAGCCACACGCATACATACTCACAGCCCTCTGGGCATTGTAGTCCTGCGTTGGAGTCACAGCCTCCCGTTACTCCACATGACTCAGACATGGGTTATTGCCCTCAATTTCCTGACAGTATCCCCCCCTCCCAGGGAGGGTGCAGCAACGCTCATGACAGCGCTGATGAAACTGCTTAACCTTCACTGGTGCATGCACATTACATTTTCTTAATTCTGGTGAGCCTTCTGCAAACCCAAATTAATCTTCCGACTCCTATCTTGTACCGCGGGTATAGTATTCACCACAGTAGACTTATCACACAACACCCGAGGACACTGTATACACAAAAGAAAGGTGACATACTTAAGGAACCATGATTCCAATTGTTGCAACACAGCTCTGCTATCCATAATACCTCCAACCAATTGCTCTCTTGCTGAGCCACCAAACAGTGTAAATATTGCTCCATAGATTGTTTCACTTGCTCAGTTTGTCCATCAGTTTGGGGATGATAACTTGTGGATAGCATAATATGGATGCCCAATTGCTTGCAGAATGCTTTCCAGAATCTAGAGGTAAGCTGTGCACTTCTATCTGATACCAATGGTGTAGGCAAACCATTCAATCACACAATGTTTTGTACAAACAACTCTGCCAATCTACCAGAGGTAGGTAATCCGTTACTGGGCACAAAATGTGCCATCTTTGTTAAATAGTCCACCCCCACCAAAATGATGTCATAACCCTGTATATTGGGCAACTTTTAGAAAATTCATGGAAATGTCCGTCCATGGCAATGGTTCTAATAACGCTACCGGTAGCCAATGTTTTGCTTTATTTCGTACACATCTCACAACTCTGTACATGTTGCTGTACCATTTGCGTCAATTGTGGCCACCAAGAATACCTCTGTATCATCTTCAACACCCCTGGATGCCCTGCTAAAAATCTCTCATGAAAACACTGTATAATCTCTTTCTGTAATCCTAAAGTGGGAATAAACACTTGAGATCCCTGATAGGGTAGACCTTCCTGAATCCACCGAGTAGTCTTGTGGGTACACCATTCTTCTTTCTCTGCCTGAGTCATACTTTGCCTAATTGCCTTCAGTAATCCTTCCGTCAAAGCTCCCATGACCTGTTCGGTTCGTACTATAGAACGCACGTCAAACTAAATTATCGTCCTCATGGTACCTGGACAAAGCGCCCGCCTTGCCATTACACCTGCCTGGATGATATGTGACGATGTAATCAAACCCAGCAAAATACTGTGACCAAATAACTGTCGTGCACTCAATGATTTTTCCGACTTCAGATATTTTTAATTCTTATGATCTGCAAAAATAGTGATAGTGTGCTTAACCTCCATGAGATAGTGACTCTATTCTCCTAAAGCTTTCTTAATAGCCAGTAACTCTCTATCTGCAACTGCACAGCTGCACTCATTGATGAGAGCTTCCTTGCAAAACAAGCCACTGGATGCATGACTCCCTCATCTCTTTAAGACAGTATGGCTCCAAATGCATCACTAGAAGCATCTGTTTCTACCAGGAAAGGTTGATAAACATCAGGATGTCTTAATATAGGAGTCATTGTGAACGCTTGCTTCTAAACATTAAATTATTTATCCGCTTTCTCATTCTATTCAAATGTTACCCCTTTCTTCAACAATCTTGTAATCAGGGTCACCATATCAGAAAAAGATGGTATAAATCACTAATACAAATTAGCAAATCCCAAAAAGGATTACACTTCTTTCACATTCGTAGGAACTGCCCAGATTCCGTCACTGCCCTGACTTTGGTTGGATCCGCCTCAACACCTTCAGGCGTTAAGACATACACCAAAAATGATACTGTAATGGTCTGAAACACACATTTCTTCAACTTGACAACTTGATTTTCTCTCAATTGTTGCAACACTGTTCTTGCATGATCTTGGTGAACATCCTCTGACTAAGAATGTTATCGATATATACAAGAACAAAGACATCCAACAAACCATGCAACACTTCTTGCATAAACAATTGAAAAGCAGCAGGAGCATTGCATAACCCAAAAGGCATTCATATTCAAATAGACCAAACTTGGTCCGAAAACCTGTCTTCCACTCATCCCCCTCCTATAGCCACACCAAATCATAGGCTCCCCGTAAATCCAATTTTGTATAAGCTGATCTAATTTGATCCAATAATACTGAAATCAGTGGTAATAGGAACCGTTTCATCATGGTCACCTTGTTTACCGTTCTTTAGTCTATGCATGCCATAAGGATCCCTTCCTTTTTTGGAATGAAGAACATAGGTGAGGACAACGGTGATTGGGAAACTCCAATAAACCCAATTTCGAGCATCTGATCCAAATACTCTCATAGATGGCTGTTTTCTGCTTCAATAAGAGCATAGATGCAACAACGTTGACAATGTTGTATTTGGCTCCAATTCAAACGTGTAATCATAAGGCCCAAGAGGATTTAAAATATCTGCTTTCTTTTTGTTTACACATATGGATAATACAATCCTGGCACCGATGAGGTATCTCAGTGTTGATGATATACACTCATGATGCGAAAAACCTGTACTAGCCACCAACAGCACCAAGTGTCTCTCTTTGTCCTCGTTGATCATCATAATGTTTATTTCGGAAATGTGCAAAGCTTTCCATAAAAACAGAATAGATAAAACATAATAGATATAAGATAAAATACATAACAATATAGATGCCAAAAGAAACCACATGTTTTTTTTAAAAACAAGAACATGTCAATATCATATCATATAAAACAACATTTCATGGCATATTCCTGAGCAGAGACGTTCTAATTTAAAGTGCTATTTTAAGGTATGATAAAAGAGTCCATCTAACACCTGGGAAATCAACCCATAGTAATACATTCAGTGCAGGTCGATATTGCACAAAATCCAGTTCGCGTGACAATGGGCATAACAGAGATCCTCTGACACTGTCATATATTGAGCAGAAATATAACAGTTGAACGAGATCCTCAAGTGGGGCATCACACAGACAAGACCGATTACCATTCTCCCTTAACAAAACACTGTAAAATCGTGCCCTTGTTACAATAATGATCATCAGCCTTCTGTTCTTAGGTTTTAACAGCTCCAAACTTTGTCTCATTAGACCAACATGATCACGGAAATGGCTAGTCAACATTATCTCCCCTCACAATATAACATTAGGACGTGGAGACAAATGTGAAATATTCATTTCCAACATTTGTTTCTTAATATGACTCAGCCATGGAACCTTTCTACCAATATCTTTGGCAATCATGAAATTAATTAACTCATGAGTAGGGATTGCTTTTTCATTGCCCCATAGCCTGAGCCAGTGGAGAACAGGCATCAAGAAAATTAAATCCCCCATTAATTTGCAACCCAGTTCCAAATGTACCCTGAAATTTGGAGCAGAGGGTGGCAGGCTGAAAATACTTAAAAAAAATTGGTTCTCCACTACTTGGAGGGGATTTGTATTAGAATATCCCCACAGCTCCATCCCAAATCTGGCACCAGAAGCCGCTTTACTGTTGTACAATTGTAGGAGCATGTCAATTGGTTTAGCTCTATACATACCAGTTGACCTGGTAACACCTCCCATATCCTGCTAGTGGGCTGCCTGTTTGCTCACATATGAAGAATTTGGGCCAAAATTAGATGGCAACCTGACCCCCAGATAGTCGAAGTTATCGACCCTAGGGATCAGAGCCTCTCCAACATACATCCCCTTGAACTTCACCATGCCCTCATTGCTGACTTTGCTGCATTAACCACAAATCCAAACTGTCCATAAAGCATGTGTAGTTGAGAATACATATCTACAAGGCCATCAGGGTACACACCATTAGATGGTGTCATCAGCGTACACCAGGACTGGTAAGGGCCGGCAATTCATCCATCCTCGGGACATCAGGTGAGGAGTTCAGTAGATGATTGTACAAGCCATTAATATACAGACAGAAGAGCAGGGGGGCCAGGATACCCCTGACTCCACTTTAAATGAACCTGTACATCTCCCATTGGCCCCACTCCTGACACACACCTCTGTAGAGTCATGAAATCGTGCCAAAGGATTCTCCAAGGGAGTTGGGGAATTCAGAGATCCGAGCACAGTGCACAGTTTGGCTCGATTGACCTTATCAAAGGCTGTACTCAGATCCATGAATGCCAGATAAATTGGCTCCTCCCTTATGTAAATCGAGTGAGAAATTACCACATAGAGATTAAGAGACTGCTCAGCTGTGACCAGCCCTGACTGGAATCCCAGCTGTACCAATGAAAGTACCCCACTGTCCAAAACCCACTCCTCAAGCCTTACCAAAATAGCATGGCCAGAAATTTTGAAAAGAGAATCCAACAAGGAGATAGGCTTATATGAGGCTGGTGCATCCAGCGGCCCCTTTTTATATATTGGATAGATCATTTTGCAGGAACATGAGGCATGTACAGCTCAGCCCACACAGATAGCATCAACTCCCTGGGTCAGAACCTGGCCCACATTTCTGGAGCACTTCCAAATAGATCTGCTGGTCATTATCAGGACCAGGTGCCCGATTGCAGCACTGGCATCCAATGGCTTTAGTTATTTCCACCACTGAAAAAAACAATCCTTGAGGCATGGCCCCCCCTCCTCCAAATTCCCTATACTCTCCCTACTGTCAAGGGTACAATTTACTTCCTCTTGTTGTATAGTATATAAGGATGAACAATTATCCACCTAGGCCAGGTCAGATACATTGGAGACCGGGGCCTTCTGATTAAATTTGTAGAATGGGCCATAGTTCGCAATTTCCCAGAAAAGTTTTACATCATTATCCTTGGATGATCTGACGCATGTATCCCATGCCTCAGTTTCATTAGATCTTTTTCTTCTAGTGAGCACCTTCTTAAAAGGGGACCTTGCAGAAATAATGGAATGTTTAATAGCCAGGGGATTTTTCAGTACTAAAAGTAAGCAACCCTTAGCTCTGGTACATTCGTGGTCAAACCATCCCATCCATGGTGCTGCTCTTCTTTTACGTGCTACCCGGGCAAACACCAATGACAGATTTCACAATAATGACCTGATCTCTTTTAAAATAATATTCTGCTCCCTAACAACATGGCCTCCAACTCATTTGAGCTCAATTGAAGAGCCTTCCTCAATAGCTCCTCCCTCCTGTCATTATTCCACCTCAACCTACCTCCTTATAAAGACGCGCATATCTCTGGCAAATAAACCGGCCCCGGTGAGACATCTCTCTGGCCCAGGCCTATATCGAGCATAATGGTTGCTGCAGATGTCAATCACCTCAATTCCCCCCAGAAATTCATTGAAACACAAAAATAATCAATAGTAGAACTACTTAGCGCAGAGGAGAAAGTTATCCTACCTGGAATGTCACTATCTTGGCGACCATTTACAGTACTCATCCCCCAATCATGGAGGTAATGCCACAACCTCTGCCCTTCTATGCACAATCTGGGGTCCATCATAATTGGGGGCGGAATGCCTGCCACCACATCCTCCATTTCATTATACAACTTGGTGCCCGGGCCTCCACCCAACTTCTCATTAAAATCTCCCCCCTAATACCAGCACAGGTTTTTCAAAGAAATCTGGGGGATATAATCCTCCAACACTGAAGCAAGAACTTATAAACAATTCTTCTTATATTGGCTATGCAGGCTATTGTAAAAATGAACGTCCAATATATCGTACGTGACAGGTCTGACAATTCTGACCATCAAGATAAATGGGAATGGAGTCTCAAGTACCACCAATGAACTCTCCAGATTAGACTTAACCAGAGTGCACTTGCCTCCATAGTTCCACCCCCTCTTATTTCTCTGAGCCACTCCACATATGAGACGTAGCCACCAACACTGACTTCCTCATGTGACCATGCTCTTGTAGAAGAATTATGTCCATCTCTTCAAATAGTGACAGCACAGGGGCAACACGCTGGTCTTGCAAGCAAGACCATGCAGAGCAACAGAGGTCCAAATCCTGGATCCGTGCTTAGAAAATGAACTCAGGTACGGTATTAGGCAAGTTTTAAAAAAACAATTAAATTAAATAGTGATTGGGTCTCCACACATGCTAACCAGGATTCAACCCCTGCCACATTCCATGACAAAAAAGACATTTGGTCGGTAGCTGAGTTTAAATTAGTGGGGCTCGGAGATTAGCCTAGGGGAAGCCTCTGTGTATAACTGAGGCTTGGACCAGACTGCTTGAGTCATTCAATATCATCCATTTCACTTAAACTTGGCTTGAGTGCAAGTCAGAAACCGCATACATATCTACCAAAATCTACCAAAATGTCCCTACTGACAGTCGCAACCCTACCATTTCCCTGCCCCTACTTTCCTCTGCGTAATTTATTTGGCTACTTTTAGTGATTAGGGCCGCTGGGCAACTAAGTAACCCAATGAAACACATTTTGTGCAAAACTTATCAGATGCATTTAGATGCATTTAGGGCTTTCAAGTCCTTCTTCAATGATCTCACCATATCATCCAAAATCGACGAGTATTAAATACACCTGTTTTAAAATTCATCATAAAGTTCATAGTTTTTGTCATTGAATCTTTTGTTGGGGCTACCACAATAGGCGGGTCAAGGGAATTTCCAGGGCCAGGTAGTACCACAGAGGGGCTAGGTAACAGGCCGCAAGAACTACATGCAACATGAACCCCCCTCCCAATTGATGCATCTTATTTTTTATGCCAGTTGCACCAAGGTCATTAGAATTCTGCAGAGGCTTTCCCCGAGTGAACAGAGACTTCAACGCTGGGAACCAACGCTACACCTAAACACTCAGGGACTCTCCCATCTACAACATTGGAAGGCACCAGAGTGACATGAGGCTCAGGGACGGGGGGGGATAAAAAACACTGATTCTGGAGTTCCAAGATGGCTGCGTAGTGACGAGGACGTCGCGCCCCGGCTCCCGTCCTGCTAACGAGCTTCAGCCCTCCCTGGCACCCTGAGTAGGTGGCGGGGGGACCCTCGAGCGGGGAACGATGTCTGATCCTGGTGCTGTCACCTGAGGGAGACGCGTCCGGCGGTGCTGAGTCAGCGGCGGCCAGGCGGCCCGATACCGAGGCCTAGCCTGGCATAGAGAGGTGGCGGCAGAGCCCTCGGCGCTCGGAGTGAGATTGGCGAGCTCTGGGTGCGGGCTCGCAGTACTGCTGCCGGCTTCCCCGAGGTCCAAAAAGGCAGGGGCGCGGATGGCCCCCACGCGCCCGAGGATCACAGCGGGGAGCACCGGGCAGTGAAGGTACGGTGGCGGCCCGAGGGGGAGTTGGGGAGAGGAGCGCCACATTGGGCCTTGCCCCAGTACGCCATGGCGGGGAGCAGCCCATCGACCCCCGGTGCCCCCAGGAGCACAACGTGGCCTCGCCGAATGAGTGCGGAAGGAGAGCCCCCCCGGGGGGAGCGGACTAATCAGTGGGGTGCGGCAGCCCCTGGGGGCTGAAGATTGAGGATTGAGGCGCTCGCCCATGGGCAGGACTTGGCGCAGCTTGGCCGGCTCCTGGCTTCAGCACCGGGACCCGGGTGCAGTCTGGGCAGAGAGCAGAGGCAATCACATGCGAACCCCTGGGGGGGCCCCGCAGGGGTGGTGGTGCCATCCACCTAGAGCAACAGATCAATCGGCCCCTAGTGGAACCGGGGTCCTCGAAATACACCGTGCCCTGGGGAAGGCAGCAGCTGGATCATCCAAGAGGGGGACACTGGTCAGCAAGACAAGGGGTGAGCGACGGGGCCCCCAGACAGGACATTGCGAGACATTTGCGAACTCCCCAGGACTTGGGGGAAACCCACTCGAGGTTGGGCAGGGCCCCGGCACCTCGGCTCGGCCCCGGTTAGAGCCTCCTCTCCAATATACTGGCCCCTGCTTCCCAGAAGACCCCTAGCACATTCTCCCTGAGCAGCTATGTCCAGGAACAAGGGAAAAGACAACCAAGCCCAGGGGAAAGGCCCCAGAAGAGTAACAGACGGGCCCCTCATGAAATTCTGGCCAAAATAATCTGAGACGTCAGAGGCACAAGGGATGGGCCAAGGCCCAGGGGATAATGAGGCTTCGGTCTCCCACGAGGACCAAGACAGGCCGATCTCGCAGGCTATGCTATCCCAGTTAATGAGCGAAATGGTGGAGAAGATCACAGCAGCGGGGCAGAAGCAAATGGACAAGCTGCGAGAAGATTTGGCGGAAGGCTTAAGGGAAATCAAAAGAGACATTAACAAAGTGGAAGAGAGAGTGGACATTAACGAGCGCACCATCCAAGAACTGACGGAGGATGCAAGTAAAGTGTACAATTTGCTAGAAACCCTGGCTGCGGCCACACAAAACCTAGAGTTACAAGCTGAAGACTGGGAGAACAGGTCAAGAAGGGCGAATATCAGAGTTAAATCGCTGCCAGAGGACATCCCAGATCAGGAGTTGTCCCCAACACTAAAAGAAATATTTGCGGACCTGCTGAACTCAGACACAGACATGCAATTTGATAGAGTCCACAGGGTAGGACCGCGAAGACCGGAGCCAGGATCGAGACCGCGCGATGTGTTGGTTGCCTTCCATAATTACGTAGTAAAGGAGAAGATTATGGAGAAGGCGAGAAGGGCCACACACATCACTTACAATGGCCATGAAATCTCCCTTTACCAAGACCTGGCAAGGATTACGCTAATCAAAAGGAGGTGGATGGACCTGGTCCTGTCCTTCCTAAGATCTCAACAAATTTGTTACAGATGGGCTCACCCGTTCGGTTTGTCCTTTGTCTGGCAAGGCGCCCATCATAAGATTACGACCTGCGACCAGGGGCTGGCCTTGCTGGGTCTGGAGGTGGGAGCGGAAACGCAGCCGAGTGGGTGCAGGCCATGGGAATGGTCCACGATTAAGCCCAGGAGAGGAAGGAAGAAAGCTCCGGGCCCAGATCCCAGGAAAACCATCATCAACGAGGCGGTGGGAGGTCGACCGGGGGAGGGTGGTCCTCCAACTTTCACATATGAATCCGAAAGGTTGTGTGAGGTCCTGAAAATCGAGCCCGGGGAGGGCGCTAGCGATAGCAGATCAGTAATTCGTGACGGGCAGGTCACAAGAGTTGTCATGGGCTGCAGGGAGGGGGGAGGGCTGGGGTCTTGAATGGGATTGGGAAGTTTCTGGGTTAGTTATTGAGTTCGGCTCTCGTGGAGAAATCACGAGGGGGGCTTGGTGCCAGCCGGTCTCGCCTGGATGGGGGGTGGGGGGAGTTGGCGAAGGAGGTGATTCAGAGGGGGGGAGGGGGATAAATCCAAGGTTCAGGGCTGGATGGCCCAAATGGCGGCTCTCGGATAGAGCGCACTCTTCAAGCAGCAAACGGGGGAGGGCACAGGGGGGTCATACAGGGTTTATAAGGTTTCTTATGAACATGTCATACGGGTAGCTCAGATGTTCTGAAGTTTCTTTCCCTAAATGTGAATGGCCTTAATTCCCAGGTTAAGAGGAAGAAGGTGGAGAGGTACCTCAGGTGGGAACATCCCCATGTAGTAGCACTGCAGGAGCCCCATGTACATTCCAGAGATACCCATAGGCTTAGATTCCGGGGATACTCCTGAATGGTTCAGGCTACACAAGATTGCCTTGAGAGATGGGCTCGACCTGACAATCAGGGATACACAGAAGGATAACCAAGGAAGGTACCTAGCAGTGATACTCGAGGGACAGGGGGAGTACTTCACGGTAGCAACCCTGTATGCTCCCAATCAAGCTCAGGATGCCTTTATAAAAAACAATGTCACCCGCTTAGGGAAATTTGCTAAGGCGAATATCCTCCTAATGGGAGACATTAACTTAGCTTGGGACCCCTCCAAAGACAGAAGTTCCACCTCTTGGGATGCACGGGGGACCATCAGGAGACCTGGTAAAGAAAATGCGCGATTTGGCCCTGGTTGATACTTGACGAGAACTCTATGGGGAGGCTGAGGGATACACCTTCTATTCACACGCACACAGATCTCACCCGCGGATAGATTATGTCTGGATATCAAAACCACTGGTGGGAAGAGCCACAGCATTGGAGGTAAGGGCGATTACGCTTGGAGATCACGCTCCAATAACCCTGTCAATAGCTACACCAAAGGGCCACCCGGGTATTTGGAAATGGAGGTACCCAGCCTCGTTGTTCAGGGATCCAATCCTGGTCAGGGAAATAGAGGAGGAAGTAATTGAATATACCAACCATAATAAGTGGGAGGACACGACCCCTCAAATTTGGTGGGATGCCCTCAAAGCCACAATTAGAGGTAAGATCATAGCAATCAAGGCCAGAAGGGAACGGGAGCTAAGACTGGAGGAACATCAGCTAGAAGCCAGACTTAAGGACGTCATGGCGCGTATGGGCACTAAGCTATCGGCAGCCACCAAAAATGAATATAGGGCAGTGAGAGGTCAGCTAAACCTAATACAAACAAGAGCGGCTGAGCGCAATCTCCTATGGCTGCACCAAAGGTTCTATATCAAAGGCAATAAGGCGGACCGCTTGCTGGCCAGAAAGTTACGAAAGGAAGCAGGTGACAAAACAATCCTAAAAATAAAGGGGTAGGTAGGGGTACTTTTCACAAAGAATGCCGACATTGAGGGTGAATTTACCCAATTTTACTCGGACCTCTATACCTAAGGTAACCCGATAAGCGCAGACCAGGAGGCATATCTACGTGAGGCAGGGTGTCGTCGGATTTTGCAGGACGACAGAGATGCGCTGGAAGTTGAGATCACCACGGACGAAGTTAGAAGAGTCATTAATAACTTACCGGCCAGTAAAGCCCCAGGCCCTGATGGGTATGTGTCGGAATTTTTTAAGACACATAAAGAAGTGTTAATTCCCATTCTTACCAAATTATTTAACTGCATAGGGTCTACTGGAATTCTCCCCAAATCTATGAATGAAGCCAAAGTAATCCTGATACAGAAGAAGGGCAAAGATCCGACCGACTGCGCATCCTATCGTCCAACAGCTCTAATAAACGTAGATGCCAAAATTCATACCAAAGTGGTGGCCAATAGTCTAGATACCATCCTCGCCAAACTAATTCAGAGTGACCAGGCGGGCTTTATAAGAGGCAGGCAAACCTCGGACAATGTCAGAAGATTGGCACATCTGGTGGAAAAGACACAGAAAAAGAATATCCCAGCCCTTCTCCTGGTGATCGACGCCGAGAAGGCTTTCGATCGGGTAGAGTGGGGGTTCCTGTTTGCAGCTTTGGGTCGAATGGGCTTCGGCCCGTGTTTCATCGCCCGAGTAAGGGCAAATTACCAAAACCCAGTAATACGGTTGGCAATAAACGGCCAAATATCGGCTCCTGTTCGGGTGAGTAGGGGCACTAAGCAGGGCTGCCCGATATTGCCGCTCCTCTACACCCTTCACCTGGAACAGTTCCTGGAGATAGTTGGAGCGGCTGATGATATTGAGGGAGTCCCATTTGGTGGCAAGGTCCACAAGATCGCTGCCTTTGCTGATGACATGATACTGTCACTGACCCATCCGATCACCTCATTGCAGGCAGTGGCGAGAGAATTGAACAGGGTCGGCCAAGTAGCAGGGCTAAAAATCAATGTCCACAAATCTGAAGCGCTACCTCTCACCTTGTCACCCTGCGCGGTCCAAGACCTCAAGAAGGCTTATAGTTACAGATGGGTTGATACATCGCTAAAGTACCTGGGTATTCATCTGACCAAGACTGTGGGGGATTTATATACAGCAAACCATCCTCCACTCCTTGAGAAGGTGAAATCGAAACTGGTGGACTGGGGTCCCCTTGAGATCTCGTGGTTGGGTAGAAGCAACGCCTTAAAGATGTCAATCTTACCTCTGCTCCTATATCATTTCCCAGCCCTACCGGTCCGAGTCCCAGCGACTTTCTTTAGGGCCCTGCAAAGAATAACCAGCGTCTTGTCTGGAAACTAAAGCGTCCGAGGGTGGCAGCATCCATTATGAATGCTCTGTCCGATCGGGGGGGGGAGCCAGACTTTCAAGTAAACTATCTTGCAGTACAGATTCGGGTAATCAGAGATTGGCAAAGAAATGACAGGGGGAAGATGTGGAGGCCGATGGATAGGGTGGTGGTGGGTAAAGACCTGGAAGGGGTACTGTGGATGCCGAGGCAGGACAGGCCGGCCAGAATGTATGCTAGCGATATAACGGCGACTACATGGGATGCCTTGGATTAAGCCGTTGATAGGGCGCATATCACCTCCTTCCCATCCCCGTACACGCCCCTTCATGGTAACCCGCAATTCACTCCAGCAGCCAACAATGCACCGAACTTTGAGCCATGATTTTAGGGGGGCTGCCGGATGTTGCAAGACATGCTGGCGGAGGGCGAGGTGAAAAAATGTGAGCAGTGTAAGAAGGATTTTAGCTTGGGGGAGATGCAGAGGTTTTCGTATCTCCAGATTAGGCACTGGATCTCCCAGCCGCTGGTGAAGCAGGCGGGTTCTCGTTCCCTCACCCGGTTTGAAAAGTATCTAGATACGGTCACAGGAGACAAGGGGGTGGTGTTGTTCATTTATAAACTTATAAAACGGGGAGAAACTTTACAGCCGTTTTGAGCCAGTGGTTCAGACTCCTATCCGGGCAACCGGGCCAAATTTACGTGCATTATGTTTCTAATTCAATTGTCGATGTTGGGCTGTCAGTAGAACTCTTGGATCTGGGAGGGGAGTGGGAAGGGTGGGAGGGCAGGGGGAGTTGTTGGGGGAATGGGGTTTCTTGTTTTGTTTTCTTTAAACTTTAATGTACCTGTTTTACTGAAATCTGTTAATAAAAACTTATTGGGAAAAAAAACACTGATTCTCACATTACTTCGCCAAAAATAACACTGTTCCTGTCTGCCCGTCTATAGTGGGATTACGTTTCACCAACCACAGCATTTAAACTTGGTGCCGCAATTAAGTCAACACAATACTCTCTTCATGATCTGGAAAACAACTCATGACCACCTTTTGAGTTTGCGTGGTAATGGGTATTCGTACTTGTTCAATGACGTTCTTTGGCTGTAATGTCATCTTCAAACTCTGGGCGTACTCAACATCAATGAAGTTACCTGCTGCTCTTGAATCAATCATGGCAGACGTGGTGACTGTATATTCCCCGAACGTTAAAGTTACCCATATTGAAATGTGTGGTTCCCCCCTAGGGGAAAGTGATGGGGTATATGTTGGGCCTGTATTTATACCCCCAGGACAGTATCTGATCGCCCTTTCTTCTGCCCCGTATCTCCTGTTTTTCGAAACAAGACATTACTTCCCTTAGGAGCGTTAGGACAATCTTGTATAAAAAGTCCTGACATTTCACAATACAGACATTGATTGTTTCTTCTTCGTCTATCCTTTTCATCAGAACTCAAAGGTCCCCGCACACTGCCAATCTACATGGGCTCACTCTTGTTAGCTTTCTACTCACATGCTGTGTCTAGACTCACAAACGGGGTTGGATCTTTCTGTCTTTCGCCCTTTCTCTCCGAAAACTGATAATACAATCACAAAGCCAAATCAATAAGCTCAGTACATGATAGAGATTTTGGGTTCTACATGCGAAATTGCATGCTTCAATTACTCCCTTAATCCCTGATAAAACATACCTGTGTTTTCTCCATCAATTCCGCTCCTTCAATTACTAACTGATTACACTGTACTTCAAAATCAGTAATTCTTTGTCAGATGCCAATGAAACAGCTCTTCTATCAAACAGTCTACACAATTCATGCTTAAACTGTCCCAAATTATTACGTATCGAGTCATCCTTGTTGGCCAATCAAATTGCCCAGGCTGCTGTATCCCCCACTAAATAGGAAATTACAAAAGCAGTTCTAGCTTGTGTGGACTGGAATGGCAAATATTTACAAACGAAATATATTTGACATTGTCACAATCATTTGAAATTTCCAGGTATCACCCAAGAACCTTTCTGGAGCAGCTAACGGAACTTGGCCTGAAGGGGCTACCACTACCATAGGTGTGGCTCCTGCCTCTGCCCCAGATGCCTGGGCTGCTTCACTTCCTCCTTGTAATGGAGTCACATTTGCTGTTAATGCTTGTCCGGGACCGTCCAACTCCCTCTGAACATCCTGCCATACCTTCATCATATCTTTCAGGGTGGAGGCCGTCATGTCCATGCTGCCCGGGTGGTTAATATACCATGGGCTGGTGATTTTGTCAAGGTGCTATAAACACCTTCAACCTAACCACTTCGAAGCAACCATGGGGGGGAAGAGGGTTAGGAAGAGGTTATGGATAGGCATGGGGAATTAGGAACACCAGGAAGAGGTTTAGGCTAATGGATAGGTAGGGGGAAGTAGTGATAAACACACTAACACACTCTACTCTGCACTCATGAATGTTGCACTATATTTCCTACAAAGTCGCTTGCCCGGCATATATTCCTGTACCCATTTTAATACTCCTTACTCTTTACCATACATGAATCATAGCTCTATATGAACTCTCTCTCAGGTGCACTACCATCAAATAATAAAGAAAACCGTCCTTGTCAGTCTCTGTAACATCAAAAAGGCCTATACTAACACAACCTAATGCCTGCCCTATCTCTGATACAAAAAGTGTGCAAAGGCGAATATGTATGCAAAGGAAAATCATTGTTAGAATATAAAGAATCAAAGTTCATGCAGGTCTTCCTCGATCGGGCTCAGACCTCTCAAAGTAAAAGTTTGCATAGGCCTCACTCTGTCTGGCTCGGACCTCTTAATCACATCACTTGTAGGGGTGTCCCTTCCCCAAGCTTTATTCACATTTGTTAGGGGTTCCCTTGCCCTAACTTATCACACTTCCGGTCTCCCTCAGATGGGCTCTGACCTTTTCCTGATGTTGAAGACTTTCGAATGTGCGAGGCTTTAACTATAGACCTGCGCATTACCACTTTGACTTTCCCTTCAACTCGCACTCGTTCTATTTGCCCCAGTGTTTCTTGGTCTATGTAGTTCAATATCATAAACACAAGAGTTCAGGGTTCAGTTTCCACTGTCCCTTTTTGCCGGGGTCAATCTTGATCATCATGATTTTTAAAGTTCATTCACTTCATGGCTTTAGAACAAAACAATTACCTTTTGCAGAGACTTTCGAGTGGGCTACTTCCTTTCGCCGGACCACTCCACTACTCTGCATCACTGGCTTCACAGTAATCAGCAATTTTAAAGTTCACCATAAGTTTGCTTCCTTTGTGTCTCATCCACACGTGTGCAGCCTTCCATTGTAAGATATATGGTTGCCACTTCAAGCTTTCCATAACACACACTGCTCTTTCATCTTGCTCGCCAACTCACCGGCTGTGTGCATTCCTTTCTTGTCTTTGCCTTTTAATTCACGAGTCAAGGTTAGTACCACAGGCTTGGCCTCGCCTCCCCAACTCTGTCGTTCACCCAGGAGGGCCATGGGCACCTTTGAAACACAATGCAGTCTTCTTGTCTGGGATTTGGCCTTCTCCACATATCTCTTACGGTTCTTTGGAGGCAACAACCTCCTGAAGGGAACTCCTGGGTTCCTTTACCCTTGGTTCTCTTCCCTCGATCAGTTGCTCTGCTCCAGTAGGTTCGCCTTCGCCCCAGAAGGTCTGCTGCTTCTCGTGTTCCATCTTACTCAGTGTGTCTCTCCATGTTCGCCCTTTTATCCGTGTGGGGAGGGTTAATGGGTATCAGATGTATGTGATTAAAGTCAAGTGCCTGACTTTGCCTAACCCAATTAGCGGGACATGTCTAATGAGATATGTAAAGGTTTGTCTTATTACTCTCAGTTGCCCTCTTCCTCAGCCCAATGTTTCTGTAAAAAGAGGGGGGAGGTTCGTACATCAGAGAATTCTATGAAATAGGAGGAGTCGTAGGAGCAGGAAAGGGGTAAATACTGCATCTCACCAATGGTCCAGAGGCTGTTGTTCACTGGCCATTAAGAAGCAGTTCCCATTCCCACTAATGTTCACCGCCGCCTGGCTGTCAATACTCCTGACGGAGCAAATGGCTCCATTGGTTCACCGTCATGGCCTGGTCCAGAAACTGCATTCACTGACAACCTGCAATCTGGTGGCGAACACATGGGGAGCATACGTGGAGCCTCTGGTGCTAGTTACGAGCACCTGGGTTGAGGCGTGGCTCTCTTTCAGCAGCATGCATGCCCTACACACACTCAACCATCTATGTATTGCAGTCCGGCATAGGAGTCACAGCCTCCCGTTACTCCACATGACTCTGACGCAGGCTCTTGCCCCAAATATCCTGCCAGCACTCATCTGGATAATAAAGGACAGACACATTTTTACCCCACCAGGGAGAAATCACCTTCAAATTCAATCTCCACATTGCTAACCACCTTCTGACCCTTCTCCCTGCTAGACCGTCTCAATACCACAAACTGTTGCAACCCTGCAGGATCTTCAAAAGATCTGATTCCCCAAACTTAATCAAAATCATGAAATTTTCAGAACTGACATCTGTATTCCTATCAATTTTTCAATACTCACCAACAGGAGTGTTCCTCAACTTCTCAAATCTGCCATCATCAGGCCACTCATCAAAAATGATCACCCAATATTAAACAGTCCATTAATTGGGAAATTACTGGAAGAATCCATATATACGGTCAACATCAGGATTTCATTGAAACAAGTAATTGGATTGACAAGACACAGCATGGCTATCCGGCCTCACCTGCTATACCTATAAACAGGACACCCAAATGATCTACACGCTGGTAAATAACCCTTCTACAAATTCGACAGATCTAAAAAGATGTCTCAATCATGTGGATTCATGGATGACGACAAACAGAATTAAGCCCAACCATTCCAAAACAGAACTCATGCTTTGCAGTGCAACCCAATCAAACACCTCCTAAGTTCTCTGGCCTGAATAGTGGAGCCCCAACCCAGTACCATCTTCCAAGTTAAGGAACCTCAGAACTGCAATTGGCACAAGTGAGAGCTAATGTTAGAAGTGGTTTCTTCCATTTTTGCATGCTTGAACACATACTACCATACCTTTCGTTCACTCACAGGACCAAGGTTGAACAACCCTAATCCTAACAAGACGGGATAATGCAAACACCCTTTATCTTGAACTTCCGGGATACCACATCGAAAATATACAAAAAGCACAAAAAGCAGAGTCCAAACTATTCTTGTTTGGATGACAAGTTTCAAACACATTGAGCCTGGACTTTGCATTCTGCTCTGCCTCACTGTCAAAAAAAGAATACAGTTCAAAACCCTCTGCATTGCCTACAGTGCTTACTATGGAAAGGGCCAACCTTGTTTCACAAAGGTTTTTCAGAATGACACATCGTTCAGAATACTTTGGTCAAACAATGTCGCTATAATCCTTGTCCCACACTTCAAAAGGAAAAGACAAGGAGTTTCCCTTTTTTCCACATCAGCTACCAAGTTCTGGAACTCCATAACAAAACTGTTACAAAAACAACTCAAAACATGACTCTCCAAATAAGCCAAATGGATTTACAACAATGAATCCAGACTAACCTAAATGGTATGCTAAAGCATACAGGGGCCTAGATGGTAAAACAAACTAACTCTCTACAAAGGAGTCTAGTCTGTTGTACCAGTAGCTTAGGAAAAATCAATCACAACCAAGTAAACTCGCTCAGAAACCTACCACATCTCGTTTACACTCTATGCCTGACCATTCCTCCTGTAATAAAGCAAGATTGCAACAAACACCAGAAGAAATCACTGATCATGCATCTTTCACATCCTCCCAATTACTCCTCTGCGACTAATTACTCACACCTAAAATCTTTCAAACGTATACATCACGTCCAGATCAAGTCAGAAGACCAAAAAGGTCTAACACACTAAATGTATTCTCCTACAAAATCCTTTCCATATAAACACTTTACTCCAATTCCGCTCCAATGCAACCAGATTGATGATATGATAAGTCATTTATAATGCGCCTGTACACAAGTGTTTCTAGGCGAGATAAGACAAGGAAGGCTAGACAAAGGGAGGAAAAAACAAACTATTTTACTAGGCCTTGCGTCATTCAGATCATGCAAGTGCGAGGGTGAAAGAAGAGGACAAGTGCCCAGGGGGAAAAAGAGGGGGGAGTGCAGTGGCCAGCCAAGGTAAGTGCTGCCTGACGCAGTCGGTAAGTGCTGCCAGGGTGGTGGCAGATACTGTCCCTAAGTGGGTGGGAGGCCTGGAGGCAGTGCAATGGGCTACTGGACTTACAGGAGCCTGGTGCCAGAGATGCTCAGTAGATGTGCATCTAACCAGTTAGTGTAGCAGATCAGAGCTTCAGCAGGAGAGAGAGAGAGAAATCAGAAGCAAAAAGGAAGGTCTTGAGTTGCTTCCGGAACCTTAGGTGGGCCTGCCCAAGTTTGAGAGAAGACGGGAGGCTGTTCCAGCGGGAGGCCCCAGCCAAGGACAGATATCTACCCCCCACTCTGTGCCTGGAAAAGGGTCTGACCCTCAGAGAGTTGGAAGTGGATGAGCAGAGGGCTCGCGAAGGAAGATTCTGAGGAATAGGGAGTTGGATGTAGTGTGGTCCCCGGCCCCAGAAAGCCTTCTAGACAATGCAGAGGGTCTTGGACTTGATCCTTAAAATCACAGGGAGCCAGTTGAGTTATTTCAGGGCTGGAGAGATACTATCACTGGGCTTGAGGCTAAAGACAAGTCTTGCAGTCCTGTTCTGGATTAGTTGCAAAGGGCGAAGTGTAGAAGTAGGCAAATTTAGGGAGAGGCTGTTGCAGTAGTCCAGCCTAAAGAGAACCAGGGCTCTGGAAACAGTGAGCTTCTGGGGGAAAGTGAAACAAGGAAAAATACCTCTAAGGAGGTGCAGCTGGTTGTGTGACTTCTTAGAGATGTCTGGGATGTGAGGAGAGAAGGAGAGGGTGCAATCGAAAATGACACCAAGGCTCTTTGTTACATAGGAAGGTGCAGGTGAAGGGCCCAGGATGGGTGGCCAGAGTGCAGGAGGGAAAGCGGAAGCAGGGGTCCCAATGAGAAGGATTTCAGTCTTAATGGCATTAAGGCAGAGATCGTTGGAGGCACACCATTCCTGAATCATGGATAGACAGTCAGGAATGAGCGAGAGATCAGAGGAGGCTGAGGGGAGCCTGAAGGAGACCCTAGTGTCATCCGCATTGCACTGAAAGTTAGAGCAGAAGGTAGAGATGAGGTGGGCCAGAGGAGCCACATAATGGTTGAAGAGCCAGGGTGAGCGAAAGTACCCAAGTTGGACTTGGGAGGGTCAATCGGAGAGAAAGGAGGTCAACCATGTGTGAGAAACATGAAGGTGTCTCACCTGCTAGTCCCCGTATTCAGGTGGCCAGGACACGGCCATCCCCATTGGATCCAGTTCCTGAGGGTGGACCAGTGGGGAAGGATCACCTGGATGCGGGGTCTTTAGGGAGTGGAAGTGGGACATTGACGGGTGAGACACTGTACCCCCTTCCTTATAACACTTTTTCCCCATCCTACCCTTTAGGATATTTAGAAGCTATACCCACCCCCCCTTTCCAACATGAACACTTTCTTACACTGTGAAAGACAACAGACTGACACCAGAGACGTTTACCTGACGTGTCCCAACACAATGGTCAGGCAGAGTCAGGCAATTGACAATAACTACACACATCTGACGGCCCTTTCCCTTCCCCACAGAGATAAAAGGCGGAGCACGAGAGCACACTTTGAGCAAGGCCAAACACACGAGGAAGCAGCTATTCCCGGACAGCAATTTAAATGGAGAAGAAAGGCAGCAAGACTGAAAAGGACAACAAGGAGGGAAGTGCTCTTGCCCTTTTCGACCCAGACCCGCGAAGCCTCAGTGAAAGGAATTGTAAGACCGCGAACTACAGCTGACGTGTTGTGTAACAGCTGTCAACGGTGCACAGGACCCTCCCGCACTGATAATTGAGGCTCACAGGCACGCTTGCTACTGTGTTTAGCACAGCCAGTGAGTCAGATAGCGAGAACCTATAGTAAACCAAACAGGGTTTTAGCAAAGGTTGCAAATGGCAACATGACATGGCCTTTCACTCGAAAGACTCTGGCTGGTCCCCTTTTCTTGTGAACATTATAGTACAAAGAGGCCATAGGAAAGGCTTGCATAGAAAGTTAAGGCAGTCATACAAGGGTCGAGCCGGAATCCCTTGTACAATTGAAAGTCTTTAACCCATTACCAAAGTTTTGACATTGTGAAAGAGGCATGTGCGCCCGGCTGAGGGAAACGCTGTGCAAACCGAAAAATGTGTGACACCTGACTGGTTGCTTAAGAGAAAGCCTGATTGGGGGCTGGAAAAAGCTAAGGGAAATGAATCCTGCAAGGTGTTACAACTAAGTGAACTGTGTTAAACTGGCAAACGTGAACCCGACTGAGGGAGGCCAGTGTTGCAAAAAGGATCGAAGCCCTTTTGAGGGGGATCCACGGGTGAAGGAAAATCACCAGACGGGAAGATTACTGAAAGAAAATTTTGTTTTGTTGTTTATAGCCCATCAGGCCCTCGGAGGCAAGAGACTCGGTGTAAAAGAGACTTGGCCACAGAAGGCCCTGATATTTTGGAAACAAACTGTAAGCTTGTGCTAGAGAAGCCCAGGAGTGTGCTGTGCTCGAGAGTCCTGCCTTGTCCTGTGCTAAAAACATGGGGAACAGGGACCCCATCATTTTGTGAACACTTTTTTCTTTTCTGGCAAACATTATCCAACACTATTTTGTAACTTGGGGTAAGGATTGGCAAGAGTTTTTTTTAGTAAAGGCCCTTTTTATTTGACATCACGTCACTAGAACGGCCTTATTATTATTTGATGGTTGTAGCTTGCTCCCCTCTTAGATTTAGTTTTAGATTTGGCGTTTTTCTCACCCATTTATACAGTTTAATAAACACCCTTGAACGGTGATCACCTGTGTCTTTCTTTACTGTTGCCACTGTGAGTTCCTTACACATGCTAGGGCCTGACCCGTGATGCCCATGTTGTCACAGAGACGATTGATCAGGATGGCATGTTGACTGTATCAAAAGCAGAGGGTAGATCAAGGAGAATGAGGACAGAAGGAAGGTTAGAGTCGAGATTAGAGAGCAGGTCTTCATGGGTGTTAAGGATAGCAGTTTCCGTGCTTCTGCCTGCTCTAAAGCCATACTGGTGGTCCCAGAGACAACCAACAGATTCAGTATGGAGATGTAACGCTCACCTGGTATCCATGGGGACGTCACTCAGCCTGTTCCTACCTCTTACGACCACAAACCCTTCCCTGGAGTCTACTCGACTGGAGACTGGTCCTTGTTTTCTTGGAAAGTGTGCTCTCCATCCTGCTTTCAGCGCAGGGGTGCGTTGATTGATGCGGGCTTGTTGCAGCCTAGTTACTTCACTAGCAAGAGTCCGACAGGTAAGTATAATGAGTCTTTTGAACAGTTCTCTAACTTCGTTCCTTTCCTTCCTTAGATGATGGCCGGCGTCCGGGGATGGAGATGTGCTGCTGAGATGAGTAGCGCTGAAGGTGAGTGAGAGCGCGATGCGCGATGCAACCCTTTCGTATTTGTATTGAACTCAGTTCTTTTTCTGTGTCTTTTAGGTGCCGCAACGTTTTCAGCGTGGATGCCGGTTATGAAGAAGAAATGCGGTGAGTAAGCGCCGTATGCGGCGCCTCTAGATGTTTCCACGCTAACCTGGAGTGTCTTTTCCCTCTTGCAGATGGATGAGAAGTTCCGGAGACAGAGTTTCCTCAGAGCGGCTGGGATTCAGGTAAGCGTTTGAAGCTCGTACAGTCTTTAAAAATAAGCGAAGATTTGCTAAATGCTTACTAATGCCTTTTTTATGTTCTTTTCCCTTTTCCTTAGGAAGCAGTGTGCCGGGATGGGAATGACACCGCCGAAGAGGCCCGCAGAACAGAAGAAGCGATGAATGATGGGCAGAAGCGCCGCAAGGTAAGGCTGTTCCTAACGGTGTTCTTGTTCTTGCAGGAGCTGAGCGCAGAAGAAAGATGCAGGCCTACTGGAGACTGATCCGAACACGGTGAGTGTCACGCTGCAGGTGCAGAAAACGCAAAGGATGTTTCTCAGCCTGGGTGTGGCTTAAATAGTCTCTGGGTATCCCAGGTGTCTCTGGGCTGAACCACACCCAAAAGACTAGACCGCACATGCAGTTCTGGGAACCAAAATATGTGGGGGCATCCATCTTGTCCCCATCAATGCACTACAAGTCCTATCACCAATGTTATCCTAGGGGAGTGAGTGAGTCTGGTGCCACACGCACCAAGTCTGACTCCAAGTGGGTCTTTGGAGGGATGGAGAGGCCCTTGAGGGCTATGTAGGTGATTGTGGCCTGGCTCCAGCCTGACATCTTGGAGGGCTGGGGACATGAGGGGCAGGAATCATGACAGGAGAGTAAGCTGGGAGATGGCCAGCTTTTCCTGGAGTTTGCCCAGGAAAGGAGTGATATAGATCGGGCGGTAGTTTGCCAGCATAGAAGAATCGGCAGAGGGCTTCTTAAAGGAGGGGGTGGACAAGGGAGTGCTTTGTGGGGGAGGTAAGGATCTAATGGCAAAAGAGGGATTGCAGAAATTGCCCAAAGCTGGAACCAGCGTGTCAATGTGGTCCTTGATGAGAAGGGGAGCACCTGCTTTGACGAGAATTTCATAGATCAGACTTGTCTAGTAACAATGTCAGGGGTGAACACAAGGAAGGAAGTCAAAGGAGTAAAAGGAGAGATGGCTGGAGAGGGGCTGGGAGTGGTAGAGGGAGAGGAAGAGGAGAGAGTGGACAGGATGTCCTGAGGTTTAGTGGTGAAGTGAGAAGTGCTGTGCAAAGGGTCTTAGAGGGACCAGAAGAGGTGGGGACTGCAGCAGAATTGGCCAGCCCCTTGCAGATTTTGAAAAGTTTGACCGAGTTGTTAGATGCCGCAGAGACTCAGGCTTGGATGTACACTCTCTTTCTGGACAGGACAGAGAGTCTACATTGCCTTTGGAGCAGGTGACGAGGTCAGAATCATACCAAGAATTGCACTTGGATGTGGCCTTCAGACAGATCCTCATGACACAAGCAAGGACATTAATAGTGTTAGAGATTGGGAGATGCAGCTTGGAGAGGGCTGTGTCAAGAGTATGAGTCAGCCGCAGGTGAAGGAGGAGGAGAGAAAGTAGTGGCGAAAGCCTCCACTAACACACACTTCATGGGCCGGATGACCGAGAAGGTGGGTGGCAGTGATGGGGTTGGCTTTGCCTGGGGAACAGAGAGCGACAGGTGAGAGGAGAGAAGAAAGTGGTCAGACCAGGAGAGAGGAGTGGTTAGAGGGCTGGAGAGGGGGATATCTGACGAGATAAGAAAATCCAGAGTGTGCCCAGCAGAGTGAGTCAGACCAGAGGGAAGAATAGAGTGAGAGAGTCGCAGAGATTGTAAAAGAGCCCAGAGGAGGAGCTAGAGGCATCCAAGTGGATCTTGAGGTCTCCAAAGATGAGAAGTTGAGAGGTAGAGGCTAGGAGGGAGGAGGTGAGGTCGATCCACTCAGAGAGAAAGAGGCCAACATGGCCAGGTGGCCTGTAGATGGTGGCCACAGTAAGAGAGGCCAGGAGAGATAGAGAGCCTGCAGACCAGGCATTCAAAGGAGTAGGTCTGCCTAGGAATGAAAGAAGCAGGGATCCACTCCGGGAAGATCAAGGCTACTCCACCTCCTAGATGGTTGGTTCTGGTTTCAGAGAGGATCTTTTAGCCATCAGGGAGGAGAGTGTGGAAACTTGTGACAGAGCTGGCCGTGAACCATGTCTTGGTGAGTCCCAGGACATCCAGATCAAGTTCTTCGAGCAGTCAGCAGATGTCAGAGGAGTGTTTGGCAGCAGAGCGAGAGTTAAGGGTAGCGACGTGGAGCAGATTGCCACATTTTAAAGACTTCCGTGGAGGGGTACAGGCATTAGGTATATCCTGCGGAGGTGTTATAGGTGCCCGAGAGTGGGCAAAGGAGGAGGAAGGAGAGGACAGAATAGTCAGAGAGGAAGAAGAGGGTGCCAGAGAATTGGCAGAGGAAGGAGGAGGCAAAGCATCCATAGAAGCAGAGGAGGGTGCCATAGAGGTGGTGGAAGAGGAAAGTGATGAAGGAACCAGAGAGGTGGAGGTAGGAGTAGCAGGAGACCGTCCACTTGTCTTTGGTCCATTCTTAGGGTGCGCCACGATACCTCGTCTACCTGAACAAAGTACAACCCATATCAAAAGACATAACTGTTGCTTCCTGTCATGATGCCCGCTCCCGGGGAGCAGGTTCAAGCCCTGCGTCCCCGAAAGCGGACATCCAGTCCCCAAGGAAGGACCCAGAAACCCCATATAGGGGCCCTTTGGACAGTGTCCTGGCACCTATGGCGCCAGGCTCATAAAAGACTTCATTCCTGGCGCCATAGGCGCCAGGCTCATTATGGGAGTGCTTGGGTGCACTTTCCTGATGCAGACCATGCTGTAGGATCCCGGCCTCCTTGAGGCCTGAAAGGAACTACTTTACCTGTGGGACTAATTTACCATCCGGGCGTGGTCGGGGAAGGATACATACCTGATTGGAGGAAGGATACATACCTGGAACTTCTTCCAAGGCTATTTAAACCCCACCCGAACAGCCACACGTGCTTTGCGTTGTTCTGCATCTAGCAGCTGGACGCTCACCGTGTCTGCTCCTGCATCCTGACTTCTGCCACGCCTGCCAGCATCCTGGATCACCTGCAAAGGAAGAGAAGAAGAGAACAGAAGAAGGAAAAGTCCTTACCTGCTAAATCCGCATCCCGGAGACACCTCGCCGACAATCCTGAAAAGGAAGACTTTTATTTAAAAGCTCATTGCGTCGATCGCTGCAGCGCCTCATTCCACTCACCTTTACAGGGCGCCTCCATGTTCAGCAGCGATCATCCGGATTCGCAGTCACGCCCCAGCGCCTAGGGAGAAAAAGACAAGAACAAAAGGTGAGAGAGAGAAGGGAATAAGGAAAGCTAAATCTCCATGGTAAGACTTACCTGTTGATTAATTCCCTCTTCATTTCGGGTCCGCGCCGCAACCTGGCATTTCCGGACCCCGGCCCCTAAGGGGAAAAAGAGACATCAACGTTAATGAGCGAATGAAAAGACATTACCAAAAAAACGCTCATTAAAGACTTACCTGATTTCTACAAGGATTTCACCTCTCACCTCGGGTCGGTGCCTGTTCCCCGGCATTCCGTACCCCGGCCCCTATGGGGAAAAAGACACTAGCATTAGTACATTAATGCATGGACACAAGGGGAACCTCTTATCAAAAAACTTACCAGGAAGCCAAGCAAGTTTGGTTCTCACCAATCCGAAAATCCAGTGAAGTAACTGGATACCAACGCGCCCCTGCATCAGAAGCAGGATGGAGAGCTCGTCCTTCCAGACCCTAAGGTGAGACGCTACGGGGAATCACAGAAGGGTTTCGAGGAGGGTGAGAGGGGAAAGTGGGAGGCCGATTGCATTACCCCGCAGACAGTTAATTCCCTATTTCGCCTACAGAAGGATACTTCTGCGAGCCAGACAAGCCAGATTTGGGGGGCCCGGTCGAGTCCGTCTTCCGAACCCTGCGCATCACCTTAGAAGAGGTCACAGCAGCACGAACCAGGCCAGCGCCTCTGTGGGAGTCAGGTGAGCGTTACACTTCTGACCTGTCCTCATCAGCATCACAGCTTTTCTACTCCTGCCGATCCCACTAACACTACGATGCCCTTCTCTTGCAGAGCTATGTGCATCAAGGCTTACATTATTGGCAGAAGTGCACCACCCAAGAACACTTACCTGACCTTGCCTCCTAAAGCTTGGGACAGCATAAGAAATGACATTACATCGCTGCCACACTGAAGGAAGTGAAATGTGTATTATTAATACATACACCGAACCATGAGGCATCCCAGTTCTTCCAAATAGTGTATGACAAGATAACACCATTAAAAGATACAAGATATGATGTGGGTCTAGGGTGGAGATTTTTTTTTTTTAAAACATATCTTTATTATTTTTTAGTGAACAGCGTACAACCAACTTCGTGCAAACATTTCACCCCAAACTCCCCCTCCCCCCACCCCCGGGAACACATGATATTTACTTCGGAGGGATTATTCTATGCGCTGAAAACGTCCGTAACCTTAATATTGTGGGGGCACCATTGTTCCATAAAGTCCGACTGTAGGTGTTCCATGACACTACCCCATTCTTTGATGAACCTGTCCTTTGTGCCTTGGATTGTGTGGGTGACTTTTTCCATTGCTAACTGTGCCCAGACTTTTTGAAGCCATGTAAATACTAGCGGTGTTTCCCTCTTTTTCCAATTCTGTGCTATTGTTGTCCAAGCCGTTATGAGGAGTCCCACAAAGCTTCTCCGTTGTGCTTTCGTGTATCTTTTTGTAGTGTCGTCTCTCATTCCGCACATCCATACGCCGTCACTTATTTGCTCCACATTTGGGAACATTTTGTCCATTTCTCCCTTAACTTCTTCCCAAAACGGCACTATTCCTTTACAGTCCCACCAGATGTGTTTCCACGTCCCCACCTCTCCGCATTCCCTCCAACAGAGGTTAGACGTATTTGGGAACATGGAGTGTAGTCTCTCTGGCGTGTAGTGCCACTGAGTCACTATTTTAGTCCACATTTCTCTCATCTGTACCGATCTTGTCAATTTGGGGATCTGGGCCCATATGTCCTCCCACTGGTTTCTCGTTAGTTCCATTCCCAGCGTTCTGTCCCATTTGCTCATGTATGACCATTTGATCTCTTCATCTTGCTTATTTATAAAGGTGTATAGTGTCGAGATCCATTTCTTTGCCCCTGAGTTGGATGTAATGTATTTCTCAAATGGGGTTAGTGTTCTCGTTGCCGCCTTCGCGATTTCGGGGGATTTTAACCAGTGCTTTAGTTGTTCATACCTGTATCTGTTCCATGTGTTTCCATTTGGGAGTGTGAGGCATGATTCGTATGGTCTAATTTCTTTGTTGTAAAACATTTCCCCAATTTTCGTTATGCCCGCCTCCTCCCAATCATCTGGTGTACCCTGCTCCATCCCTGGCGGGAATTGCGGGTTCCTCCATATGGGGGTGAATGGGCCTAGTGAGGTGGACATTGCGCCTTTTCATGTTTGGGTGTCCCAAGCCTCTATGGTCGTGCTCAGTATTTCACTGATCCCTATGTTGGGATGTCTATGCTGTTTCTGTTTCCAGAGTAGTTCCACTAGTGGGGTTCTAGCCACCGCCCTATCTTGAGCTGCCCATAGTTGTTGTGGGTCTTCTCCCAGCCACTCCCGAAGCACCCTTAGTTGGGCCGCTTGGTAATATTTTTGAAAATGGGGAAGCGCCATCCCTCCCTCCCTTGTTGTCGATGTTAAGACAGCCCTGGACAGTCTTGGAGTTTTCCCCTTCCACACAAAGGTCGAGATCACCCTCAGGAGTGATCTGAAAAATGAGCGGGGAATCCCTACCGGTAGGGCTTGGAAGTAGTAAAGGAGCCTTGGGAGAATGGTCATCTTTACCGCCTGAATCCTACCCCACCATGAGATCAGCATGGGATTCCATTTACCTATGTCACTTCTAACGCTCGACAGTAGCTGCAGGTAGTTTTTGCAGTATAGCTGTTCCACCTTATGTGTAAGGGTGATTCCTAGGTATTTAATACCCCCCTCTGCTATTTTGAGGTTGAGTGCCCTTGCTTCTCTTTTAATCTCTTCCCCGTCACCTGCTAGTATTAGTATTTCTGACTTGTTTCTATTAATTTTTAGCCCCGAGATGGCCCCGAATATTTCTAGCTCTCCCACTGCTGCCGCCAGCGTGCGGTCCGGTTCTTCTAGTACCAGCAGCATATCGTCCGCATATGTGGTTACCTTATGTTGCATGCCTGCCATCTCTATCCCCTTAATTTGCGTGGCTTCCCTGATTTTCATCAGTTGGGGCTCTAGGAAAATGGCGTATAATAGTGGAGATAGTGGACACCCCTGTTTTGTTCCTCGTGAAATGTTTACCCTTTCGGTTACCTCCCCATTGATGGCCACTCTGCAGGTTGGGGTGTTGTAGTTCGCTCTGATTCTAGCAGTAAAGTGTTCCCCAAATCCCATACATTGTAGTGTCTTAAATAACATGGACCATTCAACTCGGTCGAATGCTTTTTCGGCATCAAGTGCCAAGAGAATTGATGGGGTTTGCTTTACTCCTATCTTTTCCACTATGTGGATGATTCTTCTAAAGTTGTCATGTGTCTGTCTTCCTGGGATGAAGCCTGATTGATCTAAATGAATTAAGTTAGGGAGAAGCGGGGACAGCCTAGCTGCTAATATCTTCGTATATATTTTGGCATCAATATTAATCAGTGAGATTGGTCTATATGAAGCTAGGGATGATGGGTCCTTCCCTGGTTTGTGAAAAACCAGGACCTTTGCTTCGTTCATTGTGGGGGTCACATTGCCGCTTTCTTCGAAGGAGTTTAAGAGTCTGGTTAAAACAGGGATTAGCTGATCCGCGTATTTTTTATAAAATGGGGCTGTGAAGCCGTCCGGGCCTGGGGCTTTATTCTTTGGGAGTTCATTTATTGCCTTTCTAACCTCTTCTTCCCTTATGGGATCTTCTAAGGCTTGCCTGTCTGCCGTTGTGATTTGCTGGAATGTGAGGGATGCCAGATATGAGTCTTGTGCGTCTGGTTCCGGGTGGTCCGTGTTGTACAGTTTCTGGTAGTATTCTCTGAAGACTTCCCCTATGTCTTGTGTACTCGTCAGGTGTTCCCCTTTTGTGTCTGTGATGTTTTTAATTGTTATGTCTTTCTGTTTGGCGCGGAGTTGTCTCGCTAGTAACCTATCTGCTTTGTTTGCTTTTATGTAATATCTTTGTCTTAGGTACAGGAGGCTCTTTTCCGCTCCCTTTGTGCGTAGCATCTCTAGTTGGCCCTGAGTGTGTTTGAGAGTCCTCCTAAGTTCCCTTGTGGGTTGTGTCAGTATTTTCCCTTGCAGCTCCGATATTGATCTTTCCAGTTCTTTTTCCCACGCATACCTCTGTTTTTCCCTCGCTATTTTCAGTGCCATTAGTTTTCCTCGGATCACTGCTTTAAACGCCTCCCAGACAGTGGAGATTGATACTTCCCCTGTGTCATTTTCGGTGAAGTATTCTTCTATCGTTTCCCTTATGGTCTCCCCCATTACCGTGTCCTGGATTATGTCTTCCGGCAATCTCCCCCTCCACAAGCCTCTAGTTTTCCCCTGTAGCTTCAAGTCGAGCCACAAGGGTGCGTGGTCCGAGAGTGCTATTGTCCCCTTTTCCACCTCCTGGATTTTGCCCATGAGGCTAACAGAAGCCCACAAGTAGTCAATTCATGACATAGAGCTGTGCACATGCGAGAAGTATGTGAACCCGCTTTGGTCCCCCCTGAGTTCCCTCCATACATCGCCCAGGGCCAGCTGGTCCATTTGTTGCTTGAGCCGTTTTGAAGGTGCCCCATGACTGTATGTCCCTCCAGCACTTCTGTCCCTCTGCGGGTCCCAAGCTATATTCAGATCTCCACCCAGGATCACCTCCCCCCTTGCGAAGGATTCTAGTTTGTCCAGGGTGTCTCTTAGAAAGCCGTCCTGTCCCACATTGGGCGCATATACTGACGCGAGGGTGATCCTCTGTCCCGCCAACACCGCATTGACGAACGCATACCTTCCCTCCTTATCTGTGATGGAGTCCTCCAAAATGGCGTCCCTTCCTTCCTCATTGCAATGAGGACCCCCGCCCTTTTTTCCGTGGCATTCGCCTGGGCCCATATTGTATATCCCCTTACCCGTGCCTTTAGTTTGTCTTTTTTCCTGATATGCGTTTCTTGGAGGAGGAGGAGGTCCACCCCTTCCCTTTTAAGTAATTTCTCCAGTTTCACCCTTTTTGTTGGATGGTTCATCCCCCTTATGTTATAGGTCACTATGCGTATCTTTCCCATTTATTAAGGCTTAAGTTCAAAGTACGTGCGATCCCTTCCTTCAGTGCTGCCCTCTGACTGTGGTCCCGGTCCCTCCTTGCCTGCCCTCTGAACTCCCCCAACCCCCAACTGGTAACAATAACAAAACCAAACTTGTTGCCCCCAAGTAGGGCGAGGGTTCCTACTGATGCTTGGGCGTTGCGCCCAAAGCTCCCTGCCCTCCTTCCTCTCGGGGGAGATGTGCATGGGGGATCCTAAACCCCACATTACTGTCTTATCTTACCCGATTCCAAGCCGGATGATCCATCCCGGACCGCCTGCTCCGGTTCTAGCGCGGCTGTTTGTGTTCTCTCTCGCCCCCTCACCGGAGTCAGCACGATGTCGCACGGTTGACCTCATCTCTCTCTGTGGCTTATCCTCCTTTCATATTTGCTTCCTACGGCCTTCTCTTCCCAGGGCCGGCCTTTTTTGCTTGATCTTTTCCCATCCCTGCGGTCTTCTCCTTTGTTCTCCGCTTGCTGCTGTTTGATCCCCATCCTCCGTTTCACCCTGAAGGCCCATTATGCTGAGGCCCTCTTCCCAAGTGGTTGCTCTCCTCTGTTGCCCTTCCCATGTAAACGTCAGCCCGAAAGGGAATGTCCATTTGTATCGGATTTCTTTCGCCTGTAGGGCCTTGACTAGTGGGGCCATCGCTCTTCTCTTTTGCAGTGTAGTTAGTGCCAGATCTTGGTACAATTGTATTTCCTGGCCGTTCATTCTTATGTGGACCATTTCTCTGGCTTTCCTCAGGATTTGTTCTTTTTGCGGATAGGAAGAAAGCGCCACCAGAACGTCCCTTGGCCTCTCCCCAGGTGCTCCTGATCTTTTAGGGCCGACCCTGTGGGCTCTGTCCACTCCGATTGTATCCGGCTCTGCTGCATTCAGGATGTCACTAAACACCTCCTTAACTGCCGACATCAAGTCTCTGTCCAGTACTGTTTCCGCCATATTTTTGATGCGAATGTTGGAGCGCCTGGAACGATTCTCCAAATCCTCACACTGTATCTCAAGGTTATGGGTGAGTCTCACCAGACGCTCCTGGGTTTCGCTAGCCTGCTGCGTTTCTTCATTAATCCCTTGGACTGTTCTTTCCAATGTGTCGGTTCTTTCCTCCAGTTTCGCCACATCGACCCGTAGGTCTTGGACCGCCTGCTTCATGTCATTTTTCATCGTTGTGAACTCTTCCTGTACTGTGGACATTAATTTTTCCTGGAGTTCGTGGAACCATGTTCGCATGTCCTCCTTAGAGGGTGAGTGCTGGGGATTCGCCTGTGCCATTCCCTCGGCCTGTTGGTTGTCCTGTGGCTTCCCTTTGGCTTGTTGCGCTGCGTCCGTGGACCACAGTTGAAGGATGTTTGCTTCTTGCCTCGTGGGTTGTGGGATCTGTTGGGCTACGGTGTTTTTGTTTTTTGCTCTTGACATGGTACGGTTGTATCCTGGAGATCACAGGGGCCGCCGTGTTTCCCTCTTGAGCTTTGTGCTTTGCCCCCCTAGCGTTCGCGGGGGTGTCCTCTTGGGTCTCCTGTGGGGTCTGTTTGGTGTAGTCTGTTAGTGGGGATTAATCCTTTTCCCAGTCGGATTTTCTTGTCTAGGGCTCTGTAGGGGAGCATCCACCAGACCGGTCCCCCCGCCGGGCTCCCCCGCCTCTCTGTGTTTGTGTCCTTTGCCCTTCTTACTGTGCACCGTTGGGCGTCTTGTTGCCACCTTCAAAGACGTATCTTCTGCTCCGCCACCTTTGGCTTGGCCCACCTTTCATTTGGGAGCGCTTCTTTCTGGCGGCATATGGGGGGGGACGTCGGGGGTGTCCTCTTTGTTTGGGATTTGGGTTTCGTCTTTTCACCGCCTCTCCCCGCGGAGCTCCCCCCGTCGCTGGACGGTCCGGTGCCGCGGCCGCCTCTGGATCTCCGCTGCAAGGGGGCCGGCACGGCGGGCCCTCGATGTAGGCGGGCCGGGGGCCGGGATGATCCCGGTCGCTGCGTAAGCGAGCCAGTCCCCCCAGGGGGGTTGCGTGTCTCTGCTTGGCTCCCGTGGGGGAGGTCCGCCCCCACCTCTCCGCCGCCGGGGGTCCGCCCCGGCAGTAGTTCTTGCTCCCGCTCTGCACCGGGGAGCCTCTGGGCCCGAGGCGGGAATCGCTCGGCGGGGGAGGGGCGGTCGCCACGGAGCGGCGTACCCTGCTCTCTCGGCGCTCCACCGCGGTGCACCCGGTGCCTCTGATCTGCGGGTAACTCCAGGGGGGAATGTCTGCTCTCTGGCGCTCCGGATTAGCTTCGATTTGTGCTGTTTTCCGGCGGCCCGGGACGAGTGCGGCTTAGTCGCGTATCGTCTCCACGGCGGCCATCTTGGAATCCTGGGGTGGAGGTTTTAATTGCGCTGTGGACCCACTTTTGGACGGATCGGACGGCAGGCAGGCACAACCATCCCCAGGGGCAAGAGCTCTACTCACAATAGTGGAGGAGCTTGACCTCTGGGATGTTGGGAGAGACAATAATAGAACTGACAAAATGTTCTCATACTACTCTGCAGCACACAAGGCATATTCACACATTAACTAATGGTGTGGAACACATTCACGTATTCATTAAAACACAATATAAGGGCAGGTTTATCATTCAATGCCGATTTCCACTCTGCTAGCGAAGTACCCCATTTCTCAGATCCTTACATGGAAACTTAGATCGGATGCCCTGCTAGATGCACTGTTTAGGAGACACCAAGAGGCGAAAACTGAAGAGTTTTATAAATGAATGAGAATAGTGTGCATGACTTTGGGATGATTTGGGAAGTAGTGATTCGAGGTGAGGCTATTGCCTTTTTTGGGATCAGTTCCTCATTTAAAGTTAGCTTCCAAGGGGTTTTGTTTCAGGCAGTCAAATTACCCATGGAGTTGCAGCTGTAGGGCATGTCGAATTCTGATGTAATGGAACTCATCTGATGGTGACAGACGAAAGGTATGCAGCAATTCGTGAAATGTTAATAGTCTTTCAGTCAACATTTCCCCTATAAATCATATGTTATTACCCAGCAATCGTTTTGAGAAATCCAGCTTTATAGGTTCAGGCAGAACTCTATTGTCTCAGCGGGTAGTCTTTTTGGTCTGTACATTTGAACAGCCCATCCCTCTAGTTGCCGACAAAGTGGTGAGAACGATCTGTTGTGAGGTAACAGGCATATTTATAGTGTCCATTTTGGATTGTAGTATCAGGATGAGATTGGCATGTGTCATCCACTGTTACCCAATCCTAATATGTGAATAAAGGGGGCAGTCAAGCAGTGGCTACTGCCAACTGGGAAGCCCAATACTACATTTTGAGCTCAGAGAGACCAATCTCACCTTCCCAGACCGAGTTATATAGGGTGTGTAATGCAATCCCTGGTTGAGAGCCACAAAACAGTAGTAGCCGTGGGGCATTTTCGATCTCCATGAACTCACTAGTAGGGATCTTGACTGGGGTGTTCTGAAGAACATAGATGTATTTGGGGAGAGTCATCATTTTATGTAAGGCGGCTCGACCGATCAAGGAAAGAGGGAGCGCTGACCAGAATGTAACATCTGCAAGGAACCTATCAGTAACTGGGATAAGATTGCGGCTGAGATAAGACTCAGGGTTGCAAAGATGTGAATGCCAAGGCATATGAACCAGTCTGAGGCGAGTTGAAATTTACTGTCTGTGGGAATGGCCTCGGGTCCACCAGGAATTTGAAATAAGATAGATTTATCTCAGTTAACTCGGAATCCGCTGTAAGTTTTGTAGATCTGCAAAACAATTCAATGGAACTGTTGATAGATTTATGCGGTTCCCCCACATATAGCAACAGATCGTCTACGCATAATGAGACTCGAGTCATTGTTAGCATTGCAATTCTTCCATTGGAAGCGTTCATGCCTGTGAGTCTATTGTATGCCTAGCCAATCCCATGTGTGCTTGGGATATGTGAAGAATAATGTGCAGTCATCGCAGTAGATTTTTAGGTTGGCAGGTGTAGTAAACTCTTGCACAGATGACAGGAGGCGTGATTACTTGCTGGATGTCTTTTATTGCATAAGGGACATCTGCCGGGAACATGTAAGTAACAAAGAGCCAGGCGGCTAGGCAAACGTGCCTAATAACTGCTGCAGGGCTGAGGGACTGGAATGTCTCGTGATGCAAGCCCCCAGGCCCCAATCTCGGAAGAGCCGCAGGACGCGTCTTGCCGCGTCCTCTGATGCTCCCGTAATCGCGCGAAGCGCGCAGGGGCGGTCCTGGCTGCCGTGGCGAGATCTCGCGAGAGTTGGTGACTCTCGCAATATCTCTACAGCAGGGTAGTATAGAGCATACTTAATGTTCATAGTATACAGTTTTTTCTTGATGGAAATCCGACGACTGCCTGGCCTTTTGAATTGCTTGGATAAAGTCAGGAAATAGAGTGATCCAGCAACCGTGGCATTCAAGGGCTTCTTTTCTACTTGCAGCCTGCAGTATCATGTTGCAATTTCATCTGGTTCTCCCTTCTACATCCTCCACTCGTTATTCTAGAGCCTTGGTTCTATGCAGAGAACTCAACAGTTGGGATTTAATGGTAGCCAGTGTGTCTTCAATGTCTGAGATGATGGTTTCAACTCCACTCATGCGACCAGAGATCTTATGCAGGTCTTGATGGAGGAGAAGGACTTGGATCCCCAGGGTGTCAATTCTATCCTTCATGGATGACCTTGAGCCGGTAATAGCTTGTGTTATACCTTGCATTGTCGGGGGACCATGCTGGCCCGAAGCAGTGACATATGCGTCCTCTTGACGCATAAGGAGGAGTCTGTGCGGTAGACATGAGTCCCTCGTTTGCTCCGCCCTAGGGAAGCTGCACCTCACTGGTGAGGCCCAACAAGGGCGAAACAAGTTTGGGGTTGCTTGTGTTTCGGTGCAGAGGGGACCTGGCCTAGCAGTTCGGGCAGGGCTGCTCCCATTGGTGGCAGCACCTGACTGATTTTCATATGGCTGAACCCCTTTTGCAATGGCTCAGACGGGCTAAAAAAATAACAGTGGTGTGGAAAGTTGGCCAGAGCAGTGCCAGTGGTTAAGATGAATTCAAAACCTTCCACCCATCACTTTTTTGCTTTTGGTCTGAAGCAGTAACAGATGTTCCCCTGACGCATGGGGAGTATTATGTGGGGTAGGTGCAGAAGTGTAGGCCTCCATTTTGCTCTGAAGGGACTGTTTTTTCAGTTTATACTTAGCACGGTCTCCGTTCATGTTCCGAATTATGTAGGTAGGCAATGGTGTGAAAAACCCAAGGGATTTTCAATTTAAAGAACCTCAGGGAGCCCGGTAGGGACACCCAATGTTGAAATAAGATATCCCCTTCCCTTTGAAATCTCTTCCGCATCCTGTTACAGAGGAGTTACTGACTTCCAAACCCCCCCCCCGCCTTTTTTTGTCAAACACTGAGACGAGGAGGCGATAGAGTGGGAGGATGAGGATTACCAACATAGAACCACAGAAACGGAAAAAATGAATCTCCTCTTTCTACAGCAGACTGTCCCACTAATGAGGCCAGGCAAAGTCAGGTCTCCCTTTACAACCATGCACACCTGAATATAATTACCACTCCCAGGAAGTATAAAAGGAGGAGCAGGAGAGCACACTTTGAGCAAATTGGGGATTCTGGAAGCTGCCTGAAAGAAGGAGAAAGACCTGGTGCGCTGTAGAGACCGTTGGAGACAACCACCCAATTACTGGCCCTGCTACTTGAGAGGAGACTGCAGTGTGGAGGAAGGAACTGTACCTCCAGAAGGCAAGACCAGGGGCAGCTGGGTTTGCCTGGCGGTACCAACAGCACAACTCCTCCCCAGGGCAGGCAAATCAGGTCTCTGAGTGCCAGAGGAAGAGACTCTAACCTCTGACTAACATCCCCCTTTAGCTCCTGCAGCTCCCAATGACAGAAAATGCCATTTTGCGGAGCTGTGAAGTGGGATCGAAATTAGCCTAGTGCATTCTGGGTCTACAAGTGTCAAGACTCTATTTTTGCATTTGTGAACTTTGAAAGTAGGTTCGAGCACGGCTGAGGGAAGCCTTCATTTGTGAAACCTGGGAAGAAGGCCAAACACACGAGGAAACAGCTATCCTGAGATGGCAAGGAGGGAATTATCCTTGTCCTTTACAACCCAGAACTGTGACCTTCAAAAAGCCTCAAGAAAAAGAAACATAAGACCGGGAATTGCAGCTGAGGAACGGTGTAGTGTGTGTCAACGGTACACAGGGCCCTCTCGCACTGATAGCCAGATACAGAGTGGTCCGGCGCCACATGGGTGCTCACTCGAAGGTCTCCGTTTGATAGCCCCCTCCCCTTCTGAATGGGGAAGGATTGTTGAGATGTAAAATTGAAGTAGTCCTGCAGCGAGTTGGTTTGAACCTGTGCACTTGAAAGTCTTCGATTGTAAACTGAAGTTGGTCTCAGCCCGGATCAGGGGGACTAATTGTAGAGAAGTTGGTCTGAGGCTGGAAGAGGGGGAATAATTGTAAAGAAAGGGTCTGAACCCGGAAGAGGGGGATCCTGGGTGAACAACACCTGAGAGGATTGCTGTAGCGAGTGTGAACCCGACTGAGGAATGCCTGCGAACTAGGGTGAACAGTAATACACCCGAGAAGGTTGCTGTAGTAAATATGAACGCAGCTGAGGGATGCTTACAAATTGAAGTTGCTCTGAACCCGACTGAAGGAGACCAACGCTGAAAGAAGGATCAAAGCCTGGATGAGGGGGATCCTGGGTGAAGAGTAAATTGCCCTATGTGAATATTGAGAAAATAACTTTTGTTTATTGTTAATGGGACATTTGGTCTTCTAAATCAAGAGACTGTGCACTAAAGAGACTTGGGCACAGAAGGCCCTGATGTTGAGGAAAGGAACTGGGAACCTGTGCAGGTGTAGTCCTGGATTGTGCGCTGCTCAAGTGACCCGGCTTGTCCTGTGTTAAAAAGGTGTTGAAGGGATACCCCGGCCTACACATCCTGATTTATCATTTTGGTAAGGAACGGCAATCTTTTTTTTAGTATAGGCCCTTTTATTTGACTAGACCCCACAAGGACAGTATTATTATTATTATTCGATGGTCGTAGATTGCTCCCATCGTAGATTCAGGTTTAGATTAGGTGTTTATCTCGCCCATTTTGCAGTTGAATAAACACCCTTGAACTGTGATCACTTGTGTCTGTCTTACTTTGATACCATGCTTTCCTTACAATGGCAACGATCATTAGGAAAAATCGGTAGTCTTGAGAGGGGCTCCCTGTGTGCATGGATCAATCCCCAGGCAAAGCGCCCTGTGAGTGTCTGATTGCAGACATGGGTCTTGCACACCCACTCAAGAAAACACAATGCTGGTATTGACCCATAGTTTGTTCTCGGTTAAGGAGGCCAAATTGGCCTTGGTTAGGGCATGCAACAGATTCTTCCCCAACAGTAATCAAGGGGTGCAAGGCCTCCGAGTTTGGAGGGTGGGGTATAATGAGTCCCCTGCAGCCTCACATAATCAGCATCTTGCCGGTGGAGAACTCACCCGTACACTGGGAGGCAAACCACGGCCTCTAATCTGTTTCTTTCCAGGCGTCGCAGCCTTTCCAACCAGACTGGTACCTCCATTTGTTTGGTCCCAGGAATCACTTCACCAAGTAAGTAGACAGGGTCACTGAAGGTGCCGCTCTGAGCTGCCTCGCCACGCCCGCCAGGCACTGCATCTTTGACAGCGCGCCAGCACGGCTCTGGGGTGTGATGTGCTGGGCGAGACGCTCTCTCTGTATTTAGAGTTTCACTGACAGGATGGTACAGAATCTTCCCCAAATGTCTCCCACTTTGCCACTAGCACTATCAGTGTTGGGCTGTCTAGTTTGATGTATTATTGTCCTAGAATGAACTGACCCAATCATTTTACCCTTCGGAAGATAAACCACCATGAGCCATCTCTTTGTTTTTATTGTTGTCTGCCTACTGTAAGATGTGACCACGATTTTGATGCAACTAAATCCTATATGTGTAACTTTGCAGCCTTGCTGTTGGAGCATCGAGAAGTTTGGCAATGGGAATCAGGTAGAATTAGGAAGTGTCGGACCGGGTTCCATAAGGCTTTAGGCGCATCCTTAAATGGATTCATCCTAAAATGTGTACAAAGTCAGGCCTGGCACAGAAAATATGATTCCATCTTTCTGGGCACAATTGACCTATCGGCTGCATTTGATGCAGACAATCATGGTCTATTGTGGACAAAGGTGGAGAAATTGGGAATTCCCCAGGGTCTTCTCCGCTTAGTAATTGGGCTACATGAAGAGTCAAATGTCCAGGTGAGGATGAATCCAAGTGGGGGTTTGTCACATAAGATCCTAACATTTAGACGTGTCAGGCAGATTTGTTTTCTTGCATCCTGCCTGTTCATCCTCTATATGTCAGACATTGGGGACTTTTTGGAACCTGTAGCATTTATCACACCTAAAATACATACTTTGCGGCTGGTATGGATGCCATACACTATTTCATAATTTTCAACTGTACCCAGATTGGTTTGCAGTATCTGTTAAATGCTTCATGCACTATGCCTCTTCTTGCTTCCTTATGGTAAATTCCTCCAAGACCAAAGTAATGCACTGCACAAAAATTAAAAAACAATAAAGTTCCAATGGCACATTGGTCAAGATCGATTAGAGGGGGTAGATAGCATCATCTATCTTGGGTTGCCCATAACTGATAAACCCTTGAAATCACAAATTAAGGAATGGCTAAAAACACAAGTAATCACCCTCTCGAATCAGTTGAGTCGGGTCGATGCAAAATACAGTAAATTCTCAGTCGTTACCATCTTGAGGTTTTATGAGGGAAAGATAGTCCCAAAAATGTTATATGGTATTGAGGTGTTGACATTTGGGATTGTGGAACTGATACCATACTTGGAAGGTTTGATTTGGAGGAGAGCTCGTAGGGTGCCGAGCTCTATACCTCTGGAAGCTATTCGATATGAGCTTTGACTTGTAGGGCTCATTCAAAATCTTTATCCTTGTATTATAAGATTTTAAATCCAATAAATGACTCCTTGTTTTTTGGCTTGAAAATTATTTCAGATGGAAACGGCGATAGATTTATAAGAGAGTTTTCAGTGTTTTGCTGTGACTTTCTCAAAAAAATCGGTTTGTCTGAAGCTGATCTGATGGTAAATCTGAAAAAAGGCAACCAGATGTTATATAAATATGATTGGATTACCACTCTGGAGGATATGAACAGGTATGAATCTTTGAACAACCATCTGAGCCCGAAGCAGAAACGAGTGGAGTTCTAGTGCCATATCTTGCCATATTTTCAGATAGGAAGATAGGCTATCCTTTCTGAGATTTATGAGAATTAGATGGAACTTAGTTCTGACTAAGGAGGTATTTGCCATATAAGGTTTGATTCAACCGGAGCATGTCGAGTGCAGGTTCTGTGAGGGCAATGGCCAAAGAGAGACTTTTAAGCGCTTAATGCTTCAAAATTATCAATACGGAATTGCAGGGAAAAAAAATCCAACCCTTGTAGACTGGGCAAAAAAAAACAGACGACATTGCAAGAGATATCTTCAACTGAAGCAGAACTGATAAACAATCTAACTAAAGTGAAAATTAAACATGAAAGATGGGTGTAACGCTCACCTGATTCTCGCAGAGGCGCCGGTCTTGACTGGGCGACTACCGTATCTTCAAAGGTGATGTGTAGCACCCGGTTGGCTCTTTGGGCTGGACCTCTGTGCACTGTATGCCTGACGTGTAGAGTAAGATGTCTGCAGATAGAAAATATGGGGTTAATGAACTGGGGTTATTGGGGTGTCCCTATCTCTTTCCTCTTCTCCTCTCCTGTAGACCCCCAAAGGTTAACGCTCTCACCTTAGGTAAGTGAATGCCGAGCTCTCCATCTGCCTCGGGGCAGGGTGCTGTAACCAGTTTCTTCACTGGATAGGTAGCGCAGGCCTCTTGACTTCAGAGGACTGCTGTCCGTCGTTTACTGCACGAACGGTAAGTTTCGAGTCATTCAAATGTCTTTAAAGTCTTTAGTAATGATGTCTCTTGTTTTGCAGGGTTCCGGCGATGGCGGATGACGGGCTGAAGTGAGTTGAAGATGGAGCCCGTGTGATGAATAGAAGCGCCTGGAAGCACGTAAGTAAGCGCTTGTTGCCTGCTTCACTAAGCGCTCTAACTGTCTTTTTATTTTGCAGGTACGAGTTCGGAGCGGCTGCAGGGTGCCGGAATACCCACTGGATTAGATGTGGAAAGGAGTAATGGCACGTGAGTATTAAAGTTCCCCAATGTCTTTAAACGCACCTTGTTTTGTCTTTCAGATGCCGGAATGCAGTGTGAAGACCTCCGGAGCGCACGAAGAGTAGGTAAGCCTTTGCCTTTCAGATGCCGGAATGCTAACCTGTTCTTTCTTGTCTTTATAGGTGTTGCTGAAGACTGGATTCAGGATGGTAAGCCTTTGCCTTTCAGATGCCGGAATGCTAACCTGTTCTTTCTTGTCTTTATAGGTGTTGCTGAAGACTGGATTCAGGATGGTAAGCCTTTTTCCTTAGGCCCTGGACCGGATGCAGAAGACACGATGAGCGTTCTGCTGCAGAGGTTGCAGAATAACGCAAAGCAAGATTCATCCACCGGGTGTGGTTTAAATAGCCTCCTGTAGTGCTTAGGTGTCTCCTTCCACAGCCACGCCTAAGTAAGAAAAGAGTTCCTGGTAAGAAAAGAGTTCCTGCCTTCCAGAAGAGTTCCAGTGTTCTGAATCTAGGGAGTGGCTCCAGCCCCACCCAACAGGAAAAGTAGTTCCAAACAGAAGAGGATCAGAGGCTCAACTGGCAGGCAAGTAAGCAGCATGGTCTGCTGAAGGTAAGTCCACCCAAGCATTATGAGCCCGGCACTTCCAGCGCTGGGACTGGGCATATTTATGAGCCTGGTGCCACTGGCGCCAGGACTGGGTCCAAAAGGTCCCAATTGGGACTGGTTGGCACTCAGAACCTGGGTTATGGATTTGCTTCCAAGGGAGTTGGGAAAACCCTGACCTTTTGGAAGCAGAGATCATGACAATGGGATTGGATAAAGACACTGGAAAAGGCAGCAGGTTACAAATTGACATCTCATTTCTTAGTGGCACCTAAAATGATTTATAGAACACGGTCCTACATGGAAAAGTTCCCCTAAAGAATATTGAGGAACCTTTTCATGAGAGCTCGACTAAATCTCCTACCGACTAATGAAATCAAGGTGATAAGAGGAATTTTGCAAAGCAAAAACTGCAGTTTCTGTGATATCCCAGATCAAACGGAAACAATCAGACATGTGCTTTTATCCTGCATGGGATTAACAAATGAAAGGAACATGCATATGGGGCACTTGTTTAAGGACTTACGATTCTACAATGAGGAAGATTGGCGGAATCGGTTAATGGGTGGAGAGAAAACAGGACAAGTAATAGCAGTGGCACAGTTTCTTAAAAAGGTGAACTTTCAAAAAAAGACCAAGACTATATGAGGAAAATGCAAAATGTAAATGGTACTTGGAAAAAGATATGAAGATGATGTTAATTTTGTAAAGATTGTTTGTACAAGTAATAACATAATGTAGTGCAGTGCAAGGAAAGCAAATAATATACTTTTAAAAGTTTGAGAATGTGTTCGGTCTGGGTGAACAGGATTCACTGTGGAATGGTTGTTTGGCTGGGCACAGACCTCAACTGTGTTGGCTGTTATGGGAATTCTGAATTCTCTACAGTTGGAGTTACCAGATATTGGTAGGATAATACAGGGAATGTCCCTCAGACATGTACTGTAGCCTTATTTTGCATGTTTTTGTAGTCATACATTTGTAAAATAATTGGATAAGTAGCCTGTTTTAAAAAGTATATGAATTGTTTTTAAGCAAAGGTTTTATTAAATATGAATGTATTTTAAATGTATGCAATGTGTCTTGTTGTGCTTGTACTTTTGTATTTTCTACTTTTATTCTGTATGAAATGTGAAGTATGTTAAAGCTTATTGTATAGCCGGTCTGACATAAATAATAATAAAATATAATATATATATATATATAGATATATATACATATATATATATATATATATATATATATATGTATATATATCTATATATATATATATCAAGAAAAAAGAGGAGCGGGTGAACCGCACTCCCGCGGGCCAATGGCGGATGCCAAACTCCAGAAAAAAATGACAAAGCAAACACCATGTAGTAAATACAGATGTACATTTTTAATGGTTTTAAAAAAGAAAAAAGGTTGCGCAAAAAAATTGAAATGCGCCAAAGGCAGCAACACAAAAACACAGACAGAGGTAGGACGCCGGGTGCACGTCTTGCAAACAACACGTTTCACGCTACACTGAGCGCTTGATCACGTATATATACACTTGCCAACCCTAATAATTTAGGCGGTAGGCTGCTGCTTTTTAAGCAGTCCTACCGCCTACAGATTTGGGTATCAGAACCTACTGCTTTTTACAGTGGCAGGTAATTTATGTGACTCTAAGGCAATTAATCTGTTTGTGCGATGGGTGGGTGATACATTTGAGTGATGGGCTCAGATCAATCCACTGACCTGACAGCTACATGATTCTGCCCTGCACTCTTGCCGGGACAGACCGTAGGTGAACCACCAGTGAAAGCAAGTGGCAGAGCCCGCCACCATCACACAGCATCTGCCTATTAGACTGAGGAGGGTATCAGTCTCCATGCTGTTCAGTGTTCAATCTGCACTGCAGGAATAAATATGTACTGCCTGGGCTGCTGCTACAGAGCAGTGGCAAATGGTACCTATTTGCGAGGGAAGTGTCTGTAGCAGAGTTGTCCTCGAGGACGTTTTTAATTGAGGTTGCGATCCTATCCCTGACCAGCATGTCGTTAAGGATGGGGTCGTAGAGTGACCATCTGCGTGTAGAGTCGGCTCTGGGGGCCTGGGTTCGAAGCTCCAAGATTATTGGTGCGTGGTCTGACAGAATGATTGGGCCGATTGAGACTTCATTGGCTACGGAGAGGGTATGGGGCAAGGTTAGGAGGAGGTCTATCCTCAAGAAGGTTCGGTGGATGTGGGAAAAAAAGGAGAAGTCCCTCTCGGTAGGGTGTAGCACCCGCCACGCGTCTACCACCCCCAAGGTTCTGAACAGGCATAGGAGGCTGAGGGCTAGGGCGAAGTCGCCAGGGGAAGGTGGGTGAGATTTATCTTTGGTGGGGTCTGGTACTCCATTAAAGTCCCTCCCCCCCAGAATCGTCGGGCCTTCCGTGAAGCCCGAGAGGGCAGAGCCCAGGCAATCGTAGAAGCTTGCTTGTCCCGAATTGGGTGCATGGACTGAGACAAAGGTATATAGATCCCCCCTCAGGAAGCATTTCACTGCTACGAAGCATCCCTCTGGGCATAATATAGAGTCCAAGATCTGGGGATTGAGGCCCTTTCTAAAGAGGATCACCGTGCCCCCCTTCTTGGATCCCCCCGAGGCGAGGAAGTGAAGTGGGTATAGACGTGAGCGAAGGTGCCCAAAGTCAGCTGGGAGGAGGTGAGTCTCTTGCAGCATCGCCACCCCGGCTTCTTCATCCTGCAGTTCTGGAGGATCGATTTCCGCTTAGCGGGGGAGTTCAGCTGTTAACGTTTATCGAGAGGCACTGTAATGTCTGAGCTTCTCGGGTTGGGGACCCAGCTGTGTTGAGTTCTGGTGGATGGGGGCCGGAGGACAGGTGGTCAGCCGCCATCATTGGTGTTGGATAAGATTGAAATGTCCTGCTTTTGGGGTTTTAACGGGGGCCCCCAATGGGGAGCTAACTTTTTAACTGGCGGGGTGGTCGACATTGTGAGTGCGGCCTTACCCCTGGCCAACGGGGCCAGTTGAGTCATTAAAGTAACTTGGATTTCCAAGGACATAAGGGTGGAACGAACCTTGGAATGGGCTTGGGCCATAAGTGAAGCCCGCCGTATTGGGCTGTGGCAACCTTCGGCTGCGTCGGAATGGGCGAGTAGTTGTATAGGGAAGCAGGGCCCCTAGATTGATCATGTGGCATTGATTCCCGTTATCTGCCTGTGTACCCTTCACCTCTTTACTGTTGTTTCGAGAGGTTCTCGACCATGCGGACCGCCTGGGCTGCGGGGTTGGGGTGGACTCCCGGTTTTCTGTCGCCACTGAGGTCAACGAGCGGCTTCCGTGGGGGAGGAAGGGTGCATAATCTTGTTGGCATCTTCTAGATGGACAATTCTCCGCAGCGTGCCGTCGTATGAGAATTGCAGGGCTGTTGGCAAGAGCCATCTGTACCGGACCTGACGTTCCTGAAAAGGGTTAAGGGTCGTAGAGCTTTCCTCTTCTGAAGGGTTCGGAGCTAGAGATCTTGGTAGATCTGGAGGCGCGAGCCCAGAAAGGTGAGCTCGTCTTTTGAGTGAATGATGGCGGATATGGCCTCTTTAGTGGAGTAGAAATGGACCCTGGTGATGACATCTGGGGGGGGTGTCTGATTCCAGCCCCCGGCGAGGGCGCAGTCTGTGGGTGCGGTCCAGCAATCATAGGTGCTTGTCCAGGTCTGGGAGGAGGGCCTGGAAGAAGTCTCCTACATATTCAGCAAGTTGCTTGTCCAAGACTGAGGAGGGAACGCCTCGGATCCAGAGGTTTTTGCGGCGGGCCCTATTCTCCAAGTCCTCCTGTTTTAACTCCAAAATTTCGCACCTATCCTGAAGGGCTCTGACTGATTGTTGGATTTCGCCCAGCGTTACTGTGTGGTCCTGTGTGTGGTCCTCGACCTCTCCCTGTCTCTGCTCCACCTCAGTGACTCTGTTGTTGGTTTGTTCCAGGTTGGTGGAGAGCTCTGTCATGCAGGCTCTGAATTCAGCCTTAATGTCCGCCATAAATGCTAGTAGGTTGCCTCTGGTGGCCGGGGGATCGCCCTCCTTTTGTTGGTCCTGCAGGGTGGGTCCGGCAAGATCGGGCTTCCTCCCCTTGTCTGAGGCCATCAGCATGGTGGCTATGTCTGCATTTTTGGTCCCTTTTGCTTGTTTGGGCATGGTGGCAGGAGCGGGGCGTATGTTGAGTTGGGCGGCAAGGTTGTGTTCTGGCTTGTGTTCTGCCTTGTGTCTTGCCTTGAGGACGCTGTCCCAGGCCGGGGAGCGCCGGGTCCGGAGTCCGCCTGCTAGGGTCACATAGGAGACAGTCAGTAGAGATGAGGGGGGGGAAAGAGATGGGCCGGGGCGTCCCAGGAAGAAGAGATTCATGGGAAGAGTAGGCCTTCAGGAGCCCACCGCTGAGACCTCACTACCAGGGTTATTGATTGTGAGCTTTGTGGAGGGCCCGGGGGTGCCTGATGGGCCAAGGCCACCCCCCTGCTGGCCTGGATGCGTCCCGGGCCGGGTGGCCGTGGTTTCCCACTGGGGCGGGGGTGCTTGATGGGGTGAGACTGGAGCTGCAGGAGAGCACCACAGGACCCCCGCAGGCCCCCGGCTGGAGATTCCCAGGGTCGAGTTGGTGCTGACGTGGGGCCCCCCAGTCCACTGGGGGAAGGTAAAACCTCCGCTTGTGTTGCTCTTTGAAGAGGAGGCGCCAGGTGGGAGGATGGTGCTGGGCTCCCCCAATGCCAGAGGTGCACGCCCTCTGTTGGGTCAGCTCCCACCGGCCCTTGAAGTGGGGGGGGGTGGCTAGGGTGCCAGGGGAGTGGGGCCAAGGCGGAGATGGGCCGGTGCGCCTCTGGAGTTGGGCCCGCAGGCCTGCAGAGAATGGTGCCGGCGGCGCTTCCCAGGGCGGAGCAGCCCGTGGGAGATCACAGCAGGACGTGGACCCGGCGTCCTGCCTCTGTCTGTGTTTTTGTGTTGCTGCCTTTGGCGCATTTCAATTGTTTTGCGCAACCTTTTTTCTTTTTTAAAACCATTAAAAATGTACATCTGTATTTACTACATGGTGTTTGCTTTGTCAATTTTTTCTGGAGTTTGGCATCCGCCATTGGCCCGCGGGAGTGCGGTTCACCCGCTCCTCTTTTTTCTTGATATATATATATATATATACATATATATATATATATATTATATTTTATTATTATTTATGTCAGACCGGCTCTACAATAAGCTTTAACATACTTCACATTTCATACAGAATAAAAGTAGAAAATACAAAAGTACAAGCACAACAAGATACATTGCATACATTTAAAATACATTCATATTTAATAAAACCTTTGCTTAAAAACAATTCATATACTTTTTAAAACAGGCTACTTATCCAATTATTTTACAAATGTATGACTACAAAAACATGCAAAATAAGGCTACAGTACATGGCTGAGGGACATTCCCTATATCATCCTACCAATATCTGGTAACTCCAACTGTAGAGAATTCAGAATTCCCATAACAGCCAACACAGTTGAGGTCTGTGCCCAACCAAACAACCAATCCACAGTGAATCCTGTTCACCCAGACCAAACACATTCTCAAACTTTTAAAAGTATATTATTTGCTTTCCTTGCACTGCGCTACATTATGTTATTACTTGTACAAACAATCTTTACAAAATTAACATCATCTTCATATCTTTTTCCAAGTACCATTTACATTTTGCATTTTCCTCATATAGTCTTATTCTATTTTTGAAAGTTCACCTTTTTAAGAAACTGTGCCACTGCTATTACTTGTCCTGTTTTCTCTCCACCCATTAACCGATTCCACCAATCTTCCTCATTGTAGAATCGTAAGTCCTTAAACAAGTGCCCCATATGCATGTTCCTTTCATTTGTTAATCCCATGCAGGATAAAAGCACATGTCTGATTTTTTTCCGTTTGATCTGGGATATCACAGAAACTGCAGTTTTTGCTTTGCAAAATTCCTCTTATCGCCTTGATTTCATTAGTCGGTAGGAGATTTAGTCGAGCTCTCATCAAAACGTTCCTCAATATTCTTTGGGGGAACTTTTCCATGTAGGACCGTGTTTCATAAATCTTTTTAGGTGCCACTAAGAAAGGAGATGTCAATTTGTAACCTGCTGCCTTTTCCAATGTCTTTATCCAATCCCATCTTTCATGTTTAATTTTCACTTTAGTTAGATTGTTTATCAGTTCTGCTTCAGTCAAAGATATCTCTTGCAATGTCGTCTGGTTTTTTTTGCCCAGTCTACAAGGGTTGGATTTTTTTTCCCTGCAATTCCGTATTGATAATTTTGAAGCATTAAGCGCTTAAAAGTCTCTCTTTGGCCATTGCCCTCACTGAACCTGCACTCGACATGCTCCGGTTGAATCAAACCTTATCTGGCCAATACCTCCTTAGTCAGAACTAAGTTCCATCTAATTCTCATAAATCTCAGAAAGGATAGCCTAGTCTTCCTATCTGAAAATATGGCAAGATATGGCACTAGAACTCCACTCTTTTCTGCTTCGGGCTCAGATGGTTGTTCAAAAGATTCATACCTTTTCATATCCTCCAGAGTGGTAATCCAATCACATTTATATAACATCTGGTTGCCTTTTTTCAGATTTACCATCAGATCAGCTTCAGACAAACCAATTTTTTTGAGAAAGTCACAGCAAAACACTGAAAACTCTCTTATAAATCTATCGCCGTTTCCATCTAAAATAATTTTCAAGCCAAAAACAAGGAGTCATTTATTGGCGAGACGCGCCGTGGCCCTCACCCCCAGTGAGACCCACCTGGATGGGCGCCCCCCACGGCACCGGGGGCCGTGCCACAGGCAGCCCTCTGCGCCGGCGACGGGGCCGAAGCCTGAACTCCACATCAGAGCAACGGTAGGTGTCTCTGCTTCAGTTCTGGTGCCTGGTAGGCGCTGCGGGACCCCGGATTGGGCGCCCTGGAGCTGGATGGCAGACCAGGGGGGGTCCTCATGTGCAGGGCCGGCCCTGAACTCTCAACGCCGTCTCTGGATCCGCGGGCCGAGAGCACCTGTCATTTTAGAATTTCGCAGCCGTCCAGCGCAGTGAGGAGGCGGCGGAGTAGCAGGGTCCCTGAAGAGCGTTATGCTCTAATCTCTAGTCATTCCATGCCCCATATGTTCCGACAGCCCCCGGTGTTACTGGGGCCCCGACAGGATCTCGGGAAGCCGCATTTTTAGGGCTAACACGGCAGGCTTCGTATGGCTGGCATCATTGTAGCAGCCACATCGATGGTGCTTCAAGCCACGCCCCCCTAGTCATTGTTTTTGATTGCACAGATATGTTGTAACACACATAGGGCCTCATTATGACCCAGCCGGTAAGGGGTTTACGGCAGCGTAAACAGCGCCGACCCTTACCGCCTGATTCCGAGGTCCCTTAGCGCCATGGAGGATTTAACACCTGCTTTTAGCAGGTGTTAAAATCCATGGCGCTAAGGGACCTTGGGTCTCATTACGACCCAGGCGGTAAGTTACCGCCTGGATCGTACCCTTACCACCATGGCGTAAACTATGTTTACGCCATGGTGGTTGGCGGATTTACCGCCCCATTCCAAGGTGAGTGGGGCGGTAAATCCCCATTTCCCATTTTACCCTTCCCCATTCCCATTTTTGCCCCATAGGGCATAATGGGAGTGGGGAAGGCGTTAATTACGCCACCGTAAATTACGGTGGCGTAATTAATAACAAGGTCCCTTAGCGCCATGGATTTTAACACCTGCTGAAAGCAGGTGGTAAAACCTCCATGGCGCTAAGGGACGTCGGAATCAGGCGGTAAGGGTCGGCGCTGTTTACGCCACCATAAACCCCTTACCGCCGGGTCCTAATGAGGCCCCTTGTTGTTAATTACGCCACCGTAATTTACGGTGGCGTAATTAACGCCTTCCCCACTCCCATTATGCCCTATGGGGCAAAAATGGGAATGGGGAAGGGTAAATGGGGATTGGGGACTTACCGCCCCGCCAACCTCGGAATGGGGCGGTAAGTCCGCCAACCACCATGGCGTAAACATAGTTTACGCCATGGTGGTAAAGGTACGACCCAGGCGGTAACTTACCGCCTGGGTCGTAATGAGGCCCATAATTTGAGTCTACAAACCGTGCTTCCTGCATAACATTTCTGACAGGCACACATAAGAACATAGACTACAAATTGTATTGCATGACATCTTGTCCTTAATTTTGACAATGGGCCTCATTACGAGGTAGGCGGTAGCCATGGTGCTAGTAGCACCATGGCTACCCCCTTACCGCATTCCGGGTCCGGGTTGGCAAAATAGGGACTTACCGGGTCATTCCAACCTTGGAGGACCCGGCAAGTCCCCATTCCGAGAACCATTCCCCATTCCCATTCGAGCCCCCAGAGGGCTCAATGGGAATGGAGCTAATAGCGGGCCTGCTAATATCAGGCCTGTTTTAGCTCCCTGGTACTTTAGCGGCTCTCGCTAAGGGCGCCTGCTAAAAACCAGGCGCCCATAGCGGGACCCGCTAAGGGACCTTGGAATAGGGCGGTAAGGATTTACAGGCACCGGTCTCCTTACCGGTGCCCGTTAACCCTTACCGCCCACCTCGTAATGAGGCCCAATGTGTTTCAGCATAGGGTGTATATATGTGGTACAATTGTGAGCATATTGGCAGGCTTTGCAATTCATCCATTTTTAAAAACCTTGACCAGAAGTCTGTTTCCACTGAGCACCAGATGCAATAGATTCTTTCGGCATGAAACTTGATACAAGGAGATCTTTGACCGAAGTAGATCATCTATAGGTTGTACTCCGATTTTTTGATAATACCTTCGCTAAACTTTTATCAAGCCTCAGCACATTCCAATGTCTATTAATGGTCAATCTGATGCGTTTGAAGAATTCATCGTAAGTAATGATGAATCTTGACCCACTGTCTTCCTTGCTTTTTTCTTTGATCTGGTCGGTCGACAAAAAAAGCCCATCCCTTTGCATATTTCAAACTTTCCAGTATGCCCTCTCAATAACTCTTTTGGGATAGGCCTGGCCTCTAAAGCCCATCGCTGTAATTTGACTCTGACAATCAAAGAAATGCAATGTCGAACAGTTATGACAACGCCTTAAAAACCCTCCATAGGGAATACTCCAGATAAGACTCTTTGGTAGCATGTAATGGGGCATTGGACCCTGTGGGTTTCCTGTGAAGATCGGTCTCAATTATGCCTTGATTTTACATGACTACCACACCCAGCAAGAGGACACTTTTTCAGCTGTGGGATTCTGTGAACATTAAATTAAGTGTATTGCCTTTTAAGTTATTTATGTCCAATTCATGTTTACATATACTAGATATATTAATTCTGACTTGTTCTATACCCCAACATATACCCCCCTGCACAACATTGTGTTAATTGGAAATAATTGTTATAACGCAAACTAAACTGTTTACTTCTCCTCCATATAATGTTGTAACACACAGTTTGAATTTCAATTAAGAGATTTAGAAAAGAAAACATTCCATGAACATTGGAGCTCAAGATCGTCAAGAGAAGATATTCAACAGAACATTCTGGACTCCTGACTGTCTGTTAAAACATGGTCTATTGAACTCAGACGTTGTGCTGTGGGACAAGGAACATTAGAGCATATGTTATGGGATTGTATTAAACTGAAGAATTTCTGGAGCGGGATTGAGGAGGTGATGAATGCTGTCCTAGGTGAAGAGCTAGAATACAACTTTGAAACACTCATCCTGGGTGAAACGGTCCTGTTGGAAGACTTGAATAATAATCAAATCACCTGTATTATACGAGGAGCAGCAGTGGCAAAAGAAACTGATATTAAGTGCTTGGAAGACAGCTGACTATCTGAACTGGTGAAAATGGCTAGAAGAAAAGTACAAAGTTTGTAATATTGAACAAATAAAATATATGCTGCAAAAGAAGGCTTCAAGTTTCCAGAAGATCTGGGGGTCATTTTTGGATTTAAATCTTTCATAGACTGTGTTTGGTTTGCGGGCTGCAAGACAGATAAGTACTTTTGCAATTACCTTATGATGTGGGGATGATGTGAAAACTCCTTAACTTTTTTTTTCTCTTTTCTTCTGCCCTCTAGTTTTGTAATTCGATTCAGTCATTGTAGTCGTGTTTTTTGGATGAGCTTGAGGGTGGGGTGCAGGGGGTGTTGTTTTCTGGGTTGGGGTGGGTTAAATAATATGTTTTGTTCATGAATTGTGATGTGGGTCATATGCCGGATCCATTGTTTTGGATGCATTGTATCTTGTTTCAAGAAAATAATAAACTTGTTCCCACAAAAAGAAAAAGTAAGAAAATCGATGGACTTTATAGTCTACATTCCAGCCTCAAACAATATCGGCCACTGTGTGGTTGGTGGTGGACACCTTCACCAAAACAGCACACTTTCAGGCATTACCATGCCTCACTTCTACAGCCGGGCTTGCAAAGAACTTCCTCCATTCTCTCTTTAGCTACATGGATTACTCAAGTTAATATCTCATTGAGGGCTGCAGTTTGTCTTATGCTTCTGGTACAGAGTACAGAGGCTGCCTGGCACAGAAGTGAATCTCCCCTCCAGATTTCATACAAAGACCAATGACTACTCCAAAGAAACCCAACAATCCTTAGAACATTATCTCTGTTGGTATTGAAAAGGAATGGACCAAGCACTTACCTCTTTTGGAGTTCATGTATAACAAACATTTAGCAACCAAGTAGTCCCCATGTTATGCCTCCTATGATGATCACAGTTGCATTTTTCCACACACCTTGCAATGAAATTGCCCGGCATCGACAGCTAATTGCAGGTTGAGGTGATCTTCAATTAACTGGTACTCTAGGAATTCTGGAAGCATGTCTAAGACTGAGCCAATTCTGAAACGCATCAACAAATTCAAATGCTGTTTTATTGACCCACGTCAGATCCGTAAAACGAAAAATCCCCTGGCTGCAAAATTGGTCCTACCCAAACACATTCACATACATCCCATTGATCATGTCTTCCAGTTGCAACCTGTTCACAACTCAGTTCTTTATCTCTTTCCCCCAGGAACAATATTCCCTGTACGGGTTGTCTGATTTTGAATATGCAGTCCAACAAATCTTAGGCTCCCATTTTCAGGGATCCTGTCTGTATTAGCCGATGAAGTGGGTGAGGTATGGACCCAAAGACTAAACTTGGCAACTGGCACTGTGTGTCAAAATTCCTAACCTTATTGAATAGTTCCAGTCATCTCAGAAGAATACACTAGGGAGAAAAGATGCTATGTTTAATACTGCAACACATCAGAAACCTCCCCAAGCCCAAGTCCTAGGTACAAATATTGTTCTGAGAACGGATGGGATGCAGTCCAGGAGACTGCATGATCGCAACCAAAAGAACCGATAAGGAGCCGCAAGACTCAAACATCGCAATCAATGATGGAGGGCAGACACCAGTCATGGCCTCAAAGCTCCAAGCACATCTGCTAGCAACATGGTGGGTGTGACTTGACAGATGTCTGGCCGGAATGTAGAAAACTTGCAAGGGCCCCTAGGGTCTTTGGTAACATATGCAGTTGACACTCACTCAGAAACAAGGATCTTGTCTGCAACTACGGATCACAGTGAGACCAAGCAGAGTTTGTTAATGTTTTTGTTTGTGGGGTACTAGAAATGACATTCAAGCAAGTGAGCCATGACTGCAGCACATTTGGAGTGGTGAATTTCCAGAATAGAAAATTCCTCACACAGGAAACTATAGCTGATTACATTAGGCTAAGGAGGGGGTGCTTTGCACCTCTAATACTAATTTCTATCCCTCTCTCATCCCTTGTAACACAGTTATCATCAATGATGCTGCCTTCTCCCTGCCTTGGGGGTCTCCAACCTTCTAACTGCATCAATTGTACCAGTGGAGAGGTGTTTTCCAATGTTTGGAAAAGTCATTGTAAGGGTGCAGAAGTAAGACTTTGACACCTGGGAATGGTCATTGTGGTTGGTATGCACCTTTATTCAAGTGAGAAAATGAAAAGAAAAGCCTGTCTTGCCCTAGCTCTAAGAGGGGTTTCCCTGCCTCACCCAAAATTACTAATGTTACAGTATCAATCCTCCTGAATCTGGCCAACATATTGGAACAGGTGATACGAAGTAGATACAGGAGTTCTTTGAGGAAAATCAAAAAACTGAACCAGTCCAAGCTGGTTTGCAGCCTCTTATTAGTACTGAGTCCATTATCATATAAGAGTACTGTAAATGGGAATTAGATGCAGGAGTGGGAGTCTCGATACACTGACTTGTTGGGCCTCATTACAACTCAGGCGGTAAGGGGTTTACGGCGCCGTAAACAGCGCCGACCCTTACCGCCTGAGTACGAGGTCCCTTAGCGCCATGGCGGATTTAACACCTGCTTTTAGCAGTTGTTAAAATCCATGGCGCTAAGGGACCATGGAGTTAATTACGCCACCGTAATTTACGGTGGCGTAATTAACGCCTTCCCCACTCCCATTATGCCCTATGGGACAAAAATGGGAATGGGGAAGGGTAAATGGGTATTGGGGACTTACCGCCCCGCCAAACTCGGAATGGGGCGGTAAGTCCGCCAACCACCATGGCGTAAACGTAGTTTACGCCATGGTGGTAAAGTCACGGCCCAGGCGGTAACTTACCGCCTGGGTCGTAATGAGGCCCGTTGGCAGCATTCAAAACTGTGAGTCACTATCCTTTTAACCAACCTATACAATTAAAAATTTAGAGACAAGGCAATGGACTGGATAACCCACTCGATCCCAACAAATGTCTCTGTCTCACACCTTAGAATAAATAACTGGGGGGTTCCACAGTGTTCCCTCTCCTTTTTAAGGTCTACCTCTCGTCTTTAATTAAAATGATTCACAATTGTGGCATTAGTTTATAGAATGATGTGGATGATACCCAATTCTATCCACCTTGGTCTCTCATAACCCAATGCCTAACCTTTGCAAAGGGACTTCTCCACATTGACACTTGGATGAGTAAAACGATTTAAAAAACTCAATGCAACAAAAACAGAATGGCCCATTCACATATGACAAATGCAGTTAGGTAGCAGCCATCTTCCTACAACCAAAGTAAAACATTTGGGAGTGATTGTGGACAACAAACTATCAATGTCAGCACAAATTGCTGCAGTCACCTAACAGTGTTTTATTATACTGAAATTGCTTAAGCACAATCTTGCCTTTTTCGTGTTCCCTTGCTGAACATAAGCTACACTGTCCCTTGTCATATAACTCTTGGAATATGCCAAAAATGCTTGCTCGGGGCTTGTCAAGGTGAAGGCGATTAATAGAGGACTTGACTGACAGTTTGAGGAACAAAACATTTTTGGGCTGTACAGAGATGGAGGCGTAAACAGGAAAAAACAAGATCGGCTGTCTTTGTGAAAACAGAGTACAATAGAAATGATAGATATAAGAAGTGTTCATAAGGCTAAGGGACAGTCTCAGTTACAATCATACATTTCAACAAGGATCTAAGAGGGTTAAAACTAGTTCTATGTTAGAAAGACTGTTCTTGATAGAAGAACAAAACACTTCCAAGTTCATTGGGTCTTTTTTCTGGAAACCCTGGATCGCAACAAAAGATCTCCTGAGATTCTCTGCCCCTTCAAACAGTCATGGATTATTCATTGGGTTTTATGACCCATAGTCACCCCACAAGCCTCCTGGCAAAGGCCTCCCTCATCGACTGCAGCTGATCCTCCCCTTTTAATAGTGTCACGGAAATCAAATGTGGGACACAAATCTTGCGTGAGGTTAATTCAGTAAATGTTTAATAGTAGCACTCAGGGTGAATACGGGAACAGACCACACACAACACCCCCAAGATTTTTTAACTTCCCTAAGGAGGATTTCAATTCTTCCAATTAGTACAATGTTCTATGGGGAAACTAGCAGTCCTGATCTCCCAAAGCATCTCCAATGAGGGAGGCACAGCCAGGTACTTGCAAAGGCTTATTGCTAAGGACAGGGTCTGATGTCTCTGCCGTTCCCAATCTCCATCTAGGGGCCGGCACACAAGGGCCTTCTAGATGCGGTTCCTGCCACAGCCCTGATAGACGTATCTTGCCCCTGGATGCCTTTTAGATGGCCACCGCCACAACTTCACTACCAACAGGCTCCCAGTCTGCCCCGCACATCATGCAACATGATTGGTTGCCTCTGCCCTCATCTCCAACTGCATCTCCAAGCCGGCTACTTGCAAAGGCCTATTGCTAAGGCCAGGGCCTGATGTCTCTGTCAGTCTCCGCTAATGAAGTCACGATAGAGCCTTACCACCCGCCACCTCCTGTACAACTCCTATAACTTTGGCCACCACCGTGACAATAGGTGAGACAATAGCCTTGCGTACCCTGTGTCGCTCCACACCGCAAGATAGTCCACATAAATCTAGGTCGATTACCCTCACATGTGCCCCATTCATCCATATACCGCCACCCTCCCGCTTCCTTACCCCCACCAGATGGTCCACCCACAACCCTCTTAGCAATGGGGTTCCCACAATCCTCTGTTTTGTAGACCCCCCAAGACAGCACCAGTACAACGTGCACTTTCTTCATAGTGCATTACACCAGGCCACTCACAGGTATACCCGACACAGCTCTCCATGCCCACTGGTCGTCCTGTAACGCCTCCCCCTCTGCTCGCTCTCACCCCCCCTAAAACCAGACTTCTGCCTATTAGCCTCGCAGCAACCCATGCGTACTTGACGGATCCCTGTGACAAATGGGCTGTGCAACCGCCCCTATAGCTGCCACACTATGCAAATCCACCAAACTTCACCAAGAATTCGCCCCTGCAGCTCAGAAGCTACCGAACCTCTTTTGAATACTCGCTTTGGCAACACGAGATCTCGCACTGGGTCACCCCTGTGTCCAGACCTCCCGCGCCCCACCAAAGTCAGGAACCTCTGCCTCAGCGCGCGCACCAAGCACCTGTGAGGAACCCACCCGAAAGTCAGGTACGCTACACTCCCTTCACTGACATTGCCACCTGTAAACCCCTCTCCTACAATGCACAACTTTTAAGTCCTCCACTTCTTTGCCCCATGCCAGCCTGACCACCACGCTACCCACCACCACCTTATCTACGTCTCTACAGCACTCTTATAGTTCTGACATGGCTACCACCCCCTAGCTCTCCAAAAAAAAGTGCTGCTAAATAAGATTGCAGCTCCATATGCTGTAGACTCTCGCCCAAGGGATACCCTCATTGACTCAATTGTACCCACCAGCACCAACCTACCATATGTTCCAGGAACTTCTAGCAACCACTATGCTCCGGCTAGTGATTTTATTTTTAAATTTGTTTATTGGCATTTATCATTTTTACATTTGCATGACATAAAATATGTCCATAGTTAGAGGATAATAAGCATTTCGTAATAAGACATTAACATTTAACAGTTCAACTTTAACTGTCTCCAAGTGCTCCTTCCATCGTGGCAGGGCAGTCTGTCGGTTCAGAGGGGGTTGCGCAAGCCGGGGGGAGGAGGAGAGGGGACTTGAGCTTGTATGGACCTAGTGAAGTTGTGGCTACTTGCTCTCGGGGTCCTGTGATGTTAGTTATGAATCCGTTTTCCATAGGTTTGTTCTTGTTCATGGGGACTTGTCATCCGAGGGGTGAAACAAGGATCCTGTGAGTTCTTTCCAGGCCGTTAGGGTCATGCTCGAGGAGTCCATGGACCTGGCAACACTGTCTTCCCATGCCTTTGTTTCAGCTTGTACCCAATGCTCCAATTCTCTGTGCCATAACTTTTGTTGGGGTCCTGCGGGTTTTTTCCAGGACATTGCAATTGTCCTTTATGCCAGTATGCACATAATGTCCATTAATTTGGCCAGGTGTTTAAGTTTGGCCAGCCTGGGGTACGTTCCCAGAAGGCATTCGTCCGGGGTCCACTTGTACCTAGTTAACCCTGCTTTTTCGCTTGTCAGCTGCACGGTGGTCCACAGGGACTGTGTTTTGGTGCACGACCAGAACATGTGAATCAGGTTCGCATTATTCTCTCCGCACCAGGTGCAGACAGAGTGTGGTGATTTATTGAATTTCGCCAGCCTGGATGGGGTTAAATATGTTCGGTATAACAGGTTCAGTTGTATTTGTCTAAATCTGTGGTTTCTGGAGACTGCTTTAGGGTACGCTAAAGCCCTCTCCCATTCTCCATCAGCCATTTCCCGGCCCATGTCCGTTTCCCATCTTCTTTTCAGATTGGCACTTCGTGGGTTGGGGGTGTCACTCAAGTGGCCATAGATCTGGGACACTGGTCTCCATCCCTCTCCCAAGCTGTACAATAGTGTGATCAGAGGGTTTGATTCCGGTTCCTCCGGCCATGTTGTCCACTTGTTTCGTGCTGTAGTCCTTATCCATTGATACCACAGAAACTGGCCCGTGTGGATTCCAGCTTCCTCCTGTAGTGTTTCAAATTCCTTAAAGGTACCATCGTCGTTTAGGTCTCCCCACGTATATATCCCTTTTTCTTCCCAGCGTCTGAGGTGTTGCAGGTCCATGTCGCATCTGCATAGGTCCGAGATCATTGGTATGTCTGGGGAGTAGTGATGTTTTGCGTGGGCGAGTGCCTCTGCTCTGTGCCATACTTTTCGCCCTAGGGCAGCCAAGAAGGGGGCATTTCGCATCAGGTGTCTGGGGGCCCAAATAAGTTCCTTCAGATGGATCGGGGAGACCAAGGGTTGTAGCAGGGGCGTCTCAGATGTGGTGTCGTCTGCTAGCCACTTGGTCACGCTGCCAAATAATATTTCTCGAAGTTTGGGAGTTGAATTCCCCCCTGGCTATGCGGTAGGACCAAGGTGGTGAGTGCTATCTTGCGTCTTCCTTTCCCCCATAGGAAATCACGGAGTATCACTTCTAGCAGGTGAAAAAAGGAAGCATTGATGTAGTAATGTACATTTTGGAACCTGTACAGGAATCTAGGGAGGACAATCATTTTAATTATTGAGGCTCTGCCCATCATAGACAGGGGAAGTTTTGCCCAGAATTTCATGGATTTTCTTAAGACGGGGATTTCTGATTTCGTGTTGTGTTCGTGCATCAGTGCAGGGGTGTGCATTATGTGCATTCCCAGGTATTTAAACAAGGTGACCTCCCACTGTATCCCCACGGAAGGAAGTTCTACAATATTCTTGCTCTTGAGGCCAGCTAGAGGGAAGAGGCAGGACTTCGCCCTGCTAAATTGTATGCCTGAGACCTTCGCAAAGTTGTCTAAGACTTCTAGCATTGTGGCACGCTATTGTGTGGGTCCGTAACATATAGCAGCAAATAGTCTGCATAAAGTGAGATGATGTGGTCCAGTCCCCCCAGGCGTATCCCAGCATCGAAGAATTGTTTGCGAAAATACATGGCAATAGGTTCCAGTCCTAGTACATAAAGTATGGGGGATAGTGGACATCCCTGCCTAGTGCCCCTGCATATGCCCCAGACCTCAGATACATACTTTACGGTTTTTACCCTAGCCCTGGGTTTTGTATAAAGTATCTTGATGCACCTAATGAACCCCGGGCCAAAGCCGAAACCTTCTAGAACCACTACGAGCCATTCCCAATATATAGAATTGAATGCCTTAATGGCATCAAGGGATAGCAGTGCACATGCCTCCGTGCTAGCCTCAGTTTGGTTTATAACCTGTTGTAATCTGCGTAAGTTCATGGTCGTGTTCCGGCTCGGTATGAAGCCGCATTGATCCATGTGCACAATCTCTCCTATGATTCTAGCCAACCTCTTTGCTAATATCGTTGTCAGTATTTTCACATCATAATTGAGCATGGCTATTGGGCGGTAAGAGCCGCATTTGTCGACAGGTTTGTTAGGTTAAATGATCAGGATCAAAAGGGTCTCTCTCATGCTGTCGGGCAATATCCCTCTCTCATATGCTTCTTGAAAAACCTCATGTAATAAAGGTGTTAGGGAGGTCTCGTACGCTTTATAAAACTCAGCGGGTAGCCCATAGGTCCCAGGGGTCTTGCAGTTGGCCAGCAGTTTAATCGCCTCTGTTATATCTTCGGTCGTGATGTCTGCATCTAGGGCCTCAGTCTGTTCAGGGGTTATTCTGGGGGGTCCTATTTCCTCCAAAGTATCTGTGATTTGGTCTCGGGGAACTTGGTCCTTGTGGGAGTATAGGTGTTCATAAAAGCGCTTGAAGGCGTCGTTTATGCCTTCTTGTGTTTGGAATTCATTGCCCTCTGCATCCTGTATCTTGGTGATTGTGTGCCTGGGGTGTTCTTTCTTGCACAGCCAGGCCAGCATTCTACTCGGCCTGTCGGCTTCTGTGTGTGCTCTGTTAGTCTTGGTGGTGTAGTCAAATTTAGCTAGTCTAGCCCATGCCGATGTGCATTTAACTCTAAGTGCTTTGAGGGTGTCCTCTCTCTGGTGAGTGTTCACCGGGGTGGCCTCAAATTGCCCAATCTCTTGCTCCCACTGGTCTAGTTCGCCTCGCAGCTGTTTTCTAATACCTCCTGCTTTTGTTATAGTTTCCCCCTTATCACTACTTTTAGGGCGTCCCACATCGTGCTCAGGTGGTCGACACTTCCGGTATTTACCTCTATAAAGTTATCTATAAAGTCGTGCAGCTCCTCTCTGAATGCCAGGTCACCCAGGGCGTCAATCGGCATTCTCCACATAGGGATAGGGGGTCTAGGGCCAGCGTGGTTCCATTCTACTAGAAGTGGCGAGTGGTCTGAGATGGTTCTCCCTAGGTGTTGTTCACTGTCTATTTGTGACAGGTGTTCTTTGCTAATGAAAACGTAATCTAACCTCGTATGAAGGTCATGTGGGGAGGAGAAGTACGAGTATCTCCAAGCGTTGGGGTGCTGCTCCCTCCATGTGTCAGCAAGATCTAGTCCATCTATTAATAGGGATAGGGCTACCGTGGCTGCTGAGGGACCTTTCGGGTGGGGCTGGGACCTATCAAGGTTGGGATCTCGTACACAGTTGAAGTCCCCTGCCCAAAAAAAGATGCTGTGCCTGTATGGGGCGGTTTTGGGATACAATGAGTTCAGATGTGCCGGAATAATAGTGTTGCGAAGATAGGAGTTCACTATACATACCTCTTCCTGTTCTAGTCGGCCCCACAGTATTGCAAACCTGCCTTCCGGATCTATCTCGGACTTAATAAAATGGAATGGGAGTTGGGGTGAATCCAGGTGTATACTCCTCTGGCATATTTGGAGTAGGTGGTTCCAATTCCTTGTCCTCCCCAATGCTCGCCTAATTTGGCCAGAGAGTCCGCTGTGCAATGTGTCTCCTGCAACAGTGCTATTTGCACTCCCTTTCTGTTCAAGTAGGACTTGATTCTGTTCCGGCTTGGGAACCCAAGCCCCTCACGTTCCAAGTCATTATTTTTATTCTAGTTGCCATGGTGGGTTAATAGGATTTCCACTGCTTCAGTCCAGCAACCGTCAACCTCTTCCGTTCGCTCACCCCTTTTTGGCTTCTTCCCTCCGTGGCCGTCCTCCCCGGCACCACCTGTTACACCTGTTGGAGACTTTTTAACTTAACTTGAGTAACTCCCATTGTGTGAATGGGGAAAACAAACAAAAAACAACTCGAACTGCCCCTAGCAGTTGCTTTCAACTTGCAGCACTCAGGGGGTCCCGAGCCTTCAGGCCACTCCTGGCCTTCCGGATCAGGTAGTGTGTAGGCGGATTGCCTGCACAGATTCCGGTAGGGTGGGGCGCCTTTCTTTTATTTCGCGTGGTCCTCCGAGCTCCTGTCCGATCTGGCTTACTTCACAGTAGGACTCAATTGTAGTATAATTGTCTGCTGTCTGTATTCGTGTGGGGTAATAGCTTTGCTCTTCTTGCCATGGTGGGTGTGTAGTCAGCCCATGTCTGATTGTGGTGGTTCCTCCTTGCCATCAGCCAGGTTATTGTGTTCGAGTGTAACGCTCACCTGATTCCCACGGAGGCGCTGATCCCGGCTGGGCTGCTATCGTTTCTTCAATTGAGAAGCGTAGAGCTCGGCCGACTCTCAGGACTGGGCTTCCTCTTATCGAATGTCTGACTTGCAGGGTAAGTTTTCTGCAGGTGGAAGAAAAAGGGTTAATCACCATTTGATGGGATTCCTTCTCCCACCAATCGCCAGTTTCTCCCACAGCCTAGCTTTCTACTTGTCTCGGCGAGCTCTCACCTTAGGCGTATAAATGCTGAGCTTTCCATCCTGCGTCTGGTGCAGGGGTGCATGGATTCCAGTTACGTCACTGGATGAGTTCAGTGTTGAGGCTCAAGTCTTTTGCGGCCTTAGTTGTGGCACTGGTGCTGGGATGCCGAAGAGCGATGCCGCCGTTACTGCACAAGTGGATGCCTGTAAGTATACTGTAGTCTTTAGGCTTTAAAAGATGGGCACCTCAATAATGTCCCTTTTCCTTTGTTTCAGGCCTCGGGATGCTGTGGGTGTAGTTTTCCGTTGCCGCTGCACGTGCCGATGCACGTAAGTATAATGATCGTTGGCCGCTTTTAATGGCACCCCTAATAATGTCCTTTTTCTAGTTTTCAGGTGCCGGGATGCTGTGGTTGATGCGGCCACTTCTGCGCGTGCAAAAACTGGTAAGTTAAGATGAATGCGACTGCCTTCACCCGAACCCCTATTTAATTATGTCCTTTGCCTTTCAGGTGCAGAGAAGCTGCTGAAGAGAAGGACGCGGTTAGCTCCGTTGCATTCACGGATGGATCAGGTAAGCGGGCGCGGCTGCGAGCGAGTTGCACTTTTCTAACCTTATGTTTATTCTTTGCAGGTTTTGCCGGTGACTGGATTCCGGGATCTGGTAAGTATTGTTCTGTGTCTTTCTTCATCCACAGGTTGCTGTGCGGAAGCTGAAGATGACTCTGGACCTGGAATGCAGGAGCCGACTCGGTGAGCGTCCTGCTGCTGCTGCAGAATAACGCGAAGCACGTGTTTTCCATCGGGCGTGGTTTAAATAGCAGAGAAGTGCTTCCAGTGTGTGTTCTTCCACCGGTTCCACCCAGGTAAGAAAAGAGTTCCTGAATGGAGGGAATAGTTCCTCCCAGCCCTGATGGCTGGGGACTTCAACCAGACTGGATTGTTCTGGGTAAATATGCAGCATGGTCTGCCTCAGGTAAGTCCACCCAAGCATTATTACACTGTTTATCAATATGAGCCCGGCGCCTATGGCGCCGGGACTGAAACCCTTCATGAGCCTGGCGCCAAAGGCGCCAGGACACGGTCCAAAGGGCCCCTGTAGGGGTCTGCTGGGTCCGGAGTAGTGGAAGACAGGTCTGCTTCCGAGGGCGCTGGGCCAGTCCTGGCCCCTCGGGAGTAGCGCCCATGACAGCACCCCCCCTCAAGGCCCCTCCCAAACTTGTCCTCCCCGGGGGTTTTGGTTTATCGGGAAAGGTTCGGTGAAATTTCTGGACTAGACGAGGAGCATGGACGTGGTCATAGGGTTCCCATGACCTTTCCTGAGGTCCGTAGCCTTTCCAGTCGATTAGGTAGAATAGCTTCGATCTGATGATTTTAGAGTCCAAAATGTCTTTTACTTCAAATTCGGGCTCCCCATTCACTTGAATGGGCTCTGGAGGATTGGTCAATCTGGTTCCAGGTTGCATGGGTTTCAAAAGAGATACGTGAAATACAGGATGTATTCTCATATGGGTTGGCAATTCTAATTTAACGGCCACTGGATTAATTATGGCCGTAATTGGATATGGTCCCAGGTATTTGGGGTTGAAGGTGCGAGGCCCTTTAAGCGATAAATGTTTGGTGGACAGCCAGACTTGATCCCCAACCTGGTATTGAGGGGCATTGCTTCATTGTTGATCTGCTCCTTTTTTGTACCTCTCTTTAGCTTGTTGTAGATGTGCAGTCGCTTCCTTAAAAGCTTGGGTAATCACGGTGTGCAATTGATCCACGGCGGGTGTTCCAAGATCTTGAGGTGGATCAAGGTTGGAGGTTCGAGGATGAATCCCATACAAGATGTAGAAGGGACTCTTCCCGGTGCCCGAATGAACTGAATTGTTGTAAGCATATTCAGCTATCCAAAGGATGTCCTTCCAGTTACTCTCCGACTGTTGTAGCATGCATTGTAAATATTGCTCGAGAGTCTGGTTTGTTCTCTCGGTTTGCCCGTCGGACTGGGGATGATGGCTGGTCGAAAGTCTTACATCAATTTGAGCTAATCGACAACAGCTATGCCAAAAGTGGGAAATAAACTGGCTCCCCCTATCTGAGATTAGTACTGACGGGAAGCCGTGTAGCCGGACGATGTTTTCAAGAAATACTTTGGCTAGGACTGATGCTGAAGGTAAGCCTTTTAGCGGAATGAAGTGGGCCATTTTAGAAAACAGGTCCACAATAACAAGAATGATGTTGTACCCGGAACAGGAGGGTAAGTCTGTGATGAAGTCCATGGAAAGGGTATGCCAGGGACACGGTGGGATGTCTAATGGTTGCAGAAGACCAGCCGGCCTCTTCTTCTGACCCTTGTTTTGAGCGCACACACCGCAGGACATCACAAATTCCTTTATGTCTTTTCTCCACAACGGCCACCAGAAGTGTCTCTTCACCTTTTCTGTGGTTTTGGCAATGCCAGGTTGACCCTCAATTAATGAATCATGATAGCAGGAGATTACCTGTCTTTGTAAATCGGCGTGTGGTAGGAACAATCGTCCTTGGAAATAAGGCAAGTCATTGCTTACGGTGAAATCTTTTCCTTTTTGTAACCAGTTCAGTAAGTCTGGTGAGGTTACAAGTTGTTTAGTTTTTTCTTCAATATCCTCAATGGATTTTGAAGAAATCAGACCCACGACCCTTTGTTCAGGAATTATTGGTACAGGTTCTGGATTGGCAACGTTATCTCCCATTCCAATTCGGGAAAGAGCATCCGCTTTGCCGTTCTTGTTGCCGGCGCGATAAGTGATCACGAAGTCAAATTCAGCAAAGAATAGAGCCCAGCGAAGCTGTCTGGAGGATTGAGCCTTGGCGGTTTTCAGATACTGCAGATTTCGATGATCGGTGATCACTGTGACGGTGTGTCTGGCCCCGAGGAGATAATGCCGCCATGCCTTAAAGGCTGATTTAATCGTTAGAAGCTCTTTGTCTGTGATGGTGTAGTTGATCTCAGGCGCCGAGAACTTCCGAGACCAGAATGCCACAGGATGCAGTTGGTTAATCTCTGGATCTCTTTGTGATAGGACTGCTCCCATTGCTAAGCTGGAGGCGTCGGTTTCAACGATGTAAGGGAGGTCCGGGCGTGGGTGTTTCAGTATTGGCGCCGATGTTACTCACCGGACGGGAAGTAAACCAATCGGTGGCCGGAAGACACAGGACTGCACTCTTGATTGAAGAGCTAGGTCGGGGCCTCCAACCTAGCCTCCTCTCTGTGAGGGCACAAGACCTTTTTAACGATATGACCCTCTGCTGGGTAGGACCAGGCAGATGGACTGATCGCTCAAAAGGGCGGGGAGGATACGCCGCCAAGAACCCAGCTGTAAAGGAAAAAACAAGAGGTGAGCAATTGGAACTGTAAGAAGAATCCTTTCCCTTGATACTTCTTTCTAGTAGTACCTGAGCTATGCCCTCCCCTTGTTTAAGGCAACCGGAACCACCTATAAGTAAGAAAGGAGAATGTAACCTATACTAATGATAGTGGTCGCTTAGCTACGAAGTATGGAATCATAAATTAGAGAACCCTTACCACGGCTGTGCTGTTGAGTCTGAGTTGTCCAAAAGAGTTCAAAAACGGAAGTGCAAAATAAGAAATGGGTAGGTTAGTTAGGGAACTAAACCCGGGCGGAACGAGGGCCGCGCTAGAGTCGAGTGGGTGCACTATCTGCAAGGCGTCCCTGTGCACTACTGAAGAATGTCCAACAGAAGTCTGATTGTGGAGATGATGGGAACAACAACCATAAGAGACACTATGGAATTGGAGAATTGTAGGTGATGGTTTCGGTGGCAGGCAAAGGCAGTCCGTGATGGAGAAAATAGGTCTGGTACACAGGTAAGTAGTTTTCCAAAAGCGGCAGGCAAAGGCAGTCCGTGAAGGAGAAAACAGGTCTGGTACACAGGTAAGTAGTTTTCCAAAAGCGGCAGGCAGAGGCAGTCCGTGAAGGAGAAAACAGGTCTGGTACACAGGTAAGTAGTTTTCCAAAAGCGGCAGGCAAAGGCAGTCCGTGAAGGAGAAAACAGGTCTGGTACACAGGTAAGAATAGTAGGATCGAAGACGGAACTTCTAAACACCGGGATGCAACTTTAATCAGAAGCAGCGTCTTTCCCGGTTGTGCGGTTTAAATCGGGAAGGGGAAAGGCGGAACCGGACGAAACCGAGGTTCACGCATCATCGCCCATCTGCTGAGAGCGGGAGGCGGAAGGCTGGGAATCGTAGTTCAACTTGCCGCAGGGCGCCGCGGAGTGAGCCGAAGCCACTATTTTCCAGGGCAGTTGCCAGTGGGCGTAGAATGGATTTGCAATGTGACGCATGCCTTTCCGAAGGGCAATAATCCTCCTCCGTGCCTGCCGAGGCGTAACAGCATCCACCCCCAAAGGCGGCACCACCCCCCTACGAGCATGAAAGCGGCGAAGCAGGGCCGGAGCATGTATATTAGGTAAAGGCTCCCAAGATCTATCCTCAGGGCCAAAACCTTTCCAGTCAACCAGGTAAAAAGGACGACCCCTCCGAAGTCGGAAATCCAGGATATCGGCCACCTCGTACTCATCATTACCATCCACCCACACCGGGGCCGGGCGTATCGGCAATCGCATGTTGGCCGGACAAGGCTTCAGCAAGCTGACATGAAACACAGGATGCTGTTTCCAGGACGAGGGCAATGAAAGACGTACAGCAACTGGATTCAAAACCTTAGTGACAGGAAAGGGTCCTACGAACTTGGGTAAGAGCATCCGTTTTCCAGGCATTCTCAGGTTGCGTGATGACAGCCAAACCTTCATACCTACACGGTAGTCGGGTGCCGGTGCCCGATGCTTGTCAGCGAATTTCTTAGCTTTGGCCTGAGCATGCAGCAGGTGTTGACGAACAACCTCATGAATGGACTTGAGGTCCCGAACACACGCATGAGCCGCTGGATTGTCAATTGGAAGATCAGGATCCAGGGGCAAGGACCGTGGATGGTGTCCGTATAGTGCAAAAAAGGGAGATACACCAGAAGCGGCATGCAGAGAATTGTTATAAGCGAATTCAGCAGGTGGTAACAACGCCAACCAAGACGACTGGAAACGAAGTGTGAGGCAGCGCAGGTATTGCTCGAGAGTGGCGTTGAGCCGTTCAGTCTGCCCATCAGTTTGTGGATGGAAGGCAGAGCTGAACCTGTCATCAATGCCCAGAGATGCCGTCAGAGCCCTCCAGAAACGTGATGTAAACTGCGGTCCGCGATCCGAAACCACAATAGAGGGCAGACCAAAGAAACGAAATACGTTCCTAAGGAACAATGAGGCCAAAGTCGGAGCAGAGGGCAAACCCACACAAGGAACGAAGAGTGCCATTTTTGTGAAATAATCAATTACCACCCAGATGGTATCAAAACCGTCCACCGGTGGCAGGTCCACGATGAAATCCATAGAGACCATGTACCATGGTTTGTGAGGAACCGGGAGTGACTGTAACAAACCCATAGGTTTAGACCGGGAGACCTTACATTGAGCACACACAGAACAGGAGGCCAGATAGCGAACCACGTCCTGTGACATAGACGGCCACCAGGCCCAACGCCGAAGCAAGTCCAGAGTCTTCTTTTGGCCTGGATGAGCCGCTATCAAGGAGTCATCGGATAAAGCAAGGGCTTGGAGACGTGCTTTCCCCGGGGGCAGAAACAGGCAGCCCTGAATATAAGGAAGTCCTCATACCACATCAAGGTTTAGGACTACACATTCTTCTTTATGTGTATTCACCCAGTCCGAGATTAAAGAACGGAGCAGAGGACGTGGAGTACACGCACATACGACCCTAGAAGGCAGCAGAAGAGGGCATTTGGGTTTGCTTTGCTCCGAGTGAGAGGGCAGGCGAGACAAGGCGTCGGCACAAACGTTGAGACGGGCTGGCCTATACGTGATGGGGAAATTGAACTGGGAAAAGAAGAGGTGCCAACGGGCCTGCCGGGCAGTGAGACACTTCATTGATTTGAATGCCAATAGACTCCGGTGGTCAGAGAAGACAGTAACCGGATGACGGGCCCCCAATAGATGATGTCGCCATTCGGCGAAAGCGTCCTTGACTGCCAGCAATTCTCTTTCCGTGATAGGATAGTTGCGTTCGTATGGTGTCAGTTTCCTCGAAAAGAATGCCACCGGATGGATCTCACCCGAATCCTGACAGGGTTGTGACAGAATAGCCCCGATGGCCATCCCAGAAGCATCAGCTTCCACAAAAAATGGCAGGAGCAGATCGGGATGTTGCAGCACTGGCGCTGAAGAAAAAGCCGCTTTTAAGGCCTCGAAGGCAGATTGCGCTTCTGGTGTCCATCGGTATGGCTTTTTTGAGCTAGTTAAAGCCGTCAAAGGAGCTGAGATGGTAGAAAATGAAAAGATAAAGCGCCTGTAAAAGTTCGAGAACCCCAGGAATGACTGTAGGGCTTTGGTTGTAGCAGGGACAGGCCATTCCAAAACGGCCTTAACCTTGGACTGGCTCATCCGGATACCCTGGTTGGTAAGGTCATAACCTAGAAACTCAACCTCCGATGAATTGAAGATACACTTCTCGGCTTTGACGAAGAGATGGTTCTCTCTCAGCCTTTGTAAGACGAATCTCACATGTCGGGTGTGTTCACTCTTGGATGAGGAGTAAATCAGTATATCGTCTAGATAGACCACAACAAACCGGTCCAGACAATCGTGAAAAACATCATTCATGAAGGCTTGAAAGGTGGCCGGGGCGTTGCACAACCCGAAGGGCATCACTAGGTATTCAAATAACCCATACCGGGTCTTGAAGGCGGTTTTCCACTCGTCCCCTTCTCTTATGCGGACTAGGTTGTAAGCACCCCGCAGATCAAGTTTGGTAAAGATCACAGAGGAACCCAGCTGATCCAAGAGTACAGAGATCAGGGGAAGAGGGTACTGGTTCTTGACTGTGATGGCGTTTAATGCCCTATAATCAATACAAGGGCGAAGGTCACCCTCTTTTTTAGGAACAAAAAACAGTGGAGACGCTGCCGGTGATCTCGATGGTCTGATGAACCCTGTAGCCAATGCCTTGTCAATATACTCTTTTAGCACTTTGTCTTCTGGCAGTGTGAGCGAATAAACCCTGCCGGCTGGTATTTTAGCCCCCGGTACCAGGTCGATAGGACAATCATACGGCCTATGTGGGGGCAACTGTTCTGCTCCACCTTTATCGAAGACGTCTCGAAAAGAAGCGTATTCCACAGGGATGCTAGGCTCAAGGGCATTGGTAATGGCACCAATCAAGGCCATCGAGGCCACCAGGGCTTGACAGGAAGTGCCGGAAATGCTACTAGTCTGAAAACAGCTTTCGTTACAGACAGAGGAAAGAAACTGTACCACCTTCCTGGCCCAGTCAATGTCGGGATTGTGATGTTGTAACCACGGAATGCCCAAAATTACACGAAGCTGGGGGGCCTTAATTAGGTCGAATGTGAGTGTTTCGGTATGTCCATCGTTCGTCTGCATACGGACGAGGGACGTACTTTGAGTAACCAGACCCGAGACCAGAGAAGAGCCGTCTACCGCATGTACGGCTTCAGGTTGTGGTTTAGAAACCACAGGAACGTTATTGCTCAGGGCATAATCATAATCCATATAATTCCCAGTAGCACCGGAATCAATTATAGCCTGAGAAGAGAAAGAACAGTCAGTTGAAGTGGAAAATACCACTGGCAGACTGACAGGTACGGTAACTGCCATATTCGAGTCCAAAGATAATACCCCCGGCATAGGGACTCCTGCTATCGCCAGGTTCTGGCGTTTCCCGCCTTCTTAACGGGTCTTTTTGGACAATCCTTGAGGTGGTGCTCCGACGAACCACAGTACATGCATAAATTGTTGGATCGACGGTGTTCACGTTGTGCAGGAGACAACAGACCACATACCGCCCCTATCTGCATAGGTTCAGAAGAAGCAGAGGAAGGAGGGTTAACAGAATCAAGGGCAAGGGGAACTGGAGTCATATTTTTCCGTTCTCCCTTCCGTTCAGATCTTCTAGCGTCTATTTGTAGTACTAAATCAAGTAACTCCCCGAATGTAGTAGGAATCACCGGCACAGTAGCAAGGATGTCTTTTAACTCCTCAGACAATCCTTTGTAGAATACCACAGATTTCTTTTCTTCCGGCCAATCCGTCTCGGCTGCCAACTGATTGAACCTAGTGAGGTATGTAAACAGGGAAGACGTACCCTGACGTAAATTTAGGAATTCTAGATCCGTGGCTTGTGACTTGTACCGGGTATCGAATACCCTATTCATGGCTGTAATAAGAGCATCACAGTCATACAAAACATAGCTATTGGATTCAAGCAAGGGATTAGCCCAAGCTGCCGCCGTCCCTCCGAGGTGCGAAAGGATAAAGGCCGCCTTTGTGGTGGGATTGGGAAAGGCCGAGGGGCGGCAAAGAAAATGCAATTTGCATTGGTTGATAAATGTCCGGTACTGCTTTGGGTCACCCGTAAAGCGTTCCGGAGGAGCCAACGGGAATTGGGTGGCCATCAGAACGGGGCCCGAGGTAAACCCAGAGGCGGAAGCTGAATGGGCTCCAGAACCTGAGGCAGTAGCACCAGACGGATCAATTCCCAGTGTCTGGGGTGCAGGAAAGGGCCTTATGTTGTCAATCCGTTGGTGTAAGGCATCATGTGCGGCAGACATGTCTGCCCGTAGTTCGGATACCAAATGAACTAGAGTGGCCAACGGATCCGCTTATGCTTCTTCCATGGCTTCTGATTTTGTTACTCACCCGACGGGAAGTAAACCAATCGGTGGCCGGAAGACACAGGACTGCACTCTTGATTGAAGAGCTAGGTCGGGGCCTCCAACCTAGCCTCCTCTCTGTGAGGGCACAAGACCTTTTTAACGATATGACCCTCTGCTGGGTAGGACCAGGCAGATGGACTGATCGCTCAAAAGGGCGGGGAGGACACGCCGCCAAGAACCCAGCTGTAAAGGAAAAAACAAGAGGTGAGCAATTGGAACTGCAAGAAGAATCCTTTCCCTTGATACTTCTTTCTAGTAGTACCTGAGCTATGCCCTCCCCTTGTTTAAGGCAACCGGAACCACCTATAAGTAAGAAAGGAGAATGTAACCTATACTAATGATAGTGGTCGCTTAGCTACGAAGTATGGAATCATAAATTAGAGAACCCTTACCACGGCTGTGCTGTTGAGTCTGAGTTGTCCAAAAGAGTTCAAAAAAACGGAAGTGCAAAATAAGAAATGGGTAGGTTAGTTAGGGAACTAAACCCGGGCGGAACGAGGGCCGCGCTAGAGTCGAGTGGGTGCACTATCTGCAAGGCGTCCCTGTGCACTACTGAAGAATGTCCAACGGAAGTCTGATTGTGGAGATGATGGGAACAACAACCATAAGAGACACTATGGAATTGGAGAATTGTAGGTGATGGTTTCGGTGGCAGGCAAAGGCAGTCCGTGATGGAGAAAATAGGTCTGGTACACAGGTAAGTAGTTTTCCAAAAGCGGCAGGCAAAGTGCAGTCCGTGAAGGAGAAAACAGGTCTGGTACACAGGTAAGTAGTTTTCCAAAAGCGGCAGGCAGAGGCAGTCCGTGAAGGAGAAAACAGGTCTGGTACACAGGTAAGAATAGTAGGATCGAAGACGGAACTTCTAAACACCGGGATGCAACTTTAATCAGAAGCAGCGTCTTTCCCGGTTGTGCGGTTTAAATCGGGAAGGGGAAAGGCGGAACCGGACGAAACCGAGGTTCACGCATCATCGCCCATCTGCTGAGAGCGGGAGGCGGAAGGCTGGGAATCGTAGTTCAACTTGCCGCAAGGCGCCGCGGAGTGAGCCGAAGCCACTATTTTCCAGGGCAGTTGCCAGTGGGCGTAGAATGGATTTGCAATGTGACGCATGCCCTTCCGAAGGGCAATAATCCTCCTCCGTGCCTGCCGAGGCGTAACAGCCGAGGTGAATTTAGCCTTTAGCTCTTGGGAGGCTTGTTCTGCTTCTGCGGACCATTCAAAGCGTTTATTTTTTCTTAAGAGGGCGGTGATGGGTTGTACCACTCGTGAAAACTCTGGAATAAATCGACGGTAAAAATTGGCAAAGCCTAGCATGCTTTGAACGCCTTTCACGGAAGTAGGAGACGGCCATTTGAGGATAGCGTCTGCTTTTCTCGAGTCCATGTGGACTCCTTTGGGTGTCAGAATAAATCCCAAAAATTCGACCTCAGTGACATGAAAAACACATTTTTCCAGCTTGGCAAAATGTTTATGTTGGCGAAATTTTTCAAGGACCGCCCTAACATGATTTCGATGGTCAGCTTCTGAAGATGAGTACACAAGAATGTCATCTATGTAGACGACAACGCAGACATCAATGAGCTCTCTGAGGACATCATTCATAAAATATTGGAAGGCGGCCGGTGCATTGCATAGTCCAAAGGGCATCACTTGGTATTCAAATAGCCCATACTTAGTGCGAAAAGCCGTCTTCCATTCATCTCCTTCCTTGACCCGTACCAAGTGATAAGCTCCCCGGAGATCAAGGGTACCGGTTTTTTACTGTTATCTGGTTCAGAGCACGATAATCTATACAGGTTCTGAGGTCACCTTCTTTTTTTGGTACGAAGAACAGAGCCGAGGATGCAGGGGGCTTCGACGGACGGATAAAGCCATTGGCCAGGTACTGGTCTAAATACTGTCGCAGATGAAGGTTCTCAGGCTCGGTAAGGGCGTAAATCCTACTGCAAGGGGGAGTTGCCCCGGATAGCAAATCTATCTGACAATCGTATGATCTGTGGGGTGGCAAGGTGTTAGCCTGTTCCTTTTGAAAAACATCTTGGAACTCTCGATAATCTAGAGGTAATTGTGGACCGTCAGCCATTACTGATGCTAGGCCAATGTTGGGTCGTGGATAACAAGTTGGTGTGCACTCTGGGAACTTTATCGTCTTTGCTCGCCAATCAATCTGAGGATTGTGTTTCTCCAACCAAGGAATCCCTAGAATTACTTGGAATTGAGGAGCCTTGATCACGTCGAACACAATTACCTCCTGATGCCCGTCTTGGCCTAGTATCGTCACTTCAGTAGTGGTATGGGTCACTGGTCCGGAGGCGATTTCCGTCCCATCCATCGTGGTAATGACGTCTTTAACCACCTTTGGACAAAGAGGTAAGTTCATCCTGGAAGCCAATTCGCGGTCCACATAATTTCCAACTGCTCCGCTATCAATGTATGCCTTAATTGCATGCAAACGATCCGGTTGCTCTGGGTTTACGAGGACCATTGGCATTATGAAGTGCAAGGTCAAAGAACTGGTTTTTACGCTCGGCAAGCGGACCTCTACACTTGTCGGGAGAGGTCGTTTCCCGGCTCAGGCTTTTCAGAACTCTTATCAGAAGCTCCCACTGTCTTCTTAGGTGGTTTCACCGGGCAATCTTGAAGAAAATGTCCTGAATTTCCACAATAGAGACATAGTTGCATTTGTCGTCTCCTGTCGCGTTCTTTCTGGGTTAGGGGACCCTTTACAACCCCAATTTGCATAGGTTCGACGGCTTCAACTCCTTTGGTGTGACTTTGAGGCTTAGGGAACACTCGTGTTTCAAACCTGGATCGATCCGCCTTTCTGTTTTGTAGTCTGTGATCCAATTGGACCACCAAATCAATGTACTCTGAACAATCCTGAGGAGGATTCACTACCTGGGCAAGGACGTCTTTGAGTTCGCCACGCAAACCCCTGTGAAAAAACGTGATTCTTTTGTTCTCAGGCCATCTGGTTTCCACGATTAGCCTATTGAATGATGCAATGTAGGCCATAAGATCTTGATTGCCCTGTCGTAGGGAAAGGAGTTCATTGTCCAGGGCCCGCCCCTGGGAATGCCTTGCAAAAAGTCTTTCCATATTTGCCTGGAAGGTCGGGATATCACGAAGGATCGGGTCATCCTGTGTAACCAGAGGGATCAACCAATCAGCGGCACTGCCACTAAAATACGAAAGCACAAAGGCTACCTTAGTCTGGTCAGTCGGAAAGGCTGCAGGTCTACAAAGAAAGTGCAATCAGCATTGATTTATAAACACCGCAAACCTTTTAGGGTCACCAGAGAAGCGTTCAGGCGGTGCCAATGGCACATTTCCGGGTAGGTTGATTTGAACAGGATTGGCTGAAGCCGCTGGGATATAGCTCCCTCCTGAATTAGGTAGCGGGGTTTGCCCCGCTTGTGTCTGTAATAACTGTCTGGCGAGATCATCAGTTCGTTCTTTTGATATTATCAATTCCCTCCTAAGGGCTTTCGTTTCCTAGCGGGCAGCATGAACTTCAGCTCTTAATTCCCCTAATAACTGGGCCAGTTGGTCTGTGTCAGAAGTTTCCATAGCGCCTGGGTAGGAGGTTATTGGTGGGCTTCGCGTTCTGTAACGCTCACCTGATTCCCACGGAGGCGCTGATCCCGGCTGGGCTGCTATCGTTTCTTCAATTGAGAAGCGTAGAGCTCGGACGACTCTCAGGACTGGGCTTCCTCTTATCGAAAGTCTGACTTGCAGGGTAAGTTTTCTGCAGGTGGAAGAAAAAGGGTTAATCTCCGTTTGATGGGATTCCTTCTCCCACCAATCGCCAGTTTCTCCCACAGCCTAGCTTTCTACTTGTCTCGGCGAGCTCTCACCTTAGGCGTATAAATGTTGAGCTCTCCATCCTGCGTCTGGTGCAGGGGTGCGTGGATTCCAGTTACGTCACTGGATGAGTTCAGTGTTGAGGCTCAAGTCTTTTGCGGCCTTAGTTGTGGCACTGGTGCTGGGATGCCGAAGAGCGATGCCGCAGTTACTGCACGAGCGGATGCCTGTAAGTATACTGTAGTCTTTAGGCTTTAAAAGATGGGCACCTCAATAATGTCCCTTTTCCTTTGTTTCAGGCCTCGGGATGCTGTGGGCGTAGTTTTCCGTTGCCACTGCACGTGCTGATGCACGTAAGTATAATGTTCGTTGGCCGCTATTAATGGCACCTCTAATAATGTCCTTTTTCTAGTTTTCAGGTGCCGGGGTGCTGCGGGCTTTATATCCATTGCCACAGCACGTGCCGATGCATGTAAGTATAATGATCGTTGCCCGCTTTTAATGGCACCTCTAATAATGTCCTTTTTCTAGTTTTTAGGTGCCGGGATGCTGCGGTTGATGCGGCCGCTTCTGCGCGTGCAAAAACTGGTACGTTAAGATGAATTTGACTGCCTCCACCCAAACCCCTTTTTAATTTTGTCCTTTGCCTTTCAGGTGCAGAGAAGCTGCCGAAGAGAAGGCCGCGATTAGCTCCGTTGCAATCACGGATGGATCAGGTAAGCGGGCGCGGCTGCGAGCGAGTTGCACTTTTCTAACCTTATGTTTATTCTTTGCAGATTTTGCCGGTGACTGGATTCCGGGATCTGGTAAGTATTGTTCTGTGTCTTTCTTCATCCACAGGTTGCTGTGCGGAAGCTGAAGATGACTCTGGACCTGGAATGCAGGAGCCGACTCGGTGAGCGTCCTGCTGCTGCTGCAGAATAACGCGAAGCACATGTTTTCCATCGGGCGTGGTTTAAATAGCAGAGAAGTGCTTCCAGTGTGTGTTCTTCCACCGGTTCCACCCAGGTAAGAAAAGAGTTCCTGAATGGAGGGAATAGTTCCTCCCAGCCCTGATGGCTGGGGACTTCAACCAGACTGGATTGTTCTGGGTAAATATGCAGCATGGTCTGCCTCAGGTAAGTCCACCCAAGCATTATTACACTGTTTATCAATATGAGCCCGGCTCCTATGGCGCCGGGACTGAAACCCTTCATGAGCCTGGCGCCAAAGGCGCCAGGACACGGTCCAAAGGGCCCCTGTAGGGGTCTGCTGGGTCCGGAGTAGTGGAAGACGGGTCTGCTTCCGAGGGCGCTGGGCCAGTCCTGGCCCCTCGGGAGTAGCGCCCATGACATCGAGCCACATGTTTGCTGTGGCTGGGGTCTCCAGAAATATCGCTCTTCCTTTGTACAGAATTTTGAGGTGCGACGGGTAGAGCAACATGTATTTTAGGTTGAGCTTTCGTAATTGTGCTTTAATTGGGATGAAGGAGTTCCTTGCTCGTTGCACTGTGGGGGTATAATCTGGGTACATGACTATTGTCCAGTCTTTCCTCTTGATCTCTCCACCTTCTATGGAGTACCGCAATATAATTTCCTGGTCACGAAAGTTTCGAATTTTGGCAATGATTGGGCGCGGGTGTGAGCAGGGTGGGGGGCGTTTCTGGAGAGATCTGTGGACTCTTTCAACTGAGAACCCCTGGGTGAGGTTTCCTGGACCAATTTCCTGTTGTAGCAATGTTTCGATAAATTCTGTCGGGTCTGGGCCTTCCAAGTCCTCTGGGACCCCCAGTATACGAATGTTATTTCGGCGGGCTCGACACTCGCCATCCTCGGAGCGTGCCTCCAGCCTTGCCACGTTTTGTTCCAAGTCTTGGACTTTTATCTTTAGGTCTTGGGTACTCTCCACGTCGACTTGCAGGGTAGTTTCTATCGCCGTGACCCTTTGAGTTAGGTTTTGGGCATCCTGACGCATGAGCTCTATGTCTGATTTCACCTCCTCTATCTTCCCTTCGACTGATGTGCAGAGGGCCGCTATTGCCTGCAGGACTTGCGTGTGTTTGAGGTCCTCTTCTTGTTGAGGCGGCTCTTACGAGGTCTCCCGGTCTTGTTGTCATTGTCTTTGGGGTCTGACTGTCGTGAAGGAATCCATCGTAACCAATTGCGGTTTATTTTTGGGGGGAGACATCTCCGGTGTCCGGTCCCACAGTCTCTTATGCCGGGTCCGGTTCCGCAAGCTATGCAGGCCTTCCCTGCGGCTCCTGGTTTGCGTTATGGTTTTCATGTCTTTTGGTGGACAGTAGCGGGTCCGTGGGTCGAGTTGGCCGCCCCCGCTTATTGGTTGGCCGTGTGGGGTGGGGTCCATCGCGCACCCGTGCCCCAAATCTGGGTGGTGGGGGGGTCCCTAGTTCTTTTCTGCCTCACTTACTGTGTTATATACTGGCTCACTGAGCCCGCTGTTTCTACGATCTTCCCATCAGCTCCGCTCGACTGCACCACGAGTGCGTCTCTCCGGCCCTCGTTCCTCCCGTGGCAACGGCTCCCCGGAGTGCCTTTGGCGCCGGTATCGCTGGGCTCGAATTTCAGTCCCTGTGGTTTCTCTGCAGCTGGGGAACGAGTGGCCCGCCCCGTCGGCTTCGGTGTGGGAGAGAGTCCTTTGTTGGCGCGCTTCGCAAGGTAATTTAGGCCTCCGTAGCTTCATTCTTATTCTGCAGTGGGCGCCGCCATCTTGTGGGTCCCAGGGGCTCAGCGTCCAGCTTCGCGTTTTCAGCTTTCCCTGCCCCGGTTCGCCCTAGGAACAGGGTCGAGTGTCGGTAATCGGTTCCCCTTCGATGTTGTTTTTTAAGTTTGCAGACCAGTTATAGCGATATTAGCTCAATTTACAAGGATCTCGGAACGGAGCTCCGCGGGAGCCTGTCCTTACAGCAGGCGTGCTGGCCACGCCCCCTGCTCCGGCTAATGATAATAGCTTAAATGTCTATGCCAATCTCCATGCCCAAAGTTTACCCATGGATGATAACTATGCCATTAGCCAATATGTTCTTGACAATTTTGCTAGCATGAATGTCAAAGCCACCTCTGACAAACAAAATGTATATGTGGATGTCAACCCTACCAAAACTGCTGTACTTACACAAGTTGCCCTACAATGGCCACCAGCTGCTCCCCCGCCCCAGACCCGGTGCAAGTGGCACGCTGTATGTGAAGTGATTTCAATCCAGTACACACCCAAGTCAAAGCCCAGCATGTAGTGCACAACTGCAACCCTTATTTATTTTTGTCTATAAATTCAACATTCTGAACGATATACCACTCATATCACACCCTTCTCCTGGAACCCCACCCACCCCCCGGTCACACTGAACCAGGAATCAGGCTAGTTTGCAAAGGTAAATATTTATTTAGGTACTTAAAATTTTATCACAATGTTTTAATAGATAAACAACAATCACCAATGGGGTGACAGAACACTGAATAATATCTTTGATACACTAGGAATAGGTAATGAGCAAAACAAATGCAGCACAGAAAATAATACTTTTGTGTTGGTTCAGATCAGATAGCACTATGGTTAGAGGTTCCCCCTGCAACACCCCTCGACCCCCAATAGGCAATGTAAATAGATGTGAGGAGAGAGCAGGTATTCAGGAATAGCACAAATCAAACAGAATATCAGTCCCACTTTCCCCCAAAAAACAAAAGAGAAAAACGGAATTGACTTTTCAGCTGTCAACGTAGCTTTTAAAATTGTCTTTAGAACTGACTGGGCGAAAACACCAAATGTGGTCAAAAATACTTACATTGTTCTAAATTCTTATGGGAGCCGCTTTGAATAGGTGCAAACAATCACAAGCAATGATTTAGTCAGCAGAAAACATTTGAAAGCTTAAGGTCCAGGTCGGGAGCGGTTTAAAGCTATTTTACACGTGTAAACCTTCCAGATTTTTAAAATCGTAGCAAACCTTTCATTGAGCGATATTCGCAATAACGGCAGAATCGCACTGTATTGCAATGAAAACTTGACTATGAAAAACCGAATACCACACAGGGATCTTACAATTACTTGATCAGGGTGACCCGCCTGCTAAGGAAACTCGATTTCTTCAGATGAGAAAAGGGTCAGCGCAAAGATGGTTCTAACAATACTGGTTCTGAAGGAAAGATAGGATGGATTTGAGATAGGGATAAGACAAATTAAATATACTATGTGCCATAGTTCTTCCTATTAATACTCACAGGATCCGTTTTTAAATCTAACCGTCAGTTCTGGTCATGGATTGGGTCTGGTCTAGGAAAGACAGCACATCAGGCACGGGACTGGATCCTCTAGGCCGGTCGCCGCATTGGCACAGGATCTGCCCTCCTAGTCTGGGGGTATTTCAATCAGATGGATGGCGAGTTCCTCAGGCAAGCCTAGTGGTGGCAAGCCAGAGGATTTCAGGATACTGGTTCACAAGGCCTTCTCACACCACACAGCGCTTTACTGAGTGGAGAGAATAAACTTGGGGATTTGGGCCTTGCTGGTTTGATTGTTCTTTATTGCTGGGAAGAGTTTTTGACATCTGGATCTGGAAGAATATTAAAGCTGGATGTAGAATGCTGGATCAGAATGCTTCGCAGGAATCAGGAAAGTGGCTGGATCAGTCAGTCCCTATGTGTTGTCAGCTGTCTCTATTTATCCTATAAAATGACATCACAAAGGGGGTGTATGGGCCGGCTTAGCTAAGCTTGCCCCTGTGAGCTGGGATAGGCCCACACTTCATCCGCGCCTTGCTATTTGAGTGATTGGATCAAGGCCGGATGATGTCACATTTTATGATTTGCTTTACAGTCCTCAGAGACCTCCCTTTAGGCACTGGTCTCAAAATCGGATTTGATACTAAATGTACATTTCTACATTGGTCACCTTTATACAAATCCCACACAAAGATGCCATATTTTATGTAGCAGCTACTCCTCAAAACCCTGCAGCGGTGGGATCTTGTCTCAACTTTCTGCAGAATTTTGCCCTTTTCGCTATGAACACAATTTCCAAATTGTATGCAAATTTCCACAAATGTGCGTGTTTAACATAGGGATATGCATGTACATTTTCACAATTCTAACAGAAATAAATTTTGCATAAAACCACATATCGTGCCATTCCTATCCAGAGCATGTCCTTGTTTATTCCTTCCAGAGGCCATTTATGACCCCCTTCACACTTCCAGTTTCCTGGCTGCAGCTTTGTCATTGTTCCTTTGCTTTCTGTAGACAAGATTCTGTTCTAACCTGCAATTAACACCTCCCAGTGAGTTCCTGCTGAGAGGAAGGCCCTCCTTCTGGGAGAAAAACCTGCTTTTCCAGTTCTTGCAGCTTCAGCCAGGCTAATTAACTTCTTAAACCCAGCAAGAACCAAATTTGTTACATCAAACATACATACATTTCTTCGTTGGCCTTAAATCTGTGGGGAAAAACACAACTAAAATCTGTATTCCTTTTTGGCAACAATCCTTTTTAAGTTTGCTAATCCAGCAGACTTTTTAGTTTAGTTCATTTTAAAGTTTCCTCAGTACTCCTGTGACAGCTGTCATTCAGGTAGCCCCGGGTACTGGACCCAGATTTTGGCATAGAGGCTGTCAGTTTTCAGACTTTCCAGTTTGTCTGAAGAATGTTTTGCTCTTCACATTGGGACTTGCTGTGTTCAGAATGTTTCATTAGATACATGCATTTTAACACCAGGCAAGAATTTGGATGTTAAAAAGTGCTGTGTTATAGGCAATTTGGGGTTCTTAGCAACAAAGCAAATGTCATGTGTGGGCACATTTTGAGGTTTCACTTGCAAAGTGCTGCTTTTCTCTCTGCACTCTGTTTGCTGGTCATGGGACCCACTGGCACATTTCTGCAGGGTGTGCTCTATTCCACTGCACATGCATCATGGGTGGTAGGTTGTGCATCCCTCTTTTTGTGTAGGTTTTTGGCACGCACAAGTGTTTTGCCGCCATTGTTGCTGTTTCTTTCCCCGTAACTGGCAGGGTGATGCCGCATAGCATAACGGAGTGGGTCAATACATCCCACAACACACCCTCTCCCAAGCACCCTCCAGCCCAAACTCCTAAATGCAAACTGCCTACCGGATAACTCGGGTCATGCACTCGCTATACAAATAAACGAAATACGAAATGCAACGACCCATAGCCCCCTTGCCACTTATACCCATTCCAAATTTCTGAGAGCCAGCCCCAGCAAGCAAACCGCTGCTCCACCAGAGACCACCCTACCACAGATCTGCTCTATAGTCCCACCTTACTCCCAAACCTGACTTGCCTAAAAGGATGAACGTGAATATATTTAGGAGACAGAGCTCAAGGACAACAACAAACATAAATTCCTACATATAATATCTAGTTAAGAACAACAACTAAAAAGCAAGGATTTCGTCAATTCCCATCAAATGGTAAGATGACACGTAAATATACAGTACATTCAACCCATATACGTGTATGGTGTACACGTGCAACCTGTAGATACAAAGAGAAAGGGGGACAGATAAGGAGCTAAGAAATAGCTAAGGTACATCTGTCTATTACCCCAAAAGGGGAAATAAGAGAACCAAACGATGGGTTATAATTACCTTTCGTGGTGCTCGTGGGAGCTCACAACATAAGTCAATCAAGTTGTAATCAGCTAGACAATTGCTAAAAAACTGTAATAAATACATGAAAAACCTAAATCAGTGTTTTTTGAAGGAGCTTAAAAAACGGTGTTCGAGAATTCCAGTTAGTCACGACCACCAGTAAGAATGATTTAATACAGTGGTGCTCACCTGACTGGAGATCAATGCGTGGACTTATACGTATAGTCGTGGCAGAAGGAGATAGGAGGGGCTCCTCAAGTAGCTCCACTCGAGAGGGTTAACTGTGGCCGCCGCATAAACATCGCTGTAAGCTAATGTCCTCTCTTCTGTCATCTTCAACAGTTTTCGTGACTAATAGAGAATACTCGAACAATAATGGCAGCTATTTCAATTCTGAATAAAGATGATATAGCAGACTCCACTCCTAATACAGATGAATGGAATGAACTGGTACAATTAAAGAAACGCCTTACAAGAACCGAATTCCATGGAGCAATTATGCTCGAGTATTTGAAAAATAAACCGCTCCTGCAAGGTTTGACAGTGATGAACGAACCAAGACTCTTTCTGGACAAAGAGAAATTCCGGGTCCAGTGAAGTTACATTGCAAACCGATGTGGCCGCGATTGGCTGATATTAATTATCGATACAACGAAAGAAACAGCATTAAAAATTGAGGTCGAATTGGTGAAGATTGAAGAAAATATTAAGAAACAACTATCACTGGAGACCTATAGGAAAAGGTTAGAAGAAATTGAAAAAGAAATGAAAGATTTCAAAGTGAACAATACCAATGAAAGAATACAACGACTAAAAAAAGATCTGGCTCGTTTCGCACATGAGAAAGCATTCCCTTATGTCAACGTTGAATATGTAAATAAGACCTTGCAACAAAACGGGCCAAATAAGAATAACAGACGAGTAAGATTTAGAAATACATCTTACAGTACCAGTAATGATAGCACTGACACTGATGATAGTGGTGAAGGAACATCTACTGGGAAGAAACAACAGACGAATAGAAGACGAGATAGACCAATGAGAGGACCAGGCACTGGGAACAGAAGAGGCAATCAGGGCCGTTTTTTATATCAGGCCCCGAATCGCAGCAAGTCGGACGAGGGAGCAAAACAAACCCAGAGCGGGAATCGCTTCTGATTAACCTCTCGAATTATCAACCCACAGAGGTAGAACTAAAAGTGCTGAACAAAGGATTAGGGTACGTAACAACCAAAGAACATGATCCATTCGAGTTCTGGATGGAATTCAACAAGTTACTTAGAAAGATCCACTTACGGGAATTCTTTGCACAAGAAACCAACATAGACAGTGACAAGATGGTGAACCATACAGGACTCCGCAATCCATCTACTTTTTGTCCACCCTCCTGCAGTTTTTCTCCCGAATCTCTCATTTTTGAGAAAAGAGTCTACACTGAAGTGGCTATTCTAGAAGCTAATCACTGCAAGCCTTTCCAAAATCTTACTAAAGCTGAACAGGGAGCACTAAATTCAATAGCCAACAACCCGCCATTATCATTAAAAAGGCAGATAAGGGCGGGGGTATCGTGATGCTTAATCGGACTGATTACATCACTGAGTGTGAAAATCAACTGGATAATACCCACTAATATAGACAGCTTAAAGAAAATCCCACTAAAGAACTCCTGGGTCTGATCACGGAGAAAGTCACCAAAGCCAAAGATCGAGAGTGGATTTCCAAACAAGAGGCTGAGTTTCTTATTAATACTAAACCCACCACACCTATTTTCTACACCCTTCCGAAAGTGCATAAGACTTTGATTAAGCCTCCGGGCAGACCTATCGTGGCAGGGATTAATTCTATTTTTGAACCCCTCTCCACTTTTGCGGATCACTACCTGAAGGGGTATGTACAGAAGATGACCTCGTACTTGAAAGACACCAGAGATGTGATTAACATCTATGAAAATCTCAATTTCAATCCCAAGACTATGCTCCTACTGGGTTTCGACATTCTATCCCTCTACACTAATATCCCGCAACAAGCGACCTTAGAGACAGTGGAAGAAATTCTACTAAACAGACTAGATCAAGATCCAGTTCCCACCTCGTTCATACTTTGGTGTGTGGAAGTCGCCTTAAAAAGAAACTATTTTGAGTTCAACGGGATGCATTACCAACCGAGTGTCGCCAATCTATATGTGGAAACTTTCGAAAAGTTTAATATATATAGCGATTGTAACCCGTTTAAACTGAACATCAAAAAATGGAATCGCTAAATAGATGACATCTTGGTGATATGGGAAGGAAATAGTGAGCAAGCAACTAACTTTCTGACATGGATGAATAATTTGAATCCCCATCTTCAATTCACGATTACTATGGATAGAGAAACTACAAACCTCCTTAATTTGACCATCTTCCACGCAAATGGGTCTTTGCAAGTAAAACCTTATCATAAATCTACTGATAAGAATTTGCTTCTTCAATATACCAGTCACCACATTAAACACCTACGTGATAATTTACCATTTGGGCAATTTCTGCGACTTAAAAGGAATAGTTCTAACAACAGTACCTACGAAATTGAAGCTAGAGTGTTGAGTAAAAAGCTCAAACAAAGGGGTTCCCCTAATAAATTGATTAAACGTGCAGCCAAACGAGCATTTAACAATAATAGAGATGCATTGTTAGAAGACAAACCCAAGAAAGCCAAGGATGAAAGAATTGTATGTGTTAACACATTCACGGATCTTAGTCTAAAAATTAAAAATGTGATAACCAAAGAGTGGACAATCTTCAAAACCTCTAAAACTCTGTTACCTACACCAATGTTTGCCTACAAAAGAAGTACCACTATTGGAAACAGAATAAGTGGAAGTAGACTTAAACCACAACCCCACAATATTGTGAATCTAACTACACTTTGGGGGTTGCCACCTGTAAGCGGCCACTATCTGTGTGGAGCCTGCGGAGTATGTAAACTTACCTGCAAAAGCAAAGAGATTGATGTAGGACTCTCCAAACCTTGGATAAAGAAAACTTTAACTAATTGTAACACCAATTATGTAGTTTATCTAATAAAATGCAGTTGCAGTCTGATGTAAGTAGGCAAAACTATACGCAAGATCAAAGTGTGGATTATGGAACACCGAAGCTGGCTCAAAAACAAAACTGATAATGCACCTATGGTTAAGCACTTTATTCAGGCCAAACATGAATATGAAGACTTCACCTGGACTGTACTCTTGACACTTACAGGTGGAAACCCACAGACACTAGAAAACAGACTCTTGAGGAAAGAACAAGAAATTATTTTTAGATTACAAAGTGATACTAGGGGTCTGAATGACTCTGTAGAATGGCATAAAATTCACTAATGATCATGTACCGAGTATCATAAAAATCATAATTGAAGTCAACATGTACATGTTTATGTACAGAACCAGGTTTGAATATTTGGTTATCAAATAAACAGATGTCAAGTAATTCTGAAATGTAATACACAAGTGATCAAGAGTCGACATTAGGGTTTGTTGTAGATGCTCTAGAAATCACAGTGTACTCCATTAATGCATTATACCTCAATGGGCAATAGGTGAAACAGCTGATTACACCCCATGACAGATAAGATGCAATTTTTAAAATATGGATGGATTTGTTGTAATATGGATGAGAAGTGTTTAAAGTCACTGACGATAGCTATGAGTCCCATAGCAACTCTCAATGTATTTGCAGATCATGGATACAAGTGTTTAGCATTTTTCTATATGAATGGTAGGCTTAATAGTGAAATTCTACACACTTCCTATTCCTTTGAATCATGTACCTAAAGGTCTCAGTGCACGTGATGTTGGCCCCGTACAACTTTGTCTTTATAATTATTGGCAATGACTGCATGTTACACTAGTCACAGCAGAATATAACACGTTAAGCTTGAGTGTTTACCTTTGCCAAACGCATTCAAACATGACCGCTCTGTTTTCCCTACTACTTTCTACCATGTCCGGATTTCCGTGCACATGTTCGCAGGGTTACCATAGTAACTATTATAAACAGAGACTGCAGCAATGCGCGCTAGCTAAAGACGCTGCATTATACCGTGGACACTGCACTAGAGGCTTGCCCAATATCTACGTACCGACAAAACACACAAGAAGTACGTTAATGCTAGACTTTGTTTTGTATAGAATAGTATCCTTTTATTAGGTATGAGTGACGGTAGCGATGTTTATAGTTATGGGTATTTCCCTTTTGCTTCTATGTCGAAGATCGATGCCTTGCATTTTGCAAGTTTCTACAGCCTGAGGGACACACGAGCCGATTCTGCCTGCCAAACAGAACAGGTGGTAAGCGTTTTTCCCTGCACCATTTAGATGCTCCACACGGGTGCCTTTCCCACGGACATGTTTCTGCACGCAGTGGTATTTGGGCTTCTGGATTTCCCTGCACTTATGCCGGTTACAGCCCTAGTGGCTCTGCACGAGTTTGTTATCGCACCTACGGACCTTAGTTTTTTCGGGGTGTCATTCATTGGCTCACACCCAAGGCCCCCTTTAAAATGCACATACAGAGATTTTTGCCTCCCCCTACGGGTAGTATGCTATTTAATCGATGATTATTTTATTTTAGCTCCTTATGCTTATTACCCAGACGTTTATTACAATGACGCCTAGGCCCCTCTCAAATTGATGAGGATGTTATATTTATCTGTTCATGGATGACTGTGCACCTAAGAGCCCCCCTCCTTTGTATGTGGTTCTTTATAGAGACTCTTGGCCTAAGGCCTTACTCCGCAGTATCTATCGACTTACGAAGAGTGGCCACAGTTAACCCTCTCGAATGGAGCTAGTTAAGGAGCCCCTCCTATCGCCTTCTGCCACAACTATACGTATAAGTCCACACATTGATCTCCAGGCGGGTGAGCACCACTGTATTAAATCATTCTTACTAGTGGTCGTGACTAACTGGAATTCTCGAACACTGTTTTTTAAGCTCCTTCGAAAAACACTGATTTAGGTTTTTCATGTATTTATTACAGTTTTTCAGCAATTGTCTAGCTGATTACAACTTGATTGACTTATGTTGTGAGCCCCCACGAGCACCACGAAAGGTAATTATAACCCATCGTTTGGTTCTCTTATTTCCCCTTTTGAGGTAATAGACAGATGTACCTTAGCTATTTCTTAGCTCCTTATCTGTCCCCCTTTCTCTTTGTACCTACAGGTTGCACGTGTACACCATACTGTTCTACTCACATAAAGGTTGATGTTTTTAAGTTGGATTTTCGTAATTTTGATAAACTCTCCTGATGAAAATTCTCTGAGTAAACCTTCCAAGAACAGAAACATGTCGAGACAATGTCCTGGATATGTACAGGATTAGAATAACCTATGTTATCAAATGATAACCAGAAACCGAAGTACATTGTCATTTGTTTGCTGAATATACTGTATATTTACGTGTCACCTTACCATTTGATGGGAATTGACGAAATCCTTGCTTTTTAGTTGTTGTTCTTAACTATATATGTAGGAATTTATGTTTGTTGTTATTAGATGAGTGATTTAGAACCTTCTTATGTGTACTAAATTAAAGATTTAAACGTTTTTTAACTTCCTGATTGTGGTGTACAACCTGTCCTTGAGCTCTGTCTCCTAAATATATTCACGTTCATCCTTTTAGGCAAGTCAGGTTTGGGAGTTCTACTCACATAACAGTTGATGTTTTTAAGTTGGATTTTCGTAATTTTGATAAACTCTCCTGATGAAAGTTCTCTGAGTAAACCTTCCAAGAACAGAAACATGTCAAGACAATGTCCTGAATATGTACAGGATTAGAATAACCTATGTTATCAAATAATTACCAGAAACCGAAGTACATTGTCATTTGTTTGTTGAATGTACTGTATATTTACGTGTCACCTTACCATTTGATGGGAATTGACGAAATCCTTGCTTTTTAGTTGTTGTTCTTAACTAGATATTATATGTAGGAATTTATGTTTGTTATCAGTTGAGTGATTTAGAACCTTTTTATGCGTACTAAATTAAACATGTTAAAGTTTTTGAACTTCCTGATTGTGGTGTACAACCTGTCCTTGAGCTCTGTCTCCTAAATATATTCACCTTTTCCCTTCCCGGGTATAGACAGAGTAGTTTTTTGGGTTCCACGCTTGCAGTGGACCACTAACCACCGGGATTCCTTTTGAATTAACAGTGTTGCTTAAAAAGATACCTCGTACCCAAACGTTGGTGGAAGTTGCTCAAACCACTTTGCCCAAGCCCATAGATCTGCAATCCCTCCACCTAGGGAAGGATCCATACCTAAACTGTGCCTTAATCAATGCCCGCTCTCTACCTGCACATGTCCTTGACATCTCAGACCTCATTACCTCCTGCAACCTTGACGCCTCAACCATCTCGAAACCTGGCTCCATGATGTCTCTGGCACAGCCCTGGCCATTGCCCTCCCCGGGGGTTACACAGATGTAGTGGTGTGACCCTGGTGACCAAAGATTCCCTCCCGTTCAGATAAATCAACACATCCCTACAAGGGAACGTGGACATAATTTCCTTAAAGCCGTCACCCTCACCTAGGTGCACCATCATCTTCAACACCGTCTACCGCCCTCCAGGCCCATTCCCTAACTTCAACGAGGACCTCCTCCACATCTTGGAAGACAACCTTAATGATGTCTACAAAAATAATCCTTCAAGGAGACCTTCATTTGGGTCTCAATGATCCAGAAGTCTCCCATGCCTCCTCTCTTGCAAAAGCCCTCAAAACTATAGGCTTCAAGCACTGTGTCAGCACTCCCCCCACGCTAAAGGTTGCACCTTAGACTGGATAGTAGATCTTAACTGTAATCCCTCAGTCAGCTCCAACATGCCCTGTGCCTGGTCTGATCACCACATTATTCACTTCTCCATCGCGCACCACCATAAACCTAAACTCTCCACCATGCCTCTGCCTCCAGTACTTACTTGTAGTTCACACAAGATCACTAAGGAAAATATTGTACCCCTGCTGGATACACATACTCTCAAAACTCCATACTCTAACCCCGACATCTTAGCTATCGTCTACGCTATCCACTATTATGGACATGATCACCCTGATAACGCCATGCATAGCTAAACCTGTCAGACACTCAAACTCATGGTTCCCCCCAGACTTGCTAGAACTTTGTAAAGAAAAGTGCCATGCTGAATCAACGTGGCACAAAAATCCATCTGATTCTACAAGAGCAGAGATTACTAAAGCATACCAAATCTACAAATTAGTTATCATATCAGCTAAATCCTCCTCCAACTCCAGAATCACTAAAGAGAAATGCAACACTAGAGAATTATTAACTATTTTTAGGGAACTTGAGACCCCAGCTTTGCCCCCAGCTAGTCACCAAAGATTAAGCCTGGTTCCCCCGACATTCAGGCAGCCATGTTGAACAAAATTGACATGCTAAACAAAAGAACCCAGAACCAACAAGCTACACTCACACCCTCACCCTGTGACCATGCTCTAGACACTCATCTGGAGCGGCGACTGGAGGGGACTCCCCAGTTTCAATTTAAAGAGGTCACTGAAACCGAAGTCCAAGCCATCCTTAATAGCCTCAAACCCTCCAGGTGCAAAGGGGATATCTCCCCTGCCTTCATAATCAAGGACTGCGCAGTAGCCTTGACACCCTTTATCACTGTGTTCATAAACACATCCTTCTCCGCAGGCCTAGTCTGCACTAGCCTTAAGGACGCGTGGGTACGCCCACTACTAAAGAAAATAAAAAAACACGCTAGACCCCACCAATCCCAATAACCACAGACCCATTACCAAAGTTCCATTCTTGCTCAAAATTCTTGCTAAAGCGGCCCACCTACAGGTCCAACACTTCCTAGAAACTCATCATATATGAGGAATGAGGCAATCAGGATTCCGCCCGGGCCATGGAACTGAATCCACGCTGCTTGATCTAAATAAACATGGATAAGCATAGAGACACTGGAAAGCCTGCCCTCCTCCCAGACCTTTCAGCGGCCTTTGACCTTCTTCCACCATTTTCTGGCCAATTTCTCCCCAAAGCAACAGCCTGGATAGCCTCCTTCCTAAAAGGAAGAGACATGAGAGTGTTTGCAGAGAACCCCAATGCTACTCCCACCCCCAACCCTTGTGGAGTCCCTCAAGCCTCATGCAGATCCACTGCACTATATAACATATTCACACAACCCCTTTTTACATCATCAACTCCATCGGCATAGCCTACACTAACTATACCGATGACAGACAAATTCTTCTCCCGCTCACTGGGAACTATGAAGAAGAGTCTAGCTCGCTCAATGCAACCTACTCCACCATCCAAGCCTGGATGGTAGCTAGCCACGTGTGCCTAAATGGGGATAAGACTGAAATCCTCCTGGTAGGATCACTGTTGGTACAACAAAATCTCAATGAACAATACTAAGCCTTCATCATCGATGACATTGCAATCCCTGTCTCAGCAATGTCAAGACTCTGGGGGTTTACCTCGACGCCACCCTTTCTCTGTCATGTCAAGTAAACTTTATTGCCGCCACTGCTGCCTATGTGACGAAACTACTTAACACCTCTAAACCGTTTTGCACCATAGAGAACTGCCTCACCATTGCACAGGCTGTTATTGGTTCAAAGCTGGACTAGTGTAACACCCTGTACGCTGGCACCTCTGAGAAAAACCTCACGACGCTGCATTTCTGATGCCAGGGGAGCAGTACACTGGCTACCAATTAGGAAACAAATTGTATTCATATCTCTGTCCATTACCCACAAATGCCTCTCCAATGCGGCTCCCCCTACCTTTAACAGAAAATCACAAGAGCCCACTCGTCCAGACCAACTAAAACTCCATATGCCCACCGCATCGTCCAACCTGAAGTCAAACGAATGAAAGAAGGGGGCTCAAGCTTCCCCTACATTTCAGCCAAACAGTGGAACGCCTTGCCCACCCCACCCTAAGAGCTCAACCATCCCACATGAACCTCCGCAAAACAATGAAAACCCAGCTATTTGGATAGCCTTCTTGCCAACACTGTAATGTTGATAACTGTACACCTGTTTGTAACTTTGCTGTAACCGTGCCTCGATGCTTTGGGCTGTTTGTGCGCTTTATAAATGAAATAAATAAAAAATAAGGTCATGCAGTAGTTTTCCAGCGACTACAAGCACAGATGTGCACACTTAACGCAACTGTTACTCACGCTTCCTTATCATTCGTTAGAAGCTGTTTCTGCTAGTAATACATGAGGATGCATTTTCAGCGAGCAAGTTTATGAATAATTCTGCTAAGGCAGCAAAACACAAGTATGCGAGTAAATACTGCATTGGTGTTCCAAGTTTCTTTCTCCCTCCTGACTGCAAACATATAATTCAAAACGGAGTCCTCTCTAAGCTACTCTAGGCCTGGTGCTCATTGTAAAAGCACATAGGCCTTCTTGAATCTGCATAGTCTTATAATTTTATTTAAACTCACTTACAATGATATTGCACCAACGTTCTTTAGATAACCACGTACATATATCTGCCTTTTTATTTCACAATGTTATTTGTTTTTCAATTCAGTGTCATCTCAGTCCAGCCATTGGCAATCCCTCATTCTATGACAAGATGGAGGCGAGCATTATGCTTTGCTTCTTTAATTACTGCTCCCACAGCAATTCAAATGAAAACATTTTTTTGTTTTTTTTCAAATTTTATAACACTTTTTTGTTTCTTACAGCTTCCCTGGAAGCTTACAACAAACATAGGGGTAGCAGAGTTTCGAAATAACAGAAAAAATGTCTTTGGACTACAAATGCCCAAAATCCCATGAGTCATTGTAGTCCTGTACCACCCCTCTTGTTTGAAGTTTAGTTTATTTGTGAAGCGCAAAACCAGGCCCAGGGGCAACCGGGCGTATACTCTTGAAAACAAGTTACAGTAACAGTACATACATAATAAATTTACACAAGTACGTAAAAATAACATTTACACATTATAATACAAGTACATTATAGACTGTATATACACGTAACCTATATTACACATGGAAGGCAGGACTGGGTGTGGAGCCTCATAAATCATGGGAGAACAGCCAAGATTTAGCGTTGTTCTTGAAAGTTTGGAACGATGGTTCAGTTCTGATGGGAGTGGGCAGAGTGTTCCAGAGTTTGGAGGCTAGGACAGGGAAGCTCACACCACCCGCTTTTTGGAGTTTGAATCTAGGCAGGGTGAGGCTGTGAATTTGGGCTGATCTAGTGGGTCGAGAGGAGGTGTGAAGTGTAAGGCGAGAGGAAAGGTAGGATGGGGCATTGTTATTCAGGCATTTGTGGGTCAAGGCCAGAGTTTTCAGGGCAATTCTTTGTTTAACCGGGAGCCATCGTAGGTCAGATCTGACGGTAGAGATATGGGATCATCTCGGGATGTTTAGGGCTGTCCTTATGGCATTATTTTGTACAGTTTGCAGTTTATTGAGGTTGGACTGACTGGTCCCTAAGTAGAGAGCACTACAGTAGTCAATTTTGGTCATAACAAGTGTTCTGGCGAGGGTGATGCAGTTAGGAGAGTTTAGAAAGGGTCTGCAAGCAGTGATGAGTTTGCAAGTATAGGCTGATGCCGACCTTACTGCATTTGTTTGTCTGTTCAAAGAGAGCGTGGAGTCCAGATAGACGCCTAAAGTTTTAGTGTCTTTAGAGACCTTGATATCATTGCCGTCGATGATGGACTTGTATGTTTGATCTAATTAGTTAAGACGATGGCTTGATCCTAGTAGTAAGAGCTCAGTCTTTTCATCGTTAAGGCACAGTTCGTGATGTGCCATCCAGGCCTGAATGACCAGGCAGACATCATTCAAGGCTTTTGTGTTGGTTGTGTAATCACCAGTGATGGGAATGAGTATCTGGGTGTCGTCCGCATAATTGGTGTAGGCGACACCCAGATAGTCAAGCACATCGAAGAGGGGCTTGGTGAATACGTTATACAACGTAGGGGACACACAAGAGCCTTGAGGGACGCCACAGTGAATGGGGGAGGGGTCTGCTGATGCTGTAGGTGAAAATACCCTCATGGATCTGTTGCTCAGGAATGAATGGATCCAGGCATTGGCAGAATCAGAGAAGTGGGCCGCAGATTTAAGATGTTGGCAGAGTATTTGGTGGTTGACCAAATCGAATGCCGCGGAGAGGTCAAGGAGAAGGAGTAGTGCTAACTTCCCATTGTCCTTTAGAGTCTCCATCTGAGTTTTCAAATCATTCCAGGCTGATTCAGTGCCGTGTTTAGGACGGAATCCTGATTGTCTTAACCCCAGGAGATTGTTGGATTCGAGGTAGTCTTGAATCTTCAAGTAGGCTGCATGATCCTGGATCTTGAGCAGGAACGGGACCGTAGAGATAGGCCTAAAGTTAGTTGGAATGTTAGGATCAAGGGAAGGTTTTTTGAGAAGTGGGATTAGCCGCGCATCCTTGAGGCTGTCAGGGACTATACCCGTTTTGAAGGAGGCATTTATGAATGCTGTGATGAAAGGGGCTAGGTTGTGAGATGCTTCCTTGATGATAGGTGCTGGGCCAGGGTCACCTTGGCAGTTGGACGGTTTGAGGTTATTTATGATTCCTTCTACTTCGAGGGTGGTGAGAGGGGAGAAGGAGAATGGTTTATGAGAGGGATTGGCTTGGTGGGTGTTGGGTATAGGTGTGGTCAGTGGTTGATCAGACTGTAGGGATTTTTGTATATCTCTAATTTTAGTTTGGAGGGTGGCAATTTTACCTAGGAGTGCCGCTTGAATATTCGAACACCAAGTACTGTCTTTGGTACATGAGACAGGGGGAGCTGCAGGTGTCTCCAGTTCCTTAAGAATTTTGAATAGCTCCTTGGTATTTGATTGGACTGACACAATACGGTTGTTGTAGGAGTCTTTTTTAGCCTGGAGTAAGGCTTCTTTGTAGTTGAGGGTGGCTAGCAGAAGACAGTCCTTATGGGCGTCAGATGGGTGGCTTTTCCAAAGTGACTCTGCCATATGTTTTTCTTTGCGTAGCACTCTAAGCTGGGGAGTGAACCACGATTTGAGGTGAGCACGTTGTTTAGGTCTCCTAAGTTTGAGCGGGGCAATAGAGTTGATGGCTGCGAGCACTGACTGGTTGTAGATGTGTGCTAAGATAGTAGGGTCCAAACAAGTGTCAGGAGCATTGTTAAGGGAGGGAAGGATGATGTGGTGATCAGACCAGATGCAAGGAGCGTTCGAGAGTACGTGGATATTGCAATTGGTGTCACAGAGCCAGTCAAGGGACTGCCCTTTGGTGTGGGTGGGTTCCTATATATGGTGTGAGAATCCTAGATCTGTTAAAGTATTGGCGAGGTCGAGGGCTGCGGGATCTGTTAGGGAGAATTCTCTCTTTAGGCTGAATTTCCTAACCTAGTGAGTCCCCCAGCAGCTTTGCTGGATTTCTGGAGTTTGTTTTTTTCTCCTGCCAAGAGTGAGACTCTTTTTCTCCCACTCTTGGACATGATTTATGGTGTTCCTTTGACTGTTAATGTGTTTCATGGGCTATGGGGTCCTTTACTCCATAGGGTCTCACACCCTCCGTGCAGTAACACAGGGGTGTCATAGTGACACCCCACCATAGACTCCATACCCTGGGACTGACTACTGTCTCCCAGGGCATGTAAAGTCACCATTGGCTTTACTAGTCCCAAATTACTAACAGAAACCAGTACAAACCAATCATATTGTGGACATAATGGTCGGGGCAATTCGATTGCCCCGGGGTCTGTTAGTCGAGGGGGCACATCTTCGTCCTCCCTGATCGAGTTTTGGCTGGTGGCAGTGGATACTACTTTTTACATTCGACCGCAAGTATTTCCCTATGGGATTTTCCCATTGTTCGAGGCTACCAACTTTAATTATTTAATTCTCATAGCCTCGAACATACTGCCGGTTTATTTATTTAATATTAATTTGCCGGTTGGTATTTTTTGCCAGGACTCGATTCTAAAATGGCGTTTGTGTTCTCTTCTGTGACTCCAACCCAAGTCGAGCCCTTTGTTCCACTTTTTGGCGGGCTTCTCCACAGAAGCCTCCAAAAGTGGTGCCACTCTGTCTGGGTACCAGAGGGGGCGTGGGAGGGGGTTTAGGCACCCTGGAGTGAGTTACCTTGGTACCTCAAGTCGCACTCTTGTGTGATTGGCCCAAGTGGTGAGCCGGCCAGCATAAAAGCAGGGCTTTGGGGACTGGAACTTCAGAAGTCACCACAGGACCTGGGAATCCGACGAGGGAGAAGCTGAGCCGACCTACCACGACAACACCACTGGTGGAGCCCTGCAGAACCGACTCACCACTTCCCGACGACACAGAAGATCTCCCGGCTGGAGAGGCTTCTTCCCCTGACTGGTGGGCACAACCAGTTTACCTTTTTTCTTCGCACCCCAGAACGGTTTGTGGTCGAACTGCCCGTGCCAAGCACCCCAGCAGCCGGATAGCCACTTACCACTGAACCGCAAATCAACGGACCGCGCCTTGTACCTGAGAAACTCCACGGCTGGTTTCTTCCCTGGCAGTGCAACGGACTCCTGTCTTCCTCCCCGACGAGATCCTCTCTTCCCCCGGACGAAGCACTGACTTGCATCCGCTGCCAGGAACAACTGCCCCCGCTGGAGTGTTCTCACCACTTTAAGGTACCGTGTCCGCCAGGCCTCCCTTTCTAAAGATTGCTACAAGGTAATAATAACCCCTTAACCTTCTGGACTGGGCTGGCCGCCTTGACCCTCAAACTGGTCCCTTTCCTTGATCCAACTCCTTTTTGAACCGTTACAAGACCTTTGTGCACTGCAACCGTGTGACCTTGGACACATTTCATTTTGATCCTCTTAAAGCGGATCCGGCCAACTGAGTCTGAATTCATGGTGTTACTTTGCCTTCCTCTCTTGTTGTGTTCGTGAAAAAGTGTTGGGATCTGTTTCAATTTATTCTCTGCTTTTCTCTCCCTTTTTAAAACGAATTATTAGAGTGTCATTTACGTTAAGCGCTCACCGCTGTCTGAAAATAAGCGGGGCATACTTAAGACTTGTCTAATATTCTTTTAAGGGAGTGTATATCTTTTAGTGACCGTGTTTTTGAATTGCTTACTATTAGTGCCTGTGTATTTTTCTAGATGTGGTTTTAAATAAATAATTATATCTCTTTTACACCAAGCCCTGGTCAGTGTTTACTTATTCTATTGTGTTCTCTTGACCTATTGTGAATACTCTGTATACTGCCTAACTCTTCTTGAGGGAAGTCTGACTGCTCAGCCACAGCTACCAAGTGAATCTGTGTGGTACAGACTGCTACCAAGTGGGTTTACTGCCAAACACCTGTAGTCCTAAATCTTTTGCAGTGGTCCCAGAGGGAACTGCACAGGTTTCTGCCTAACAGGATCATTAGGGTCTTGGTAGCCTAGATTAAAGTCACCAAGGATAAAGGTTTGCGAATTAGATTTCGCTTTATCAAATACTAAAGCAGAGATGTCATCTACAAAGGTTGTAGGCGGACCAGGGGGTCTCTATATTAAGTGGATGGCGACCGTTTGGTTGGCTGAAAGTTGGAGTTTGACTGAGAGTAACTCTGCGGATTCCACATTGATGCTCGGAATAGTTCTGAGTTCTAGTGAGTTTCTATAGATAAATGCGATTCCTCCGCCCCTAGAGGTACGGTCGCATCTGATGATAGAGTAATCTGTGGGGATAGCCAGTGAGAGTGCAGGGCCTGATGCAGAGTGTAGCCAGGACTCAGAAATGGCGATGAGGTCAAGGTCCTGAGTCTTGATGAGGTCCGCAACGTCCAGTGCATGAGCAGCTAAGGACCTTGCGTTGATCAGGGCGGCCTTGATTAAGCCGACATTGCTTGTTGAAGCAAGGTTGGTCTGAGGGCTTTGGGGCGTAGGTGAGGTGGACGTTTGGGGGGCAGGCTAGGTATCAGGGTTTTCAAGTGTAGGCTTGCGTACATAGGGTGACCCTTCTTGCCCATGAGTCTAGAGCCTAGTCTTTTGTTTCTTGTCCAATCAGGGCTCACCCCTGTCCATAAGAGGGACCCTAGCAGACTCCCAACTCCCCTTTCTTTGTTGCTGCTCCTGAGCTAAGTACCTCTTACAATTGTACACTGAAATGATGTTTAGCTATTTGGTACTTTAGTAGTTAATTAGTAGATTTGGTGCGCTTCGCACCCACATACTGTGTGTTTATACATGTTTATTCATGGGATGAGCGCTTGCGTGATAGCGTTCTTGCATTAAGCGTTTAAGTGATTGTATTTGTATAATTCATTTACTTCATGTTCCAAGGCATTTTTGTTGGAGAGCGCCTTTCGCTGCCTCGTTCATCGCTGTGCCGTCCTGCAATCCTTTTCTTTGTGTGATTTCCTTCAGAGGAGCTGGGGCCGGAGCTGCGAGCAAATGCGCTCTCACTGGCCCTCAGCCCCACCTCTTCAAGCCATGATACGTGATCACTCGCGGAGCATTCCTCCCGCCAGGGTTTTAGGACCCGGCGGGAGCCCAGCTGCGAGCAAGCTCATCCCAGCAGCCTCCACGCACCGCGCTAAGCAGTTACTTCGCGATTGGAATGCCAGAGAGTGGTTCCACGCGGCACGAATGGAGCTCTGTAGGAGTACTAGATTCAATTTTTATGAGAAAAAAAACAGTTTTATGAACATTTCGTTTTGGAAGTCGTGTGGGCATATTTTCAGTAAGAACACCTGGGCATAAAGAAACAACAAGCAACACTGAGGTTCCACTATAAATATTGAGTGATGGCACAATACAGCGAGCTCAGAGGGTCCAGATCCACATCTCCGGAGTGGAGCTCTGAGGTTTGAGTAAAAGAACCCATACAGGAGGACTAGAGGTTAGACCATCTAGAAGCTATACTTAGTAAGCAAAAAGCCAATCAAGACCAGTCCAAGAAGAGGCGGGCGCTCAGCCCTGGCGAGGGGACCTCAGTGAGACACCCCGATTCTGGGGTTGATCATAAGGGAAGTAAAAAGGCTCGGCAGAGTAGAGACTCTGTGACGCCCCCGAACCAGCCAGAAGGGGTAGGCATGATGCCCCAAGAGCCAGTTGACCCGGTAAACAGGCTAAAGGAGGCCTTTCTGAAAAGGGCAACAGTGCCAGGCTCTCGACCCCCTGCCCCAGGGGTGTACAATTCAGTGGATAAAGAGGATGTCGGGTACACACCAGATGATGAAAGTGGAGAGGAGGATATGAACACTCAGAAACCTGAGACACAGGATCAGCCCCCAGACGAAGAATCCTTGGGAGACATGTTCGATCCGGAAGCGATGAGCCATTCTAGGTCTACAGACTGGGTGCCATCACCCAGAGTTGCCCAGTACATGACTCTCCACATCAGAAAACCTCTCGATCGTGAGATCAGATCAAAGATGAGGGCGGAATTCCCCAGGCCTGAGCTTCCAGGCAAAGTAACAGACACCCCAGATCTCGACCATAAAATGGTCACCTTTGTAACAAAATCCTCCAAGGATGTGAGGAAAAGAGTGGACAGAGCATAATAGGATAAACTATTAGACCTCTCCAAGATCATGGATCTAGCCGAGAGGGCCATAGACACAGGCACTCCAGTGGACCCCCAAGTACTAGCCAACTGGGCACAACGCGCAGTTTGCTTATTGGGGAATTCGAACTGTGCGCAATCTTCAGAGAGAAGATGCGGGGTCCTCCTAAAAATAGACAGTAAGCTAAGCGACCTATCATCCTATGAAGCTGGAGAAGGAGCAAAAGGCATGCTATTCGGAGGCGCCTTCGCCAGGGAGACGAACCAGTTTGTGGGAACATATTCTGCCCTGGAGAGGCTCAGAACTCCATCAAGATAATCTTTCCCGGGCGTGTTTTTTCCGGGACCGGACGCCAAAGGGGTTGAGAGTCCGGTCGCTTTACCTCTAACAGAAGGCCCCAGGGACAGAGGACCTAGTACTGGGAAACACATCAACAGGACAACTCCTTCCCAGCAAGGAGCCCTTTCCCAAGGAATAGAAGAGGGAGAGGAGCCTTCAGACAGCAGGGGGCACCAAGCGGTGAGTACTATAGCTGCTTCATGCAAAGTAGTGGGCAGAACAATCTGGTTTTTACAAGCATGGTGCAAATTATCAAGCGATGCATGGGTGCTGCAGGCGGTGTCAGGTATGTGCCTAGAATTCGTAGGCATTCCCTCACAGGTGCGAGCACCAACCCCTAGGTACAAATCTCAGAGCGAAAGAGCGCAGCTCTTCAGCGAGTTACATGACCTAGCAGTCAAAGGGGCAATAGAAAGAGAAGTGCATGAGGGGCCAGGCTTTATCAGCAACATGTTCCTAGTCCACAGAGAGGAAAAGGTCAGACCCATGATAAATCTGAAGAGTCTGAACGAATGGGTAGTATACAGACACTGGAAGGAATTCACCTCCTTCGGGATCTCCTCAGAGCAGGGGGCTGGCTTGTCCATATGGATCTCAAAGATGCCTAGCTGACGATTCCAGTGGGGTGCCGAAGTGTGGAGGTTCACTTGCCTCCCATTCGGGCTGGCATCCGCCCCGTGGGCCTTCCACCAAGCTCATGCGCCCCGTGGCAGCTGCCATTCGCGAGAGAGGAATAAGGATCATAATATACCTAGACGATATAATGATTCTGGGACAGAGCGCAGCACAGCTACGACATCAAGCAGAATGGGTATGCAAACTGGTAACTTCCCTCGGCTCCCTCATCAATTCAGAGAAGTCGGACCTCCGCCCCGCCCAGAGAATAGAATTCCTCGGCTTCATGATAGACACCAAAAGAGCGGTGCTGGAGTTACCAACGCAGAAAGTGCGAGCGATTCGGAAAGAACTAAGGTCCATGATAGCTGAGAAGGTTATTTCGCTTTGCAATCTGGCTCGCATAGTGGGCCTCCTAGCAGCCTCGATTCAGCCGATCTTTCCAGGCCCCTTACACTACAGAACACTTCAAAGGCTGAAAATCAGACACCTGAGAGGAGGGCTAGGCTATCATCAGTTAGTGTCCCAAGACCAAGATGCCGTGACAGAACTCCATTGGTGGTTACAGAACATGGAAGCCTGGAACTGCATAGTGATCTTCAGAGATACTCCAGATTTAGTAGTAGAGTCAGACGCCAGCAGAGCAGGCTGGAGAGCTCTGTGCAGAAACCTCCAAACGTGGGGAAAATGGTCCCAGGATGAACTCAAACTCCATATAAATTGTCTGGAACTTTCAGCAGGTTCCTTCGCAGTGAATGCATTTACCAGAGACTGTGTGAATTGCTGCGTCCTTCTCAAGATGGATAACATTTCAGCGGCCGGTATATATACAAGATGGGGGGAACCTCCTCCAGGATGCTGGCGGAATTAGCAAAGGATTTTTGGCATCATTGCTTGCACCAGCAGATATCAGTGTCAGCAGAATATTTACCAGGGGCTCAGAACATTGTAGCAGACTGGAATCCGCGATATCTGGTAGACTCCAGCGACTGGAGGCTACTCTCAAACGTCTTCAACCGCTTTCAACATCTATGGGGACCATTGGGTCTATTTTTGTTAGCCACCAAACTCAATACCCAGTTGCCCAGGTTCCACAGCTGGACGATAGACCCCGAAGCAGCAGGGATGGACGCGTTCCTCCAACAGTGGTCGGGAGCCGACCACTATGCATTCCCTCCATTTATCATGCTGACGAGAGTGTTAGTGAAAGTGAGGAGAGAACAGGCGGAGCTAGTGCACGTAGTGCCGATGTGGAAATCCCAGCCATGGTTTTCAGTAGTGATGGAACATTCTATGGATTTCCCGAGAGTGATCCCTCACAGAGCGGACATTCTACAGAGTCCCGGCGGTCAGTTTCACCCACTAATAGCGGAGGGCACACTGACGTTACTGGCGTGCAAGGTTTCAGGCAACGCTGGGAGCTGCCAGGCATTTGGCAACTCGCTGCAAACTGCATTAGAAGCTTGTGGGCATCTTGCAACATTTGGAGCTATGGTGCCGCTTGGACTCGATGGCCAGATAACGGGAACCTGTCACAATCCCAGCTATTGGGAAAGCTAGCCATGCTTCTATGTCTCATAGTGTGTAGGAGAGTTTCGGATGTGTAAGCTCTAGAGATAGACAGAAAAACTTCTGGCCAGATGGAGTAGCCTTCAATATAGCGAACAGAACAAAATCCAACTCTTCAATTATTTCGTATCCATATTTACCGGATAAGGCGCAGTGCATCAAAGATTACGAGGCAGCTACAGCAACATTGAGACCTAGGGGAGTGACGCAGCTGCTAATTGCATACAGAAAGCCATTCCATGCAGTCGCTACAGTCACCATAGCAAGATGGGTTAGAGAAATAATGCATTGGGCAGGTATAGATTTGTCGCAGTTTAGCGTGCATTCAGCGAGAGGCGCGATGGCATCCAGCGCATTTTCAGCAGGCGCGTCTATGCAGGACATTATGAAATCAGCCGATTGGTCTAATAAATGTACTTTTAAGACTTTCTATTTCAAGCCTGTCTCGCAGATAGCGAATATAGTGATTAATAGCTTTGAACAAGCATAATGCTCGCCTCCGTCTTGTCATACAATGAAGATTGTCCAGTTTTACAGCTCAGGTAGTCTTGATTCGTGGGTCATGACAAGGCATGAACTGTATTTTGATAATGTGTTGAGTAAAGGCCCACCCTTATGATCACGTCTCCATTCCTTCCAGGGGAAGATCAGAAGACAACCTTAGATCAGGATCGTAAGAACCGATCGAGAGGATCAAGTGTGAGGATATCACGTCATTATCTCTAGGCCATGAGTTCAGGGAGGATGAGCGGCTACAGTTTGTCTATGTTGGTTCAAGTTGACTGTTGGACTTGGTTCAGTTTTGGTTACCAGCCAAAGAAAGAGGAGTTGGGAGTCAGCTAGGGTCCCTCTTAAGGACAGGGGTCAGCCCTGATTGGACAAGGGGGGTGGTACAGGACTACAAGGACTCATGGGATTTTGGGCATTTGTAGTCCAAAGACATTTTTTCTGTTATTTCAAAACTATGCTACCCCTATGTTTGTTGTAAGCTTCCAGGGAAGCTGGAAGGAACAAAAAAGTGTTATCAAGTTTGGGGAAAAAAAGAAATGTTTAAAGTTGAATTGCTGTGGGAGCAGTAATTAAAAGAAGTAAAGCATAATGCTTGCCTCCTTGTCTTTAATATGATATGATAGGTTATTTATAAAGCACTTAATACCCAGAGGTTTCTAAGCGTGGACCCAGGGATCGAACCTGTGTTGCTCCGTGTCGTCTTGTTTCCAAGTCGAGCACACTGCCGCTGAGCTATCCTCCTTGGACAAATATAGAATCAAGACTGCCTGAGCTGTAAGCCTGGACAATATGCATTCTTCCGTCTCGGAAAGATAGCTTAGGGGCAACGTGCTTGCCTTGGAATCAAGACGACACGAAGCAACACAGGTTCGATCCCCAGATCCATGCTTAGAAACCTCTGAGTATTAAGCGCGTTATAAACAACCTATCATATAATTATTCCTTAGATTCGGTTTTATGGGAGCCCACCCCAGACCGTAATGTTCTTCCTGGTCTTTCACTGACATGCTAACCCACTGTTCTCAGGTACCCCTAAGGAGCTTATGTGTTGGCAGTACTGCTCTGACCACTCAAGAGTCTTTAGTACTGTTGGTATACTTGCCATTTCTACCAGATCTGGCGCCTGGCTCCAGTTAGCCTGTCTTCCTATTCTGAGTTAAGTCTCTTTCATTTGATGGCAAGTCTACTTTATTCCATTTGTTGGACTGTCGAATCCAGCCAGAGCTGGTAATGGTTCCCAGGAAGCCTAACTCTTGTTTTCTCTTTCTAGTGTGGTACGGTTTAATTAAAACCAGTTTTTGCTGCAGATCAATAAGATTATCAATGGTCACAGCCCTGGTACTCTCCCCCCCCTGTCAACTCAGGAACCCACTAGCACTGCCTTCCTGCCCCTGGATCCCTTTTGGTCTCTTGGCCTTCTTGGCTTGGCCAATACTGGATTGTTCTTCTTGACCACAGCTGCCCTGCACTTTCTCTTCTCCAAATCATCCAGTAACATTTACACTTCTCTACTCTTCTCACCAGCTGGCTTTGCTCCTTCCTAGTTGCGATCGCTTCCCTATGCCAAGGTCTTCCTTTACCCGATCGTGCCTCCCTCATTCCTTTCAATGGACCTCTTTCAATTCTTTCCCCCACATGATTCATTGCTTTTTGCCTTTCTCCTTTCTCCAGATGGTTCCTTTTCACTTGCTTCCTCATAGCTTCTCCTCTCCTATTTCCAGCTTTTATCACCCTCTGTGTACATGTTACTTTAAATTCTCTTCACTCATTCACTCAACAAAAGACAACATTAATTCCTTTGCCCTAGCTTACTCTATCTGGAAATATCCATGCTCCCACACTAACCTTCCCACTCCTCTTCACCCATGTGAATCATGTCACCCTTCCCATGCCACCAATTACAAGATAAAGAAACTGGATCATAACACCGTCCACCCCACCACCCTGTACAGCTATGCCCCTCTGTATCCTACCCCCGCTGTATATCTGTTCTGCTACCTCTGAAAAGCGTCAAGTTATGCATCTGTACTGTTGCCTACCTCTGTAAAGCTCTCTCTTGCGTATCAAAGCTAGGTCTTCGCTCAATAAATACCATCATAATAACCCAAGAGCGTGGCCCTTCTACATACTATGAGAGGTGGAAATTGGATTCATTATTTGAGCAAGTACATCTGCGGGGATCTCATGGATGGGGTCCTGAAATTGGCATAGATAGTTCAGGCCTACCATCAACCTCAGTGTAGCTAAGGAACTTTCAGTTGTCAATGATGGGCATGCAGCTCTGTGGCTCAGGAGCATAAATATCTGGGCCACCGTCTTGGAATTCCACCTTATTCTGCAATGGTCTCTTCTCCTCCTGGTGCCACTGCTTTTGGTGATCTGTGGTCTGAGCCATGCATTCTTGTTCTTCAATCCTAGTGTAAGCAAAGTTCTGAAGTCCGCTGCAAGCATGCACCCAGCATATCTCAGCATCGAAGGTACACAGGCCAAGATCGAAGTCATTACGAGTCCGGCGGTAAAACCGCCTGGTTACCGCCAGACTCGTATTACTATTCCGCCTCTGTGATTCCCGGAATTACCGGGGCATTACAACCCCGGTTTTCCGGGAATCACGGAGGCGGAATGGTGTTAATCCCCATTCCCATTGAGTCCTATGGGACTCGATGGGAATGGGGATCATGGAAACACCGGCAGCATCTCGTAATGCTGCTGGTGTTTCCTCGGCCGCATGCAGGCGGGCGGTGTTAAACCCGCCAGGTCAGATCTGGCAGGAACATCACCTCCCGCCTGCCGGAGTCGGGATCAGGCGGTCCGGAAACAACGGTGGTGGCGGGTTTACCGCCACCGTTATTTCCGGACCGCCTGACCTGTAATGAGGCCCTTTGTATCTCTGACATTTAGGGGGCATGGGGGAGGGGGGTTGGCAGTGATCATTTGTATGGAAGAAGAAACTGTGAAGGGTGGAGAGGCCCTAGAGGATCCACCATGTGCCACCTTCATGGGTGACATCAGGATTCAGGTGTCTATCCTGGCTTCCAGGGCTCCCCTTTCCCAAATTCCTGACCCGAGATGTATCAAAGATTACCCAAGTATCTGCGGTCCAACTGCAGCAAATTCTTCAAACTTACTTTGAATATTTCAACAGGCCTAAGATTCCTGCATTGGCAGCCTCTGATGTCAAGGATATCATTTAAGTCTTGTTCATTGTTCACTAGCCCTCCTGAACATAGGGCCAAGTTAGCCAATTGGTGTGATTGCTAATTCCCCCAGCGATCCTTACATTCAGCAAATCATCTTTTTAACCTTTAAACATTTCAAAAAGGCTGGGCTTGAGTTAGCATATTTGAGCACCAAAGCTACGGAACTGTTAGCAGGGAATGGGAACACTAGCCCTTTAAGGAAGAGGGACCCAGGACGATGGGAGGGAGCGGGAGGCGGGAGGGAGCAGGAGGGACAGGGGAAAAGGAAGTTAGTTTATAAGGAAGAGGAATAAAGGAAGGTTATGCTGGCTGCTGAGTAGTTTGTGGAGTGCATGAAGTGTGGCCTCAATAGAGTCCAACAACTGGCGACAAAGTCCTCGACCGCCCTCGTTGTGCGGGAGGTAGGACAGGCGAGCCCAGCAGGAAGACGGTGCGACAGGTGCACCCAGCAGACAAGCGAAGGGTCGGACCGGCCCAGCAGAAGTGACGGAGGATCAACGGCGGGACAGAGACGCCCAGCAGTGTGACAGAGGGTCCGGAGAACCCAGCAATGCGGTAGAAGGAGTGAGCCTGACAGCCCGGGAACCCAGCAAGGATAACCCAGCAGTGGGCAGCCCAGCGGCAAGGAGTGAGGTGCTCTGGAGGGAGCTGCAACGACGGAACAATGCAGAAGATGGCCCAACCGGCACTGGAGAGGAGGAAGCCAAGCACTGAAGTGCCATCCAGCACCGGAGCACGGGAAGCCCAGCAGCAACGAGTGAAGTGCCATCTGGCACCGGAAAGCGGGAAGCCCAGCAGCAATGAGTGAAGTGCCCATGAGGGTGCTGCAACGAATGAACAATACGGAAGACGGCCCATCTGATGCCGGAAAGGGCCCGAAACACAGCACGTCAGACAGCGGATGCAGAGTGCCAGGTCACTATGAGCAGAGAACAGCCAATGGTAAGAGACACTTGGCCCCAAACCACGCGCCGCTCATATGGCCAAACTGTCACAGATTGCCTGCAGCCCACGCTATAAGGCTGAGCAATCCAAAAGCCCAAGGTGGAACCCTCACCAAACGCTCAGGAGACCCACAAGGCAAAACTTTCAAATATTCACACATACAAGGCCAGGCCCAAACGGTCTCATAAGGATGAGCACTACAAGGCCCAAGAGGAACACTCGACAAAGGCCCATGTGCAAACCTTCAAATATTGCCAACAGCCAACGCTCCGTGCCACTGTCACGACCCTCGCCCAAAACCCCCTCTGGCAAACCCATTGGCCAGGTGGAGTCAGGACTCGGGCCTCTAGAGCCTGGCATCCTCTTCAAAAGCCCTCATGGTGCCAGTCCTGGCACCTATGGCGCCAGGCTCATACACCATGAACAACAATGTGCTTGGGAACTACTTTATTGTATTGTCAGCCAACATGGAGGCATCCACATAGCTTGGTTCCTAAGAATCAAGCTATGCGGTCTAATGTTTTGGGTGTGGCAGGCCTGGAACTACTTTCCCTGGTACTACTTTACCTGGGCTATATAAACCACACCCTGACTGCAGAACATGCTTTGTGTTACTTTGCAGCTTGCAACGTGACGCTCACCGTGTCCAGCTATTCCCTCGAACCTCGAAGAAGCAGAACCTGCAAAGAGACAAAAGGAACATCATTAGCAGCAGCATTATCTTACCTGCTATCTTCATCTTTAAACACTTGCAGATACTGAGAACAGCTTCCTCGAATCTGCACGCCTCCCGGACAGAACGACCTGAAAGAGGAAGATAGAGGCAACATTAAAGAAAGCTGTAGAGACATTTACAAATCACGAACTGCTCAAAAGGCTTACCTGGCTTGTCCCCTCTCGGCTGGCACCACTCCGGACATTCCTCTCGCGCTGAAGAACACTGAACCTACAAGGAAGGAAACACCGGTTAGCAAAGGCAAGACTTTGCAGCACTGCGCCTAGCGCTTACTTACCGCATCATAGCGCTCTTAATGCGCCATCATTTACCAGCGGGGCTCAACCAAGCCAGTTCGCCGTGCTGAAGCTCTGCATACCTAAGGGAGAAAAAAGAGCCATTTTAAACAAAGAAAGGCATGCAGGATAGCAACAAAACTAAAGAACAGCAATAAGACCTACCTGAACAATGTCAAACGGGCCGGCGTCAGTGAAGTAACTGGACCGCAGTCGCCAATGAAACAGAAGGCGCCCCTGCAAAGAAGGCAGGACGGAGAGCACGCCTAATTCTACCACATGGTGAGGAGAGGGTATCATAGGGACTGAAAGCATACGGGGGTGGAGGGAGGATACTTACCCCAGTCGGTCAGTCTTGAACACAGTCCTCCTGTATCTTCAGGCAGAACCTTCCCCGCAGACCACATCAGGGCAAAGCTGAGAAGCATACCAGCGAGTAACCAAGGTGGGTGGCGTCCCTGTGGATACCAGGTGAGCGTAACAGCCACCCACAAGGCCAGGCCCCAACGGTCACATAAGGCTGCACACTACAAGGCCATAGAGGTACTCTCAGCAAAGACCCAAGAGACGCGTGTGCCCAGGCCCTGTGACACCCACAAGGCCAGACCCAAACTCCCACAAACCTACCAGCCTACTAGAGAGACGCAAGACCACCATAGCCCAGGGCCTCCCCACAGAACAGGCCCCCACGGCCATACCACGCCCAGGTACCCAGAGCTATGGTCGGAGTGAAGGTCCAAACGACAGGCAATCCCGTAAACGCACCACTACAGAAGACGCTAAAGCCTCAGACACGGAGGAGGATGCCCACACGACAACAACACTGCCCGGCCTGACGCCGCCACAGACACCGCTTTACAACGCCAACCGAGTGGAAGGAAACCACCGTCACAGAACCCCGATCAAAATGGTTTACCAGGCACAACAAGCTGCTGATGCAGGAGCATGCGCTCTCGCAAACCTGAGTCCAGCATCCTAAGCCAACTTCCTGCGATGACCTAACCCGTTCACCCTGAACCCGCACCAGGGCCAAATATGGGCAGAATGGGTCTAGGAGTTCGAAGATTTTATGAGGGCGATAGGAGACCACGACGCACCAAACAAAATAGACGTATTCGCCAACCTGGCAGGAAAAGAAATAAAGAGCCTAATGAAGACAATCCCCACACAGGAAAGGACCACTTATCAACGCCTCCTAGCAACACTCAACAGCAAATTAATAGTACTCCCCAATAGAGACTATGACCGATATGCGTTCAATCAGTCCACCCAGCTCCCGCATGAATCAATAGGGGAATTCGTCATCCGCCTACAGAGGAAAATCCTACACTGCCATTTTGCCAACTTTAATGACGAGGAAGCAATCCATCTGAGAATCTTTGAAGGGTGTACATCTTCACTATTCAGAAAACACCTACTGTAGAAACCCCTATCCCTGCAGGAGATCATCGATCTGGCGCGAATATACGAAAGAGTCGACGGCCAGGCAGCAGCCATCAAGAACCCCAAAAAGAGTGAAATCAGGTGTCATGGCCCTTGTCATGGCCGCAATGGAGAGCCAGGATACACCAGGCACCCTGGATTACCGGGGAGATAAGGGTTCAGAAGCCTGCAACAATGCCCACCTGGTGACAAGCAATGCTACCGGTGCAGATTCGAAATACCCTCATAGAGGACCATGCCCCACCATTGGACAAAGATGCATGTGCTGTGGCCAAGAAAACCACTTCCAGGTGATGTGTAGAGAAAAACTACCAGATCCTGCAACCTACCGGTCACCGCCACTGCCAAATCTAGCCAGACAACCGGATCAGCCAAGAGAACCCAGCAACCGACTGACCCTTGACAGAGACCCACCGAGAGCATTCCAGGAAGGGTATCCAAACCCAGTGAAAGCCCACCCTGAAATGATCACAGCCCTGGAAGACCTGTACATCGAACCACCCAGGCGCCACTCAGACATGTACGACTATCAACCCATCATCGAAATGCAAACCTACCAGAACAATCCGGAGGCAGGCCACCAAGGAGGACATGGACTAAGTCAGGAATATGACGAGTGCAAACCCCAACCTGCGCTATGTTCTCGACCCGTATGAAAACCCTCCGCCAGGAGTGCTGCCAGAATCAGAAGAATTCCAACACTACTCCTACGACAAGTACAGTAGAGGGTATGTGAGGCTCATCTCCACCTCATTGGATGACACAATGGCACCTAAGGTGACCGTACAAATCGGAGGCATCCACAACGAGTTTGTTGTGGACACAGGGGCAACCGTCGACGTCATGAATGAACAGTTATACCATGCCATTGTGGCTGCATACCCACTGTGCAAATCTCACCACTCAAATTTTTCAATGGGGGTCTACCCACCTGCTACAGTCAAAAGGACAGTTTCTCTGTATCCTGTTCCACAGAGGTCGGTGAGTCTCCACAGCCATTCAGGTCATACAGAGTCCCTCCATAGGACACTGTCTCCTCAGCTATCGGACAGCCCGAGCCCTGGCACTGATCGACCTACGGTATGAACAATCAGAAGTCATACAGGGCCTCCAGCCAAATGCACATGTTGTGCAGCCAATAGCCCACCACACGCTGGATCTTGAGAAACTTAGAACCCTATTCTTCACACTCTTAGCGGGCGTTGGCATGCTGAAAGACACTGTAATCAGCTTACACATCGACCCAAGCATCACACCCGGTAACCCAACATCCACGCAGGGTTGGGTTTCATCTTCAGGCACAGGTGACGCAGGAACTGCAGCTACTCCTACGACACATAATTGAGAGGGAGGAAGGTCCTACGCCATGGGTATCTCCCCTGGTCATCGTCCCAAAAGACAATGGATGTCTCAGTTTGTGCGTTGACATGCACATTTCAAACACGGCCATCCAGCGTGAGAGACACCCGGGGCCCAGCATAGAGGACATGCTAGTGAGGTTAAACCAGACCACTCACTTTTCAAAACGAGACTTGAACCAGGGATACCACCAACTGGTAATTGATCCCGCCTCCAGACCAACCACAACCTTCGCAACGCACAGACTGTTTCGGTACAAATGTCTCAACTTCAGGATCTCCTCGGCTGCGGAGATTTTTCAAGAGACCATACACAAGCTAATCTCTCCAGTGATCAATGCCCTCAACTACAGTGATGATATCCTCATCTTTGGTATCAATCAGGAACAACTTTTTTTTTTAAAAAGTTTTTATTATTTTAAAAACAAATAAACAATACAAACCAAACTAGCAGCATTATTTGCGACAGACACATGAACATCAATTAATGCACGCTACTGCTCCCCCAATCCCTCCCCCCTCAAGAGCTTGTATGCGTTTCTCATTCCGTATCTGCTGCGTGTGGCCGGGTATCGCTTCCTTCCGAAGCTGCAGAATCCATTATTGTGCCCAACAGTCCTGTTATTAACTCTCTCCATGCCATCAGGTTACCCACTTCTTCTTCCCCGCACTTGCTACATGCCTCCTGCCATACTACCGTTTCGGCCTCTGCCCATTTTTGCAAATCCCGCCACCATACCTCAACCCGTGGCTTGTGGCACTGCTTCCAGCCCATGGCAATCCTTCTTTTTGCAAGCACATATGCCAGGTCCCTCAGTTTCCCAACATGTTTAGTATTCCGTGGTCTGGGAAACCCTCCCAACAGGCAGGCCCAGGCCATATCTATGTTGAGCGTGACCCCTTTATCTGCTAGTTTTTGTGCCACTTCCCCCCAAAAACCTTCAATCACTGGGCAAGACCAGAACATGTGTGTCATATCAGCGTCTTCTTTATCGCATTTTGGGCATGCTTGTCTTCCTGCATTTACAAACTTAGATATTCTCTTCGGGGTCATATAGGCTCTATGCGTTATGTATAACTGTATTTGTTGCAATCTGGCGTTTCTGGACACCTTCTTGTGGTATCCCATAGCAGGCTCCCACATCCCATCGGTCATCTGTGCCCCCACCTCCGCTTCCCAGTCCAGCCTCAAATGCGTCAAATCCTTCCCCACCCGGGTCATCACCATCTCATACAATCTAGAGATCTCGTGCCCTCCTTCTGATATGTCATATATTGTCCCCATTATGGCGTCTGGCTCCTCCGCCAGTACAGTCTCTGACCAGGTTTTACGAATAATCTGCACTAGCCTAAGATACGTGACATATTGGCCTTTGTGCAAGCCTGCCTCTTCCCCCAGTTCTTCGAAATCCTTAATGATCCCCTCTTGCCATACATCTCCCAATGTGACCAGCCCGACCGATTCCCAATAGGTCCTGATTATCATTATTAGTTGGTTGTCTTCCCCTGCTAAGGCCACTAGCGGCACTTGTGGGGAACACGGGTACGGGTTCTCCATCAGTCAGCATACTCTACGCCACATCTTCCACCCAAGCAACATCATACCCGGGCGTTCTTTCATTTCAAGTCTAGGCAACCAGATAATCTCCTTTAGGTAAAACGGAGTACAGTCCTGTCCAAACAGCCTAAGTTCAGGAGTTTCCTAATCAGAAAGCCATTTGGTTTCATATTGCAACTGACCAGCTACATAATAGGCCTCAAAATTTGGCAGCTTAATGCCCCCTCTATCATAGAAGTTCTGCAGCTTCCATAGCGCCACTCTATTTCGAGTGCCATGCCATAGGAAGTCTCTGCACATGCTATTCAGTTTGACAAAAAACTTTTTGGGTATCAAGTACGGTATATTACTGAAGAAATGTAACAGCCTGGGCAGGACCACCATTTTGAGCATCGCCCCCTGTCCCATCATCGCCAGCGGCAACTTCTCCCAAAACTTCATACTTGTTCGGATTTTTCCCACAGCCACCCCGGTATTATGCTAGTGTTCCTCCTCTACCGTGTGACACATCTATTCCGAGGTAGCGGAAGGAATCAACCGCCCATGGTACAGACAACACTGGCAACTGCTCCAGAGGGGTTCCTCTGTAGCTCCCCAATGGGAACATGCTCGAGTTTTGGGGGTTCACCACTATGCCGGACAGTTCTGCATACCTTTCCATAACCTCTAGAATATATTGAAGATTTTCCTCCGGATATTTCAGGTATAGTAGCAAATCGTCAGCATACAAGGATATTAGATGTTTCTCTCCCCCTACCTCAATACCTATCATGTCATATTGTTGTCTGAGGTACACTGCCAGGGGCTCCAGGGCTAGAATGTATAACATCGGGGACCAGGGGCACCCTTGTCTGGTGCCCCTGCTAAATTGCCATCTCTCGGATATAACCGATCCTGTACGCACCCTGGCCAGTGGCTCACTGTATAGTAATTTTGCCCACCTAACATAGCCCGGCCCCATCCCGTATTCCCTCAGGACCTCCAGCAACCATGGCCACCTCACTGAGTCAAAAGCTTTGACTGCATCTAGGGACACAACCACCATTTCCCCCTCGCTCCTGTTCCCCTCTTCAATCACCCGGTGGAGTCGCCTATGGTTATGGGTTATATTTCTGCTGGGGACATAACCTGTCCGGTCCGGGTGTATCAGTTTGCTAATAACTCTACGTTGCCTATTGGCCAGGACCGCCGTCAATATCTTGCTATCCTGGTTCAACATTGACAAAGGCCTATAGGAGCCACAGCTATGCCCTGGCTTGTTGGGCTTAGGAAGCGGCACAATTAACGCTTGTCTAAGCGATTCCGGCAGCCGGCCCATCTCAAAAGACTCATTGAGCATCTCTAGCGTAGGGGGGAGTACTTCCTCTCTATATGTTTTATAAAACTCGCCAGGGAATCCGTCTGCGCCCGGGGTCTTACAGGTGGGCAGCTGCTTCACCACCTCCTCCAATTCCTCTAAGGTAATCGGTGCGTCCAACTCCTCCCTTTCTTCAGCACTAATCTTAGGTAATTCCATGTCTTTTAGAGTTTCTCTTATCTCCTCTCGATTATCCCCTCTTCTGTCGTCATATAATGTCCTATAATAGTCTAAGAATGCCTCGTTGACTCCCTCATAGGTGTCAACTACCTCCCCGTCTTCTCTAGTTATCATCCTAATCGGGGGCTTAGGGGTTTCGCTCTTATATAAACACGCCAACAAGCGGCCAGTTTTATCCCCACCTGCATGTTGCCTCTCTACATACTTCTTATAGTTAAGGTTGCAGAGCCTTTCCCAAAGCTCTGCACACCGCTGCTGTAGTTCGAGTACAAGTTCCGCATCCCCTCCTGCCCTGTTGCTTTCCCGTTCCAACTCCACTTCTGCTTTCTCTAACTCCGTTAGGACCCCACCCTGTAGGCCCTTTGATTTAGCAATAGCAGTACCCCGCAATACCACCTTAAAGGCTTCCCAGAGCGTGCGCGCTGAGTCCACACTGCCTGTGTTTCCTCAAAGTACTGTGTGATCGCATCTCTGATATCTTCCCTGAAGACCGGGTCCCGAAGCGCCTCCGCCCGGAGGCGCCACGTCGGTATCCGCGCCCTGGGGCGGCAGTACTGCCAGCTCAGAACCAGAGGCGAGTGGTCCGACAGGACCCTCGCTCTGTAGTCTATTTGGGTGGTCTCTATCACCACATCTGGTGTGGCAAAAAATAATCAAGTCTCGTATGCAGTTGTTGCGGGGCTGAGTAATGCGAGTACTGTGTTTCATTGGGGTGTTTCAGCCTCCAAACATCTGCCAGCCCGAAGTCGTCGAGTAATGTCTGCAATACCCTGGCTGCTGGGGTGGGCCTATCAATCCTATCATCGGATCTGTCTGCCTTGGGGTTGAGCACGCAGTTGAAATCCCCTCCCCAAATAACCACTCCTCCCATACACGCGCCCAGATGAGTACATAGGGTTCTAAAATATGCAGCAGTATTTTGGTTGGGGGCATACGTATTTATAATGCACACCTCTCTATTCTCCACCAAAGACTTTAATATGACCAACCTCCCCTCTGTGTCCACCACCTCTTGTGTAAGTTGGAGCGGAACGTGTGGTGCCACCCAGACCAGCACTCCCCTAGCGTAGGCAGAATATGGAGAGCCTACTACAGTACCTCTCCACTTCTTCCCCACCAGTTCCAGTTTCTGCAGGCTCAGATGTGTTTCCTGCAACAACGCAATATCAATCTTCTGTCTTTTCAAGTACATCATGACTTTGTTTCTCTTTAAGTAACTGTTGAGTCCCATGACATTTCATGTTACGATCTTAAGGTCCCCCATAGCTCATGAGTGTCCTCTTCCCTTCCGTGTAGCGAATCCCCTTTGCCCACGTGATACAGATACAGCTCTCCACCTTTACTTGTAGCTTCTTGTACAAGCTCAAACTACCCATAACTATGTACACAACAACTTCCCCACTTTCCTCCCCACCCTCCACCCATCCCTTCCCCCACACCACACACCCCAACTGTTGCCCAGCTCCGTTCTCGGAACTCAGGCACCCCCACATCTAGCCCTGCAAGCACCAAACAATGCCCAGAGCTCAGTAGGGTGAAGTCGCCCTAATGGCCACTTAACTAAGATTACTGTGGGGTAAAGAGATCCGCTCTGCAAGGCTCCCATTAATTCAATAATAATTACAGTGCTCATAATATCTAGTGTAACGGTCTGACCTTCTCTACTGAAGGCTGCGCAATTGACTATATTCAAGTGTCATGGGTCCGTGCCACGCCACCTTGTGGCACCCTCCTCGTGCATTACTTATCTCTTCCATGCTCTTTCTCCGTCCGAACTTCAGACTCCTGGGGACATCAAAAAACAAAGTTTTGTGTTTATGTATAACTTTCAATTTTGCCGGATACAGCAACATGTACTTGTGGCCCGCCTCTCTCAGTCTCCGCTTTACCGTCCCAAAGATCATGCGGCTACGCTGCACAGACAGGGTATAGTCCGGGTAGGCCGTGATGTTTGCAGCTCCTCGTATAATCGTTCCTCCCTTGCGGAAGTGTTCCAATATCCTCTCTCGGTCCCGGTAATTAAGAATTTTGGCTATCACCGGCCTAGGCGGGTTTCCTTGTTAGAGCTCTATGTGCCCGTTCCACCGCAAATCCTTGAGATAGGGCTCCTCCGGGTATCTCTTGCAGTAGCATGGACTCGATGAACTCCGTGGGATCGTGGCCCTCCAATCCCTCCGGCAGGCCCACGATGCGGATGTTGTTTCGTCTGGCGCGTCCTTCCGCCTCCTCCGCTCTGCTCTCCAAGTTGTCCACTCTCTGTATCAGGGCATGCAATTCGGCCTTATGGGAGGCACAATCTGCGGTATTCAGGCTCACTTCCTTCTCAAGGCTCTCTGTGCGCTCCGCCAAGGCCCTGACGTCCTGCCGGAGTAGATTAACTTCCTCCTGCACCTCTCCGACCTTAAGGTCCAGTGCCGTTTTCAGCTCAGTGACGGCTAGTTCAAGTTTGGCTTCCCAGGCCGCCTTTAAGTCTGCAATCGCAGCTAGGACTTCTTGGTTAGTGCCCGTTGCCGTCATGCTGCTTGCAGGCGACTTATCCGTGCTCTTGGTATTTTCTTGACCAGGGGACGTCTTAGCGAAGTCGTCCAGGGTGGGCTGCTTCGCCTTCGGCCTCACCGTTCTATTAGACATGACCCAGAGGACCTGTATTCTGCACAAGTGACAAATGCGCACCCCGTACGCCTCTTTCGCTCGATCACCGTGCGGCCTGTTCCTTCTTTTGTTCCGGACATTGGTCGGCCATTTTGTGTCGTCTTTTGTCTCCGGCGCTTCTTATCTTATCCGCACAGAACTCTGCCGCCGTTCTTCCTACACCTTCCAAAAGTTCGCAAAGCGTGGTCCAATCATTCACACACCCACATGTGTATTTTCAGCAGTCGTCGGCCCGTCGTTGCGCACTTTTACGCCTGTATCATTTCAGGATCTCGGGAGCTCCTCCAGATCACGTCCTCCTACATGGCCCTTGTATTCACGCCCCCAATCAGGAACAACTTGATGATGCATTCACAGCAGTGTGCCACATCCTTCACACTGCTGGCCTCACGCTAAATGGACCCAACTCCTTCCTACAGATCTGTCAGTTATTCGGGGCCATTTTCGGTTTAGAAAAGAAGCTTTAAACCTTTTTTTCAATCAACAGTGGATAGCTTTAATTGGACAACAATCATGTTACCTGTTGCTGCATGTCGACAGTGCCCTCATGTGCAATAACAGTTGTTAGAATAAATATGAAATGAACAAAAAACTGGTGCACAGGATTATATTTACAAAACATAACGCTGGCATACAAACAATACAATTTGTTTTCTCATAGCTATATTTGTACCCTTAGAAAGTGTCCACAAGTTCCTGCCACGGGAGTCTCCGATTCTGTGGATTATGCTGGCAAGGTGGACTCTCCTTCTCTGGATCCTGGTCCCTTCATGTAGCCTGCTGTTCCAGTGCAAGCATGGGCTTCTGATCACTCTATTGTGTAATATTCAGCACAGGGTGACAACATGCCAAGGTTCTCAGGGCTGTACTACAAATGCACCACCTGTACAATGCAGGCAGACCTTTGGGAGCACAACTGCCTGTTCTGATGACAGAAAGGTAAAATACAAGTTTGGTTATAGTTTTCCTTAAGTGTGTTTCTGGATCATTGCTTGGGGGGTAAACAGATCTTCCATAGGGTTAAAATGAATATGGACATTGTGATAATCCAACATTGGCTCTTAATGTGGGGGCATTGCAGGTTCAGTGACTGTGAATGCATTCCATCTTTCTCCACTCGTCCATATACACAGCCATGACACTGCTGTCAATGATTCACACCATGAGAGGTGGAGGAAGCCTGGGCAAAGAACGGTAATTAAAGGTTTGTTACAGGAGTGTCTAATTTACTTCCACTTTATAGTCTCCCTTACTCCTTTATCTTGCGAGTTTCTTTTTTTTTTAAATTCAATTTTATTGGTTTTTAAAGACAACAGAGAGGTTGTTCAGAATAACAACTTTGGGCATATGACCCAATAACTCCAAAAGGAAGCCATAGTTCCCTGATATATGCACCCACCGTCGCCCCTCCCCCGAACTCATTGTCTCGGGACACAGGATCCGCTTGTCCATGGTAAACCTCTCTGGGCAGCTCCGACCGGGCTCAAGACCGTTGGTGGCTGACCGACTCCCATAAATCAAGGGCAATGTGTTATGTACTAAGGCGGGTTTCAGGCCGAGTCGAGGGCCCATGTGGTCCTCAGGGCCTGTCCTCCGTGTTGACAAACACCTCCATGAACTGTAGCCAATCAGTCTCTATCTGTACACTTGAGCCCTGTATCGCTGCTGTAATTCTTTCCATAAAATAGATGTTCTTGGCCACTGCCACCCATTCTCTCCTCGTAGGAAGGGCGGCCCTCTTCCATGTTCTGGCCCGAGCGGCTCTGGCTGCCAAAAGTAATGAGTGTGTCTGGTCCGGGAGTTTTTCCCAGTGTTCATTCCTTTTCTGTAGCCCAAATATTAACAGGATTGGGTCTCGTGGGTAAACCCCCTCTCCCGCCTCCTTGAGCCAGCTGAGCACTTCTGACCAGTAAGCTTGGACCTTTTTGCACGACCACCACATGTGCCAATAATTGGCTTTTTACCCACATCCGTGCCAACACACAGGGATGACACCCGGGAACATCCTTGAGAGTGTGATCGGGTCATACTGCCACCTGTGGAGGAGTTTGATGGCATGCGTCTTATATTGGCAAGAGATCGATGTCTTAAATGCCCTGCTGCAGAGTCACCCCCAGAGACTGTCCCCGATTCGACAGCCCAGGTCCCTCTCCCATTTCCTTCTAAGGCTTTTGGTTGTTCCCTCCCGGGGGGTCATAAGCGCTCCATAAAGGAGGGAGATGAGTCATTTAATTTCTACATGGGTGTCTAGGACTTTTTCGACCGGGGTGAGCTTTCTTTGTATGCATGGCTTTAGTTTCGGCTTCATCAGGACTCCCTTTAGCCATAGGTATAGGAGCGGAGAGAGTCTGCCAATTCCCAATGCCTCCTCAAGCTGCTGGATACTTATGAAGGCGTCCTCCCTCACCAGCTGGCCGACCCTACAGAGTCCAGCATCGAACCAGGACTGGTAATGTTCATGGCCTGGGATTTCTTTTAACACTGGTGAGGACCAAATGTGGCTCAGTGGCGAGGGCCACGTGGTCACCTTTTCTCTATTTCCCTTCCCTGCTAACGCTTTCCACATTGTTCCTAGTATTGGGTGGTCCCTGATTCTTTTTGGAAGCTTTTTCAACGGAACCCACAACCATTCACCTACTGTGACTGGGCACAGGTGAAAGTTTTCGAGGTAGACCCATTGTTTGTTGGGGTCCTATCTAAGGTGGGGGGCCAGTGCCCTTAGTTGGGCTGCTCTGTGATAGGTCTGCAGATCTGGGAGGGTGACCCCCCCTCTTTCTTTGGGGAGGGTGAGGGTCTTGTATCCTATTCTAGGTCTTTGGTCTTGCCAAATGAATTTCGTTATGCGCTTTTTGGCTTCTCTGAGGTATGTTTCTGGAGCCTCCAGTGGGAGCATCTGGAAGACATATAGCACCCTGGGGAGGAGATTCATCTTCATGGCGTTTATCCTTCCCATCCAGGATATTTGCCCCTTCCCCCAGCCCTCCATGTCCCTGAATAATTTAACGAACAAGGTGGGGGTAGTTTGCCTGACTCATATCCTCATTGGGTCTAACAATATTGATCCCCAGGTATTTTATCCCCTCAGTGTAGATTTGGAGGCCCAAGGGAGTCAGTTCAACCAGGTTTCTATCCGTGTCTGGTGCAAAGGGAAAGATCATTGACTTGCCTACGTTTACCCTGAAACCTGAGAAACGTCCAAACTGTTCAATAACCTGCAAGGCGGCTGGGACCGACCTAGAGGGCTCCCTCAGATGTAACAAAATATGATCTGCATAAAGGCCGAGTTTAAAGGTACGGTCTCCCATGTCAATACCCCGTACCATCGGGGAACCTCTGAGGTATTCTGCGAGTATCTCCATGGTCATGGCGAACAGGAGCGGAGAGAGGGGACAGCCCTGCCTAGTCCCTCTTTGAAGGCTATATATGCGTGACAAGTGCCCATTCACCATGACTCTAGCTGATGGGGCTATGTTTAGGGCCTTAATAGCTTGCCGGATCCCCTCTCCAAAACCCAGTTTCTTGAGTACCCCTTGTACGAACCCCCAGTCCACCCGGTCGAATGCCTTTTCAGCATCGATGGCCACCAGGACCGGGTTATCCCCCCTCGGTGCTGCCTCCCTCATGAAATGCAGAGTTTTACGAAGGGTGTCCACCCCCTGCCACCCCTGTATAAAACCCACCTGGTCAGAGTGGATAAACCCCGGCATATGGCCGTCCAGCCTCATAGCAATGATCTTGGTGAATAGCTTTGCATCCACTTTCAGGAGAGAGATTGGTCTGTAGGACCGGCTGTCGGCTGGGTCCTTCTTTTCCTTCGGGATCACTGTGATTAATGCTTTGTCAAAGGATGGGGGAGCCCTCCCCGTCGTCATTATGTTAGAAAATAGACCTGCTAGGAACCCCGCCAGTTGGCCCGAGAAGTCCTTATAGAAGCCTGCAGTAAACCCATCCTCCCCTTCAGGCCCGATATTGCCTGAAGTACTTCCTCCTCTGTTACCGGGGCACCCAGAGCGGACGCCTCTGTGATTCCAAGGATGGGGAGGGTAACCCCATTGAGGTATGCCTCCAGTGCTTCCTTCTCTGGCTCCCCTTTCCTCCCGTATAAGGTCTCATAGAAACCGGCAAATTTCTCTGCTTTGTCTTCCCGGTCCAATCTTTCCCCCTCTTCCCCACTCGCAATTCTTGCCACCCATCTGTCCGCACGCTGGCTCGGAAGTTTAGCTGCCAGCATGGCATTGGCCTTGTCATCTTTTTCGTAATATCTTTGACGCAGGTGTTGGAGTCCAGCTACAATTTTGCCCATCTCCAATTCGCTCATTTCTTGTCTCTTCCTTCTTGCAATGCCCAGGTCCCTCTCCTTCTCTTCCTCCCCTTTCCCTTCCGACCTCTCCAGTAAAAGTATCTCTGACCTCAATCTGTGCGCCAGGAGGGTCCTAACCCTCTTTTTGGATGCCCCTTCACTAATCAACCTACCCCTCCAGGTTGCCTTCGCTGCCTCCCATACTATCTCCCGGTTAACTTCTCCAGGATCATTCAGCTCAAAATATTCTCTGCCGTTATCATCTCCTCCTTAAAAACCGCATCCCTAAGTAGGCAGTCATTACATTTCCATAGGGATTCCCTGGGTTTCAGGTCTGATATGCTAATGTCTGACCAGACCAGGTTGTGGTCCGACCAGCTGACCGGGCGGCCCTCACAAGCGTCTATTCTGCTCATGCACTGGTTCTGCGTGAAAACAATCTATTTTCGTCCTAGTGCCATGGACTGCTGAGTAGAAAGTATATCCTTTTCTGATTGGGTGTAGCTCCCTCCATATGTCCACCAACCCATGCTTCCACATTAGGTCCTGGAACGCCCCATGCGGTCGTCCCCCTCTACTGCCTAGCGGGATGGTCTTCCCACTGTGGTCCAACTCCCGGTCAGCCCACATGTTGAAATCCCCACCCAGGAGAAGGAGCCCTTCCGCTTTGGCCATCACCTCTCTCAGGGCTTCTTGAATGAATTCCATCTGACCCACGTTGGGGCAGTATATGGCTGCCAAGGTGACTCTGGAGTTGTGCAAATTGCCTGACACCATCATGGCCCTCCCATCCGCCCTTCCCCACCAAATTACCTCAGTGAGCTTATGGTTCCTGTGTAGTATGATTCCAACTCCGCCTCTCTTTGTGTGGCCGGATGCCCAGAAGGTCTGGCCCACATGCGATCCTGGGATGGCCCTCTCCTCCCCCTTCACTGTTCTAGTTTCTTGCACGAAGAGAACATCTACTCCCACATTCTTCATTTCCCTCCCCAGAAGGGAGCGCTTTGCTGGGGAGTTAAGCCCCTTAACATTGAGAGAGCCCATCCTGCGTGTCTCGACCTGGCCCTTCCTCTCATTGTCTGCCATTGAGTCTTTGCCTTGTGTTCATTGTCCTCCCGGACCTATGGGGGCTGCTCTGTTCCCTTTTGAAGCTGGATCCATGCTGAGCCCGAGAACCCCTACCCCCAACTCCCTTCCTTCCTCCCTCCCCTGTTCACGACGCCTGCCAACGGGCAAGCCACCAGGGTGAATGTACGTCCGTCCACCGCAGCTCCCCTGGTGAACTATGTCCCCGGCCGGGATTGGTTAACTATTGCCCTTGCACGCCCTGATGGTGTGTCTTTATTCACCTAGTCCTCTCCTTCATTCATCGTCGGGGTGTTTGTTTTTTTGAATTTTCTCCTGCCCTTTGTCTTCTTCTTTGTGGACCAGGGGCCCTCTGGTTCTCTCCTGGTTTCTGGTAATGCCTGTATGCCCTCCTCGTTTCCTTCCTCTAAGGCGTCTCCCTTGAGCACCTGCAGTACTTGTGAGGCCTCCTTGCCACTAGTCACTCTGTAGTCTACGCCGGCTTGTTCGAAGGAAATGGCAAATGGGAACGACCACCTCTATTTTATGCCCTGGCTGGTGAGCCACTGGGTGAGCGGACGGCACTCTTCTGTGGGTGAGCGCGAGGGTGGACAGGTCTTGGTAGATCCTGATTGTATCTCCTTCAAAGATAAAGCTCCCCAGCCTTTTTGCCTTCTCCAGAACCTCCATTTTCTCTCTATAGCGAAGGAACCACACCACAATGGTCCTTGGGCCCCCCGCCCCCTCCACCTCGATGTGCTCTTTCCAGCTGGACTTCCTTGCCCCCCTGTAATGTGAAGAGTTGGTTTATCAGACCTTGGACTTTCCTTCCCACGTCGGCTGCTGTCTCCCCTCTTTGCTGGGTCACGCCCATAATGCACAGATTGTTTTGGCGTTCCCTATTTTCAAAGTTGTCCATCTTCAGGATTTTGTCCTCCTCCCTCATTTCTAGGTCTGTTAACCTCACCTCGTATTTCATGTCCAACAGGTCTGTCTGGAGGTGGTTATTTTCCATTCCTTCCATTTTTTCTTCCAGGGTATCCACTCTCCCTCCTCTGTGGACACTGCTGTGTGCGGGACGCCGCTGGGGCTTTCCAGTTCTAGAGGCAGGTCCGTGTCACAGAACGGGTGGGGAGCTCTTGGGATTCTCCAGGGCGCTCACCTGCACTGTCTGGCGTGCTGTTCGTAGTGGGGGGCCCGGGCTGGGCTCCTCTCCGCCCCTGGGCCCGTGCAGCCCTTTGTCTTGGCTGGGTAATGGCGCCCTCTGCTCGGGATTGTGTGTGTTGGGACGCCACCCCCAGCGCCCGACTTCTGGATGTGCTCTATTGGTGCGGGGGGGGGGCCTCAGTATTTGCAGGCTTCTCAGAGGTCCTCTGGGGGTTCGATGGCACAGTGGTGCGAATTGCCTCCCGGGTCCTGGGCGCGTAATAAGCTCCTTTCCGGGTATCTTCCCAATAACCCTCTCAGGGAGCTTCACTCCGAAACTGCATAGGGGTGGGCCCCTGTGCCTGCTCACTTAGTAGGGCAGACTACGCGGGCACAGGTCTTCTTCGGCTCAATTTCATACTCCCGGCCGGGGATTGAAAAGGCACACTAGGCCCTTTGGTGCTGTCGGAGCGCGAGCTTCACATGTCCGTCATGCTCCACGCCCCCTGGCGGTCTCCATCTTGCGACTTTCAACCTGGAGGGGACAGACCCAAACCATTGTTTCCCAGGAAAAATATTCTCTGTTTATTAAATTAACAAGTGCAATTGCATGCATGCATGCAGCCATGCTATTCTAGGTGCCACGCCCGGCCTTTCCAATCCTTTTCCATCTCCCAAGCCATATCTAATCCTGAAATATTCTAGGACTGGAGGTTATAATAGTAAATACCAGTCCTAAAATAAATTGGGGAAGACTTTCAGGGGTACAGGCAAGACCACCTCCCAAAAAAAAGCAAAATAGAATCACCTCCCTGGCGACCATTTTCCCAGCAAGATTATCACACAGAACCAGCTATAGTCTATGTTTTAACTGGGAGGTTGTAGGAAGGAAAGGGAACTATACTATAGTGAGTAACTTTAACGTATTCCTTCCCGTACACCCTCATTCTTATACGTTGGAGCCATTGTTTTCCAGCAAATATATTCTCCCTTTAATTAATTATTAAGTACAGTAGCATGCATTCGACCATTCTCTTCTAGGCATCACACCCAGACTTGCCAGTCCTTTTCCATCTCCCTAGGCCACAAATGATATGTAGGTTGTATAGAGGAAGGGGAACTAGGACAGTAATCCCTCTTTATTCTGCAACTCCAGCTACTCTGTCTTCATTTTCCTTTTCTTTTTCACAGATCTGCCGTCCTTCTGGATGCGGTGGAGGTGTTGGTATACTTTCTTTGATTTCCCTTACTTCAGTCCCTGTTTTTCCCAATCTCCCCCTCATTTCCTATGTTTGAATATCCTCTCGCCTGTTTTTCTAAGCCTTATTCACTCACTCTGTTGACTACCTTTAATCCTCAGGGCCGCTTCTCTGTTTCTGTGATGTTTTGGGTGCTATTCCCCAATTTCTTCTTCCTTTTGAGTCTGCATTGATTTCTTCTTGTGGACTTAAATCTGCATCTGTGTTCTACTCATTGCAATATTCAGTCCCTATCTCACTTTGAATCAAATCATTTCTTTAATATTCCTCCTCCTCCTATTGTCGGCTCCTCCCTTGATCTATTCTTAACTACTATTCCATTTACATCTTCTGTTTCTGATCTTCCGGTCTCTTCCTCTGATCACTTTCTTATTAATTTTTCTTTTCTCTTACCTTCTCCTCTGCCCTTACTGTCAACCTTTCACTGCTTTACTTGATGATCTTGATACTCTTTACCCTCTCTCTTCATTCACACCTTCTCAGCCTTTGACGAGCCAGTCCATTCGCTTGTTGAGACGTATCCTACACATAGCTGAGCCTTGTTGGCTAAAATCTCAATCTCCTGTTGAACTTGTATTTCTCATCTCTACATTTTGTCTAGGACTCTCTGCTCCTTACTGCTAAAAAAAAAAAAAAGTACATTTTTCTAATCTACAGAATTCCTTTTTTTTGTCAGCGTTGTTATTTGCATCATACTGTGAACCGCATTCTTGTGCCTCCTGCTCCAGATCCTGCTAATCTTTTCTCATTTTGCTAATACTTTTCTACAAAAATTTCTATCATCTGTTCTTCCATCTTTACTTTCTCTAACTGTTCTTTATCTCCCCCTAATTACTTCACTTTTCTCACTAATATCCACTTTCTCCCCTCTTATAGACACAGACATTTCCCCTCTTCTTGCTTGTTAGGAAATATTTCTCTTTACAACAACTTCCCTCCATTTTTATGGACACCCAAACTTATTTATTTTTGAATCTGACCCGCTATCTTTGAAGTACAATGAAGCCTCCGGCTTCACTACACTGGCTTTTGCTCATTTGTCATGGGGAAGCGGATATGTCATTCAGGCTGTCAGTACTGGGAAACATGTTTACCTTAGTCTTATTTTGTTACCACTTTTGGTAATTTGTTACCACTGTACCATGCATTTTACAATGCAGTACAATGGGGTATACTATTTATTATGCCCTACACTAACACTCAGAGGATTTTGGTTACTTTAAGTGTGCCTAATGGACAAGCTTGTGGCCGCAGTTACTTTTTGCTATTTTTTGGTGTATTTTATGTTAGCCTTACTGCGTTTACCACGTTTGGCTACCTATTGTGGCTAGTGCCCAACATTGCCATACCACAAGGTTTGTGTTTGCCCCATGGCCATCTATTCTCTAACCCTTCTTCCCGACCTGTGAGAACAGGAAACGTCTTATATAGACTTCCAGTGCCGGGAAAGCTGGAGGCTTTTTGCACGCTACTGCAGGGCCATGTGTGTTTGCTGCCAGGAAGTGGGTTTGGACTGTCTGGTCCCAATTCACAAACTGGTTTCAGGGTGTCTGAATGGCCCGCATGAGCTGTGCCACCAGTGGTCCTGATTGGACCACAGATAGGGTGTGTGTGAGGGCCAGATCTTTGATTGGCTAGTGCGACCTTCAGCTCTTACCTGCTTTTTTAGTAAGAAGAGGACCCCTGCACCCATTCTTCAGAGATCCTGGAAGAAACCTGAAGCAACCAAGTATACTGTCTAGCTGCAAGACATGTAGGGAGACTGTGGACCCATTGGAAGGAGGCCTGGCAACCAACGTCTGCTAATGTCCTGAAAGAGCCCTCTCGTGTAAATGCTCTTCAGAAGTCCTGTAAAGGAGCTTCAACCCTTGGAGTGGAGGGAACATCCATTCTCGACGTCAGCTTGGAGTCCTGGTAAGAGGAGCCCTCAGAAGTACCTGTGGATCACACAGTGGCTGACCAGCTCAGAGTTTGGGCTACCGTGCTGCAGATGTCACCATTCTGCATTGAAGCATGCAACTTTGGAGATAGATAGCTTGTGCTACAGGACTCCTCTCTACCAAAGTTTGTTGTGCAAGCATCAAGGGGACTCGAGATACGAGGTGAAGTGTGACTGTGACAAGTGTGCCCCCCTGCATCGGTGGCAGTTGTCCAAAACAGCTTTCCTGCATCATGTCCTGTGTTGAGCGAGGCCCTGCACCAAGTTCTTCTGCATTCTCTATCCTGAAGACCTTGCAACAGCATTTGTCACAGCCTGGAGAAGTGCTCAAACCTGCAACCCTTGGGCATCCAGAACAGTAGCTGAAGGAGGGAAAAGCGACCCTGGACTCTCTTCTGCCAAATCCTAAGAAGAATCAGAGTATGGGGGTGGGTTGTAACAGTACTTCCCTGAATCCCTATCTCCCCTTTAAAAAATTGGTACCTTTTCCAAAGTTTTCTAACAGTTTGGCTTTGCCATTGCTTGCTCGCACACACACTCCCAAAGTGGAAGACAAATTTATTAGCTAGGATAACTTGTTCTCTACCCTTTGGAACTCTTCATTGAACCCCAGAAGCCCTCCACTAACATGTTCCCATCTCACAAGACTGTATGGAACTTTGGTGAACTTTTGGGCACAAGGTTCCATACCATTTTAGGATAGACTTTTAAAAAGTTAGTGTTGTATCTCTGTGGACCTGTAGTGCTGCATACCAATATTTACCTTCCTTTGCAGGGGTTGTTCTGTATTGTACCCTACTCCAGTTATTGTATATACATGTATCATTTATTTAGTATTGTGTGATAATATTACATGTAATTTTTCATAGTGTTACATGGCCATAAAGAAGTATTTTAGAAAAGTTTGCCTAAGTGTGTTTCTTGACTTTTCACTGTGTACTTATTGAGGACCCCATACCAGGCTCACCCCTCCGGATACCTAGCCTTCACCACTCACTTTTCTATCTTTAACTGGTTTGGCTACAACTTCCAGAGTTGTCCCTGTCACAGGGTCGGACTGGGACAAGAAATAGGCCCGGACACCCAAATAAAACTGGCCCACCCTTCGCCTCAAAAAAGTGGCCCACACCTCGCCTCAAAAAAGAGGCCCAACCTGTGCCTCTTAAAAAGTAGCCCTCAAACCATCTACTGTGAATCGTTTCAATTCAAAATGCTACTTATGGAGGGGTCGTGTGTCTGTTACATTACAACACAACTCATAAAATAACATAACTTTGCATACAGTTCTGTGACAGGGTCCACAGCTCTGAGGCGCAGGCCTGAACAAAGTACACTACAAAAAATATGGTTGTGATTTCACTAATGTGATATACATTTCATACAAGAATGGATCACCATATGTATCATTAATATCTGTGTGTATAGATACATATTGGCAAATTACTGTGAATGCAAGCAGACGTCCAAGGTCAAATGATAATATCTTATTGTATAGCACTTACGTTAAGCTCTTTTTGTATAGAACAAATATGCATACAATATCACCCAAGCTGTGTTGGTACTCATTTATCGACCTCAGAAGGATGAAAGTCTGAGATGGTTCGAAGCTGCAGCCTGCGGATCACACACTCATCGCAGCAGGGAGCGCTCAGCCCACTGAGCTATCATATGGGCTATAGTAAAATGAGCAATTATTCTGTATAGCAATTATTTTGTAATTATTCTGTACATCAAGCAAATGGCCACAACTACAAGGATGTGAAAAGCATGCACTTCAAGTAGGAACGGTACTAAATGATGAGGCTGTGATGGCAAACGGTTTAACGGTTTAAACATAGCTTTACAGACAAAAGCAGAGAAATAAAATCTGCTGTGAAATTTGGCAATCCAATGTAGTGGCCAGAGTGGGGTAGACTAAGACATAGAAGCACAGGCTTTCATCCACCCTAACAGCTCAAGTGATGGTTATGGTACCTGCAGGTGGGCGTGGACCGTGGAGGGGAAGACCATGCACCCACGGGTGCCCACTTGTTCAGCTCAATCTGTGATGCTGGACACATCACGATTAAAGTCCATCCAGCCTCAGCCTGGGAATGCCAAGACGTGTCTCAAACACACACTGCTCTACCGAAACAAGGCCTTTCCAGGGTAGCAATAATGCACTCCCAGATATTAAAGCTACGCTTTGATAAAGGCTTGCACGGTCTCTTTCCTGGCACGCCTACATCAACGAAATAGCCCAATGACAGAAGGGCAGCGAAAAGTTTCAGTTTTGGCACCTTGACGCCTCCTTTCATGCATGGCCATAGTTACGCAAGCTGCTTCCCAGTGAGTTCTAAAAGTACACACGTTGTTATTCTCTGCCCATTTAATTCACAAACTTGTGGCAAGCAGAGGAAAGCTGTTGGAATGCCGTCCCTCCTGCCGCCACAAAGCTAAACTTAATTCTCAACCCGGTGACCAGGCCCTTTACAAATCACATGCCCGACCAGGGCCTCTAGAGCGGCGTTGTACCACCCAGCCTGCCTCGTCCAGCAGCAGCACTTTTATGTGAACCATGATGATCATTAACACCGACACCAGTTATGCAGAACGAGGCTGACACTAAATGGTCATTGTCAACATAACATTTTTTTAAAACATGCACGGTGCATCGACATGGCGTTCAGCAACACAGGTGCCAACCTTTGATGTTCGCCAAGAGAGCAGACATTCCTACACAGAGAGGAGCGAAGAGCCATACCCATGCCCATCTCGAAACAACACATTTTAATACAACCCATTTTGCATTAGGCATTTGAAAAAAGCCATAGGCTTTATACAGGAAGGTCTAAACATGAAACATTGCAGCAACTTACCTAACCTTCTGAGCTGTATTTAGACACAGAAGTCCTGGCCCACGCTGCTGATGAAAGCAGCTCACTGCTGCAGGCAGAGAGCAGAGTCTGTAACAAATCACTGGGAGGGAGCAGGCTGGGCTGAGGCAGCCCTGGCCCCGCCCAACCCTACCGCTCCCTCCTCCAGTGTTTTGAAACACTGACTGCTGCTGGCGCCATGGTGTCTCGGGCCACGGCAGTTGGCCGCCGGCCCGCCGCATTTATCAAAGAAAGGTAACACTCCAGTGTTACCTTTCTCTGCATCTGCAGCGGGCCGGCGGCGATGGGGCTGCAATTGCAAAGGATCTGTAAGTTACGTACTTACAGATCCTTTGCAACTTGCGTCTGTCAGGCGGCGAGGCGGAGGCCCTGGGGGCCGGTTCCTGAAGTGTGAAGGGACAGTGAAGCCCATAGCTGGGCCGGAGACCGGCCCAGCGTGGGCTTCAGGAACCAGCCCCCAGGTCTCCTCCATGATTTTGTATCGGCCACGGGCCGATTGGCCGACGGCTCGATCCGACCCTGCCCTGTCACTAAACTAAGTTGGCCTTCCATACATCTGCCCACCAGGCCAGAGTATAGAAGATCAGTCCTAACATTGCTATGGCTAATTCTACTTCTGCTCCTACAGACTCTCTTCCCTCTTCTTTGATCACTGCAGTCTATCCTCACCTCAATACCTTTCATACTGCTCTTTTTAACTCTTCTCTATCGAACTGTATTTGTCCTACTGTTGTTTTTTTAAAAAACATTTATTTATAGCAAGGCAGGTCAGGTTACAAGAACCATTGCATGGCAACATTGCATATCAATAGTAGGTCTACAAATCTGTATCCCCCCCTTTATTTCAGCTTCCCCGGGCCATAGCCTCAGCCCACCGCCCCAGCCTGGTGTGTGTCCCCCTCGATCACTCAGAGCCCATCGGGTGTTGATCGGTTTGAATGTCAGTGTTGGGAATCGTTGATCATAGTCCAGTACTGGGGCCCAAATGTTCTGGAAGCGGTGCAGGGCCCCCGCTCTCGCCGTGGTGACCTTCTCGGCGATCAAGATGTCCCAGAGTTTCCCCCACCAGTGAGCCATGCAGGGACCATCCGGGGACTTCCAGAATCGGGCCAGCACCGTCTTGCCCGCTAGGAGGCATTGCGTTAGAAGCTTTGCCCTGTTTACAGAGCGGGAGTAGATCCCGAGGACCGGGACCCCTAGCAGGACAGTTTCAGGGTCCAGTGGGAGGGTGGTCCCGGTAATCTGTTCGATGGTCGAGACACACCTGGTCCAAAATTGCTGGATCTTCGGGCAGGCCCAACACGTGAAAAAAAAGAGCCCGGCTGAGCAGAGCCCCTCCAGCAGGAGGATCCACTTGTGGATTCATGTGGTGAAGTCTGAGTGGGGGGGTAGTACCATTGCAGGGTGAGTTTGTAGGCACATTCCTTATTGGTGACGCAAGAGGAAGAAGAGTGGGTGCGGGTCCATATATCTACCCACGTTTGCTCGTCAATGGGAGGTCCGCCTCCCACTGGGCCATATATCGAGTTTTTGTCACCAGAAAGTCCCCCACGAAGCGTCTGTATATGGTTGAGGTCCTGCCTCTGGCTGGCAAGTCTCTGAGGGTTAGCTCAAGGGGTGTCGGGGGGCGGGTGGCCGCATGGAGGGTCTGAGGATGGGAGCACCAGTGGCAGAGCTGGCAGTACGGAAATCTATCCCCCACCTGGACCCAGAAGACCTCTTTGCATTGTTCAAAGGTACGGGGTTTATTCCCAAAATATAGCTGTTCCAGGGTTTCGAGGCCCCTATCTATCCAGTTTTGGAAGTTACGGGGATGGGCCCCCGGAAAGAAATTTGGATTATGAAAGATCGGTGAGAGAGGGCCATGGCCTCTCGGGATTCCCTTCCGTTTCAAGGCCCAGTCCCAGGAGTTTAGGGTATGTTTTGTCATCCGCAGAATATTCTTCCAGTGTTCCCCGAGGGGAGGCTGGATGTGTGGGAGGAACCGGAGGGGGAGCGGAAGTTGAGCTTGTTCTAGTTCCACCCATCTGGGGCAGGCTGTGCTTGTTTGCCAGGCGTGGATGTGTGCTAACTGCGCCGCTGCCCTATAAGCCTGTAGATCGGGGACCCCCAGGCCTCCAAGCCTGGCATTACCAATCAGGGTCCTGTGGGGGATCCTGCCCTTCTTGCCCCTCCATATAAACTTTGACATTTTCCTCTGTAGGTCTTGAAGGCCAGAGTCGGAATGGGAACGGAGAGGGAGGAGCAGGCGTAGAGGAATCTCGGAAGCAAGTTCATTTTGGTAGCTGTGATCCGGCCCATTAATGAGATTTCTTGCGTGGTCCAGCGCTTCAGGTCTCTCTCTAGTTCACAAAATAATCTGGGGAAGTTCGCCTGGTAGGGGTCCTTCGGGTTCGCTGGAATATGATCCCAGATAAGGGATGGACTGATCCCGCCACTTAATTGGACACAGTCTAGTCAGCGCCTCCCTTTCCTGCGATCGGAGGCCAACTCCCAGGGCCACTGATTTGGCAAAGTTGACAGTTTAGCCGGTGACCTCCCCAAAGTTCTTTATATCGGCTAGGGCATGCTTCGCTGAGGTGCTAGCTTCAAAGAACATTAACAGTACATTGTCCACGTATAGGGCAATTTTATGTTGAGATGGGCCCACCTGCGGGCCCTTGATAAGTTCATTCTGCCGGATCCTATGGGCGAAGGGTTCCATTGTGAGTGCGAAGAGAAGGGGAGATAGCGGACAGCCTTGTCTTGTCCCGCAGGACATGGGGATCGGGGCTGAGAGGGCGCCATTGATCCTCAGGATGGTTTTGGGGGCCTTATAGTTGGCTAGGACCATGGACAGGAACGTCGGGCCGAACCCAAAAGCTTCCAGGGTGCATTCCATGAATGACCAGTCACCTCTGTCGAAGGCTTTGGTTGCATCCAGGGCCATTAGGGCGAGACCCTGGGAGTTTTGGTGGGAAATGTCTATCAGTTCAGGGTATTGCCCCCGCAGATCGGTGGAGGATGAAGCCCGTTTGCTCGGAGTGGGTAATGTCCGGGAGTATGAGTGATAGCTGATTAGCCAGGATCTTAGAGTACAGGTTGGCGTCAATATTCAGTATGGCGATGGGTCTGTACGAGGCTTGATCTCTCGGGTCCTTCCCTGGCTTAGGAAGGAGGACCGTCAGACTCTTGCATTGAGGGAGTCACAGAACCCGACCCCTTGAATGAATTGAAAAGAGATACCATGTGAGGGATAAGTTGGGGTTTGAATATTTTATAAAACCTAGGAGAGAACCCATCTGGGTCCGGGGCCCGCGATTTGAGAGCCTTAATAGCTTTGTTGACCTTGTCGTTGGTTATTGGAGCCTCCAGCTGCTCTTGCGTGGAGTCGGGGAGGTGTGGCAGGGCGGCCTTTCGCAGGTATGCTTTTTGTTTGGATCGATCACGTGGAGGTGCCGTCATGACCTGGGTTAGGTGGTCCGTAGCTAATTGTAGTTTCATCAGCTCTGACTAGTGAGTCACCCCCTGTGGGTCTCGGAGCCCTGCAATGGTGTTGGTGCGTCTTGTTTTGGCCAGCCTGGCCACCAGAAGCTTGTTAGCCTTGTTGTTTTTGGCGTAATAGAATTGTCTGGTCTCAGCCAATAGCTGCGCAGTATGCTCAGCGTAGTGGGCCTCCAATTTCTTTCGGGCTGATCAAAGAGCTCGTTGAGATCTGGGGGACCAGCCGCTTTTCTTTTGGGCTTCCTCAGCTGACCACAGGTCTTCCTCCAGGGCTTGCCGGATGTGTCTCCGGTCTCGGTGGAATGCTACCCCTTGGGCTATCAGGGCTCCCCGAACCACAGCTTTCATCGCATTCCAGTTGTTAGCAGGGGAGCTATCTGAGACTGGGTTCTCCTCAAAGAAGTTCCTGATTGTGGTAGCAATTTTGTCCCTGATTGACATGTCGTTAAGTATCGGGTTGTACAGCGACCATCTGCGTGGGGCGTTAGCGTTGGGGCTCTGGATGCGAAGTTCCAGTACTACTGGAGCATGGACCGATAAAATCCGTGGGCCTATGGACACCTCATTGTTGAAAGCGATACTTTGGGGGGAGGACAGGAGGAGGTCAATTCTGGAGAGTGTCCGATGGACGAAGGAGAAGGAGTAGTCTTTCTCAGTGGGGTGAAGGACCCGCCACGTATCCACCACCTCCAGGGTTCTGAAGAGGCGCAGGAGGCTGAGGGCTTGTGCGCAATCGCCAGGGGTGGGCGGGTGGAATTTGTCCCTTTTGGGGTCTGGTACCCCATTGAAGTCCCCTCCTATTATTGTTTGGCCTTCTACAAAGCACGAGTCATAAAAGGTTGCCTGCCCCGAGTTGGGTGCATATACAGATACAAAGGTGTAGCGGTCCCCTAGCAGGAGGCATTTGATGGCCACGAAGCGGCCCTCTGGTCACATCATGGAGTCCAAAATATGGGGATGTAGGTCCTTCCGGAACAGGATCGCCGTACCCCCCTTCTTGGTGTCTCCCGAGGCAAAAAACTGGCGTGGATAGGCACTGGATCGAAGACGACCAAAGTCAGCCGGGAGGAGATGAGTTTCCTGGAGTAGCGCCACCCCGGCCTCCTCATCTTGTAATTTCTGAAGGATTGATTTACGCTTAGTGGGGGAGTTAAGCCCATTAACGTTCCATGAGAGGCATCTCAGCGTCTGACGCTCCAGGGTCAGGGATCCGGGTACTCCCTGCTCGGGGGGGGTTAGGGGGGGATACCGGGCTGTCCATTAGTTGCCATCATAGGGGTGATTTGGAAGTGACCTGTGCTGCACTTGCGGTTTTAACAAAGGCCCCCAACGGGAGGCCAACTTTTTAACTGGTGGCGTGGGTAACATTGTGGGTGTAGCCCCACCCCTGGCCAACAGGGCCAATTGAGACTGAAGGAATAACATGAGTATCCAAGGACTTTAAGATGGAATGGACCTTGGAAGGGGCATAAACAGTGGATGAAGCCCGCCGCACTGGGGGATCGTAGATCTGTGCAGGGCCGAAACCGATGCTTTTAGATTGGCCATGAGGGCGATGGGTGCCTGGGCAGATGAAGCAGTGGTGGAAATTTTACGTAGCTCAGGCTCCAATTACCTCCTGCTGTTGTTTCGGGAGGCCCTGGTCCACGAAGAGCGCCTGGGTTGAGGGGGGAGGATGGGCTGACTTAGGGCTCGCCGATGCTTCCGGACTCGGCGAGGTGGCTCCCTCGGGGGAGGCCTGGTGCATGATCTTAGTGGCATCTTCCAAGTGGGAAATTTTCCAGAGAGCCATTGAAGGAGAATTGCAGTGCCGTGGGGAAGAGCCATCTGTACTTGATTTGTCGCTCCTGGAGAAAGAGGGCCAGGGGTCGGAGAGCCCTTCTTCCTTGTAGAGTCAGAAGGGAGAGATCCTGGTAAATCTGAATAGGGAGGCCTTGGAAGGAGAGCTCATTGCGAGAGTGGCTGATGGCGGAGATGGCTTCTTTCGTGGAGAAGTAGTGGACTCGTCTGAGTCCACTCCTCTGCGCGGGCGCAGTCTGTGGGTCCGATCCAGCAAGAGCTGGGATTTGTCTAGTTGTGGGAGGAGGGCCTGGAAGAAGTCTCATATGTAATCTGGCAGATTTTTGTCAAGAACTGAGGATGGAACTCCACGGATCCGGAGACTGTTACAGCGGGCTCTGTTTTCCAAGTCCTCTTGTTTGAATTCGAAGATTTCACACTTGTCTTGGAGAGCTCTTACTGCTTGCTGGATATCTCCCAATGTGGTTGCCTGGTCTTGGGAGCGGTCCTCCACCTCCCCCAGCCTCTGCTCCACCTCGGCCACCCTGTGATCAGTTTGCTCCAGTTTGGTGGTGAGCTCTGACATACAGGACCGGAACTCGGCCTTAATGTCCGCCATAAAAGCCAATAGGTCGCCCCTGGTGGCTGGGGTGTCTCCCCCCTCTTGGGCGGTCGGTAGGGTAGGCTTAACAAGTTCAGGTTTCTTTCCCCTGTCTGGAGCGGTGAGCATGGTGGCAATGTCTGCGTTTTTGGTTGTTTTCATCTGCTTGGACATGGTGGCGGACCGTGGGGTGGAGGAGGAGCTGAAAAAGTCTATCACGCGTTCAAACACCAAGGCACCGGGTTGAGAGACAAGGATGCTGGTCCTAGGGTCGGCCAAAGCACGACAGCTTAGTGTGGAGCTTTGTGCGGAGGACAAGTCCCCTCCGTCCGGTGGAGGGCGGAGGTAAGGTACGCAGGTCTCGGGAGGCAAACAGATTGCCCAACACCCACTTGGATCTGGCCTGAAGAAGGAGCGTGAACAAAGCAGTGGGCCGGGGCGCCCCAGGAAGTGAGCAGCCGCCTCTGGAGATGTTCTGAAGCTGGAGGAAATTCCCTATCCAGAGACGGGGGTGGCCAAGACAGGGTGCCCTAGTATGGGGGGTCAGTTCAGCTGTGCCCGGGTCTGTGAGCGGGATCCTCAGGCTGGGGCTCCAGGAGGGCGGTGTTGTTGCTTAGTAGGTCCAGCTACCCCCAGGAAGCGGCATGAGAGGCTGAAGGCCCAAGACAGCAGGATGAGCAGGCCGTGAGGCCCGGGGATGGGGTGTGTGAGTCCCCCACGATGGCCATGCAGGGACCGCCCTACGTATGGGAGCCCAGCCTCAAGTCCACAGCTGGAGAAGATGGTGGGAAGGGGCCTCCAGGTCCCAGGCCATGGAGGAGGGGTCTGGTGATGGCATGGGCAGGGGCACCCCAGGAATGCAGCGTATGGGGTCCAGGACAGTTGAAAGACACCCTCCGGTGTGGATCACAGAGCGAGGAGCGGAGATTGGAGCGTGTTCTGGGGGCCGCCGGGGGGGGCAGCCCCTCCATTAAGAGATGGTGCACGCCTTGCGGGCTCCTATCAGGAAGCCCAGGAAAGATGTGAGGCGGGCCCCCAACCCGAGCCTTATCCCCCAGCAGCCTCTACCTGGCTGGCACCGTCCGTGCTGTTGTCCGCTCCGGTGCTGGAAGCGAGGCACTGCGTCCCGCGGGGCCGCGGCAAAGCACCCGCTTCTGGAGGGCCACGGGAGGGAGAGCCAGGGGGCCAGCTGCACGGTTCCTCCACCCCGGATTCAGTAGCCCCGGTGGGCCGAGTCGCTGCTGGGGGCAGCTTCAGGCGCCGTCACCCACACCTCCGGAGCTGGGGGAGAGGCACGGCCACCATTTTGGATAATCCGGCGCTGGAGTCAGCCCGGAGGACCAAGGCGAATAACTTCGCTTCTGGAGCGCGTTACACTCCCCACCTCGGCCCATAGGTGCCCCAGGCGTTCCGACGCCCTAGGGATCAGTTGGGCTCCGGCACAGGTGCATGGGACCGCATTAATGACCAAGTTGCAACGGGCTTCACACGGCGGGCCTCAAGGGAGCAGCCACAACGATGGCGCTCCAAGCCATGCCCCTCTGTCCTACTGGTTTTAAACATGCCTCTATTCTGAAGAAATCATTTATTTTGACTTTTATGCCCATACTTTATCTCCTGGCCAATCCTCCTATGCCTCAACTCTTTTTTATGGTGTTTGGCAACGCTCTGTTCTCGGACCTTTACTTTTCTCTCTTTATACTACCCACCTGGCCTGTATTTCTTCTTTTGGAGCCTACCCTTATCTCTATGCGGATGACTCCCAGATTTTTCCATCCATCTCTTCTTTCACTCCTGTGCTGTAATCCACTCTTTTATCCCGTCTTCTCGCCATTAAATCTTGGATGATGGCCCATTACCTTCCCTTTGACCCTTCTATTTTTCTGGTGCAGGTAGCTCCACGGTAATCCTGGGGTCAGATCCCCATCTCCAGGAAGAAATTGAGTGAATTGACACTGGCACCGTGTCAATTCACTCAATTTCTTCCTGGAGATGGGGATCTGACCCCAGGATTACCGTGGAGCTACCTGCACCAGAGAAATCGTACTGGCACAAAGACACATACCCATTGGAGGGCAGCAACCTTGTCACTTGACATACCACTGTGCTCATTACGTTATTTGAATCACTCCTTGAGAACGCCCCGATAGGTCGAAATACGTGTCAGCTGTCTAATTACCAATAAATTGGACTTGAAGCCATATCTGTACTTTGTTTTATGGATTTTTCAATTAGAATATTGGGATCTGTGCACTGACTTTACCTTCCGTTTTGTATCTCATGTTTACCTGTACTGGTGTTTGTTAGGGGACATCAGTGGAAGGTTACCAGAGCAGCAGGCCTGCATACTTTAACTAATTCTGGTACCAACTAGCGCATTGGCTACTCACGACCCCCAGCCTTTCTTACTGTAACATTTTACAAAGCACTTTCAAATGGAAAAAAAAGCAACTCCCCACCACTGCATTAACTTGAGGAGCCTAGGGGAGAGTATTATACAGCCTAAAGCCCAGATGTTCTACAGTAGAAAACGGTGGAACAGTGCCAAGCATGTATTCAAATGATCAATACAGGCATCCCACAATTAAAATCAGAGTCTTGTCTGTATTCACATTTTGAAAGTGACTGGCCATCCACTGCTCTACTTCAGTAAGGCATGGCCACAGAGAGCATGCAGATTTTTGATTGCGACTCTCCAAATGCACCATAATTTGTGTATCGCCAGCATGAAAATGTACATCTGAAGCAATGTGGCAAATCAGTTTAATGAGAGGACACATACATATTAAAATGAAGGGTGTGATAGGGTGGCAACCCACACACACTCAGTTGTAATCAGATTCACAGTGGCCTATAGAAAGTTGGATATCGATCAGAAAGGAAAGTTACCAACCAAGCTTTTTCCCCTTGAATGCTTGCTTGGGCTACCCGGTCAATCAGGAGTCTATGTTAGACAGTATGCAAAAGTCAATAAAAGGGCTGCTAGCCCGCCTGAATCCACTGCCTTTCTAAGGTAATCTAGAACTGACAAAATGACTACATCTGTATACCTAGCACAGCAGAAACAGGTTTGCTGATGGTCTAAAATGTTTATAGTTTCTAGAAAATCCTGCCAACTGCTGTGCTATTTTCTTCACCAATATGGGAGCACGGAGCAGGCAGATAGGGAGCAAATTACCTGATCAGAGGGATTGAGAGGAGGCTCCTTTAGAAGGGGCTTCACAATGGCCCGTTTAAACTTCAAGAGAACATCTCTGTTAAGAAAATCTATTCCACACTGGTGCCAGAATGAATACCTAATCATGTACATTCCTTATTCTTACTGGACAGGGATCATGTGGGAAACCAGACTTGATTTCGAATTTCCATTTAATAACTTCTTGAGTTGTGATCGAGGAGGCTACCAATAGTAGATTCTCTGGGTATAACTGAATTGTTAAACTGGTTGTCTATAGTCAAGACTGAACGGTTGCCGAGGTTAATCTTAATGGCACCCTGAATCTAGCATTTTATTGGGGAGTGGGGTGGTTAAAGGAAGCCACTTTATTACAGCTCTGAATTGTCACATGGTTCACTGGAGTAGGCTACAGAGTTGGTAAGCTTTTTGAAATAGCAAATATTTCCTGCTAAATATCAGTGGCAATATATTCAAGGCAGAACGATTGCTTAGCTGCTAAAATTGCATTCTTATACAGCACAATGTTGTGTCTGTAGAGTTCTCTTTAGGATCATAAGTTGAATGCCGACTGCTTTTATTTAGTCTAGCCTTAGGCCAGAGGTGAACCATTTGGCCATCAGACTTAGAAATGGATGTAGTCTGAGTGGGGAACATACAGGTGAACATATTGGTTGCCCATTTGCAATATTCTTTGTATGCCAGAGACCTAAATACCAGCGAATGGGTGTTTGTTTCTGTAAGGAGTTAGAAAAACAGATCTTATAAAGTCTACTCTTCCGAGAAATCATCTTAGTGGGCAAACATCTAGGCAGACCCAGATCTATTATAGGGGATACATTACTCACCGTAATCGTATTTCTGATGCTTGTATCTGCTTAGATTCACATGCTGTGCATAGGCCGACACCTAGTGGAAGCTGCAGAGTATTACAGTTTATTTTTCGAAACTCGAAAATGGGAGTCGACACAGGGCGTGCCTGTAATACTATCCCAAGTGTGACGTCCACTGTACCCATGATCCCTCACGCGTCTAGGACCCTCAGATTGTATTTTTTCTGACATGAGGAGTAGCGTGAGTGCAGATTATCCAAGCAGATAGAAAGCTAAGACTACAAGCATCCACGTGCCTTCTCTCAGAGGGAAGGAAGGGTGGGTCGGATTTGAATCAAAGCAGATACAAGCATCAGAAATACAATTACGGTGAGTAATGTATCCCTTCTGAGGCTTGTGGAATCTACTCAGATTACATGCTGTGCATAGATTAGCAAGCAGTGTTAGAAGAAGGAGGAAGGATGTGAGAAGGGTCATGAGCAAATAAATGTCTTAGAACCGCTTGTCCCACTTGAGTATCTGTCTTGGAATGAGTGTCAATGCAGTAGTGCTGAGTAGAAGTGTGAATAGAGCTCCAAGTATCTGATTTGCAAATGGTGTCAAGAGGTAAATTTGCAATGAAAGCCAGGATGGCCCCAATGCCTCTTGTAGAGTGGGCTCTTGGCATGAAAGGCAGAGTTTTTTCAGAAAGTGAGTAACACAGTTGGATACGATTCATAATGCACTTGGAGATGGCACCTTTAGAGACGCGATCTCCCTCTCTGCCTGTAGTTACAGAGACAAACAGTTGGTCTGTTTTCCTTAGCGGCCTGGTCTTGTCTACATAGTATAGGACCGCTCTACGCACATCTAGGGTGTGTAGTTTCACCTTAGCAGAGCTTTGGGGTTCTTGGAAGAAAGCCGGAAGCTCAATGGACTGGTTAATGTGGAATTTAGAAATAAACTTAGCTGAAAGCCTAGGGTGTGTTCGTAAAACCAGTTTATCTTTATGAACAGTAAAGAAAGGATCCTGCACTGACAGAGCCTGAATTTCACTGACCTTATCGATGTAATGGCTACTAAGAAGGCAGTTTTATATGTCAGGTGTTTGAGACTGCTTTTATGCATGGGCTTGAATGGGGGGCCCATGAGTTTAGCCAGCACCACATTAAGGTCCCATCCTGGTGGTGGGTTAGCAATTGGAGGGTCGAGTCCCTTTACACCTTCCATGAAGGCTTTAACCACTGGTACTTTCCACCACAATACCTTGTTATGGGAGGTGGTGTATACTGACAGAGCTGCCAGGTGTACCTTTAGTGAATTAAATACCAACCCTGCGTCCAGCAGGTGGAGCATGTAGGTGACAATAGTGGAAGGAGTGCAATCAACTGGGTTGATTTGCTTATTCTGGCACCAGATAACAAATCTTTTCCATTTGTCAAAATAACAGTGCCTAGTGATGGGCTTTCTAGATTCCTTTAGGATGTCCATGCACCTCTGTGGTAAATTGAGGTGTCCAAACTCTTTGACTTCAGGAGCCATGCTGCCAAATTCATTGAGCTGGGTTGAGGATGCACAGTTTGACCTTGGTGCTGGGATAGTAGGTTGTACCAGCACGGGAGTCTGATGGGTTTGCACGCTGCTAGCCTGCGCAGGTGTGGGAACCACGGATGTCTCGCCCACATGGGAGCAACTAGGATGAGCGTCATTGATTCTCTGTGCATCTTGTTGACCACCTTCATCATTAGAGGAGTTGGTGGAAAAGCGTAAGCAAACATCCCTGACCAGTTCGTCCACAGGGCGTTCCCCTTGGAGCATGGCTGGGGAAACCTGGATGCGAAGTCTGGGCATGGTCTGTTTTCAATTGTGGCAAATAGGTCTATAGTGGGGAAACCCCACTGTGAGAAGAGGTCTTCTACAACTTCTCTGTGTAGAGACCACTGGTGTTCTCTTGGGAGAGGATCTCTGCTCAAGGCACCTGCTAGTGAATTGAGATCCCCTGGAACATGTTGAGATGACAGGTAAATGTTCTGTCTGAGTGCCCATATCCAAATTTTCTGGGCAAGCTTGGACAGATTTGGCAAACGAGTCCCTCCCTGCTTGTTTAGGTAGAACATCGCTGTCGTGCTGTCTGTTAAGATCTGCACTGACAGGTTCAACCGGTGGGGCTCGAAGCGCTCTGAATACTGCCAGAAGCTCTAGCAGATTGATCTGATTCTTGGCCACTGTGTGAGACTAGAGACCCTGAGCTGTGTGGTGATTGTGTTTCCCCTTTGACAGGTTTTCTCTTGTCCACCAGTGAAGACTTTGTACCAGTGTTGGCGAAACGACCACTACATCGTCCCACTAACCACTTGCCTGAGACCACTGTTTCGCCAACCATTCTTGCATGGGACGCAGGCGCACGTGGGGGAACCAGGTAAATACATGACACCATCATGCCTAGCAAACGCATCGCTTTGCGCACCGTTATCTGGCGACCGGGCAGATATCGATGAGTTTGCAGTAGTAGATTCCGAATTCTTTCCTCCGATGGAAAGGCCAACCCCTCTTGAGTGTTTAGTACAGCTCCTAGGAACTGTTTGGAGGTGCTTGGCACCAGGCTTGATTTTCTCTCGTTTATGGAGAAACCCAATTCGTAGAGGAGGTTGATCGTTCTCTGAATGTTTGAACTGCAAATTACTGGGGTCTCCCCCGTGATGAGCCAGTCGTCCAGGTAAGGGTACACTGGGATTGCCTCCCTGCGTAGGTGTGCCGCCACCACCGCCAGAACCTTGGTGAATACCATTGGAGCCGAGGCTATACAGAAGGGCAGCACCTTGAACTGGTAGTGCTGACCGTCCACCTTGAAGCGCAGGAATCTTCTGTGCGCTGGGAACATGGAAATATGAAAATAGGCATCTTTCATTTCCAATGTTGCCATGTAATCCCCCCTTTTTTTAGAAGGGGGATTACCTCTTGGAGAATAGTAATGCGAAACTTTTGGGGCTTGAAATACTTGTTTGCAGGCGTAAGTCTAAAACTGGGCGCATTGTCAGATTTTTTTTTGGCACAAGGAAGTAAGTTGAATAAATACCCTTGTTTACCTTTTTTCCCGGGACGAGTTTGATCGTGTCCTTTTCTGGAAGATTGACGATCTCCTCGAGTAGGATCTTCTGGTGGTCCAAGGAATGTACTTTTTGTCGTGCGGGGTGGTTTCGGGGATGCTCGAGCAGTTCTATGTAGTATCCTGCGGACACTGTGGACAGCACCCATCTGTCTGATGTGATCCCTTCCCAAGCTTGGATGAAGTTGGTAATGCATCCCCCTACTGGAGATGCGTGTGAAGGGACTCTGATTGTGGCGTCACTGTTTTGCGGGAGGCGTGCCACCTCTGCTGGGGCTGCCTCTACCCTTACCACGGCCTCTCTTGTTTCCCCTGTTGTAACTCTGGGTAGACTGCTGGTTGTTACCCCATGATGTACCCTGCCCCTGAGAATAGTTGGAGCCTCTTTGTGAATTTTGGCCACGTGGGCGACGAAAATGACCATTCCCTCTTTGATTAGGGGGTTTGTTGGTCAACTGTCCCAGGGATTTCAGAGTCTCATACTCATCCTTGGCATTTTTTAATGCGTCCTCTACCACCTTGCCAAACAGTAGATTAGGCTCCACCGGCATGTCGATTAAGGATGCTTGTGTCTCGAGTTTAAACCCTGGCTGTCTTAACCAAGCATGCCTCTTAATGACAGTGCTCTCTGCTATTAGTCTGCCGGCGTTATCCGCTGCATCGAAGGTTGCCTTAAGGATGCAACTGGACACGGCTCTCCCCTCCGACGCAACCTGTGCCAACTGGCCGTTTAAGGTTCCGTTGCGGAGTCGATGAGTGCAGCAACTTGCTCCCACTGGTGGCAGTTGTAACTAGCCAGCAGAGTGGTGTAGTTGGCAATCCTAGCCTGGTAGGCGGATGTGGAGGCTACCTTCCTTCCCAACTCGTAAATCCTCTTGCTCTCCTTGTCGGGTGAGCCTCAGACGAAGATAGGGGCGTTCCCGCCCTCTTCCAGGTATTAGTCACTACCAGGGAGTCCCGTTTCACTTGCCCCCTTATGCAAAGCGGGTCTGATAGGGCTGCCCTGAATAATTTTTCGATTCTGGGTTTTACTGCCCTGGTGAGGTCAGGATTGAGAATGGAAAGATCAATTCTCCTTTGTATAGACTTGAGAATAGGGATGGTCTGGGCAATGGGTTTCTTTTCTCCTACTAGTTCTTCGGCAAAGTCCCTATCCTCCTGTGCTCCCTGAGTGTCAATGCTGAAGTGTTCTGCCGCTCTAGACAAAACCTCAATTAGGAGAGGTTGTTTGTTGATTGGAGAGTCGGTAACCTGAGGTTCTTTGCCTACCGGGGAGTCTACTCTGTAGACTTTTGAGTCATCTTCCTCCTCCTCCTCCTCCTCCTCCTCTTGGTCCTCGTCATCCCCATAGTAGTCCACCCCAGTTTGGTCGTCCAACGTTACCAATTCTGGATCCTCACCTTCTAGTGGATCCTCACTATACTGAGAGTATGGCTGTACATAGAAAGGGTCAAAAGACCGACTTTGTGTTGGTGTCTCAACTCGAGGTTTCTTACCAGGGGGTTGCTGGTCCCTAGACCCTAAGGGAGTAGCCCTGTCAGGAGTATAGGAGAGGAAGTGCTCTGGGTTCTTGGCATAGAAGTCCGTTAGTGATGACATTCTAGAGATAACTCCGTCTATATCCTCACTGGACCATTCTCTGGAGCTGGGGATAACCCTTTCCTGGGAGTATTTCCCTGCTATGACCTGACTGGACTTATGTGTTTGTGAAGGGGTCTTGGTTAGCTGTTTATCAGAAGACTTAGCGCTGTCTTTATGTAGCAGAGGTGCAGAAGAAGGTTGAGATCTTTTCTTCTGCTATTTTCCCCCCTCCCCATGAGTGGAAGAGTGCTTCCCAGGCGTTTTCACCTTCTCAGAGCTTTTCGACGTCTGGCGCCGAGATTCGGGGGTAGAGTCCCTATCCTTAGAGTGAGGACGTTGGGATCCGGGAGCAGGCATTGAGCAGTCTGCTGACGCCAACTCCTGGAGCGTGGCCTGGGGATGGAGGTCAGCTTCGTCTTCCGACAATCGTACCTCCATAACTTTGGTGAGTGAGGCACTCTTGGCAACAGTGGATGGTTGCCTGGTGTCATGCGGCGATCTTGACCGAGAACGCCCAGAGGACACCAATTTGGTGGACTGTTCTTTGTGTGCCTCTTTCAGAGAACTCGACACGTGCGTCGAGTCTCGGTTGGACTTCGAGTGTTTAGTGGAAGTGCTGTGGGTAGCGCTCATGTCGCCGGGTGTGCTCCCCATAGCTGCCCTGCCGGACAACCTTCCGAGGTCGGGGACTTGCGCTTGGCTGTCTTTCGACACCGCGTTGCCCTCGCCATCCGATAGTACGGTGTTGCTGCCATCACTGAAGGTGCCCTCCTCTTCCATGGCCTCTCGTTGCCTGGTGTGGTGGGCCCAACGTTTGGTCGAACAGTCCTTTAGAGTCTTAGCCTTGAACCGGCTACACGCGCTGCATTTCGCCTCGGGGTGGTCCCTCGGCAAGCAGAAGTTACAGGTGGCGTGTCTGTCAACCCAAGGGTACTTCCAGTTGCACTTGGGGCAAAATTGGAAAGGGGTACCCTCCATACGCACCCTGTGGCAGCGGGCTAGTGTATGTAGGAATATATATATAAATATATGTGAGTGTAGAGTATTTACCACCCCCCACTCTCCCTACTTGAAGGGCCGAGGCCAGAGGCCTTCCAAGACCCGGGCCAAGGCGAGAGGCCTTGCGAGGCCCAAAGTCCGTCGTGCAGCTCTCGACGGTTGTTTTCTTCTCCGGGCCAGCGTCGAGATTCGAAATTCGGTGACTCGACGTGGGAATGGAAGAAACGGGGAAATATTATACTATTTGCAAAAGTATGGCTAAAAGCCAGGGAACTCTGCGGAATGCTTCCGACAAGTATGGCGGAAAAAAACAATTTGAGGGTCCTAGACGCGTGAGCGATAATGCGTACAGTGGACGTCACAATAGGGATAGTATTACTGGCACGCCCTGTGTCGACGCCCATTTTCGAGTTTCAAAAAACAAACTAATACTCCGCAGCTTCCACTAGATGTCGGCCTATGGACAGCATGTAACCTAAGCAGATTCTACCAGCCTCAGAATATATATATATATATATATATATATATATATATATATATATATATATATGAAATTGACCCCTTAACTGCCTATGGTTCTCTCCCAGTGGCAAGCCCTTTTTTGGTGATTTTGGGGTATGTCACCATTCAATCTCTAGTAACTTTTTTGTTAGATGCGATCTCTGCCAAATCTGGCCCCTTTTCTTCCCGAATCTAGGCAGTCATAACGCCAACAAGGAATCCTAGTTTCCTGTATTGGGGCCAAAATGAGCCATTTTCAAAAAATGCCAATAAAAGGATGTACCAAGAAGCCTGTGTTTTTTTCCTTGTAAGAGCTAGGAGCAAATGGTTTGCTGTTCTTAATTCACCATTTTCCAGGATTTGAAGAACAAGTTGCGTGGAAACAAACATTTTTATAATGTTACCATCAGTTTTGTGAGAGGTAGGCGATTTACCCTTTTTTTCCCCCAATAGGACAAGCGTGGACGGAATGGAAGAGGAGGGTAGGCTAGCCGAATGGGAAGACAGAAAGGCATACATTTCTGAAAAGTAGACAAAATTCCAAGTTTAGGAAAAGGTCATTTGCGCAGGTCAGGCAACTCTGTAGGTGAAATTCCCATAGATTAGCGATAAATTGGAAAAACGACAGAAAAGAAAAAAGGTATGTGATGGACATGATTGGACCAGTAAGATAATGGCTTCTGTAAATAATGAGAAAAGCAATGTTCCGATACATTCCCCCAACTCTTCTAGTTAGGAAATCAAGCATTTTTCGTAATGTTTCACAAAACAAGCATTACCACAAGGCAAAAACTGAGCCATGGTATACAGGAATTTTTATGCTGACTGTCTAAACAGATGTACTTTGCATGTGTAAATAAGGAAAACAGATGTGGTTAGGAATGGCAAGCACACATTTTTTGAAAGAGCACAGGCAGACCTTTTGAAGGGTAGGTGACTTGTGCAGGTTACAAAAGCGTACAGTGGCTAAAGCAGCAACTAAATGTAGATTACATTTGGGAAATGAAAGGGTTGTATAACAAAGTACAGTAGCAAATGTATGAAAAAGTTATGAAAACAAAAAGAACACGACAAAAGTCCTACCTTTCTACACTCCCACAGGTGTCCCGATGAAAACGATACCTCACATATGGGGGTGCACCTACCTGGGCGCAAAGGAAAAAGGCCAAACCACTGGTACATCAAATGCCCGGGGAAGATTTGGGCGTAGGGTGTCACAGCCACCAAGGAAAACGGGGACCCCCTTGCATTTCTGAAAAGAAGACACCCGTGGGAATCCACAGAGGTCTGACTTGCGCAAATCGCCGTAGAATTTATTAGCAAAAAGCCCTGGCAAAGACCGAAATTTAGGGGGAAAACACACAATTTTCAGACATTTCCCACCTGGAAACCACTGAAACACATTGTAAACACCACATGTCCTACCTTCACACGTTCCCACAGGTGTCCCAACGAAAATGGTACCTCACAAATGTCCCCAGCCTTGGGCATCCATCTCCCATGTGGGTGTACCGTCTCAAAGCACAGCAGCAGTTCCAGAGAGCCCCGGAAGCGTCCCCATCCGTTCAGAGGGAAATTCTGTAACGCAGACCAGCCAGAGCTCCAGGATGGTTGGGGGCGATGTCTCCAGCTTGGGCGACTGTCTACCATGTGGCTTGACCGTCCGCAAACATAGGCTGCACCTCTGGCTGGGCTGCTTTATAGCTTTTCCCTCCGGGGTTGAATAGGGACCCTGCCGGGGACCCCCAGAATGGCCGCTGGATTAGGAGACGTTCGACCCATATGGGAGACAGGCGCCAGAGGCATTAGCTCCAAACATCATGGAGTTCTGGCTGGCCTGAGTTACAGCTTTTCCCTCCGGGGAGGGATTGGCACACTGCCAGGGTTACCCTGGTGGGAAAAAGCTGTAACACAGTCCAGCCAGAACTCCAGGATAGTTGACTGTGATGTCCCCAGCCTTGGGCATCCATCTCCCATGTGGGTCTACTGTCCCCAAGCACAGCAGCAGTCACAGGGAGCCCTGTCAGGGTCCCGCCCTTTCCCGGAGGGAGAAGCTGTACCGCAGGGCAGTCAGAGCTTCAGGATAGTGGGGGTGGGGGGGTGGGATGTCCCCAACTTGGGGCGGCTATCTCCCATGTGGGTTGACCATCCCCAAGTGCAACAGCAGTCGCAGGTAGCCCCGGCAGGTTCCCCATTCCTTCCTGGATGGACATTCTGTAATGCAGTCCGGCCAGAGCTCCAGGATGGTCAGAGGTGATGTCCCCGTCTTGGGCTGCTGACTCCCATGTGGGTTGACCACAGGGCAGGCAAAACGTACTGCCCCTTCTCCCACTTCAAAAACAGATCCCTGGTAGTCTAGTGGCATTGCTGGGCACGGATCGAGGGATCTGCGCCCAGCAATGCTTCAAGGAAGGCGTTGTTGGAAAGGGGACAGTCTCCCCTTTCCAACAACACCTGCCTCGATCAAAACGGCATGAACATTTCACTGATGCAGCCTGTGACATTTTGGAAGTGGTTGGCAAGTCATCCCTTGCTATGAGCTGGCCAAGCCTCAGGGTGCTGGGTTGCTCCAGTTGCTACATGATGTGCCTCCCACGGACTTCATGGACTGAGCTCATCATACCTTCTGAGACGCTTCATCAACAATTCCATTGGAAGACGCAGAAAACTTGCACCAAAAGTGGACTACACATCCAAGCAACCCTCAGTACTGACCGAGGCAAAACGCAAACTAAAGTTACGTCTGACCCAGAAGCATTGTCCATGTACCCTTCTAATCAGCGGGAAGGAACATCTCAACTTGACTGCGAGCCATACAATCAGGCAGCAACACCTCAGAGCCGTGCAAAGGATTCAAGATGGCATTCACGTACATACCCATAATTAAAAGGGCCAGCAGTTGACGAGAATATAATGAATTTATATTTTGCCCAAAAACAAGCATGTAACAATGGTAGAAAAAGCCAATTAACAAACCGATGTAGAGAGGACCGATCAGGAGACGACATGCTGGCAGGGAGAACTTTCACCTTGGTAATCTAGTGAGTTTTGGCATGTCAATATCTCGATTCTCCCCCTTTGCACACCCCCATCACCACCACCTTAGAATCCATAAAGTACGAGCTCGGGAAGGTGCAACGTCATGTAAAAGATGGTTTGCAAACTATAGACCATGTAAGCCAAGTCTTGAAATTAATCCTTGTACAATTCTGCGATGGCAGTCCCATAGCACCCATTTTTCATCTGGCATCTCATAAAAGCCATGAGTCAAGATTACTATAAAAATGGTAACCTAGTCTTTTGAGGTGTGTTCTAGGATGTATGGGGCAGACTTCAGGCGGGCAGACTGGTAGACCTTTGTATTAGCATGATTGATGAAAAACACAGACAATGGGCCTCATTACACGGATGGCGGAGAACCATGGCGCTATTAGCGCCATGGTTCATGCCGGTAAAATACCGGCACCGCCTTGGCGGAAAGGGGAATTACCGCCCCATTCCAAGGTTGGCGGGGCGGTAATTCCCCCTTCCACCATTGCCCTTCCCCATTCCCATTTTTGGCCCAATTAGCTCCCTGGGTCCCTTTGCGGGTTGGTTTTTAACCAACCCGCAAAAAGCAGGCGTTAAATCCCCCAACCCGCAAAGGGACCTCGTAGTAAGGCGGTAAGGATTTACCGGTACCGGTATTTTACCGGTACCGGTAAATCCTTACCGCCATCCGTGTAATGAGGCCCAATGTCTTTGGTTTTAGTGCATTGATACATGAGGCATGTGTCCTCTAAAGCAATGGATCTTAAAAGATTTTTCCTCTTTTTCAGAATAATTTCCTATCACTGAACCTCCTGCAAGGACTGCATCCCTAGAAACCTTTTGAATGAGTGCAATTCCAAACAGCCCTTATCCCTTGAAATTTACAAAAGTAAGTAGAAACATAGCCCCTGGTTTTTTTTCCAACTGTGGGCACCCTCCATTCAAGCAGTGTAGTATGGCTTTTGTTTCCTTTCTGAACTATTTCGGTTGCTTTTTCCCTTCCCTTTTCGATACTCTTGCTTCTGGTGCAGAAAGTGCTACATTGGAAATATACGCAAACACCAGAGTGACACGCTGGAGTAGAAACCATCACACCCATTTCTTTGTACAATTCCCTTAAAAGGGACAACTGTGGCAGACTATTCCACCCTCAGTCGTGTGGAATGATGTGGCTGGCCAGACATGAAAGATAAGGCTTCCTTTTCTCCATGATCACTGTCTTTCTACAGTATTACCAATATTATTGGTCTGCTCGCAATCATTGTGTCTGATAAGAATAAGATCCCCCCCCCCCCCCCCCCCGCTTGTCGATGTCAATCTGCCTCTGGCCAGGAAGTTGAAAGAATTCTACAGGAAGGAATAAGTACCACCAAGGAGGAGATTGGAAGGTTGGAGGCAAGATCAATGAGGTGATTGGAAGCTGAAATAAAGAGTAGGCTGGAGGGAGAAGATTTGAGTTATTTAGGAGAGGGGGCAAGAACCCGAATGAGGGAAAGGGATCCAATTAAGAGGTGGGATGTTCCGAGTAGTGCAAAAGGATTTGGTTTCAGGAGAAGGTTAAACCAGACAAGGGTGAGCCTGTCTCCGCAGGAACAAGACTGTTGGGACTCATTAAGGATGAACGGAGGGATGGGTAGTTAGTGAAAAAGCCGGGACCCTAAAACAGGTAGGAGACTGAATTTGATTACTAGCTAAATGTCTACTTCAGATTGCCAGCTTCCTTGTGGACACTCTGGGACAGGCAGATATTAGTCAGCTCTGCCTTCACCCTGCTGCATATCTATCATACATTTGATTACACGTCCCACACAGCCCTGGGGTTAGTTGCTCTTCTTGTAGACGAAGAGGACAAGAAACCATCAAAAAAGAAAGTCAGAAAGAAGTGCCGGGACGCCATGACACCTACTGAATTCGGAGAAACATTACTCTAAAGTCGTGAACCTTATAGCCCCGTAGGAAAAACAGTCTGGTAGACTGAAAAGGGGGATAGAAATTACCGGTTCGCAATCTGATCATTTTTTTTATCCATTCTGGATCACAAAATGTCCCTGTAGAATGTCATAGTCTAATAAGACACACTCAATAGAATTACAGCAGCAACACTGACTGCCATTCTCCATCCCCTCTTTATGTCATGCGTAAGATTGACCACTACCAGTTCTGTCCCCATCGCTGAATGAAAACCTGCTTGTCAATCGTTCATCAGCTTTGAGAAAATTCTGAAGTTGATGAATTAACACATTGCAGATGCTTGGTCAGCAATGGTAGACAAAATATCTAAAGGAAGCTGACAGGGTCTGCTTGAGCTAAGAAAAGTGTTCTTAAAGAGAGGCAGTCCTGAGACAAATAAAGTTCAGGTGGAACAGAACCGTTGTCAACGGATGAATTCAACAGTATGTGTATTTCCACAGAAACAAACTAGATCCAAAGGAAGATTTTGGTGGGCCAAATTTACTTGGGTTATTTTTTTCACTTGTTAATAAAAGATTTGGCTGAAGGGATGTCCAAGAAGCAAATGAGTCAAACTTGGGTAATTATTGCTGGCACCTTGCATATATTTTCTGTCCTAGACTGAAAGGAGCAGAGAAAAGGGGTAATTGCTACAACAGGGATTTGTTTTCTGGTCTTGTCCACCCTGTCATACCTAAGACACTGCTTGATTTTGGCTGAATGTGACTACCAAACAAAGGATGTTCGGATAGAGCACTGAAGGTTCTATTTTGCTCAGTGGAACATTTTGTGATGCATGATCGGGTGTTCCCATGGTCTTCATTATCCTCTTCAGTGGCATTTCCCAAGGACTCCTACAGTTTCTTAATCAGGTTCTCCAGATTGCCATGTCATGCACAAGTCCTTCTCTTTAACAGGCACATGGGTCTTGGAATAGCAGTGATGTTGCACAGGAACCCTCACAAATAGATATTTATTTCGTCTTGGTGGTGACTGGATTCTCTGTTGGGCATGGCTGTGAAAAGATTTACCTTGGTTTGCGTATGTTACTCAGTCCAACAGTTCCTTGGCTTCTAAACACAAATCCCCAATTATATCAATTTGCCACATACAGCTCCCCACAAAGCCCTCACATAATCCTCCAGGTTTGTATCAATGTGGTGCGCTAATATTTCCTCTAGCAATTCGTGCCTGAATATGGGACAGACTGCTTTAGGGAGGTGCCACTGACAGTTTGCTCCTGGACAAGGCCATTAAAAAGCCATCAACAGCACTGATGGATTTATTCTACTACGCTTCATTGCCTACTTCGAATTAACAGGACTGTTGATCTGGTGGCTGCTAATGGGGAGAAGCTCTGCATATATGTGGGTTAAGATCGATTTTTACAATCTGGACGGTGGACAGATTTTTGGAGGCCGCTCTAGTTATAGTGAACAGGGAACTCAGAGGTTTGCCAAAACCCAATCAAGGTACGTGGCTGAGTAGTCAAGGCTTATTCTCTGAGGGGTGTGAGAGTGGGGTCAGCTGCCCTCACAGTATGGCACACAATTCACTTCAGAGAGCCCTGTGTAAAACGACTTATTTATTATAGGCCTTCTGAACACACTTCAAAATTAATCCAAAAGGTAGTATTATCACAGCACTCTATGATATATATGGGATACATTACTCACCATAATCATATTTCTGATGCTTGTATCGGCTTGGATTAAAATGGTCTGCATAGGCGGACATCTAGTGGAAGCTGCAGAGTATTACAGTTTTTCAAAATTCGAACAGGGACGTTGACAGGGCATGCCAGTAATGCTATCCCTAGTGTGACATCCACTGTATCCATGGTCCTTCACGCATCGAGGTCCCTCCGATTGTTTTGTTTCTGACATGAGGTAGCATCAAGTGTAACATGAGCACAGGTGTATTCAAGCAGATATGTATCCGACAAGCTCAAAGCATACGTGCACCTTCTCTCCACTACCTTCTCCTAACACTGCTGCTCGCTAATCTATGCACAGCATGTGAATCTAAGCAGATACAAGCATCAGAAATACAATTACAGTGAGTAATGTATCCCTTCTGAGGCTTGTCGAATCTGCTTAGATCACATGCTGTACATAGATTAGCGAGCAGTGTTAGGAGAAGGTGGTGGGTTGTGAGAAGGTTCAATGACAAACAGATGTTTAGAACCGCTTGTCCCACCTGTGTATCTGTCTTGGAATGGGTGTCAATGCAGTAGTCCTGAGTGAAAGTGTGTATTGAGTTCCATGTACCTGCTTTGCAAATGCGGTCTAGGGGGACATTTGCAATAAATGCCAGAGTAGCTCCTGTGCTCCTTGTGGAGTGAGCTCTTGGCGTGAAAGGCAGTGTCCTGTCTGACAGAGAATAGCACAGTTGTATACATCTGACTATCCATCTGGAGATGGCATTTTTGGAAATGTGGTCTCCTTCTCTGTCTGGGGCGATGGAGACAAACCGTTGGTCTGTTTTTCTTAGCAGTCTAGTCCCGTTTACAAAGTAAAGGACCGCCCTCCTTACATCTAGTGTGTGGAGTTTTACCTCAGCTGAGCTTTTTGGGTTCTGGAAGAAAGCCGGAAGCTCAATGGACTGGTTCACATGAAATTTATAGATGAACTTAAGAGAGAACCTTAGATGAGTATGTAAAACCAGTTTGTCCTTGAATATGACAAAGAAAGGATCCTGCACTGAAAATGCATGCAATTCACTAACTCTTCGTATGGAAGTAATAGCCACTAAGAAGGCAGTCTTGTAAGTCAGGTGTTTAAGACTTGACTTGTGCATTGCCTCGAAAGGGGGTCCCATGAGCTTAGCAAGTACTACATTGAGATCCCATCCTGGTGGTGGGTTTGAAATTGCAGGGTGGAGTCTCTTTACTCCCTCCATGTGGGAGGTGGTGTAAGCCGACAAGGCCGCCAGGTGGACCTTTATAGAGTTGAATATGAACCCTGAGTCCAGCAAGTGGAGCATATAGTTTAGAATGTGGGATGGGGTACATTCTATGGGGTTTATTGGTTTAGACTGGCACCAAATTACAAATCTCCTCCACTTGTTGAAATAACAGTGTCTAGTGTTTGGCTTCCGTGCCTCCTTGAGGATATCCATACACCTCCGTGGTAGTTTAAGATGACCAAACTCGATGACTTCAGGAGACACGCTGCTAAATTCATCAAGTGAGGTTGCGAGGGCACTGTTAATCCCCAGTGTTGAGTGAGTAAATTGGTCTGGCACAGGAGTTTAATGGGAATCGCAGATTGGCAGTTTGCACAGATGTGGATACCATGGCTGTCTTGTCCACATAGGAGCAACTAGGACGAGCGTCACTTGTTCCATGTGGATCTTGTTCACCAATTTGTTGATGAGGAGTCTGAGGGAGGGGGGAGTGTAAGCAAATCTCCCTGACCAGTTCATCCATAGGGCATTCCCTTTGGAGCCTGGTTGACGGAACCTGAACGCAAAGTCTAGGCATTGTTTGTTTTCCCTTGTAGCAAACAAGTCTAGCGTGGGGAAACCCCACTGAGAGAAGAGGTGTTCTACGACCTTTGTGTCTAGTTGCCACTCGTGTTCCTCTGGTAGGGGATCCCTGCTCAGTGAGTCAGCTAGAGAGTAGAGTTTCCCTGGAACGTGTTGTGACGGTAGGAATATTTCCAAATCTGTTGTGCTAGTTTGGACAGATTTGGAGAACATGTGCCCAGCCCCCTGTTTGTTGATGTAAAACATTGCTGTAATGCTGTCAGTGAGCACTTGCACCGACTGGTTTGCTAGGTGTACCTCGAATGCCTGAAGGGCCTTGAACACCACCAGTAGTCCCAGCAGACTGATGTGGTTTTGCGCCGTGGCATGAGTCCACAGACCTTGTGCTGTGTGATGAAGGTGATAAGCCCACTACCCGGCTAGAGACATCTGTCGTAACTATCACCTGCACTTCTGGATCGTGGAAGGGTTTGCCCTTCAACAGATTTTCCCTTGTCCACCAGCAAAGGCTTTGTACCAGTGTTGGCGAAACAACCACTTGATCGTCCCATTGACCGCTTGCCTGAGACCACTGTTTGGCCAACCATTCCTGCATGGGTCGCATGTGCAGGCGTGCGCGAGGCACTAGGTAAATGCAAGATGCCATCATGCCTACCAAACACATAGTTTTGAGTACGCTTAACTGGCGGCCGGCCTGATAATGAGGAATTTGCAATAACATATTTTGGATTCTTTCCTCTGACTCCCTTCCTCTTTTGAGTCTATTACAGCTCCTAGGAACTGTTTGGTTGTGCTTGGCACTAGGCTAGATTTCTTCTTGTTTATTGAGAAGCCCAATTGAAAGAGAAGGTTGATAGTTCTTTGGATGTTTTGCCTGCAAATTTGGGGAGTCTCCCTGTAATCAGCCAGTCGTCCAGGTAAGGGTACACTGGGATTGCTTCCATGCGCAGGTGCGCTATCACCACCACCAGTACCTTTGTGAATACCCTTGGTGCGGATGCTATTTGGAAGGGTAGCACTTTGAATTGGTAGTGCTGGTTTGCTATCTTGAACTGCAACAATCTTCTGTGCGCTAGGAACATTGAAATATGAAAATAGGCATCTTTCATATCCAATGTTGTCATGTAGTCTCCCCGCTTTAGCAGGGGGATTACTTCTTGTAGCAGGGTCATGCTGAACATTTGTGGCTTGACATAGGTGTTTGCAGGGCGTAGGTCTAATACTGGGAGCATTGTTAGATTTTTTTGGCACAAGGAAGGCGGTTGAATAAATACCCTTGTTTACCTGGTTCGACCGGAACGACTTCTATGGTGTCTTTTTGGAGCAGCATTGCGATTTCCTTGAGAAGGATGCGTTGTTCTTCATTCGAGTGAGTCTTTTGACGCGGGGATGGTTCTGTGGTCGCTGGATTAGTTCTACACAATAACCACCCATTTGTCTGAGGTGATTTCTCCCATGCTTGGGTGAAGTTTGAAATATGCCCCCTTACTGGAGAGGCATGGGAGGGCACCTGAAGCGGGTAGTCACTGTTTTGGAGGTGTGGCTCCACCTCCCCCAGCCACGGAATCTGCGCTGTCCCCTTTGGTAACCCTGTGAGGCCTGGGCTTGATTGTTAGCTCTGCCTTCTGCCGCTACCAGGGCCAATTGTTCTTAAGGGGTTCAGGAGCTGAAGACAATGCATACACCTCATCTCATTTATGGCAGTTATAACTCACCAGAAGTGTGGTACTGTTGGCGATTCTTGCCTGAAAGGCAGCCGAAGAGGCTACTCTACGCCCCATAGTGTATGGTTTCTGACTTTCCTTGTCCGGTGGTGCCTCCGAAGAGGCGAAGGGTGTCCCTGCTCTCTTTCTTGTTGTTGCAATTACAAGAGAGTCTGGTTTGAGCGGTCCCCTGATATAGAGAGGATCTGTGGGAGCCGGGCAGAAGAGCTACTCGATGCGTGGATTAAATGCCTGCATCTGGTTAGGTGTCTCCAGAGAGGGCTGGATAGATTGCAGGATGGGAATTAACTGCACGACTGCTTTTTTATCCCCTAAAATGTCCTCAAAGTCTTTGTCTTGTTGAGTTTCCTGTGTTTTTATCTGAAAATGCTCAGCTGCCTTGATGAGCAGGTCGTTTTGTAGTGGGATGTTGTCTATTGACAAATCTCTACTGGGGAGGGGGGGGTCTAAGGTGACGGGAGAGGCTATGTTATACATATCTTCTTCCTCATCGTCAATCACCATAGTCCTGTTCTCTGCCCGCCTAAGCTGTATAGGTGTCTTCATTGTCGTTATCTGGGTCATACAGATCAATGAAGGGTGGGTCCTGCTGGGGTGGGATAGCCAGGGTATTAGGACGAGACCTTTTAGGAGGGGGCATCTGCAGGGGTTTGAGAACCAGAGGCAGCTGTAGTGGGAGGGGTGATTTGAAAGTTTTGGAAAGAATTTGTGTTCTTTTAATTAAAAAAAAATGACTATCAATGTCCTCACATGTCCATTGGGCCAAGCTTGAAATGGACATAGGGCATAATGGAAAAGCCTGACCTTGAGGTGTGACTGGCACTTGAGGTGAGGGTTGATCCTGGTTCTTTAGAGCTGCTGACAAGGATTCCTCTTCCAGTGGAAGTGAATCCTTTTCCTTGTGTGGATGGGAATCCCTCTCCCATGGTGTTGAATGGGACCTTTCCCTATGAAGGGTCATAGAAGAGTGCTTCTTGGACTCCTTACCCTTCATTAGGCTTTTCGGGACGTGTTTAACCAGGTAGGCGAATCCTGACTATTTAGGGCTTTTAGCCACCTTCGACGAGGCATGTCGAACTTTGGCTGTGGAGTGACCCGACGTCTCGTCTGCCGACGTGTGATGTTCGGGAACTGATTTAGACATGCCTCTTTCGACAGTCGGGCCTGTCATGCGGCGATCAGGACCTCAGGTGCCCAGAGGACCTCTCCCTAGTTGTGTGTGGGCCCTGGTCGACGAACGCATCAAGTCACGGCCCTTGGTTGTGTGTTTAGTGGTAGGGGCAGTGTGAGCACTGATGCCGCCGGGGGTCGTCCCTGTAACAGGGCCGCTGGCCTGTCTGTTGGGGTCTTGTGCTTGGGAAGCCAACGTTTCCCCGTCCGAAAATGTGGCATTGCTGCCATCGCTGTAGGCGCCCTCCACATCCATGGTGGCCTCAGCCTGCATGGCGTGGTGGGCCCAGTGCTTCGTTAAACAGTCCTTTAACATTTTAGGTTTAAAGAGCTTACAGGCTTGACAGTTCACTTCGACGTGATCCTGTGGGAGCAAAGGTTGCACACCAAGTGCTTGTCGACCCAGGGGAATTTTTTGTTGCAACTTGGGAAGAACCTGAAAGGGGTTGTATCCATAATTAAATGAAATGGCAGCTAGGCGAAGATAATGTAAGAAAAGGGGTAAACACATTATCCAATGTCCTCCCCCCTCTCTCCCTACTTTGTGGGCCGATGGCCGAAGCAGCCCTCCAAGGTTGAAAGGATCAGTCTTATTCGACGATCATCTTCTTCACTGCTGTCGGAGAAGTTATCGGTATTTGGCGAGCGAAAGATATAAAGGATAGGAAGAGTAACTAACTCCGAGTAATCAATGGCATTATGCTGAAATCAGAACTCTGCGATTTTGCATTTGTCTACGATGGCGTAAAAAAACAATCTGAGGGACCTCCACGCGTGAAGGACCATGGGTACAGTGGAAGTCACACTAGGGATAGTATTACTGGCACGTCCTGTCGACGTCCCTTTTTGAATTTCGAAAAAAACAACTCTAACACTCTGCAGCTTCCACTAGATGTCGGCCTATGCACAGCATGTGATCTAAGCAGATTCCACAAGCCTGAGAAACATATATACATTCACCATAGGTTTAAATATACATCAAATAACTTCGTTAGCAAAAGCAGGTAGGTATTTCAGATGCAGTAAATAATGGAACCAGATCACAAGACAATCTAATTTAAGAAATCCAAACTCTAAGCAGATTGGGGCTTGTTTCTCATCAGAATGACATCTCTATAGCGTTTCAAAAGGCTTCTTTTGGTGATTGGTAAAATGGTTGTAGAACTTTTAAACTGAGTAAAGTATGCATTTTCCTTTCTTCCAGACCCAAGGATTGAATACTGCTCAGGGTCCTTGGAGATGAGGTAGAAGAGCAGAACTACACAGGGCTGGATGCTGGACTACTTCAGGAGTCCTCTGCAGATCTTCAGCAGGGTGTCCTTCAAGGGACTCTTGGCTCCAATGATAATCTGAAGAAATGGCTGCAGAGGTTCCCCTTCTTAAACACAACCCAGGCTGGAAGCGAGTCCAAGTCCACCAAAGGTAAGGATCTGCACCATTCAAACAGACAGTAGTCGTCCAATCAGGGACAACTACTGGTTTCACATTTGCCCCACACTAGACTGTCCCGCCCACTTCCTGGGCCACACACAGAAAATTCTTAGCTGCGAAAGCAGCACCTTTCGTGTGCGAGTGCATGACCGTGTAAGGAATTTCCTGACCTGGCAAAGCAGGAAGACCAAACAATATGGCCAAAGAACAAGCAGAAAGCCTTGTGCCACAGTCATTTTAGGGCACTAGCCACAATTAGTAAACGCGAATGTGCACATCAAAAATAATACAATAACAGTAAAAAATGTACTGCTGGCACCAGCTTGTTTATAGGCACATATAAAAGTAATCAAAAATCCCACGTGTAACAAGCCAGGGTGATACAAAAGTATTACCATTGCACTGCAATGTAAAGTGTTGTGCACAATGTTAAAAAAGTACTGGTAGTCTGAAGGGCTGATCAGTTTCCGCACAACAATGAGCAAAAGTAAAGTGAAGGCTTTACTTCACTTCAAAACGTGAGGACAGAATACAAACAGAGCAACAAGAACGGGATCCCATAGGAAACTATGGAGGGAAAGTTGAAAAATCTTTCCCAACAGTGTAGGGCAGATTGTTGATCGACTTATTTCCTTTTTCCTGTCCTATACGGTACATTTTTCCACCAATATATGCTCAGATTAAGAAAGGATTTGAATAATAGGCTTCTACCTTCTAATATTGGCTCTTTTCTGGGATGGGATTTCAATTGCGTTCACCAAGTGCAGATTGCTTTGCTGATTCCTCCCCTTAGGAATAGAAACCCTAACGTGAGCAAAAATTAATGTCTGTGTCTACATTTGATGGTCTCCTTCCAAAATCCCCAAGAGGGTTTTGTGGATGCATGAAATAAATTAACTAATGGCAGCCCTCCTTGTAGATTGTTTTAAGGTTATACGATTTGCAGTTTCTAACAATACCCTTTAGATGTCACAGTTTTATTAGGAGCCTCACAAACGTACAATGTCCACAGGAGCAGAGTCCAGCAGGTAGCTACAAGGAGCCTTCAGCCCTGGGCAGCAGCCTATAGGGGTCCTACACACAGTCTGAACACTCAGTCTACATATAAAGTTGAACTGAAATATTTACCAGGTTTAATCTTAACTCTGGAAAAAAGAAAACAAAAACAGTACACAGGCACGCCCTTATAGAGCGTGCAGTAAATCTCAAACCTGTCCCTGCTTAAAGTTAAGGCAGATAGGACATGCTACTAATGGGATGCATATACTGGTGTTCATTTATACATAGGATTCCCAACCTGAAGCAAGGGACTATTTTAAGTATTTGTATCAATGGACCAAACAATGTTTAGGAACAGAACACGCCACAGTGGAACAGAACTTGAATCAGAATGTGAGTGACGTTCAAAATGGGGCAGGCACCAACTGTTGGCCAGTTAAAAGTGAAAGACGAGGAAATTAAATACTCTTAAAAGATTACACAGTTTTACACTGTGCACCACTGCAAACTGCATGATCTCCAGGCACTCAAAGTGGATGCATGTGACAAATGAGGTGTAGGAAAAGTACATGTTTGGTTGGCAATGAGAGATCACAAAATGGTTATTGTGATCGCTACTGGCCAAAGTTCTGCATCATTAAGAACAAATGAGAATTATTTGAGACAATTGTTATAATGATTCATTTATAATCCACTTCAATAATATAAACAAATGGTTTCTATGCACGGGGTGGTGTTTCGAACCTGTGTTGCACTGCGTTGTCTTGCTTCCAAGACAAACACGTTGCCCCTGAGCTATCCTTCCTCCCCAAATGCTGGCATGCAGTCTTGTGTTTGAGCATTATTAAAATGTTAAACCGGGATAAAGTGCTGATTTTACTAGCTCTCAATGGCAATGCATTATTAGCATGAGATTATGAAAGTAGAGCACCTCCAAGTTCGAAGGATTTAAGTAGTACTTATCAATGAAAAATGTACTGCAGTTCAATCATTAACCCTACATGAACATCCTAAAAGGTTCCTATATTCACATAAAGTTCGTTTTAAAAGTAAGATTGCCAGTTCTAGCAATTGATACCAGTTAGGTATGTTTTCTAAAGTCCAATTGGGATTGGGCTCCAAGACTTATCACTTGGTTATAGGGCCCCAACTTCTGATATAGGCCTGCAGTACCCAAGGTTGGTATTTATTTATTTTTATTTATTTATTGGGTTTTTATAATGCACCTATACACTAGGTGTTTCAAGGCGCAACAAAAAGGAGGTGGGAGTGGGGGGGGGACAGGGGTGGTCGGTCGAGAGACAGGGATGCCAAAACAAAAATGGTCTTATCCAGGCCTTGTGACATTGAGATCGTGCATGCGCAGTAAACAGAAGTGCGGAGGAGATGGGAGGGAAGAAGTGCCGTTGGGTTAAGCAAGTGCCTGGGGAGGCCAGGTGGACAGAGCCAGGTAAAGAAAAGAGTGCAGGGGCAGAAGGTACACATGCTAAGCGTGAGGGAACAGGGCTGTAAGGGCTCAGGGTGTGCAGGCCCAACCAGGCTAGTTCAGGGGGGAGGGTGCCCAGAAGACCAAGTGCAGGTGGGCGGGGGGTGGTGCAGAGGCCTGGTCCCCTGTAAGAATCGGAAGGAACCAGGCAGCCAGTCAAGAGGCAGAGGGGGAACATTAGAAGGGAAGAGAGAAGAAGGAAGAGAAAAAGGATGGTCTTGTGAAGCTTACGAACTAAAAGGCGATCTGCCTCAAGTCTGAGAGGGGCAGGGAGGCCATTCCAGATGGAGGCACCTGCGGGGGAGAGAGATCTACCCCCTCCCCCCCACTCTGCTTGGAGAAGCGTCTGATTGCAGAGAATTGGAGCTAGAAGACCGAAAGGCTATAGCAGGGAGGTAGGGAGAGAGTTGGATGTAGCGGGTTCCCAGGACCCAAATGATGCAGAGGGTCTTGAACTTCATCCTCGCAGCAACCGAGAGCCAGTGTAGAGATTCTTGAGCTGGAGAGATGCAGTCCCTGGCAGCTCTGGAGCCAGATTGGTGGTCGTGGAGAGAACCAACAGATTCATTGTGGTGGATAAGCTGGGAGATGACCAGTTTCTCCAGGAGTTTGCCCAGGAAGGGGGTAAGATAGAAAGGGCGGTAGTTTGCCAGACAGGAAGTGTCAGCAGAAGGCATTTTGAGGAGAGGATGCACAAGGGAGTGCTTGCGGAGTGACAGGAAGGAAGCAGTGGCAAAGGATTGCCTAGAAACCTCATTAGGTGTTATGGGAGAGAAAGAGGAGAGGAGTAGGAAGGTGGGAAGGGGCAAGGGGGGCAAACAGAGGTCTAAGAGCACGTGAGTAAGAAGGATGCGGTGTAGAGGAGGGGACAGGATGTCCTGAGTTTTAGTAATGAAGTGCAAGGCCAGTGAAGTGCAGAGGGCCAGGGATGGCAGAGGAGAAATGGAGACTGCAGTAGGATTGGCGAGTTCCTTCCAGATTTTGAAAAGTTCTGCCGTGTTGTTAGTGGCCCCAGAGATGCAGGCTTGGATATAGGCCCTCTTCTTCGAGCAGATGGAGTCTGTATTGCTTTTGGAGCAGGCGGCAGGCCAGTTTGTCAGAGGATGTGCTTGAAGCCTGTCACTTCCGCTCAGCTGCTCTGCACTTGTGTTTCAGAGAGGCCAGGTCAGAGTGGCAGAGCAGTCAGGCTCATTTTAAGAGGAGGAATGCGAGCTGTAAATCAGAACATACACAGATCCAAAGTAATGCTTACACACTTAAAAAGTTATCGAACTTTGTTCCACCAAAAAGGACATCTTGTCGGAGGTGCGAGCCGCACTGCACAGGGTGGGAGTTGAACGGATTCCAAATCAGGGTTTCCTTGAAAAAAGTTGCAAACCATCCGTGTCTTCGTTAAAACGTTTTTATTTAGAAAAATTCATTTTCATTTACAAAAATAGTATATAATCATGGGTTCACAACCCAAGCCCGGCAACTGATCACGAGAGGCCATCATAGGGACTTAAAAAGTTATATCATAATTATATATATTTGTTTTATAAATACATAAGGCAAGTAGTAACCAAAGAAATACTGTATCAACTAAGAACATCAAACACAATAGGGTAATAAGGAGAAATAAAGCAGGGGAGTAAATTATCAGGTACGTTTCTATCCACACATAGGGTGACTTCAGTCAGGTCAGTGAAATCACTTATTTGCATCACTCTACATTATTCAGTTATAAGCAAAGTCAGAATGTAAAAAAATGTAAAAAAAAATGAAAAATAAATAATCAACATTAACAGGTAAGCAACACTGTAGCTTTTCCTTGAATGTTTGAGGAAGTCTTTTCCACAACTAGAAAGGAGTTCTTCAGTTCAGGATTTGGAGGGAAACAAGCAAAGACAAAGCCAGTAGGAATTAAAGATTTACAAGCGAGGCTCAAGACAATAGGAAAGCTGTTGAGTCTGGGCGACTGAAGTCGGGTGAACGCCAAAACGGCGAAATTAGTACTCCAAAAGCAAAGGAGTGACACAATGGCTCAAGGTAAGTTTACCCTGATCACCACAGTACCTTGAGTGAAGAAGCAGACATAGCAGGACGCCTTCTGGATGCACAGCTGCAAACCCGGTCTCCTAGTCCTTGGTCGTGGTGATGAAAGGGTGGGGGAGGGGTGGACCCCGGTTGGGCTCCTGCTGCAGTATTCGAGACAGGGACTACCAAGCAAAGCATCGGTTTGTGGTTTTGGTGCCCTTTTCTCAGGAGCGAACGATCACTGCGAGTTGGAATTATCTCTTTTCTCGGTCATACACTCTCGTGAGGGCACTTGGAGGAAAGGATTTGTGCTTCTGGAGGACCACACGGATGCCCTCGAAGTTCCAGCGAGATTTATCCACGGCAAGGCACTTCAATGTGGCCGTGGTACTCCGGGTATTGGTTTTTGCAGCCCTGGAAGGACGGGGGATGGCTCAATTTGAAGAGGGCCTTGAGGCTGGTTATGCCCACCAGCCCAGAGGAGGAAGTCATCCTTGGCAGAGCTTCCTTGTCGATTATATGAGGACATGGCATTTATTATGCACCTGTACTCCAGTGTTTCTCGGTGCGAAAACAAGTGTTTCTAGGATTCAAAAGTGGGGTCAGGACAGCAGTGTACTTAAATGGTGCTTGTGTGGTTATTGGAGGAGCTGCAGGTGTCTCTGGTCATCTTCTTCTGAGCTTCAGTTCCAGTGGTCGACATTGCCTTCTGTCCCAACAGCCTCACCTTTTATGCAGGAACCCATTCATTCAGTCGTATGAACTTACCTGGGGGTGACTGTTCTTGAAAGAGAGCCAGCCACCAGTTCAAACTAGGTCCAGCCAGGCATACCCTCAGACAAAGGCCAGAGAGGTTTCGGGCTCCTCTCCTACTTCCTGCCTCAGCAGACACACTGGAGCTATGGCAGGCTTCACAAAGGACGCCCGCCAAAGGAAAAGCTCAAAGAGGATCCATCCTCACTTGGATTTGTAGAAGGGTAAAAAAAGGAACATACAAATGAAAAATTGCGGAAATAAAAATGGGACCATTTTGGTGAAAACGGTCACCCAAGGGTGCTGTACTGCAGCTGTGAATACAGCCTGCGAGTAACTTGCACACAAATTGTATAAAAAGGTAACAACTGCCACCAGCCATTTAGGTTTGTCTGTTAATGTAACTATAAAGGTTACAGGAGCAGTGGGCAAGGAGTTACAGTGTAGCTACTCAGAACTCCGCATAAGGTGGGGGTGCTGATCCCACAAACAAAGGTAAGAAAAGTATCCTACTATCCTTTCCAACAGAAGTTCAAGGAAAAGCAATATGAAAATAAAAAGGGAAGTCCAAGGGACTCCCCAGCAACAGTGCACATAGGGTGCTGTGTGCTGCAACAATTCATAAGATGCCTGTAGCGAAATACATGGAGGAAAGCATGACTCCACTAAAGTAAAACAAGGATCCCAAGTCAGAGCAAAAAGAATGAGTGAGTGGTAAAAAGTTCCAGAAGAGAATAAATCAAAAAATACCACGAGTCAGGCAAAAGTGCTGGGGTCTCAGGTTGAGGGGAATTGGCACAAGAACTGAACATTCTCTCTAACAATACCTCAGAAGTAATTTCCTCCATTCGATAGTCTTCAGGATATTCTTGCAATTCGTAGTATGATTTGTGAGGAGGAAATATGGAAAATTACTGTTATTGTGTGTTTTTTTAATTTACAGAAATACTTTTTTCAGGTTAGTTAGGACAGTTTTTCTAAAGTCCACCCAGGGGGCTTTATAAAACGATTCTGGAGGCAATACAGTAAACTCCAACTGTTAATATAGACCTGTACTGCAGGTAGCATGGACAATCAGTCAGGTTTATTTTAGGAGGGAGAGGAGGCTTTTATTTGTAGCATACATATGGTTCAAAGAAATACTGATAGACGTATGTATTATAAGAATAATGGTTTATTTTATATATACACAAAGTGAATTCTTAAGAAAAGTAAGTACTATTATCATTTATTGACACAATTATACAAAACCAACACAATACTTAAACCTCATTTACAATAGCAGTATGAAGTTCAAGGTGAGTAAAACCTAGTTTTTTAGAATGGCAGTATGCTATTCATGGGGAATAAAACCACATTAGTAAACTTTTAGAAAACGGGATGTAATTCAAGGTAAGCAGACCCTATCCTATATAATTTGTATTTATTTATATAGCGCCTTAATCCAAAGCGCTTTACAAGAGGAACAAGTGAATACAACAAGCAATACTTGACAATGAATCTAAACCAGAAAACAGTACAACAATTTACATTTACGAAGAGGTTAAGTACTAATAGGGACAGAAGGTAGGAGGAGAGGGTGGGATGGGTTAGGTGATGAGAGGAAACAATTGGTGCTAGGGGGGAGACTGGAAGAAATAGGATTTTAGAGGGGATAGTGGAAAAGATAGGATTTTAGAGAAGTGTGAAATAAGGCATAGGAGGTGATGGAGCGGACGGCAAGAGGAAGGCGGTTCCAGTAGAAAGGAGCAAGAAGTTGGAAGGAGCGGAAACGGGAGGGGGCACGTGGAGTAGAGAGAAGGAAGAGACCTGTAGAACGGAGAGAACGAGAAGGTGTATAGAAAGAGAGAAGGGAGGAGAGGTACAGAGGGGCAAGACCATAGAGGGCTTTGAAGACTAGGCAGAGAAAGTTACATTTGAGCTAGGAGTGGAATGGGAGCCAGCCTAGTGAGTTAAGAGAAGAGGAGATGGAGTCGTGAGGGCAGAGGAGGCAGAGGGAGCGAATGGCAGAATTTGAGGGGGCGGGGGAAGAGATGAGAGGTGGGGAGTCCAAAGAGAAGAGTAGAGCAGTAGAAAAGTCTGGAGAAGAGTGGGTGTCAATGTGCAGACCAAGGTTACAGGCATGAGGTGAGAAGGGGAGTTGGGAAGGAGGAAAGAGAATGCAAGGGGGAGGGGAGGAGGAGGAAGCGTGTTGGCAGGGAAGAAAAGGAGTTCAGTTTTATCTGCATTGAGATTAAGGAAGTGAGAGGACATCCAAGATTTAATAGCAGAGGCGCAGGAAGAAAGTTTATGGTGGATGTCAGGAGAGAAGGAGGAGAAAGAGGAAGAACTGGGTATCAAGCATAAAAATGATGAGACATCAAAGGAGGAGATTAAAGGAGAAAGGAGGGAAGTATATAGCGAAAAGAGAAAGGGGCCAAGGACAGAACCTTGGGGAATGCCATGGTTGAGTGGAGAGATTGGGGAGGTGGAGCCACCCCCAAGAGACTGAGAAGGTGCGGTTAGAGAGATAGGAGGAGAACCAGTTAAGAACTGCATCTTTAAGCCCAAAAGAGGAGAGGGTGGTAAGGAGTAGAGGATGGTCGACAGTGTCAAAGGCAGCAGAGAGGTCCAGTAGGACCAGAATAGAGGAGTGCTTAGAGTAGCAAGCCGAGAGGAGAGAGTTGAGAACAGAGGTAAGAGCAGTTTCAGTAGAGTGAAGAGGACGGAAACCAGATTGGGTGGGGGGGGGGGTACGAGAGAATGGTTAGAGATGAAGGTACAGAGTTGCGAGTAGAACATGCATTCTAGGAGCTTAGAAAGGAAAGGTAGTAGAGAGATGGGATAGATGCAAGATGGGGATTAGCAGTAGGTTTTTTGAGAATGGGGACAATAGTCGCATGCTTAAAAGGAGTGAGGAGGGTGGAGGTGAGAAGAGGTGTTGAAAAGGGAGGTGATATAGGGAATGAAGAGGGGGTAGATTTTGGGGGTGAGGGAAGTAGGTATGGGGTCAGAGGGAGAGGCAGTGGGGTGGGTTTTAGAAAGGAGGAGGGTAACATCAGATTGAGTGATAGGGGTGAATGAGCACATGGAAGGGGGCTGAAGGGGGAGGAGAATAAGAAGGGGAGGATAGTGTGTCGGAGATGAAGGACTTTGTTGGAAAAGAAGTGGCAAGATCAGAAGCAGAGAGGGGAGAGGCAATGGAATGATCAGGGGTAGGTAGAGAGAGAAGCCGAGTTAAGGTCTGGAAGATAGGGTGCGGGTGAGAGGACTGAGAGTGGAGAAGGTCGGAGAAGTAGGTGCATTTAGCAGAGTTAAGACAAGAGTCATAGAAGGAGTGATAGTAGAAGTAAGCAGTTTGGTTGGGGGTGGTAGGGTGTTTGAGCCAGGAGCGTTCAAGGCACCCAAGAAGGTGGTGCATGGAGGAAAGATGAGCTGATAACCAGGGCTGAGCAGGTCGGCGAGAAGGGCGGAATGAGGAGAGGGTAAAGATGATCAACAGTAGAGGAGAGGGAGGAAGTTAAGGTGGATGAGGCTTCCGTGGCTTAAAGAGAAGAGAAGTGGGAGAGAGAGGGGAGGGAAGAGGAGCAGGAAGAAAGGAAGAGAGAAGGGTTGAAGTTGCGTAGATCACACCTGAGGAAAGGAGTGGAAGAAGAAGGGGAGAGAGGGGGGTGAGGGGGAAAGAGAGCAAGGAGTGGTCAGAAAGATAGTTAGGTAGAGAAGAGATAGGAGATGTAGAGAAGGAGGAGGTAAAGATGAGGTCAATGGTGGAGCCTGATTGGTGAGTGGGAGGGGAGAGAGAGAGAGAAGATGGGAGTTGAGGATGGATAGGAAAGGAGGAAGGGTTAGTAGAGAGATGGAGGTTGAAATCGCCAAGAATGATTAGTGGGGTGGGGCGGGGTGCAATGAGGTCAAGAAGATGGTCGAAGTCTTCATAGAATGAGCCAAGTTGGCCAGAGGGTCGATAGATGATGAGGAAAGATATAGCATGGGGAGAATTACAGATTTTATACATGAATTCAAAGGAGGGTAGAGAGGGAAGAGAAGTAGGAGAAGGGGGAGGAGATAAAGTGGGGGCGAAAGAGAAGGCCTAAACCACCTCCCCGGCCAGAGGGGCGAGGGACGTGCGCAAAAGAAGAGCACGAAGAAGGGAAGCTGGAACAGAGGTGTTGTGGAGAGGGATCCAAGTTTCGGTGATGCAAAGAAATTGTAGACTGAGGCGCAAGAATAGGTCAAGGACAGCAGTGGTTTTTATTACAGATTGACTGGGTTAAAGGTATCAGAAGAATTGGAGATATGTGGGTAGATAAGATTGTGGTGCCGGGACGATTGGGAGAGGGAGGGGGGTAAAGAGAGGAGATGACCATGATAATGAGATATAGAATTTTGATGCGGGAGAGGGTAGGAGGGAAGGGAGAGGGGCGGAGCAGAAAGGAGGAGGATCGCATAACAGAGCAGTATTTAGATCAGGGGCAAGTAGAGAGGAGTAGTAGGATCCTGTAGGCTGAACTGAATGGAGTCAGTAAGGGATGCACCAGAGGGTCGAGGCTTCGTAGAGGGGTGAAGCAGTGAAGGTGGAGGATGCAATAGTCAGTGGTAGGAGGAATCGACTTCTGGAGTTGGAGAGACCACGGCTGCAAGAGAAAGATCACAGCGAGGGCCGAGGCTGCAGAGTTGGAGGGAGTGACAGTCCATAGTGGAGGAGCTGCTGAATGAAGGCTGAGGGCACAGTCTACAAGAGCGGTGGAGGTCACAGCAGTAGAGTCACTAAGGCTACGGAGGCTGCAGTCCCAGGTGATCACAGGAACAGTGTGAGCAGATGACAAAGTGGCACACAGGAGCAGCAGGAACTGCTATTACAGAGGTTCTGAAGCCAAGGGGGGCACAGCCGAAAGAGGTTGCAGGCACAGCGACAGGATGTAGAGAAGTAGTGGCCACAGGAACACTGCATGCCGTGGCAGGAGAGGCACTGAGGCTGTGGTCCTAGGGTGGTCGCGGGCATTGAGGCAAAGGATGAAAGAGCAGTCACCAGGAGTTGCAGGGGCAGCGACTGCAGAGACACTAAATCCAAGAGGGCAGCAGCTGAAAGAGGTTGCAGTGGTCACAAGAAGCAGCCTCAGGAGCAGTACAGGCTAAGGCAACAGAGACCTTGAAGTTGCGAGGGATGTGGTCTCAGAAGTCAGCAGGAACTGGGATAGAGGATGACAGAGCAGTCCCAGGAGCAGCGGGCCGTGGCCACAGACAAAAGCTGTGGGGGCTGCAGCCAAGAGATGACACTTGTGGCAAGCAGCACCCAGGAGCAGCGGGCGCTGTAGCCGAGAGAGGACGCTGGAGGCAAGCAGCACCCAGAGTAGCGGGGTCCACGGATGCCAGAGGCACTGGAGACAGATGGAGGCCAAAGGAGCAGCAGGGGCCGCAGTAGCAGAGGCGGCATACAAGGTGCCACAGACCGTGGTGGTGGGCCGTGCACTGGAGGCAGAAGGGGGAGACCGATGGAGCAGTGGGAGTCACGGCAGCAGACAAGGCACAGCTGTCCGAGGTGAAAGGACCGTGCACCAGAGACAGACGGATGAGACCAAGGAGCAGTGGGGGCAGTGTATATGGAGGCTGCAGGCGTAGGAGGTGGTGGTAGATGGTAGATGAAGCAAGCCAACAGAGCCGCTGAAGACAGATGGGAGTCCAGGGAGCAGCAGAGTCGGTGTATATGGACGCTGCAGACGTAGGAGGTGGTGGTACATGAAGCAAGCCACCGGAGCTGCTGGAGACAGATGGGATAATAAAAGACCAGATGTAGGTTTGTCCGATACAGTCATGTACAGTAGAGACTGCCCGCTTCGCCTGTTGCCCTCACTACAGGGAGCTGTTGCTTTAGGAAATATAGTGGCCGTACTGTTAATGAAAACCTAAAAAGTAATTTTTTTCCATTAAAATGAATTACAACCAATCACAAACAAATATACCATAATCTATTAACAGTTGGAAAATTCCTTTCCTTACTCAGGGTTTGACACTAGTTGGTAATAAACTATGTTAGTTATTCCGTTCCAAGAAAACTACAGTTATACCAACACTGTAACAAGTAAACACCCTGCAACATATGTACTTATTTTTCTCTTAGGAATAATACAGTTCCTCTATTCTGAAAAGTAAGTGTTTTTGTAACAATTCTAAGGTAAGCAAGAACTTATGAATTACTTTTCAGAGGGGCAGTATGCAACCCATGGATAAGAACTCAGAATACCCATTTATAATGGCAATAAGCTATTCAAGGCGATTAAAACCTTATTGGTCTTAAACTTGTATACTATTTTTACTACAGGAATATGTAGTTATACCAATGTTCATTTTTCAGAGGAGTGGAACACAATTCTAAGGTAAGCAAGAATTCAGAAAGGCAGTAAGAACCTAATGTTACACATTTAGAATGGCAGTAAGCTATTCAAGGTAAAACCACACTGGTACACCTTTACACTTTATTATTCCTGAAACTGAATAAGTAATATCAACTAAGTAAGTAAATAACATCTTATACTTTTGGAGGGGCAATAAGCAACTCAAAAAGGTGAGTAATAACTTATAAAACTTTGTAACTTATTCTATTTCAGGCATCAAAGTTACACACCAACTCCTTTACAAGTAAGTACTTTGCAACATCTGTTCTATTTTCTAGTCAGAGGCCTAGACTTAAAAGTCCTTCCCTATTTGAAGGCATGAGCGTGACACTGGTAGTCCAGAGGCCAACAGTAGGCAGGTCACGATAGGGCTCAGATGCAGGAAAGTCAGAGTTCCAGAGGATTTCTCGTCGAACAAGTAAGTACCAATTTGAGTTAGTAGAAAGTGTTCAGGGGCTTTGTAGAAGGCTCCCTGGATGCGTTCCAGCATTAAGCCTGGGCAAATGGTAATAGCGAACTCCCAAACACACAAATCCCCCACTCAGCCACACAGCAGTGACCCAAGTCTTTAGGTAAGTATTACCCTAAGCCACACAGTACCTCAGCAGTGAAGAAGAGCTTGCAGATGGACGCCTTTAAGATGCAGCAACACAGAACCCGGTCTCTGGATTCTAAGTCGTGGTGACGAAAGAATGGACACTGGATGGGAACTTGCAGTAGCAGAAAGAAAAGGCTCCCAAACAAAGGATTCTTCAGTGCTTCTTGCGGCTTTGGATTTGGCACACTTTTCAAGGTACCAGATGAAGGATGGTCTATCAAATTTGCCTCGCTATCTCGGTTCAGCACTCTTGTGAGGGGACTTCAAAGAGTGGAATCAAGTCTCTGGAGGTTCAGCAGGAGTCGACCAAAGTTTCATCAGGATTCGTTCTTCGGAAGACGTTGCACAGCACTCAGGCTCGAGGTCCCAGGTTATTGGCGGTTTGCAGCCCTGGAAGGCCACACCTCGTTGTGGGATGTCACAAATTGCAGGTGGTCTTAAGACTGATGGGGTCCCAACAGTCTATGGTTCAGAGTAGTCTTTATTGTATGTTCTCTTCCAATGGTTGACTTATCTTCAGCTCCAAGATCCAGGCCAGATATACATGAACCAACACAACCTCTGCAAACTCAGCAGTTTATAGAAAGGGGCAGGTGGCTATCCAATCAGGACAGCCAGCCCCCCAGTGGGAACTGGTTTCTCTCAGGCACACCAGGAGACATTCATAGGAGGATAGCTCAGGGGCAATGTGTTCGCCTTGGAAGCAAGACGATAGAGCACCACAGGTTCGATCCCTGGGTCCGCGCTTATAACCCTGTATTAAGCACGTTATAAATAACATCCGATATCATAAAGGGGAGCAGAGTTTCGGACTCCTCATTCACTTTCTGCCTTCACAGACAAGCTGGACCCTTAGCAGGTTACACAAAGGGTTTCAGCCGAAGACAAAAACAACCAGGACCTCCCCCACCCTGTACAGCAGAAGACCGACCAAGAAAGAACAAGCACACTAAAAAGGGCCCAAAAAAAGAAAGAAGCCATCATTCTACCAGAATGGTGCCCCTTCTGTGCATTACTGTGGCTGGTTTGACAGCCTGTGTGTAACATTCACACAAAGTTCAGTAAAGTAGGTCCACTGCCAGCAGCCATAATAGGAACAGAAATGTTACAGAAACAGTGAGAAAGGGGATACCATGCATCTCCGCAGCACTCCACGTAAGGTGGGGTGTGCTGGTCTCATATAAAATGTAAAGGGCAACCCACCAACACAGAAAGTGATGCAATAATAACATGTAGATGGCCAAAAGGTTACAAGAAAGTATAGATTCAATACACGAGAGTCAGAAAAATGACACCCATAAAAGGTTCCCACTCAGGAACATGGAAAGTGAATCCACAAGTACAACAAAAAGCATGGGTGTCTCACAGTGGAGGAGATCTAGCATAGAAATGAAAATCTAACAAGGTTAACCTAGGCACATGGTGTGACAAACCACATACACTTACAGCATGTACCCCCTCCTTCTGCCACCCCCCCCACCAAAAACAAATATATTTAAAAACAAACTACCTGTAAAATGTGGCTGCTTACCCTTTGCATCTATTGGGGGGTTTCCCTTTATCACACTGATCTATATAACAGTATATATTACCACAACTGTGTAATTATTCAGTCTACTGGGCTGGCAATATTTCCCTGTCCCTCCCCCTCGCACAAGGTCCCCCACGGCTCGGTGTCCTTGGTCATCTCTTTTCACTCTACACTTTTCCTCTTGCTGCCATATCTTCTTTTGGTATTTACCACCACTTCTATGCAGACAACCCCAAACTCTCTATCCTTCTCATCTCAGATTCACGTCAACATTTCATCCTGCCTACTGCCCATTCATTCCTGGATGGCCGACACTACTTGGTACTAATTTACTCCAAAAACTGAGGTGCCATTCTTTCCCGCCTCTTCCATCAACCCCCTCCCCCAAGTTTCTATTTCCATCTCATCTACCCATCTCTTCTGTCATTCGTAATATTGGTGTTCACTTGGACCCCTTTTTTACACATCACATCTCTCTCTCATTCATGTAGAGGACACCTTTTTGATATCCGCAAAGACACCTTTTCCTTCCTTCCATGATAAAACACCTAATTTCCCCCCTCATCTTCACTAGACTTCTATTGCTTCTCCTTCTTTGGTCGTCCTGTCTCCCACTTATGCCCACTCAAATCTATCCATAATTCCTCAATCCGTCTTTTATTTTCTTTGTTGTCTCGGGGCCATCACCCCTCCCTTTCCTCTCTGTGCCGGATTTTCTTTCACTCTCAGCTCAAATTTAATTTCCTGTGCTCTCCTCACTTGTGTCTTTCTATTCGCCTACTCGCTCAAAATTGCTCTTTTTACCGTCCCTCGTTCCCACTCTATGCTCTGTTCTGCTTTCGTTCCTTTACTCTACTAGCCCCCCTTCAATGGAATGCGCTCCCATTGGCCCTTTGCTCTCTCCTCTCCTACCTTCTGTTCCAAACACACCTTAAAGAAACTTTATAGCCACCTAAAGGCTTTATTGGTTTTCACCCATGCTAGCATTTGATATAATGTTTAATGTTGGACAGCGATTTGCTGTAAAGGTACTGTATACATACAAAATACAACCATGTGTTTTGATTAGCTCTGTAAAAAATATATATTTATTATTCATAAGTACAATTAATTAATAACAAATCTCTAAGTGTTGGGATTCTTCCATTGTAGCAAAACTCTGAATTCATCCAACAGGACTTTCCAAGCCAGATCAGAAAAAAAGGAGTTCAAGTAAAAGAAAGATTACTATCTGAGTGTAAAGCCAGTTTGAGTCAGGCATATTCTTAAAACATGTTCTCCAATAGAACATAACATACCACTTGATGTTACTTAGTTTGTTTCAAATTATGCTGCTTCAAATTATGAAAGTTCTTGTCCTTTTTTTACCATAAAAATTACAAAGTTCATGCATGCTAGCACATTTTGAAATTAAAACTTGATTTTTCTTGGATTCTCTACTTCTTTGCCTGGCCATCCAGAAGATCCTTAGCCTCATTTATCTTGGCAGCCAAGTAAGGGGATCCACCTAAAACAGAATAAGCAACTGTTAGAAAACTAATCTCGGTATATATTTATTTCAAACATTAACAGGTTTCATTACGCCGCTGCTATTAACTCATTAAAGAAACCAGTGCAAATAAAATACATTCTATATTCCTCGTTTAGACTTTTTTTGGGTACCATTACTTTTGAATGCAGATATATGGTTTGTGCGGGTGCAAAGCAACCACGGATCGAATGCTCATTTCATAGAGACCTGAGAACTACTGCAAAATGACAGATTTCTATCCCATCAGAACCATTCATGTTCCCATACAAAACCAGGACACGGAACACATGACCTGATTAATGGATTCACTTTTACGTCATCAAATGAACAATTATTTTTTTTTTTTAAGTGGGTGATGAGATAATAGGCCGCAAAGCAGTGTTTGAAAACAGTCCATTCTCAAGAGGACACTAATGAAGGGTCTTCAGAGCTCCAAAACCCCACTAATAAAAATGAACTTCAAGGGCCCAGCTGCAGAATGTCATTTTAAACTGCTCAACAGCCTCAGGCTTTCCAGAGTAAGCTACTTGAGAAGGTCAATATTTAACAGCTTCAGACCAAGTCCATTAAAGGTTTGTCATGTTTTTAGGCCAGGGATTAAAACGTACGTGTTGTAATGTGCTGGTGCTGTGGAATCTTGAGTTGGTGGAATCTTGGTGTGGAGTGTTGTCTTTTGAGTATTTAGATTCTAAGGGGACAGTTAGAGAGAGTGAGCTGAGCTGTGTGGATGGGCCAGTGTCTCTTCCCTGTGTACTCAAGAACTTACTTGTACATCTGGGCAAAACAAGGTTCCCGTTTGGTGTATGGTGGAAGGACCCCCACCTTGGTCACTTCAGTACCCCAACCACCTGGGCTAAACCTGTTGGTTCAGCCGATAGCAGAAATCGCCACACAACCCAAGAACGAAAATACAAGGTGCCTATTTGTTAGGGAGAATTTTCATTACAGTGCCAATTCCCCTTTAACCTTACAGACCACCAGCTATTTTGCTGGATTCAGGGGTTTCTAGTTTTTACTCCAGAGGGGGACCTTTTTTGCACTCCCTCATGCGTTTTCCCAACTATGAGTATGGTAAACTCCATAGGCATCTGCTTTTGCATAGTGAGATAAAGCACCTTTGTGCAGAGCCACTGAGAAGTCCCATGGAGTTCTTTTAATGTTTAATTACATTTTCTTGGGTGAACTATTGTTCACAATAGTAAGATGACTCCTGTCTTACTTACCTTTACTTTATGGGTGCAGCACACACCACCCTATGTGGAGTGCTGGGGGGGTGGGGGTTACCTAGTAATTCCTTTAACCCATTCCGCATGTAACATTTTTTATACTAACTCAATGGAATAGCTGGTGGCAGTGGTTTCTTTTTTACTACCTAGTTACATGTCTCGGCAGGCCGATACCTCAAATGCAGTGCTGCACACAAGGATGACCATTTTCCCGAAATGGCCCTGTCTTTTTACGCCATTTCTCCTTAGTTTCTTATAGGCTTTTACTCTGTTTGCATCAGATTTGAGCCCTTTGTGTAGTCGGCCTTTGGCAGGCTTCAGCCATGAAGCCCACCCTGGCTCCAGTGCACCTGGAAAGGCAGGAAGTGAGGGAGGTTCTCGAAAACTTCCCTGTCCTTTGTCTCTAGGTGTGCCTGAGTTAAACCAGTTCCTATTGGCCAGCTGGCTGGACTGTAAGGCCAGCCACCCTGCTGGGCGATTGACAGCCTAGGGCTGTTAATGAATGGGAACTTGCATCAAAAGCAAGTGTTTTGGGGACTAAGAGCAGTCGACCACTGGAGAACAGAATCCGAAGCAGAGAATGAGAGAAGATGCCAGCAGCGCCCTCCTGGATCCCGAAGTGCCCGGTGAAGCCCTGAAGCTGTGCTGACCCAGTTTTCAAAGGACAGGGAAGACCCACAAAGGACATCTTCCTCCCTTAGGCTGGTGGGACCAACTATCCTTGAGACAATATATTTTGGCACAACCCCCGACTTGCTGCGACTTTCCAAGGCTGCAGAAGCCCAATATCCGGGGTACCTCGACCACTTGTTTGTGCATTGACTTCCGAATCCAGCCAGATCTTCGTAGGCATCCAAAGGACCCTGCAGAAGCAAGAAATACGCGTCCAGAGTCCCCTCACCAGAGTTCAGATCCGAGGGATCAAGGAAATCCTAACCAGAGGTTTTTGTTCTTAATTGGCGCTGAAGAAAAGTTGCCAAAACCATGATGAGCCACTGAATCGATGGAAATCCATTGCTGCTGAGTCCCTCTCACTCAGGTGCTGCCGCAGGAGACTGCCAGACGTCCTCCCTTTCATCACCACACCCAAGGACCTGGAGCAAGACTACTGCATTGCATCGTGAAAGCAACCAGCTGGAACACTTGCTTCATTTTCAAGGTACTGTGGGAATTGGGGCATTTTATCCAGTTGCCATTTGGGGTGCTTTCTACCTTTGGGAGTGCGATTTAACTCAACACCAAGTTGACCTCAATTTACCTGCATTGGCCTTACAGCTTGTGCTTTCCAAAGGTGACTCCGCTCGAGTTGCTGTGATTTCTCCTTTGAACACTAAGAACATTTTTCTAATAAGAGCATCAGAACTTTGTCAATGTCCATTGATGTTGGCTGTCTTGGCTCCCTAAAGACCTCCTGCTGATCCTAATGGCTTTGGCTGTGCTTGTTCCCTTACAGGCCTTAAATGTTGAACACTTTAATGCTGGGATAATGGACTGACTGCATCCTTTTGGGAGAATCTAACGTTTCTTATAACCTATCAGTTTGTTCTAAATCTAACCCTAGCCTTTCCTTCCCGAGAAACTCAATATTGCAAAGGTGATACTATATAAATGCTATACTGACCTCAACTGAAGCCACCTCTGGGTGCTGAAACATGTGTAACATACAAATGACTTACTCCCCCTTCTTTATTGTTCACTTTTTTAATTAAATGCTACCTTGGGATTAATGTTATAGCCAAGTAGTGCTTTTCAAAGAATGCTAAATAACCGTGTATAAATAATTAATTATAACTAAGTGTGCATTTGATTGGAAACTTGTATTTACTAGTTTCATTGCATAGCTCTACACCTCAGATTACCCCTCTTAAAATAAGCCTGGCTGCTCAGTCACATTACCAACTTGTGTAGTACATGCCTATATTGAAAGGTGGGTCTATTACCAAGGAGATGAGTCTTATGCAGTCCCACACCAGTTGGACTGCACCAATTCTTACCCAACACTATTTGCTGGATAGTGGCTAAAAAGTAACAGCATTTGCGCTACTGCTATGTAGATTGTTGCAAATCTAAGTTTGGTTTCTAATATGCTCCTGGCAAGGCTGCTAGCCAAGTCAAGATCGCGGTTCATGCCCATCCTCAAGGTACAAATGCGCTTTAGAAGCATAATGTGTCCATTTGTAGACGGCAGTTAAAGCGTGCACTTTCGGTCGAAATTAACCAACAACATACATTTTTGTGTATATACGTGAATGTGTGTGGATGTTGTGAAGCTACACATTTTAATAGGCATCCACAGACTTGGAACACTTTACAAGGTGTATTTGACCTAATGCCATGCCAGTCCGTGAAATTATATTTTCTTTTAATCTTCATTAGCAGTCAACAACTCCAGCATATGAGAAGCACACAGCAATATGATCCAATAGCTAACATTCACATATCCTGTGTGAAACTGTACATTTTTTATATAAACCGATGCACGTTTCACGCTAACTTCTTAATAAAGGCATGACACATTTTTGGAAGCCATTGATCAGTTTAATCTGTGTAAGGTGAATTTGTTTTCATCAATTATCAAGGGTTGACCACAGAAAATGGTCCTTTAAAAACGGGCACTTCTTGCTAACAGTTAGGTTAGATTTTCATTTTTATGCCAAATCTCCCTCACCTGTGAGACCACCACCACTTTTTGCTGGACCTGTGGATTATTTTTCTATGCTCGAGTGAGTGGGAATCTTTTTCGCCACTCACCCTCTTACTCTTTTTTATGGGTGTCCTTTTTATGACTATCCATACTTTATTTTTGGAATTCTACTTTCCTATAACTTTTTTGGCATCTGCATTTTCCTATTGCAGTATGCAGCACTTCCTGTGCAGTGTTGCTGGGGTGCCCCTTAGGCTCCTTTTTATTTTCTCTTGAGTTCCTTGTGTGAACTATTCCCAAGGGTAGAAGGATACTTTGTCCTTTCTGCAATCCCCATAGTGAGATCAGCACACCCCACATGATATGGAGTGCTGAGGAGATGCATAGTATCCCCTTTGTCACAGCTCCTGTAACATTTCTGTTACAGTGACAAGCTTACTATTACGGCTGGTGGCAGTGGACATGCTCTACCGACTTGCGCGATTTCTACTCGCAGTGTCAAATCAGCCGCGGTAATGCACAGAAGGGTCATCGTTTCATCCAGAATGGCGGCTTCTTTATTTTTTCGCCATTTTTAATGTGCTTGGCTCTTCTGCCATCCTGGGAGAGTGATGTCCTGGTTTGACTTTTGACTTTGGTGGGAACCCGTTGTGTAGCCCAAGGCTCCAGAGTGTCTGTGACCCTTTGTCTTCTGGCATGCCTGCCTGGAATCAGTCCTAACTGGGAGGCTGTCTGTCTTAAAAGGACAGCCTCCCCACGAAGTTTGAAAGTAACATGTGTGCTGATTGGCTGGGCTCCTTGATAATGGCCTTGATCTGAAAGCTGAAAACAAGTCAACCACAGGAGCTGAATCCGATGAGAAAGAAGAGAAGACAGCTGTAGCCGATTTCAGCGACCAGAGATACTGGCTGTGTAACCGCTGCCTGTGCTGACTCCTTCCATGCGACCTGCGAGTCCCAAAGACAACTCCTCCAACCCTTAGACTGGCGGCACCAATTAGCTTTAAGAAGACCGGCATTTTGAGCCATGCCACGATGAGCTGTGCCCTTCCTGGGCGGCAAACCGCTATTCGCCTGGTATCTCCAGGCTGAGTGTGCCTTAGTATGTACGAATCTCACTGAAACTTCGGTGGACTCCTGTTGGACCTCCAGAAGCAAGATTCCACTCCTTGAAGTCTGGACCGAGATAGCGAGGCAAATAGATCAGACTATCGTTCCACATCTGATGCATTGAAAAGGGTGCCAAATCCACAGAGCCGTGAGAAGCACTGAAGAATCCTTAGTTGGGAGCCATTTGTCGATTTAGGCAGCAAGTTCCCATCCAGTGTCCTTTCTTTCGTCACCATGAACAAGAATCTAGAGTCCTATGCTGCTGCATCGTGCTGAGGTTGTGTGTGACGGAGGGTAATACTTAAAGTCTTCTGTCCTTCAGGTTATTTCACCAAAATTCCAGGGCTAGCAGAAGTGACATCAAACAACCCTTGACCCCACTGAAGACACCAGAGGAAGTGATGTAATTTGACCATCTCCACCCAAGTGACATCACAGGAAGTAATGGCAAATGACCTTCAGATTTTTTTTTTAGATGCATCTAGCACCCGTGTTTCCAGGTGCTCTTTTTTCAGCCAGATATAAGACACAGAGGCACAGAGGGAGGCATGATTTGTACACGATTACACATTTGGGGAATGCCATTTTCCCGATTCGACGTGGGGACTATATGTAAAACATACATAATGCAGTATTTCTAACAGGGTAACCGAAATCTGTAATGCAAGCTACATCTAGTGTATGAAACATCTATAGATCAATGGACACAGAAGTATGGGTTATCTGTGGCATTGCTGTGTTAAACAAGCCAATAAAAGCACTGACCTGGGAGGCGTGCACTGCTGTTTAACCAGGAGAAAAATGCTGAGAAAGGCCTTAAAGGAATGGTTCGGTCAAATTTTTTTTATTGTCCCTACGGGTCGGCCATGTGTTTTTAAGCCTAAGTCGCATGATTTTAGAAAAAATTTCCTATGGACCTTACCCAAGTTTGTCCATTAAACGCACGCGAAAACAGGCACCAGGGCGCTGCCATTTTGTGATAATCCTATCACTTGCCCCATCGGCCTGGCTGACCTGCTTTTGCTGCACTAAATCATATCCCCCGCCCCCGAGCCTGTCATCAGCAGACGCATACCGCCCATTTCACAAGGACAAAGCACGTCTCGTGTCAACAATCAATGCTCTTGAGCTAATGACGTGTCGCCATGGAAACGGCAGGAAGCCTCTTTACTCAAGTATAAACAGACCGTTTCACAACACACAGCAGCAGATTTTCGAATCCATTCCTCTCTCTGTGTTACTTTTAGTATTCTGTGACTCGTTTCTGTGCTCTGGTCAGCTACCTTTGCCGCTTATAGCCCGTGTGAACACCTGTACCATCTAAGCCAACATAATATATTCTCAATAAAGCATGCACTAAATAACACTTGTTCAAAGTCTTTTAGTAGGTTATGTCTCTATAAAAGTCACACATATCTATACTATCAATTAACACACTCGTTGAAGTGTGGGTCTGTGCTCACAAGACTCTCCGGTATGTGTCATTTGTTATTGATAGGCAACGATATACTGTGGTAGGGGTCTAATGTTAGTTGGGGATCTGCTAGGTGGGCATCATGGCGTGGTCAGTGGTCTGGCACATGAAGAGAATACCTTGCAGGGACACAGGGTCAGAATGGCAGTAAGTTTCCACTGGCGAGGGTGCATGGGCAAGGACACGTTTGTGGAGATGAACAAGCTATGTGCTTAGTTCAGGCTGGTTCACATGCAGGACAGTGATCTCTGAGGAAGATTGATGTGTTACATTTATTAGCTGTTGAAAATACCTCAGGAGTTTTCCAGTCAGAGTGGGAACGAGGGTGGGGGCCATGTGCTCTGTACTATCGCAGTGAGGCCTGGTCACCAAGATGGAGTCGAAAGGGGGTACAAAAATGGATGCCCGTGGTCCCATCTACGCGAATGTCAACCAAAATTATCACATAAGGGCAAGGGGTGAACCCACTACTGGAGGCACTTGGTCCGAGTTTCTACTGAGAAGTAAAGGATGAAAGGGGCCTGATGGCCCCTCGCTCCCACACACTTGCTTGCACGCCCACCGGCCCATCCATCCACCCCTCCTCCCATATCAAAGGCATTTCGCACCCGTGCATGAGCGCTGCCATGGTGTGCTGTCAGGGGCGATAACGGCCAAGGTGCCAAACACCATGTACACTTCAAAAGGTATCCCACGCCAAAGGGGCAATCGCTCACATGGCCTCCTCAGACCCCGTGTCTGCAGGCAGGCCCCCCCTGCAAACCACATAATACCATGACACACACACCCGTTTTTAATACTTTATAAACCACTTGATATTTCTCATGAGAACATCTTTGTGCTTTGCAAGTCAACTCCTGAACGTTCTACCTGAGAAGCACTGAGATCTATGCTAATCTGCTCGTCGTCGTGCCATCTGTGACCGCTTCGAGCAAACTCGTCAGTGTGCTACCTGTGGCCATCTACCTGTTCTCCTGCAACATACTGCTCGGCCTGCTGAATCCAACTGTTTGTTGGTCAAGGTAAGGCCATGCATCCTAGTCATATTTCGGTCATTTTTACATTTCTATCCATTTGCGATTAGAGTACCCAATAGTGCTATGTTAATTTGGCTCATTGCTATTGACTTGAGTTTCAATTGTTATGCTATCGATAGATCTATTTATTTTCATCTGTGTCAATTGTCATCGAACTGCATCCTTCGGGGGTCCAGTCTATAATGTAAGCACGTTTCCTTCTCGTGCAAGACAGAACATCCAAGGGACGAGTCACATGTTCAGAGTTTAGTCACATCATTTACAAATTTCTGCAAATTATGCAAACACTAAGCCGCACATGATGAACTGGTATAGTTCCGGCGAGTAAAACAAACTTTGCACTGAACATTGTATGGTTCATTTACTTTTGTATCACATTTTTATTCATCAAGATTGTTTAATAATCTTGATATTTACTTTTCAGAATTTTCAACAATGCCCAACTGTTCGATTAGCGGTTGCCCTTCAAAGACCCACTAAATCTGAAGGCACTACAATGCATGTATTCCCGAAAACTGTTGATCGAATAAGAGAATGGGTCAGGCATTGCGGATATCCACTGCATGAGCTTGAAAGTAGAGTCCAACAAGATTTTGAGGACAAGAGAGGTGATCGATACCGCATCTGCAGCTGGCACTTTCCCTCGAACATGTACGCCACATCTTGGGTAACAAAGAAGAATAAACGGCGAACGACACGAAAATTGCTCGCAAACGCTATTCCTACTCTATTCGTCCACATTCCGCCACTGGTGAGTCAAGTGTCACTTTTTAGCTTTAGGCCTTGCGGTAGTGTGTAGGTAGCCGAACTGATTCATTGATATTTTAGGTGTTTTTTCCAATTTGTAATACTTTCGACATTGATATGAGTGTATAGCTTTTTGAATAATGACATTTATCAATATATTATTTTTAGATTTCATAACCCACAAACGAAATGTATATATGGGCACAGGGAACTGTGCTATATTGCGCATTTTCAAAAGCATTACTCAAGTATTCTGTCTCCTTACATAGCAATTTTAAATATTGGCATTTCATTATCAAACAATAATTTACCTTTACAACTGCTGGCCTATCCCTTGAATCTGAAGCAAGAACATTCTACTTCCGTGACGTGCTCGCAGTTATCAACCACTTCTAGCGCGTATCAGGTAATCTTACTTGGCTATTCCGCTACAGACTTGTTTTATGCATGTCAAGTAATAGTTTTTATGTATCGTGTGCTTATTTTACCAATTCTTTGGTTAATGCTTTCCAATTGATATACACCTTAGCTGTCCTCCCCCGGTGTTTGTTTTCAGTGTAATTAGTGTTATCCATACTAATGCAAGTACTGTCTTTCAGGGAGATGCTGAAGCGTCCACCATATTGACAACAGCCCTAGATGTTCTTCAGCAGCACGAGGTATGGATACTGACAGCTCCATCGACCGTGATCATCAGGACTGGAACACTTGTCATTTGTTCTACACCATGTTTCATTCGTGGTTAGCCATTGATATGTACCTGTGCGGTCGACCCCAAGTGTGTGTTATGTTTTCAATATTGAAATCCTTACTAATGCAAATACTATGTTTCAGGCAGTTGTTGAAGCGTCAACCCCCGCACTTGATGCAGAGCCTGACATTCAAGTAATTCCAGGGGAAGTGGAAGCGGGACCATGCGGATACGAATCAGCGCAACAGCTTTCGGAAGTGCGCACCACATTGACAACATCCCTAGATATTCTTTAGCAGCACGAGGTATGGATACTGATAGCTCCATCGAGCGTGATCATATAACGTGATTCCATTTGCTATACTTTCTTCCCTATTAACGCAAGTACTGTGATTCAGGGAGACGATGGAGCTTCCACTACAATCACAACATCCCATTTAGATGATGCAGATGTAAAGAAATCGGAGAAATAAGTCGATTAAATCTGATCATATTTAAATATTCCTTGATTCTTTTAGACAAAGCATCATTTGTGGTTATCTCTTTATATGTACCTGTGCCATCGACCCCAAGTGTGTGTATGTTTACAATATTGAAAACCATACTAACTCAAGTACTGTGTTTCAGGGAGTTGCTGATGCATCCTCTCCAATACAATCATTCATGGCAGTCCATGCAGAGCCAGAGGTATGGATACTGACAGTTCCATCGAACTAGGTCATCAGACCTCGAATACTTGTCGTTTGATTGTTCCACACAATGTTTAAATCGTGTTTGGCTATTGAGATGTACCTGTGTGTTCGTCCTCACGTGTGTTTTATGCTAACAATATTGTGATACATAGTAATGAAAGTACTGTGTTTCAGGAAGTCGATGGAGCCTCAATCCGTGCTGTCTATGCGGATACAGAAAATATAGTCGTTGCAGCGCAACAGGAAGGGAAGAGATGCGGAAACGAATCGGAGCTACAGCGTGCAGATGTTGAAGGTCGAGTCAAAAAAGTTGCAAAGAAAAGAAACAAAAATAAGGTTAGTTACAATCAGTTCATAACTTTAGAATTTTTTTTGTGCTGGGGACTATTTTATGTTTTTTTCCAGTCAATTGTACTATACTTTATCTTGTGTTTAAACTGAACATCCCTTTTCCAATCGGTCCTCTAGTTACACGTGGGTGTACGAACTATACATACACAGACAGTGAAGCGAATGAGAAATGTTGCTTGCCAGACCATTTACACTATGGAGGAACTATTAATTCAGACGCTGCGTGTTGAGACTAGAGATGCTCATGTCGAATGGCCAGAACATGAAATGAATGTGTCCGGAGAATCCAGTAAAGTTGTAATGGACCATTGCTACAGCGCGACTGCAACACCACAAGAAGATGATACTGAATGTATTGAAGATAGCTCTGAAGTAGTCGCAGATCAATTCACACAATCTACACCCGCCAAAAAAATGCCACCCAAAAAGCTGTTGCCAATGTGGTGTTCTCCCATCAATGTTGAATTAACAAATGTTGAAATGACAGAATGAACCAGCAGCAGCATTCACCGACGCATCAGAACCGGATATCGGCGAGATTTCTTTCAATGCTGCTGATATGTCCTCAACGATGCAGTCTGAAACAAGTGTGATGCCGGATGACAGTCTGAAAGAGGGCAAATACATAGTATTCAACAGTTGTTTGATGGATATTATAAGTATGCTGAAATGTGGACATTCCGTCAGAGGGAAAGTATGTCGGAAGCCATTGATTCATGTTACTCGTCAAAAACAAGGCAGTAACGTCACAATACATGCCGACTATAAATTAAATCATACGTTCTCATGGTCTGCACAACCGATGCTGGGGAAACTGCCAGCAGGCAATCTACTGTGTGCAGTTGCATCACTTTTTAGTGGCTCCAGTTTTAGAAAGTTAAAGTCTTTCTTTCAGTTTGTGGGACTCCATTTCATTTCGAAAACGCAGTACTACAGATACCAACATGATTATCTATTTCCGGCCATTAGTGATGCTTGGAAAAATGAACAATTGTCTCTAGCAAGTACATTCGAAGGCAAACTATTCAGGCTAGCCGGCAATGGACAGTGCGACAGCCCTGGATTTTCTGCCAAGTACAGCACCTACCACTTTCAGGACATGGATAGTAAGAAAATTGTGAGTTTGGTGGTCGTGCAGGTGTCCCAATGTAAATCCTCAGTGGCCATGGAGAAACTAGGATTTATAAAAATCAGTGAAATATCTACAATCGAGGGGAATGCACATCGACCTCAGACACGTTTCAATTGCCAAGACAATGAGAGAGCAGTTCCCACATATTAAACATCAATTTGATGTATGGCATCTTGCTAAATCAATCAATAAGAAAATCTCGGCTGCAGGGGGAAAACAAAAGGTTTGGAAAGTTTCACAGTGCTCCCAGTCTACCAGCAACCATCTTTGGTGGAGCTCTAAAACTTGTGAAGGGTCAGTGGAAATCCTACTTGAAAAATGGCGGTCACTGATGCACCACTGTACCAACGTTCACCGCTGGACAGAAAACCTACATTTCCACCATTGTGAACATGGCCCTTTGTCTCCAGAGGAGGCACGGAAGAAGAAGTGGTTGGTTCCATCTTCACCCACACACAAAGCCATTGAGAAGATTGTTTTCGATAAAACTCTCAAGAGATTTGTGGGGGCTGACAATTCTGTCACACAGGAGGTTTGGAAGTGTTCCACAATATGTGCTTAAAGTACAGGCCAAAGCGCTTGCATTTCAGCATGCAGGGCATGAAATATAGGACTCTACTTGCGGTCTTGGCCCATAACGAGAATGTGTGCCATGAACAATCTAGAACTACAGGTAATGTAGGGATGCTTCGCTACACTACGGCCTTTGCAAAAGAAGTAAGCAATGGGTGATCAAACCAGTCTGAGGAAATGGAGTTCGACTTTGTTAAAGGCCTTATTGTTGCTGTACTCGAGAAGCACAGATATGGAATTTTGAGCGTTTGTGCAGAGCACTGATGCATTGCCACCAAACATTGCCACTGTGCCATGTCCACCCAAAGAAGAACTCGTTGAGAAGTACAAATCCCGGTTTAAATCATAATCTGATTGTCTTTTTGTAAAAAAATGTTATTGTACAGTGTACATACAAAGTATACAAACCCTAACCCCTACCTTCTCCATCCTGGGTGGCGAACAACCTGGGTGGCAAACAACCTGGGTGTCATCTTTGACTTCTCTCTCTATTCACCTCATATCGCTGACCTTGTCAATATGTGTATTTACATATTTTTGTTGATGTAACTAAGTTTCGCAATCTCATGTAAATGCTGCGCACTGTTAACCGAGGGGAGGCTTGCGTATTGCAAATAATAAAACAAACAAATACTTTCAACTCAACTCCTCGGGTACTTTATACTTTCCCTGACCTTCCCCCAAAAAGTCAATATCCCCATAGTTATGGTTCTCTAGGGCTGCAAAGCTCGCGGACAACGAGGACAAAATTGGGGGCCTAAAGAACACGCCAAGCGAGCCATTGCAGATGGGGGAGAAGCCAGTTTGCATTTGCACATTGAGGCCCAGTACATAGATGGATTTGAAAATTCAAGTTCTCACAGATGGCTTTACTACGGGATGTTGCAAAGTAAGAATGTATGCTCATTTCGAGTGAAGATCAGCGACTTTGATTTTCAGCTCGCGGCCTGAAGAGGCCCACAACTCGCACTGGCATTATAAGGTTCTATTGTTTGACCTTGATAGACAGGGACCATGCCGAAAGGACTTCATTTGAAGGAGGTGGGCAATAACGTAAGACGATAAGGCAGAAAATTCGGACCGAGTTTCATGTTAGTTCAGTCTACGAAAAATCGTTGTCACGAGCACAGTGGGATTTACGGACTGCATTACGCAGACACACAATGGAAATTGCAAATATAATCTAAGTAACTCTTTAGACGCTATTATACCGGAATGAAGAATTAATGCATGGATGAATGAATGAATGAATGAACGAACGAAGAGCAAGTAAAACGTTTGTGGGATCGGCTTTGTACCGGGCACATGGGCATGCAGGTCCACATTCCACACGCATGTAGACAGTCGTTTCTCATTGTGCGTTAACCTTTGATTTATTTCGTTAGTTTTCGTATTGATTTTAGAGCCGAACATTCTCCATTGCACTATCCTTGCAAGCAAATAGTTTCTGATGGGCCGTAATAAATAAAATGAATAATAGTAATAAAGATCGGCTGGCGAGACTATTTATAATTTTTATGTTTTCAAAACAGCTATATCCTACCCTACTGCTACTGCCACCAGTTTCAGACCCCAGCAGATAGTTTTTTCAACCGCCAGCTGCAGCTTCTCGTAAACAACTGCACCACTTTGACGATCTTATGGGACGATTGCCAAGGGCCCATATGCCCTTAGGCGGTACTAGCGGCTAGAAGCAACATATCAACCTTTACGCTGGCCTAGTGCCTAGTTGATGGAACAGCCTTGCAGTTCACCGTGCAACCAAAGTGCTTCTTTTAACGAAAACCAACACCCTGTGTACCATAAAGGAACAGCGCGTGACTCACGATAAACTTAACTTTTACGGATCGAGAGAAAAAGAAAAAAAAGAAAAAAATTAAAAAAAATCAAATTCTGATTTAATATGCAAATTGATGAATATTCTATAAACATTTAATGTCAAATAAATGTACTTTACCAAATGTACCCTGTTGCTGTTTGATTTTAAAGTACAGTTTCACATTCCGAATTGTGGTGCGCTGTGTTGGTTTCCGGGTTCTCTGTGAAGTCGCCTAGAAGACGACTGGGCGCGTTTGCCTACGCAGCACAGTAACGTCACGGAGAGAGGTGGGGAATATGAATGTTTTGATAATGTCACGTTCAGGGACGGGGGATATGATTTAGTGCCGCAAAAGCAGGTCAGCCAGGGCAATGCGGCAAGTGCTAGGATTATCACAAAATGGCAGCGCCCTGGTGCCTGTTTTCGCGTGCGTTTAATGGATGAAAACTCGGGTAAGGTCCATAGGAAATCTTTCTAAAATCGTGCGACTTAAGCTTAAAAACACATGGCCGAACCGTAGGGACAATAACATTTTTTGACCGAACCATTCCTTTAAAATTAAATCATTGATAAACAAAATTTCCTGGTTATAAATGTATATATGATTCAGCTACCACTACGATAGAAGAAACCTATTAGGCTGGTCTGCATGCACAGAGGGGAATGCATCTGATAAGGTTACCTTTGCTGGAGTAGAATACCTGGGAAAGGTTCTTTCAATATACCCAAGACCCCCGCCCCATAGTTTTATTATCTAAGCTTAATACTGGGTGCTAGAGGCCTTTAAAAAAAAATAAAAAAAACATTTAATGTACTATCGTACACAAATTCATAGCACTGCACAGTTATTTAAAATTGAGAACACCCACGAGTTTCTTCTCACCGGGGGACTCACTGGCAGACTTCAAGGAAAGCACTTCCCACTACCCCTTTGTCAGACCCAGTGGTGCCCAATGGCGTAGCACAACCCCCCCCTCCAAGCTCCTTAACAGTGCACACCACACCCCGGCCCAGTCCGGACCACCACCACCTGTGAGCAATGTCCATGATTATGCTGTTGCAGGGGCATGCATTACTGCAAGTGGAAGAAGTAAAATCTGTTTTTTCAATCAAAGCTTAAATCTTTAATGTAAGAGATAAGGGTGCGGTGCCTGGTAGACAAATAAACCAGCCACCAGCGGTGGCTGGGAAATTGTTTTTTGGAGGGTGTAAATATTTGCCACAATTATGTGATTGAGACTGAGCATAACGAGGGAGCCCAAACTAACACAAATGGGTTGGGAGGTGGACCGGGGGGGGGGGGGATTCTACTCCCTCCCCAAGGAAAATGTTTTGAATAATGGGTTAAAACGGTGCATTACACAGCACACTGGGAAAATGTGGGTAAAGGCCAAAGATCGGTTTTGTGGGGTGTAGAGCAAATCATGAAAAAAAATACAATAGATGCAAGTCATCAAAAGTGCACAGGGCATTTCCCAACGTCGGTCCCTGAAATATATGCCAGTATAATCTCTTGGGCCTATGTCAAATCGGGCTTCAGACCTAGACAGGGAACGGAAACGGTGCTCCTTGACCTTAAAAACGAAATGTACGCCATGATTGACAATGGGAATTTAGCCATATTACTTCTCCTAGACCTTTGCACCTTTGATTTAGTGAACCACAAAATACCGTGTCATCACCTAGACAGCACATTCCAATTCTCACCCAAATCGATCGCTTGGATAAAATCCTTCTCTGAGTGCACAATGAGAGCTTTCTTCAATTTAGAAAATGCCGCTTCAGCCCCAGTTCTCTGTGGTGCACCCCAAGGATCATGCGTGTCACCAACGCTTTACAATATTTTTACCAACCCCCTGTTCGACCACCTAGATGAAACCGGAGTGCCCTATTCAAATTACGTGGATGACACGCAGATCCTACTGCATCTCTCTGAAGACTACGATACGGATTCCACCACTCTCCACTCAGATGATTCAATTTTGGATGGCCCAACATGCACTATGTCTAAACAATGACAAAACAGAGTTACTACTGGTCGGCACCGAAACACGCCTCAAAAAACTTGACCGAAAATACAAACACTTCATAATAGACGGGAATACTGTCACCGTCTCGAAATAAGTCAAAACATTGGGAGTGTATCTGGACTCCTCCTCAACCTTATCCAGACAAGTCAACTCAACGATCACATCGGCAGCTTACACTGCCAAGCTCATCAACGCATGTCACCCTTATCTGTAAACCGACAGCTGCCTGACCTTAGCGAGAGCCCTCATGCTGTCGAAACTCGACTATTGTAATATTCTCTTGGCTGGCACATCGACTAGCAATATTAAAAAACTTCAGGTCACCCAAAACATCACCCTACGGGCTGCCTTAAACACCCTAGAAGAGAGCATATCTCTGAAAGAAGACGCAAAGGTTGCTTACTGCCGATTCAGGACAGAATCAGATTAAAAACGATGGCCATCACACAAATGCCTTACCAACATAGCATCTAAATATCTCACAAACCTGCTTATTCCAACCTAAACCACTAAGTTCACACACTCCGCCTCAGCCTACCTTCTCACGGTACCCAAATTCTAAAGAACCAAAGCCGGGGGACGCAGCTTGCCTGTAGTGGCACCAAAAGGCTGCTATGCCCTCCTTCTAGCCATCAGAGCTGACCCCTCCCACTGTTTATTCCACAGAAGACTGAAGACCTGGCTCAAAACATCCAACCTGTAGTACTCCCACAGTGGGAGCACTCACCATATCCACGACTTACCATTTCTGCACTAATGACTATAGCACTCAGAACTTATTCACTGGAAATAGTTAATTATTGTAAATATGCCCAATGTTACCTGGAATGGCTTTGAGCACGCTGCAAAGACCATACAAACAGGGTGGGTTAAAGATACCAAATGTTGTACTTTCTGGCCAGCTGCAACATGTTGTACAATGGATGGCAGCCGATCCGACGTAAACAGCGCTGCTGCAACCAATTATAAATAGGGCAATACTTTAGAGACCTCCTTTGGATCCCCGCCATTGGAACAAACTGGTAATCCTTTTTTGGTGGAGTTGGTCATCTGAGTTTGGAATAGGACTTGTAGAGTTATGGGGCTAGTGGACTCGCTCTAGCCACAGATACCGATAGTGGCGATCCTAGAAAGGAAACCAGGTAGTACGGCAATAGTAAGAGCAGGATGGGAAATGCGTGGAGTAGCCATGGTGGGAGACCTGAGGAATGAGGGAGGGTGGAAGATGTTTGTGGAATTACAAGACGTCAAGGGCATACACGCATGTCAGTTCCTGTTGTATAAAACAGTAATGAAGATATTTCAAGATGGATGGCCAAACACAAAGGAGACTCTAGGGAATGAGGACATTGAGCTGTTGCTCACTGTGGCGGAGGGCGGACATGCCATTTCTAGAATTTATGAGATATTGATAGACCAAACTTCGCGATCAGTGTAAAGCGAAATGGGAAAAGGAATTGGGGAAGATATTTGAGGACAGAGAATGGAAAGAGGCAACATTGTACCACAAGAAGGTCTCTAGGAATGCCAGGCTACAGTTAATACAATTGTACATCGCACACAGGGCATACCTCACACCTACAGTCATCGCAACATTTAAAAGGTGCAACCAGACAAGAATGTCCCAGATGCAGGGCGAAAGATGCTGGGCTCATATATCTGTTTTGGGGCTGCCGGACAGTGCAGGGGTTCTGGAGGGGGGATGGTGCACAAGGCAGCCCAGGGAGGTATATAGCTAGATATTCAGACACCAAAGGCTAGCATGCAAGGTCGTTATAAGAGGAATGTGAAAGAAACTGTTGAATAAAATCAAAGATTTGATGTACCTATTGGCTAAACCCGGTATAGCTATGAGGTGGAAAGACACTAAAGAGACGAGCATAGCTAGATGGTGGATGGAGTTGGAAAAATTGATTATAGCGGAAACAGGGGTTTGGGAGAAGGCACTCAGTGAACAAAAAGCTGATGTGGGAATGGATTTGCAACTATGGATAGCGTTGACTGTCGCACTGTTTGCAAATGAGAGGCGAGGAGGGCGTGGAGCTGGCACCGGGGGAGGTTGATGCGATGGGTTAGAAAATGCATAACTAAATCGGTTATATAGGCTAAGTGGGAGTGTGGGGTGAAATGGTAGAATTAGACAGGGTGGATGAACAAATACGATGTTTGTTAGAGAGAATTCACAGAAATGTTCGAATTCCTCTCTACTTTAAGAGACCCCCAGCACTTTTGCTAGACTTTTCATTTTTAAACTGGAGAGAGTAAGACCTTTTCCCCAGTCATGTATTATTTTGTGATTTAACACGGTTTCATTTGGTTTTTGGAGTCTGACAAACTCCATAGGCATCATCTTTACATTCAGTGCAGTGGCACAGGGAAGTCTTAGATTTCCCAGAAGTTTAAATACCTTCTCTTGGTGAAACTACTGTTTCTAACAGCAGTGAAGTGAAATTGACTTACATTTTGTAACTTTCTAGACCCAGCACACACTATTTTACCATAGGGTGCTGGAGGGGTTACTTAGTATCCCCTTTGTCTAGTTTCTCATGTAACATTTTTATGTTCCCCTTTCTACAATTAATGGCTGGTGGCAGTGGTTTACTTTTTACTACCATTGTGTGTTTTTACCGCAGGCTACGTTGGCAGCTGCAGTAGGGCACCCATGGGTGACCATTTTGTCAAAATGGTCCCGGTCTGCTTTTTTCGCCATTTCTTGCTGGAAAGGCCCTTCTTGAGATTCACGCTGCGAGCCAAACCACGTTTGGTCCCTTTGTTCATTTTGTCTTTGACGGGATTCACGAGTGAAGCCCACATCTGGCTCCAGCATGTCTGGCAGGGGCAGAAAGTGAAGGAGGTGCCCGCAACTCCCAGTGCTTAATCCCCTTGGTTACAGGAATGCACCCAAAGGTGATTGGCCAGCTGGCTGTCCGGCAAGGACGGCCACCCTGCTGTGTGATGGACAGCTAGGCAGGAATGAATGGGAGAATCCTGCATAAAAGGCGAGGCTTTTTGGCTTCGAAGACAGTCGACCACTGGACGAAGGAATCCGAAGAAGAACTTGGAAGTGACGCCTGCTGCAACTTCTGGACCGTTTGTTTGCCTGGTGAAGCCCAGCTGCTGTGCTGAAGCTCTGAATTTGCCTTGACTAGAGTAGCCCTGCAAGGATGACTTCTCCCCTTGAGTTGGTGGGACCAATCAACTCCAAAGTGAACTTGTTTGGACATCCTCTCTGAGCTGGCTGTACTTCCACTGCTGCTGCTGGAACCGAAGCGCCAGGGAGAGGAACACCAAACAAAGAGCATCACTTTTAAGTCGGACCCGAACATGTGGAAGATCCTCTGGACTCCCAGTAAGCAGGAGTGACCAAGCCTGAGTGCTGGACCCTAGATGCGAGGAAAGGCCAGAGTGGTATTCGAGAGTCCGCAGTGGTGCTATTTGCCGAGACGCAAGGAGCTGAAACTGCGAAGTTCCGCTGAATAGAGGTGTGTCCTTTTCTGCTGCTGACCGTTCCATTGCAGTGTAGGAGTCCTCAGACATCCTCCCTCTTGTCCCCATGACTGAGGCCCAGAATCAGGATCTACAGAGCTGCACAGGAACAGAAACCAGCTGGAACCATTTCTTCTAACCAAAAGGTACTGTAAAGTTTGAGAGGCCTTACCTTTTGTTGTTGTAGCCTTACTTGATCTCAGTTGAGACTTGTCTTGGTTGCTTCTGTAGAGTTGCTTGCATCTTCTACCACTCACAAGCCTCCCAGCTTGTGACCCTACTTTGATTCTACTTTTTCTACAAAGACCTCTAAAACATTGTGCAATATGTTTACTAACCTGCAAGAAGTGCTCCAGCTCACCTAGACTTTTGCCCAATTGACATTGGCGGGCCTGGCTCCCTGAATGACTTCTCTCCTCTGCTTGTGTCTTACCTTCCCTCCAGGAAAGGGTTCATTTACTTTGCATTGGGGAGTTCAAAAGTACTTACCCGTTTCAGAATATTTGTGTGATCTCTTGTTTTATTCTGAAATCTCTTTACTTTAACACTAATCTCAGTATTGCTCTAAATGTACCAGTGATATATTAATGTCCACAGTCTCCTAGCTATTATTTTTTTAAAAACTTTTTATTTTTGATGGCAGAGGCATACATGGCACACACATCAGAATGGATATTTACATGCAATAAGTACATACAATGACACCGTAATAAAGGACAGTCAACATGCCGGGAGACAGGCCAGATTGAACAATGTGCATTGACACCATACCCCACCACCCCAGAGTTCGATCTCAACTCCCAGCAGAGCCACTATCAGAGGCGCTCGCTTCCTGGCCATTAAGGTAAGAGTTGAATGCAATCCAAATGTTCTTGGGGCGAGAGCGTGTGGGGAGCATTTCAAGGTATTCCTCCTCGCAATCCCGAGACCAGGTGAGCGCAGTCTCCTAGCTATTTAAGTCGGTGTCTGTGTGCCATCCCAAATCGGTATTTGCTGATTTAGAGAAACTAAGATGTGATTTTGGAGTCTATGTGTGTGTTACTATTATATTGCCCCTTCTGAAGAAGGCTTATTCAAACTGACTTAAATAAATAATTGTTTAGTCAATAAACCTTGAGTGTAAGTGTTTATTTTGATACTTGTCACTGTGAATCTCTGTGCAACTCCCCTACTGCTCACACTGACCCCTCTTGAGATAAGTCTGGCTGCTCAGCCACACTACCAACCTGTGTAGTACAGACTTATACCAAAGGTTGGGTTCCTATTGCCACGAGTCAAGGTTGTTGTAGTGCACCCTAAGGATACTGCTCGAAATATTGCCTAACAATGTCAATATGCTGAATAATGTTATGTTGTTGATGTTTACGAAAATGCAATAAATATATTTTTTTAAAACAAAAAATGTTACCTGTAAATCTCATTTCCTACGCTGTTGCCTGTGGTAACACCTATACATTGTATTACCTTGCTTCTTCAGCACCCAGAAACCCACTGGTTAGTTGAGCACTACAAACGTTAAATACATTAAAAAAATAATTATGTGCATGCTGGCTGTGCTCATACATTGTCATGTTGGCTCCAACATATTCCCATACAAGACCATACTTCTTTTCGCTTTAAGGCGTTGTTCTATAGCATCGTTACTGGCACTGGGCACAAAACTGGCTCTGCCAATATATGCTAGTACTCCCATGCAAGTACATACTCCCGTTGGTTTGGCCATTACAAGTGACATGTCAATAGGAAAACCTGTCCAAACTGATTCCAATGTAAGCCAGTCTAGACCCATAAGAACACTTATCTTGTTCGATTCATCATAGATGCTCAGCTAATAAAATGTCATGCTACACTGAATATACAGGCCGCTACACCAAAACATCAGTCTAGCAAGGCAACATTACTTATCATGCTTGCTTTTTTAAAGATGCTGAGTAATACATGTCATTACGCAGTAAGCAATGGCTAGACTGACTGCACCAAAATGCCAGTCTAGCCAGGGAAAGCCACACATGAACTTGCCTTTGCCCAAAAATACTAGTAAAACATGCAAAGTCAATAAAGGATGTGGCAATAATGCTCCAGTGATCCCTGGTCTCCCAGGGCCTTACACCCATGCATCCCCTTTCACCCACCGGTCACTCACCTATACATCTCTCGCACTGGACACAGGCACATACCAAACCCCACCCAGAACATTCAGACACGCACCATCACATTCATACTCATTCACTCAATAGTCACTCACACCTTCTCTTACATGCACTCATTGGATTCTCGACACAGGCACACACCCACCCAGAACATTGAAAAACACACCATCACAATCATAATCATTCACCCACCAGTCACTCAATGATACGCCCTTTCTTACCTCCACCCATTGCATTTTCTACAAAGGCCACACCCACCCATAACATTCAAAAGGACACATATCACACTCATTCAACCAGAGTTCCATTCACATAAATACATCTGACACACACTTCACACATGCAAAACACACATTATATTACAAAAATAAAAAGTCTTCTTACTTTTTTCTTACAGCTTCGGTCCGTCCTTGCAGGCCCCCTCGGGTCCACCATGCTGCTCACAAACAGGAACCAGGAAGCTACAATAGCTTCCTGGTTCCTGTTTGTGGACTGCAAGGAAGCTGAGGGAGAAGGTGTTGGAGCTCAACGTGGCATATGTGCCATATGTCATGGTGAGGCCTGGGACCCACCAGACCTGTTGTGGCGGGGCCCTGTGCCGCAGGAGGGCCCGCTACACCAGGAGCACCCGTTTAAAGAAAAATGTTTTAAAGTTGGGGTCACAGCAGCAACCCCCAAAGGATACACCTGGTGTCCTTCCTGTGTGGCTAGGATGGTGATTTGTTTAGTTGGGAGTTCACTAGGGGTGTCACGGTATTAGTTTTATGACGGTATGATAACCTTCTTGCCAAATGACGGTATATCATGGTTATCGCAGTATAGCAGGTGGAGTTAACTAATCTTAACAAATATTTTAGGTCATACATTGTCAGATTTATCATCACAAATAAAACCAGGCACCCAGGGCCAGAATTGGGCTTTTCGACATACTTTCCACTGAAATGCCACCCCTTGCTTGCAAACACAAACACACTTGCGGCGATGAGGAGAGGGGGGGGGGTAGCCCTGCTGCGACTGGCAAAGCAAACTGAATAGCTTTTCTTAAGTGGTCATTCAGGCTTTTAGTTCCCCCACTGGCTAATGGTGAAAATGAACATGTTGCCATCTTGATAACCTACATGCCACAGATCAATGGAGGCTGATGGTAGTATTAGCTTGTACACACACACACACACACACACACACACACACATTACAGCCTTTAGTTTACTTGCGGGCCAAAAAGTGTTCAGTAATCACGGACATGTTACCCTGTGGTCTGGCAGCAGGGAATACCTACAGAGATGAGTGAATTTCACAGTGTGACTTATTATATGTAAATTCAATGATAGAACCAGGGAAATCCCCCATTTTCATATGTTCAGAAAACATTATTCATTATAAATATATGAACCCCAAAGTCGCCAACCCAAAGTAAACCCTTTTCCTTCTTGGCACGGTATTTATTCTTCCTATTGCTAACATTGATTTTGTATCAGGCACGTGTGGTTTTTATGGAATGGCATTAAAAACTGCTCCAACTGAAACTACTTGGCAGATGGCACATTCAACAGTGCAAGACCAAGACTGTGCAGCACTTGCTTGCTGCAGCCTTTCCCAATCAGATTAAAAAGCACACTTAACGTTATACCGGTATAAACAATGACAGTTATTATTGTTCAATTAAGTGGTTCACGGTATCTTTAATGGTATACCGTAATACCATTACATCCCTAGAGTTCACCCATACTGTTCGCCCAGGCCCAACGCTGGAACGCATCTAGGGAGCCTTCTACAAAGTCCCTGAACACTTTCTACTAACTCTAACGTCTGTACTTACTTGTTGGACGAGAAATTCCATGGAACTCTGCCTTTCCTGCATCTGTGCCTTATCCTGACCTGCCTACTGTTGGCCACTGGACCACCAGTGTCCCCCCTTCTGCTTCAAAGTTACCCATAGCTTAGAATAGGGAAGAACAAGTATAAGGCCTCTGACTAGAAAATGGAACACATGTACTTACTGGTTATCAGTTAGTGCTGTAACTGGTTATCTCCGAAATGGAATAAGTTAAAGTGTTATAAAGTTCTTACTTACCTGTGAATGGTTTACTGCCATTCTGAAAAGTATACAAAGTTGTGTTCCACTATTCTAGAAAAGAACAGTTAATACTGCATTATTCCTGAAACTTAATACATGTAACAGTGTATTACCAATAGGGTTTTACTCACCTTGGATAGCATACTGCCATTCTAAATGTGTAACATTAGGTTTTGCTTACTTTGAACTGCTTACTGCCTTTATGAGAGTTCTTGCCTTCCTTAGAAATGTGTTCCACTATTCTGAAAAGTAACATTGGTATAACTATATATTTCTGAAATAGAATAAGTATGAGAGCTTATTGCCAGTAGGGGTTTACTCACTTTGAGTAGCCTACTGCAATTTTAAAGGTCCAATACTGAGTTCTTACCTTTGAAGGGCATACTGCCTTTCTGAAAAGTAATTCATATGTTATTGCTTACCTTTGAATTGTGTTCCACTATTCTAAAAAGTAATATGGCTGTAACTATCATTCCTGCAAGAAGAATAAGTTAAATATTTTGCAAGGTACTTACTTGTAACATTGTTGGTATAACTATTATTTCTGGAACTGAATAAGTAACAGTTTACTACCAACAGGGTCTGCTTACCTTGAATTACATAGTGATTCTAAAAGTCTCCTAATGTAGTTTTACTCCCCTTGAATTGCATACTGCTATTCTAAGACATGCATTACTTACCGTGATAGCATTTCTGATGATTGTATCTGCTTTGATGCACATGCTGTGCATACAGTTAGACATCTAGTGGTAACCGCAGAGTATTGCATCTCGTCTTTCGAGGATCGAAAGGGGACGTCGACATGGGCGTGCCTGTAACACTATCCCTAATGTTATGCGTAGTGTACCCAAAATTGCGCACGCGTCGAGGTCCCTCGGATTGTATTTTTTTTGCCGTGAAGGAGCCTTAGAACTATCGTGAGTACAGAAAGAGAGAAGAAGTAGTACGATGTCTATGTTCCTTCCGTCCGAGCAGGGACGAAGAGTGGGCGCATGTGACTTAGCAGATACAATCATCAGAAATGCTATTACGGTAACTGATGCATGTCTTCTGATGCTTGTGAATCTGCTTAGAATCACATGTTGTGCATAGACTAGCAAGCAGTACCCAGAGTTGGTGGTGGGGTGCGAGAAGGAACAGTAGTGAAAAGATGTCTTAGTACTGCTTGTCCCACCTGAGAATCAGACCTAGCGTGAGTGTCTAGGCAATAGTGTTTTGTAAAGGTGTGTACAGGTTGCCGCTTTGCAAATGAACTCGAAGGACATTTGCAATGCATGCTATGGAAGCCCCAGTGCCCTGAGTAGAGTGTGTTCTAGGCTTGAAGGGCAGATCTCTCTTGGCAAGAGTGTAACAGAGTGTGATGCAATGGACAATCCACCTTGAGATGGCCGATTTAGAGACAGGGAACCCCCTCTCTACCAGCCGCCACTTAAACAAAAAACTGGTTCGTTTAAGTGGTTTAGTTCTTTCCAGATAGTACACGACTGCCCTGCGCACATCCAGTGTGTGAAGGCTTCTTTCCGCCACGTTAGTGGTGTTCTGGAAGAATGTGGGTAGTTCGTTAGACTGGTTCACATGGAACTTTGAAATGAATTTGGGCGCAAACTGTGGGCGAGTGCGCAGAACTACTATCTCTGAATTGTGACAAAGGGGTCTAGAATTGAAAGGGCCTGTAGTTCACTGACTCTCCTTATAGAAGTGACTGCCACTAGGAAGGCGGTTTTGTAAGTGAGTGCCTTGATGGTTGCCTTGCGCATAGGTTCAAAAGGAGACCCCATAAGTGTGGTTAATAGCACATTTAGGTCAGGTTAGAAATAGGGGGATGAATTATTTTAACCCCTTCCACAAAAGCTTCAATTACTGGGATCTTCCACCACGACACCTTCTGCTGGGACGTGGTATAGGCTGAAAGTGCAGCTAAGTGGACCTTCAGGGAATTAAAAACTAAACTAGAGTCTAGTAGGCGAGTCAGGTATAGTACAATACGAGTGAGCGAGCAGTCAATGGGATTGATGCTCTTAGAATTGCACCAGATGATGAAGCGTTTCCATTTATTGGAGTAGCAATGTAGGCTTTCTCGCTTCTCCAAGTATATCCATGCATCTCTGAGGAAGTTGGAGATGCCCTAACTCTATGACCTCAGGAGCCATGCCGCTAAATTGAGAGTTTGCGGGCATGGATGACGTGTTTCCCCCTTGACCTTAGATAGCATGTTGTATGGGCAGGGTAGTTTCATAGGAGGAGAGTGACATCTCCATCAGATGGGAAAACCACATAGGGGCCACCAACATCATGGTGACTGGTTCCTGTTGCATTTTGTGCTCAATCTTGTTGAGTAGGGGAGTCTGTGACGGGGTGGTGCGTGCGGGGGGGGGGGGTTAATGAGAGTCAGGGGGAGGGGGGGCAACCGTAAACAAATTTCCCTGACCAGGTTATTCAGAGACTGTTCCCCTTGGATCGTTCTGAGGGTACCTGGAGGCGTAAACTGCGCATTGTGAGTTCGCCAAAGTTGTGAAAAAGTCGATCTCTGGGGAGCCACATTCTGTGAAAACGTTGGAGACGATGTCTTTGTGCAGTCGCCGTTCGTACTCTAAGGGTAGTGGGAAGTCTCTGCTGAGCACATCTGCCAGAAGATTGAGTTCCCCTGGAACATGTTGAGACAGTAGGAACATCTTGTGTTCGAGAGCTCACTTCCAAATGTTCTGGCACAGTTTGGATAGCCCTGGAGAGTGAGTGCCCCCTTGTGCTTGTTCAGGTAGTACATGGTCGTGGTACTGTCCATGAGGACCAGTATGATATGATAGGTTATTTATAACAGGCTTAATACCCAGAGGTTGCCAAGCGCAGACCTGGGGAATCGAACCTGTGGTGCTCTGTGTCGTCTTGCTTCCAAGGCGAGCATGTTGCCCCTTAGCTATAAGTACTGCCTTTCCTTGCAACTCTGAAAAGCCACAAGGGATTTGAATACCGCTAACAGCTCCAACAAGTGTATATGGTTGGATGCTACTGCTGGGGACCAAACGCTGTGCGCCGTCTGTGAAAGGAGGTGAGCCCTCCAACCACCCCAAGAGAGATGCGTCCATCGTAAGAGTGGCTTCTAGTACCGGGTGATGAAGGTTTTCCCCTTCAAGAGGTTTTCCCCCCTCGACCACCACTGCAGAGACAACCACTAGATAGTTCTATTGTCCGGTGGCCTGACACCACTGGCTGTTGAGCCACTCTTTCATGGGGCGCATGCGCAAATGTGCGCGAGGGACTAAAATGCAGGATGCCATAATTCCTAACAGTCGTATGGCCTTGCGTACCGTCACCTCTCGACCGGTTACATATGGAGGGATCTGAAACAGCATGTTTTGGACCCTCTCGTTGGAGGGGGAAGACGAGGCTGTCTTCTGTCTGAATTAGGGCCCCCAGAAACTGTTTGACTTGGCTGGGGTCTAGGCTGGAGTTTCTAGTTTATGGAGAAACCCAGACTGAAGAGTAGGTCTATAGTCTGTTGGGTGTTTGACAGGCATGTTCCATAGGAATCCCCCTTTATAAGCCAGTCGCAGAGGTAAGGAATGGATTGCCTGAGCATGTGGGCTGCTGCAACTGCCAGCACCATTGTAAATACTCTTGGTGCTGAGGCGATGCCGAAGGGAAGAACCTTGAATTGATAGTGTTTGTCCTCTATCATGAACCTTAGGAATTTCCTGTGTGCCGACAACATTGAAATATGACAGTATGCATCTTTTATGTCCAATGTTCCTATGTAATCTTCTTGCTTTAGCTGAGGGATTACTTCTTGCAGTTTTACCATTCAAAACTTTTGAGGTTTGACAAATGTGTTCGCTGAGCGCAAGTCTAGCAGAGAGCGCACGGTGAGATCCTTTTTAGGTACAAGGAGGTACACTGAATAAATACCCTTGTTTACCCATTTAAAATGGGGACGACTTCGATTGCGCCCTTTTCCTGCAGGATCTCGGCCTCTTGCAGAAGGATTCTGAGGTGTTCCGGTGTTAGACGTCTGGACTTCGGTGGTCCGAATCGAGGTGGCCGGCTGAACTCTATGCAATAACCGGTCTTGAGTACCTACTTGTCTTTGGTTATTCCCTTCCACTTGTCTGTAGACTGCCCGGATGCATGCCGCTTACGCAATTGCAGGGAGGGCTGCCGACCGCACGGATCGGCGGGTGCAGTCTAGGAGCTCGGCATACCTGTAAGCACCTTGGACCGTTTCGATGGATCCGTCGAGGCGGTACTGGGGGTTGTGTGCTTGCTTTTATGTGTAGCGGGTGCTTCCCTGTCGCCGGGGTGTACATTCCCCATAGCAGCACTGATGGCTCGGAGCGCTCGCACTTTGCGGGCATGGATGAAGTGTTACCCCCTTGACCTTCGATAGTATGTTGTATGGGCAAGGCAGATTCATAGGAGGAGAGAGTGACATCTCCATCAGATGGGAAAACCACATCGGGGCCACCAACATCATTTTGTCTAGGATAGGTGCGGCTTCCAGTTCCTCAGGGAAGGCAGAGATGACCCACTTCAGTGACTCTCTTAGCCTAAAGTATGAAAACACATCCATGGGGGTAAGTTCCCCTCTAGCCTTCAACGCCTCCAGCATCAAAAACTGACCATCAGGGAAGATGTCTCATAATCATGTAATATGTACGTTTATTCATGCAACTCACAAACTCTCTCGCTAGTCAAAGGGATCCCCGGTATGTAGAAAACCGGTAATTCTGGCGAGTATATTATTCCCGTTTGACTTTCGGTTCTATGCGAGTCCATGCCCTACTGGTCAGCTCCACCATGTCCTTCTCCTTAGAGGCACGGTCGGGTGCAGTTATTATAGTCGACCTCAAAAGAAAGGGGGTCCGCCAGGTCAGTTTCTACTTTCAAAAGTCTGCAGTCTATCCTGTCCCCAAACCAGTAAAGGAGGAACCCTGCCTGTGCTGCCTCGTAATATATTTTATGGTATCGAAGCTCCAATCCACCCTCCTCTAGGGGCGCTAATAGTTTCTGCCACGACACCCTGGCCTGTTTACCCGCCGAGATGAAATATTCCTTGGGTGCTCCATGGGCACATAAAGGAACATAGAAAATGCAGTCACAGTGTCATTTTGACCAGAGATTTTCTCCTGTGAAGGTTGAGCGGGAGGTTCGCCGCTTTAGCTTGGTCCACTATGCGCTTATAGTTATGGGTCGAATAACTCCCCTGGGGTCTGTGCTATATTGATCCCCAAGTACCTTGTGGATGGAAAATGCCATTGAAAGCACCAAGAAATCTTTGTCCTGAAGATGGCCTATTTATCTTAAGAGTCAAGACACTAGGGATAGTGTCCAATGTATAAACAACAAAAAAAAAGGCTGAAACATGTCGACAATCTGAGACACCCACAGAAATAAGTCTGTGCTCTCCTTATAACAAAGTGCTTATCAATTACACATGCTTTTTTGTCGAACCCCCTTTTTTCCCAAATCTGTGAATTGTTGTATTCTGTATGTTTTACATGTACATTGTCCGAGTTGTGAATTTTACCTGTGCCAATCATGACAAAAATGAAATTCAAATGTTTATGAAGTACCTTATTTTATTTACTCTTTTGATAAACAATAAATAAGTTCCTGATAAGTCCCATCACATTCTGTGTCCAGTAACATTGATTATTAAAGCGATATATGTATAGTCTTTAAGCATCACCACCCTAATTGCAAGGTGGCATAAAGAATGTTAATCATTCTCATTTTTATACACATACTTGTTGCCTTTGGTTCCCTTTTGAGCACTGATCTTCCCTCCTCCCCCATTAACCAAAAAGTGGAAACTTACCTGATTGAGGTAATAATAGAATCTGATTATACAAGTTGATGAGGGATATGGGCCGGTATGAGGAGCAATCATTCGCTTCCTTATCTGGCTTCAACAGCACAACCACCACTGGCTGCCTGAGGACATCTGATAGCCAGCCGTCCTTCAAACTTTGATGGTATACTTCCAGTAAGCGGGGAGCTAGTTTCCTAGAGAAGTGTTTGTAGAATTCAGCCGTATACCCGTCCGGGCGGGGGACTTTGCCTGACAATAGGGACTTTATGGCCGCCATGACCTCCTCCAGTGTTATGGGGCGGCCTAGACACTCCCTCTCATCTGAGCACCAGTATAGTGGAAACTTGATCCAAATATTGATCGATCTCCTGTTCTGAAACATGTAACTTAGAGGAATACAATGGTCTATAGAACACACAGAATTCCTGAACAATCTCAGTCACCAAATGTATCTTCTACTAGCTTATTGTTAATTGATAAAACCTGACCCTTATTCGCGTCCATCCTAGTGGCTCCTCCCCTAATATGCAAACAACAAGGGGGGGTCCTGGGAGACTCTCTGCCAGACACGAGTCCTGGTTACAAGAGCCTTACCCAGAGTCTTTAGCTCACTATCTTTCACAGAGGAGAAATATCCTAAACATATCAGTGTTTGTCCTGCCCTGGGGCAGTCCAGCACCAAAATGCTAGGCAATTCTCTGAACAAGAGTACCAACAGCAACCCCAGACACATGTTTCGGTCTGGTTGAACCTCATCAGCAGGGTGTAGCTGTGCCTCTCCAAGAATAGTGAGCAAGGGGTCCACGTCTGGATTCCCCTGGTAACTGAGGGTGAGACCCAAGGTTACTTGAAATATGCAAACAAGGGGGGGTCCTGGGTGACTCTCTGCCAGGCAGGAGTCCTGGTTACAAGAGCCTTAGCCTCATTGCATTTTTCCCCTGACAGGAACTTCACTTCCCCCTGCGCTAGCTCCCTAAACGCATGCAGTTGTACATTGTCCTCGGCTTGCTCCGCCATTGATGGTGTCGGCACCACCTTTGGCGATTGCTGTATTTGAGTCTCCGTTTCGGCAAGTTGTTTACGGATCTGCCTCCTTTGATATACACTCCACTCTAATCACGCATTTAAAGCTCTCCTACAAAGTTGCAGACGATTTCACTGACTCAACATTTATTTCAGAAAAGGTATCAATGGCCTTGACTCTTCCAGTCAAGCCTTCGCTCTTAAACTTCCAAGGCGGTCTCCCATCCCCCGTCCGGTTATCTCCATAACCAGCAACACCAGGGCATGATCTGATAGTGTACGTGCTAATATGGACACCTCGGAGATCGCACCCTTTAGTGTGCTAGATATCAAGAAGTAATCTAGTTGGGAGGCGAGTTGTGAATCGAGGAGTGAAATTTATACTCTACCTTCTATCAACGTCTGGACCTCCAAATATCATGCACTTCCCATGCCCAACACATATCCCGCAGCTTACAGGTCACCTTCGATGTGTGCCGCTTGTTCTGTCCTGGTACACCTCCATGACGGCATTAAAATCCCCATCCCACAGGACCTCCCCTGGTGCTGTCCCTTCTAGTTTGCAGTTGATCCACCCCAGTGTCTCTGTTGAGTCCTGATTAGGACCATAATTAACCTGAGTACATTTCCGACCTTGGATATGACCATGCATCAAGAGGCCTCTCCCTTTCCTATCCTTAGTCTGTGAGACCAGGCAGAACCCAACAGAGTTCTGCAATGGTATAGACCCCCCCCAGGACTATGAGGAGTAGGATGAGAAATAACAATGGCATCCCCAGCTCTAACCAAATTTCGATTCTCCCGCCGGTGTTAAATGTGTCTCATGGAGGAACGCCACATCCACCCGGTGGCGCTGCATATATATATATAACATGTGTATCCATGTGGCTTCCGTGTTCCCCCAGAACATAGTTCGTACTGTGACTGTAGACCATAGTCTTTGGAGGAGAGACTCCCTTCGACCTACTGTGCACCTTGAATTTCAAACTGCCCAACATTTCCCTCTCTTCCTCCGCCAGCAACCCCAAACTTCTGGTTACCACCTAGCCCCCTTTTCCCTATGACAACCATGTGCTCATGCTCGAGGGGGGGGGGGGGGAGGGGTGTCTGCCAGGACCTGGTCCTCCAAGCAGTATTCTTCAATAGTCATTGTCCCAGCTGCTAGTGCATAGTGACCATCGCCAACCAGTGTGGCAGGGAAGAGCATAGCATATTTCATGCCCTTTCTCAAAGTCGTCTCATTAAAAAAAAAAAAAATATCTACAAATGTTCTCCTTTTTATTTGTACTGTATCTGAAAAGTCTGGGAACAGCCAGATCGATGTGCCACGGTATACCAGGTGGCCTTTCTCTATGGCTTTTTGTACGGCAAGGTCCATGTCACATCAGCCGGGCTGGTGCTACTGGTATCGGTGCCCTTCCACTGGGTATACAGTGAGCCCTCTCCACAAACACCACTGCTGAGAAGTCTTTGCCACCTAGGACCTCTTTCAGTAGATTTTCCACCAGTGACCATTGCGTTGATTCATCCCCTCGGGCACTCCCACAATCCTCGGGTTATTCCTCCGGGATCTAGACTCCAAATCATCTGGTTTGTCTGTTAACTCTTTGATCGCCCTCTTAATTGTGGCCAGGTGCCTTCCAGCGGCACTGGTTTCATTCACGATTGTGGATACCCAACCTGTCATGACCACTGTGAGGGGGGCACAAGCAGACTCCCACCAGAACCCTGAGGGCCATAAAACCACTGCAAAAGGGCTCCTGGAGCCAGTCCTGGCACCTTTGGTACCAGGCTCATGTAGGAAGGAAGGGCTGTTCAAACTAGGTCCCATTTATGTACATGGGCCAACATGGAAGCACCCACACAGTCTAGTTCAAAGAACCAAGCCATGCGTTCTAGTGTTTTGGGTGTGGCAGGCCTGGAACTAATTTACCTGGGCTATATAAACCACATCCTGACTGCAGAACACGCTTCGTGTTATTCTGCAACCAGCAGTGTGACAATCACTGTGTCCAGCTCCTGGTCTTCAGCATCTTCCTGTAATCCTGCAAGAACAAGATTACTCTGTCTTACCTGAGACAACACCACTCAGCATCTCAACTGGGCTGCAATCTATGGAAACCGAGAGGAGAAGAAACATCACTCACCTGTGAGTACTAGCTTAAGGACTTCCGGCGAACCGCTACCACAGCTGCTGTTCGAACATTGCGACCTGCAATAACGAGAAAGGGAAAAAATAATATTAGAACGTGCGCTTCCAAAACATCGAATTCCATCAGTCTTACCTGAATTCCATCGCGCTACGCCACGCTTCCATCCGGAGCACCACAGCAACATCTGCAAAGTAAGAGAGACATACTCAGGTTTGCTTTCAATATTAAACAACCGCACAGCACTGTACTTGCCTTAACGGATTCCGGGGGCCTGTTTTTCATGGCGCCGTCATCCACTCGCAGCACCACAGCGGCCTGTGAGGAGGAGAAGAAGAAAACACAGGTTAGTTTTGAAAGACAAAAGGCGCTGCGCTTCGCACTTTCTCTTACCTAGAAAACATGCCTCTCCATCCGGCACACCAGCATCAAGACCTTCGCACTAGAAAAGGAGATAAAGACATTAACAAATTCCCATCATAAACGGAACAAAGACTTACAATTAACAAACCTACATGCCTACCAGCAGATTCGGGGTCACAGCAGGCTTGGGCCCAAGGAAGGCATACTGCACCAGTGAAGCAACTCGGCAGCTCGCCAACAAACGTCAAGCACCCCTGCACAAGAAAGGCAGGATGGATAGCTCACCCTACAAATAACTAAGGTGAGAAAAGAACCCAGTGGGAAGGGAATCGGTCAGAGGGAGGTGGGAGATTCACCCATTGGAGGCAGTTATCACAAATCCTCCCTTCTGTAATTGCAGATTCATTAGTCAGCACTGGGCAACTATGCATCCACGGTTCCAGATCTCAGAGCCTTCCAGACGCCCCCGGGGATATCAGGTGAGCGTAACAGACCCTCCACTTGATCTAAGCGTTCTCCATGCTTATCCAATCTGACCTGTATACGATCCACCTTACAGGTCAGGGTGTCAATTTTGCCGTCCAGTGATTGTATGCTCGCCTGTACCTGTCCCAGCATGGACTTGATATCGCAGAGTGCTCCATTCGGATAAACCAAGGTGACCTGTAGACCTCTGTTTGGAGAGCATTCATCTGATGTTGACGGTCTTGCTGGGGTGGAGACCTCAAAGTGCAGTTTCGACTGCTGTTGTGATTTCACCATGATACTGTTCATTAGTTTGAAGCAGTTCAGCAGTAGTGTGCTGAGTTCTCCAATCCAGAGGAGCACGGAGAGCTCCTCCCGACTATCCCCTGGTGGTGGTGGCTTCACTCAGCTCTACACAATGGTGTCCCAGAGCCTCCCGACCAGAGCTGCACCTCGCCACCATATATTTGAACTTTGATGAACGTCAATCCAGTGCCGCCAAGAGGCCATTTCCCACTCCTCGGTATAACAAGCGGACCTGCGTGGCTTTTGTCCAGCTTGGGATTCTCACGGGGAACGGCAGGTCACAAGCCATTACAGAAGTGTTCCCCCCCCAACTGTCTGGGTTTTGATCGCAGCAGGTCCTCGCCACCGCCCAGGTGCTCCCCTTTGCCTTTGGTACCTCTGAGATCAGAGCTGCCGTTCACCACACACTTCCCAGTCCTTCACAGGCAGCTCATGAACTCGTCCGCAGCTTCCTGTCTCAGCCGCGGCGTTCACACCCGCACTGGATTCCCCACGGGGCTCCTGCAGATGTTCTTGCCAACAGCTTGAGTACTGCTACCGCCACACGTAGCGCACCCATATTTCGCACAGTGGGCCCCCCAGGTCAGCGCGCACCATGCAGACCACAAATAGTCACCAACACAGTGCGGGACATTCAGGATTTAGACCGGATTTTACAGGGCTGTTTGGGAGCACACAGGCTTGCAGCCATCTTATCTAGACTCTCTAGCGCCCCCCCACCCACTTACCTTTTTAAAGAATTTTCTTTACCTATGTATATATAAAATAAACCATTATTTCTACATCAGTGTTTCTTTTGGCCATATGTATGCTAAATGTTTTTTGTACCTCTATACAGCCCCCTCTCCTTCCTAAGATAAGCCTGGACGCTCTGCCATAGTTCGCACTGCTTCGAGAAGTACAGCCTTATAGCAAGAGTTGGAGTTTCTGTATTGCCCCATGTATAGTTTTACAAAAACCCTTTGGAAGGACTTTAGAAAAACTGCCCTAACCCTCTTCACTCTGTCCTTGTGGGTTTTAGAAGGGAAACTGCGATATAGCAGTCGACTTGAACATGGGCCGAGTATAGCCATTCATAATGCAGGTCCTTAGGGCTAAGGATTTGCCTCAGACATTTCCTGCAATTTTTTTGCTAAGACGCCTTAGCCCTTCGTGAGCAACATGTGTCTGAGCGTTACTTGATGTTATGTTCCGAAACCTCCACTCACAGACTTGAAAAGGCCATCGGCATGTGGACACCTTCACCGGCCACCAAAATCGCAGAAAGCAAGAAAAACAAAGAAACTAGACAGTCTAATGAAACGACTGTCAGACAACAGCCTTGATGTACCTGTAATTCGTGGGTGGCAAACGGCCAAGGTGGATGGGTGGCCCATTTTTGCTTCCTGCTTTGATGCAAATGATTATCATCCGGTTAAGTGTTCTAATCATGTAAATCTATGAGCTGTCCAAAAGCAGGAGAAGAGTGTTCCAGAAAATTGTTTTCTCATTCCCGAATATGTAGCTAAACATCCAAGGGGTGGGAGGTGGTGGTTTCACATTATCCGCTTAAAAGAAAAAAACGACTATTTTGGATCTGTTGATTCTATGGAAATATCGGCATCAAGCAAAGATTTTCATTTTGTACTTGAAACCCAAGCAACACAAGCTTAAAGAATAGAGACTATATTTGCCAAGAAGTTGCAGGAAAAATGAAGTTCAATGAGCTATGGCGAATCAAATGCATTTTTTCTTTTTTGCTGTAACTTTTCACAAGCACAAAAAAATGTTGTAAGCAATAGAGTCTTAGTGACCAAGAAGTTAGAGCTTTGTCGTTCAGCAGCACAATTGCATCGTTTCTTAATGCCACTCAAAATACCTCCTTCAGCTACCATTCTTTAGGTGTGCAGATGACTTGCATCAATATATTTAGGCATATCTGGCTTAACTGCATGGATGGTTGCATCCACTTGCCGCTTTAATGTTATGTCTAGTAATACTTGTGGCTTAGAACAGCGAAACATCAAAGAACTTGGCAACCAGGGAAGTGGCATCTTAATCATTTAAATACACTATATTGCAAGAAACCCCCATTTCTGAAAATTGGCAATAACTTTCTGGGGAATGGTACAAACAGAACAAAGAGGGGCACCAACCAATGAGTGTCAAAGCATCAAATTGGGTACACATGCACTTTTTGTTTACTAAGGTGTATGCATTTATTAAATTATCCAATATCAGAAGATGAAGCCCACAAAAAAACGTAAAAGCATTTGGCCTTTCAACAGGTTTAATGTTCGTCTTTCCTTTAACATATTTTGCACTTATGTTTAGTGCTAAGTGTTTGTTAATCAATTATCCATGATTGTTTTTTTAATTGATTAACAATCTGCAAAAATACCTGCAAGCCCCACACTCCAATAATCATGTCCGAGCTCACAGCCACTTCTTCCCTCACCACTCACACAGAATCTAGTCTGTGGCAAACTGAATGCATCTCAGTGACACAAGTTACTGCGTGAACATAGCAAAAGAAGACGGCTCAAGTAGCTTGCTTACGTGCCTTTGATGTTGAAAACTGGCACCAGTTTCTTTGAAGAAGCCATCTGGTATGAAAATAACAAAAGAAATGCATCCTGTCTGCCTCTCCCCCAAAATCTGGATTAATACAAAAGTTTGACCTGCAAGTGGTGGTGTTGAATTGAGTGGGGTAGTGGAATGATGGGGTGGTGTTTAAATGGTAAAAAGCCAGACACATATTTGAAGGAAGACCAAAACAACCCACTTGCAAAGCAAAAAAAAAAAAGCACAAACATCAAAGCCAGACAATGGTGAAATTAAGTTAGAAACCAACCCACAAACATGTAGCCCACATTCATTAAAAGTAAATGTAGACATTACTCAGTCTACAACTTCCACTCATAAAAAGAAGATTTGCACTACCACATGGCTAACCTAAGTGGCTGAAAGAAACAGGCTAACCGGGAAATAGCTATGCTCGTGTAGTGGGCGGATCTCTAGTAATGTGATGACTAAGATATATGAGCAAATTGGTAGTTTCATGTACTGGATTGGAGTGATGATTGCCAAGGACATCTGTAGGTTGATGTGGTCAGTGGTAAAGCACTTTTCCTTCTATATGGTTGCATGCTTGTGAGAGAAGGTCTGTGGTTCTACTGGTGCCCAACTAATGTCCTCACATAAGGGATATAATATTCCCTGATTAAACTGAACACTAAAGTGCCACAGCAGAGCGACCTTACAGATCCTCATCACTACGTGCATTCCATATAGTTGATGCTTGAAATGAGAATGCCCAAGTGCCCCATTATGTGTTTTGTGAACATGGAATAGATATAAATGTTCGGTCTGTTGATGAAGTGCTCCTAAGAGTTTATACTTCAGTTGTTTTTACAACAGAAAAAGTGGGTTTAGATCCAAGGATTTAAATTGCGTTTATTACATTTTCAGGCAACCATTGCAATTCTCTCAGGGCAGGTTGAACGTGTGATTGTTTAACCAATTTCGGTATTATGGCTATTATAACGTGTATGTGCTGCAATTTAGCTATGGCGTACTTGGGTGAGTTACCCATATGCAGAACTGCAGTAGTCCAGCAGCTAGGATATTTATTCATTAACTATCAAAACAATGGGAGGTGAAGACATGGAGGTGTTTAAGATGAATGATAAGGTTTGGGTGACTATTTGGGGCAACAAAAAGGAATGTATTATTTTTACTTAATTTTTGGCCACCAGTGCTTGTTCTACAGTGGTTGGCCATATGGCTAGGTTCATTATAATTTTTTGCGAGCTACACGTTTAATTGTTTTTGTTGTATTCTATCCATTTAGTCCATCCAGATGCCTTTCAGGGTCATGCAGGTGACCATTACCAAGCATCTTTACAACTTCTTGTCCAAGCGCAGAAACATGCATTTCATGGCATAGTTGGAAAATGTAATGTTGAATCGGTGAAAAATCATTGCAAACGCGCGAGCAAGCAGAGTCTGAGGGGCCAGGGGGTCCCGATTGCCTCCACCAGTTTTCCCCACTCAAAAGGACTGGTGTGGCAAAGCCACGGTGAAGAAGCGTGAGCAAGCACAGTCTTTGCAGTCCCTGCAAGTAATTTAACTCCCTGTTGTACTCTCTGAACACCAACCCTTTGTACGGACTTCTTCACGCCCTAGTAGTGATTCAGTGCAGCGCTGTGGCTGTGTCGTTCTGCAGACGGGCTGCAAGCAGGGATATTCTACTTGGCAATTGTTAAGATGGATTTCTAAACTCTGGCCTGGTGGGCAGAGTTTAGGAGGCCACCCTAGCTATAGTGAACAGGGAAACACAGAGTTTAGTCAAACCAATCAAGGTGAGCGTGGTCAATGCCAAGTCTCCGGAGAGGTCAGTGGAGTCAGGGGTCCACAATGAGTCCACACAGTGAAATATACTAGGATTACATTTAGACAGCAAGTCCAAAAATACTATATTTTAGGCCCAAAAACTCACATGAAATGGAATCAAGCAGGTAATATCACACAACTCTAAATATAAAACATATACACAGTAGAGCTGTGCTGAATAGCATATGTAGTATTTGGCCAAAGCCGAATAGTTGCTTTATTTAATAAATCATGTTCACTTATTAAAAAAACAATTAAAGTGCAATTTTAAATGCATTCTATAGATTTATTTCTCTTCATTGTAATTAATGTAGCATCTTTATTTAAAGTATAAAAGCCAGGAAAAAAGCTGATTTAACCAAAATGAAGTGACTAAATTTACAGACGGTTGTTGCATATTCAAAACCAGTGCCAGTCAAAGTAGGATGCTTCACAAATGTAAAAGGACTAGGTTGCAATGAACAAAAGGGATATTGCAATTTGCAACTGCCTTTGTGAATCAGGCATTCCCTATCCAGTTGCAAAGTCGCTGCGTCAAGTGTAGAAACTTTTTTCCAGCTTGCATAGAAATGTATAAAATGGTTTATGTCGGCTCATGCAGGACACAAGTCAAGAGGAAATCTGAAATGCGTGAACTCCATCTCACAACTTTTCATCCCACCCCTCATAGGCCAAACTAAGGAGAGGACTCTCCAAGAGAGGCTGCTGGTGTTTGGGTAAGCACCTGTTCATTTATTACAATTGATTATGCACATCAGGTCTAACTATTCATTGCATAGAAATAAATACAAAAAACATAACAATTCTGGATTATATTTAAGGAAAGTTTGTTTATGTAACTGACGGGCACAAAAATAATTAAACAAATTATAGCAGCACTAAAATATATTTTAACTAGGGCTGTACCGAATAGCATATTTATTTAGTATTCAGCCGAATACCGAATAGTTTGTCAACTATTCGGCCGAAGCCGAATAGTTGCTTTATTTAATAAATCATGTTCCAAACTTCAAAAAACACACTTATTAAAAAAAACAAATAACGCACCATAATAAATGCATTCTTTACTTTTATTTATTTTCATTGTAATAAATGTAGCATATTTATTTAAAGTATAAAAGCCAGATATAGAGCAGATTTAACCAAAATGAAGGGGCCAAATGTACAGAAGATAGTTGCATATTCAGTGCCAGTAGTAGTAGGAGGCTTCACAAATGCAAAAGGACTTAGTGAATCAGATGCATTGCATTCTCTATCCAGTTGCAAAGTCGATGCGGTCGTGTTTCGCAACTTCTTTGAAGTTCACATAGAAATGTATAAAATGGTTCATGTCGGCTCAGGCAGGACACAAGTCAAGAGGAAATCTGAAATGCACAAACTCCATCTCACAACTACTCACCCCACCCACCCAAACAAATGCTCACTTCTCACTTATCCTAGCCACACATTCTCGCCAATACATAAATATATGCAATTTATAATTCCTGACAAAATATCATATAACGTTAAACTCATGACTCAAGTCCTTAATAAAAAAATAAAAAAAAAAGGGGGGGGGGGGGGGGGACTATGAAAAGGTGTTCCTGTATTGTTGCAGGCTAAGAATAAAAGATGAGCACCTTTTTTGTCCAAGAATCTGTAACAAAACATGCCCTAAAGAGCAGATTACAATGTAAGATATTTTTCAGCTGTGTGATTGCAATTTGTCTGGTCTAATTCTAGTCAGTTTTGCAAACTGAAGTCTATATTTGCCTTTCTGAGTTCATGTTGCATTGTATTCAGATGAGAATGTCAAAGTAGTCGGCAAGAGCCGAATAGCTTTTTTTCAGCCGGAATTCGGCTGAATACTTACTCGAAGCCGAAGTTCAGTACACCCCTAATTTTAACCTTTACTTCATACTTGATCGAAATATAGTCCTATTCTAACCAATATATGTGTGGCAGTTTTCCACTAAATTTGCTGTTGCTTTTGTCAAATTTGTCTTTTTGCCTGTGTAGTGCTGTTTTTGTTTTGTTTCGATATCTTTGGGCAATAAAGAAAGCTGCTTGGAGAGTTTGATGTGTTAAACCAGCAGCAACACCTGAATTAATCTGAGGGGCTTGCATTTCTCACACGATTCAGCCTTTTATTCTTCAAAATGTCATTTCACAAGCATCACATTTTTACTACTACACAGCAATATATATTAATCAGACCGGTGTGCAAACATACAAGGAAATCTGCACCTTATATTGAACTGCAGCCACCTGGTGGCTTTGAGAGGGTCTCCACAGAATTATCCGTCCCAGGAATATCCGTACTAGGCAGGCAAGTCAGAGTCCCCCGGGCCTAGCGGTTCAAAGAGATCAGTCTCTGCATTTGCCGCACACGGCCAAAACTATGCATGTATAGACTTCAAGCAAATGTCTATTCTTTGCAAGCAGAAGATATTTCAGTTTTATAGCCAGGCAGAGTTAACTAGGTGGGTCGAGGAGATAAAGTATTACCACAGAACGTTCCCGTTCTTCTCCAAACACTGAAACACACAGCTGCAACACTGCGCAGCGCTCCGCGCATGCGTTGTGAATATATGAGAATTCACTTGAGTAGAAAGACGACCGTGAGGTCCACAGGGAGAGCAAAACGACGTTGCTTTCTCAGAAACACACAGCTGCTACACACCGCGCCTATGAGCATGGCTGATACTACCAAAACTGTGCTATTACAGGACAATTCACCATTTGATTCCTGCTTGGAAAATATTATAGAGGAACTTGGCAATATTCACTCCTCTATTTTGACACTTGACTCCCGCTCCTCCAGCATATAATAAGAGCTTAAAGGTTTTAAAAATTATATTAAAACATTCTCTGGCAGACTAGACGATGCTGAAGAAAGAGTTGGTATTGTAGAGGATAGGGCGGAGGGCCTTGAGAACATGCAACTGAGACTCACACAACTGGAAGGTGAAGTCACAGAATTGGAAGACAGAAACCGTAGAGGCAACCTTCGCTTCTACGGAATCCATGAAAAAGTGAAGGGGATGACCCCATCAATTTCCTTACCAAATGTATCCCCTACACATCACCTTTTCACCCCCATTGGAACTGCAGTGTGTTCACAGGATTAGACCCCACTTCTCCAGCAACAACACTTTGCCAAGACCCTTCATTGCCTGCTTTTTGAGACATCAACAAGCGCGCCAAACCCTGGTAACTGCCAGGAAGAATTCCTCAATGCTTTTTCAGGGAAACAAAATCTTCATTTCCCTTGACTTTTCTAATATCATCCAAGCTAAGGGGAAAAAGATTCCTTGATATGAGACCTCTCTTGAAATCTCTTATCAGATGGTGGTCTTGTGGATCCTGCAAAGATGATAATTAGCATTCCGGATGGGCCTACCAAAGAATTCACAGACCCAAATGATCTCTTTAATCTACTTCAAACTTCACTGATAGATACAACCTCCCTGAACCCCTCTCCCAACACTTCCAAGCCGGATCCTCTACTTCATTCACCTACGTTCAGAAAACCTATGAATCAACACATTAAATTCACTCCAAAGAGCAGCAGATCAGTTTCTTCAATTCCATTTGACGCACCATCTACCTCAACTCACATGAGGGACAAATCGAGATCTCCCATCAAATCTACTGACCCGTCTCTTTCAACTTTGCAAACTTGAGCGACTGCATGATTGGGCTGCACTTCACCATCACCTTATCCTTTGTCGAATTATCTTGTTCACTACGCAATAGCTACATTGGCCGTTCTACTTGTTCATACTCATCTCCTGCTCTTTGCTTCTCTTTGCCTGTGCTTATTCCGTCTCTGTACTTTGATATCTCCCCCATGAGACTCTTGCTTGCTTATTTTCGGACTAATCTCACCTTATCCCTCGCCATCACTTATTCTTAGATCATCTTGCCTATTCTTATATATGTTTTTCCCTTTCTTGTCATGTCCCTTTCCTCCTGTTCCTCCCCTTGTACTCTGGTGTTACCACAATATATAGTAATTTTCACTGCTGTGATGTATTACATTTCTAAAAAAAAAAAAAAAAAAAATCATTCATTGCTATGGCTAGGCAACCAGACCCTGATGTGGGTGTATGCTGTGAGGATGTGCAACCTGGTGTGAGTGAGATGCAGAGCCCCTCCTCTCAAACAGAGCCTGTGGTAATATCTGGTAGATTGTCTTGCACTCCCCGGCTGAGCGGCATTGCTGACAGGTCTATGGCATCCAATACGGATTATAAATAACAGACAGATCTGTCAGCAGAGAACTCACTAGTAAATTGTAAGACTCGCCTTAAGGACATGGAGGCTCATAACATCTCAACAAGTTTTGCGCTAAAAATATTGCTGAAACTGTCTCATAACATCTTGTGTTTGGTTGAAAAGAATGCATCAGTACTCAAACAGATGTCTCTAGCCAATGGCAGCCGGGAGGAACAAATAGAAGCTGTGCCTATCCTCCTACCTCTGGTTCAGAGTATACAGGGGGTAATAGCCTTAGCCAATTTGGAATCCACACTAGTGTAGATTTTGGCCGGGGATACTTCTGATGAAAATAAGACATGTGAATTAACTAAGAGGGAAAAACTAAAAATCAAAAAGGATGGCCTTAGAACAGAAAGGCCTAACGGCTGAGATTGAAGCTCTTAGTGTCAGTAAATCTCCTCCTAAGCAAGTTCCCTCAAAAAGGGCTAGAAAGGCAAGAAAAACAGGCACTAAAACGGGAAATCTTTCTTCTTGAGTGCTAGGGGCTGCAACCCAGAAAGAAAATGCCTATACCTTTTAAAGGTAACGGTAGAATCCAGTTTCAATGATTCGCAGTCTGATCAGTCCGAGGGTCGGAATGATAGTACCTCCCCTCATGGAATCCCCTATTCTGAAGCCAATGAAAGTAAAACCCTCAGCCCATGAAAAGTCAGCCTTGGGGCAGGGGAGCACAGATACAGATGGATGAAAAATGGTGAAACTTCCTAAAAATTACTCACCATATCTGCTGGATGGAAGAAGTTAAAGAAACCTATAAATAGAAGTATATTGCTAGAGAGCCTCCACTCCCAAATAACACCTTGAGTGGTAAAAAGTAGCGACTGCGTTTGTGAATCTGCTTGATTAAGGCTTGACAAAAGTGCACTGCTAGTCTGAGGCAGTGGATTCCTTGATTAGAAGTGTCAAACCAGACAAAGAAATATGGGTACGATATTGATGTAGATATGAATTAAATTCCAATTGCCAGCAAAGGAAGAAAATGATAAAACTTGTAAATCTGGAAATAAAATGGCAAAAGATGACCCAATCAAAGCCCATTGCGAATGGCTTTGTTCTTTCCTCCCACCCAAGGATGAGCTAACTTAGGCATTGCCACGTGGAACACTCAGGGGCATGGCCACCTTGCTGGAACAATGGGCTTCTATAAATTGATTGAGGATATGGATGTTATGCTACTACAGGAAACATGGCTCCTTAATGCACCTGTATATGATGGTTTTACTACATATTGGAGAGCAAAAGAAGGGAGAAAAGGGTAGACCTTTTGGGGGCCTGGTTAGTAATAGTATTAAGTCTGAGATTATAATACTCCGATTGTTAAGATCTGTACAGGCGGTGGCTTTGATGTACTATTAGTAAACATCTATGAACCTGCAGGGGATGAACGCACAATTTACATACAACTAAATGTCTTTCAAATGTGATATTGGGTGGCGATTTAAATGCCTCATTGGTTCACAATCAAACTACCAATGGGAACCAAGATGGTAGGTGGTGTGACGTGGAAATTAAAGCAGAAAGATGGAGCTCCCTTCTTGAAGAAATTGACCTCTCTATGATGAATAGCCTGGGAAAGGGCCAGAATGGTGTGGATCCCACTTGGACAAACGGTCGCTATTGTTCCACCATTGATTACATTTTTGTGAATGCCTCACTGCTTGATACGGTGTCCCAATATTCTGTTAATTTCTGTTAATCACCCCTCTTTCAGGGACCATTCGCTTTTGAGATGTGTGCTTGGTGTGAAATCTGGAGAGCCCGATGGTGGATAAAATCTGGGAAGTAAATTTGCTCGGCAATGGCAATAGGTTGGGGTGGTTTGATTGCAATCTGAAGAAAGCCTGTAATCTGAGTAAGTGTCTCCAGATTCAAGATATGACTAAATTTACAGCTAATGAAATAGTAGACTGGATCGCTATATGTCTTCATGACATGCCTATTGGCAGTAGTATCCCCCCACATCTGCCAAAATACATTATGCTAAACCTTTTGATAAGATAATCCATGTAGAAAAGAAAGAAAATGAGAAAAGTGGTTAAAGCAATTGACTATACTGTTCCTTCTGGACTTACCTATATCCAGGCTAAGCAAATGATTAAAAAAAAAAAAAAAAACTATAGAACCTGGGTTGTCAGATATAGAACCTCAAATGACAACATAAATGGGCAACATACGGTGAAAGTCCTCTTGGCGGGAGACAAACTTGGCAATTTCGGGCAATGCTAATCAGGATGTGGCATGCTGCATTGATAATAAAACCTTGGTGACTTATCTGGAAGGGAAGTTTAAAGGGAAAACTGCCCTGCTTCATAAAAAAAAAACCTATAAAAGACTGATGCTGTGTGAGGACGTCATTGCCATTTTTAAGAAGCTTAACACATCCAAGGCCCCTGGCCCGGATGGCCTATGCAACATCATAATAAAGCAAAATGCTGAAATTTGGTCGGATATCCTACTAATTATCTTTCGTAAGATCCCGGCTAGAGGAGTAATACCCAAATCTTGGAACACCTCGATCACCATACCTGTCTTTAAAAGTGTAATCACAAATCTACCTATGAATTACCGCTTATTAGCATTGGCAGATGTGCCTAGTAAGATATTCTGCACTCTGGCTCTTCGCGAAATTAATAGGTGGATGATAAAAATGTCCTGAATAAAGCCCAAACCGGATTTAGAAAAGGCTACAACAGTGGATAATATCCTGATGGTCAACATTCTGGTCAAACAAGCAAAAGTTTCTGGGGAATTGCCCTTGTATATTCTCTATGTTGACTTCTCATTGGCATTCGACATGGTGAATAGAAATTTGCTATGGGATAAACTCAACCGCATGGGTACCCGAACATCTGTTTTATATATGTAGGTTGATGTAGAGGAAAACACCGCCAGTGTAAGATTGAATAATACCAGCCTTATGTCTGACCCTAAAGCAGTCAAGATGGACGTCAGACAAACCTGTGCCCTGGAGCCCATTTTCTTTAATTTGTTTGTCTGATTTTTGAGGATATTTTTATTGAGAAAAAAATGCCTTCCCTAGAATTGGGGTAAATATATTAGGCTGGATCTTCTATGCAGACGACATTGTTATTTTTGATAACGCCTTCAATGGGATATGCAATAGCGCTAAGGCAGTGTTTGCCTATGCGGAAAAGAATCGCCTTAAAGTTAACATCGAAAAAGCCCAATTCAAGGCAGTAGGACATGAATGTTGTAATAAGAATTCTATCCAATGCGACATTGGTATTATCAAGACGGTTAGCTCCTATAAATACCTGTGCCAAGGTATTGTGACAAATAAAGGCATTGAAAGAAACTTAAACTTAATAAACGTGCAAAGGCTCTTTCAACCATGGGACTGGCTCTCTCCTTTTCCAAACAAAAACTGTTGGGTATAGTTTGAGTGGTATTCGCACCATCTATAACCAAAAACTAGCATCTGCTTTCCTGTATGGGCTGGAGGCTTCGCTAAGTGATTGGTCTATTTGGGCAGATATTGTCGGAGGCCTGATATGGCGTCGTTTTCTGGGTTTAAGTAATTATACCCCGGTGGAGGTCATCAGGCTTGAGATGGGTTTAACCTCGCTCTCTACCCTGATTGAGCTAAACAGAGCAAAATGATATCTTAAGATCATGTTTTCAGACCCTGACTCCTACCTTTCAATACTTTGTTCAGTTCTGGGAAATGGTACGTGTGTAGCTTTGGAAAGATTTAAGACCAGGAATGAGGGCCTTTTTTACAAGACTATGCTGGAGAATATCGAGAGGGGGGTGCTGAAAGCTCTGAAAACCTCTGCTAAGCTATTTGACTGGGTAAGGACCAATGAGAGTGGCAAATTTGAAATCTCTATCTACCTTTGCTAGAATGCCTTTTAAGTTGGGGGTACCTCAAGAATACCTAAGGTTACTCCAGTCTGCTAAAACCGGAATAATCTTCATGAACATTAGGCTAAATAGGCTTGATGTCCTGGAAGTGAACGGTGCCTGGACAGGGATTCCTGAACACGAAAGAATCTGTAGGATCCGCTGTAATGGACAGGAAGTGGAATCACTGAGGCATGTTCTAACTAGACGCAAAGGTATGGTCCCTGTGTATAAAAGCTATTATTCTGACCTGGTAGAGCTAGATGAAATAGCTGGAGAAGTCTTCTGGTTAGAAAGCCTATCAGGACTGAGCCGGAGAAAAATAATTGCAATAACCCAGGTATGGAAAATTGCTGATGGAAAACTGAGGAAGTTTGAGGCGGACACTAAACTATCGGAGGTTCTGTGTAAAAACTGAGAAAAGAAAATGGAGGTCTCCCTCCAAAGAAGGTGATGTCCTTAGGCCCCCTCTTTCTTTTTCTCTTTCTCGCTCTTCTTCCTTCGCTCCTTTCTCTTTCCCTTTTAAAAAATGTGATTGCGTTTTAAATTATTACAATGTAAATAAGATGTATGCGATTTTATTTTTGTATATTTGTGTAAAAGGTTTGATTGTTAAACTGTATACACAATAGGCAGTTGTGTATTAGTAGCGGAGTAGAGTCCAAAAAAAAAAAACACGTAAAATATGGAGTGCAATATGCAATTCAGCCATCGGGAGCCAGTAGCGAATGGGCTGCGGTGCGTAGTTGAAGCCCGGAGGTAATGTGATTGATGGACCGGGCTACGTGAGGAGAGCTTCTGCTTAAGGGGGAGCAGGGAGAAGATTACCACGGAGATATAAACTATTAGCCATATGAGCAAGCCACAGTAAAGGCAGGAAGCAGTTCATGGATCACTGTGCATTCACATTACAAGAAAACAGGTGATTGCCCCGATACAAACAGCAGAAAAGTGACGCAAAGTGAGGGAACCACCTCTGAGGTGAAGTGCCACAAACCCTGTTATGGAGGACACGCCGTATGGGAGTCGGGTGTCAGTAAGTCTCCTCTTAAGAATCTTCAGGCGGATGCCCAGCAGAGAACAGGGAAATGTCAAGATGAAAGGCGCCTGAAGAGACACAGGCACTAGGCAGATTAACAGCCGAGTCGGCGGCAACAAGGTAAGGAAGTTTGTTGTGGCAAAAGCCACAGAAAGGCTTTACGAATTGTACCCCGCTACCAACAACACTAAAAAGTAGTATTAAACAATAAATGCAGACCGAGCTAGATGTTCATAATAATGAAACCGTCTCAGCTCTCGAAGCTCCACGACTATGGGGCCATCTCTGTTGCCGCTTGGGTACACCCCGCTCCCTTACTTTGTTTTTTTAACAGAGTACAGTTTTAGAAGAGAAAGCATTCTCCTCCCAAAGATATTGTTAGGTAGTTATTTCATGTTAATGCCAAATCTCATCCACCTGTGAGATCCCCAGCACTTTTTGCTGGACTCCTGGATTTTCTTGTCTGTTCTGAGTGAGGACAAGGGCTGTTTTTCCACACTCACTTATTCTTTTACTCTGACTATGGGAACCCGTGTTCATTATTTTTATACTTTGAGTCATGCTTCCCTCCATCTTTTCCAAGGCATCTGCAATTTACTTTTGCAGCACACAGCACCTTTTATGCAGTGTTGCTGGGAGTTGCTTTTGTATTTTATTTTACTTCTGAGAACAAATGTTCCCAAGGATAGGGGGATACATTTTATCCTCCTTACCTTTTCTTTTGTGAGATCAGCAGACACCACCTTATGTGGAGTGCTCAAGGGTTACACTGCATCTCCTTTCTCACTACTATTTTTTGGTTACAGTGGAAAGCTCATCTGAATGGCTGGTGGCTGTGTATATATTCTGCCGACTTGTGTATTTTTCCTTCCCTGGCTTTGTTCACAGCAGTGGTCATTTACAACCCCTGATCCAAAATGGTGGCAGTCTTATTATCATCAGTTCAACATGGCTTGTCCTTCCTTGGTTCTTCTGCCGTGCTGCGTCGGGGAGTTCCTGGTTGGACTGGTCTTCAGCGGGAAACCTTTGAGAAGCCCACCAAGGTTTCAGAGTTTGTGAGGACAGGAACAGGGGAGGATCCAGAAACACTGCTGGTCTTTGTCTTCTGGCATGCCTGGTTGGAATTAATTCCAACTGGGAGGTTGGCTGTCCTGAAATGACAGCCACCACCCAAAGATTGAATGTAGCACGAGTGCTGAATGACTGGGTTCCCGACTAGAAGGCAAGGATCCTGGTGCGCAGAGTCGACCACTGGAACTGAAGATCCAAAGAAGAACAAAACCAGAGACAACTGCAGCACCTTCAAGCAACCGGAGAACCTGCTTTAGTGACTGCTGCTATCCTGACCTAGTTTTCAAACTGACAGGAAAGCTCAGAAGAGGACTACTTCCTTCAGTAGACTGTTGGGCATAATCAGCCCTAAGATGACCTGCAAATCAAGCCATCCCATGACGTGCTGCAACCTTCCTGGGCTGCAAACTGCCAATACCCTGGGACTGCAACCACTTTGCAGTGCATCGTCCGTTTACTCCTTCTGGACAGCCAGAGGCAAGATTCCACTCCAGATTACTCTCACCACAGTGAAGGACCGAGCAAGCGAGGCGAATCGACCAGGCCATAACCATTCTTCATTGGTGTCTGTGAAAAGGCACCAAAACCACAGATCCGCATTGGAGCACAAAGAATCCTTTGCTGGCCCCGCTCAACTGCTGCTCCGAAATCCCTTCAAGAGTCCCTGACCAAGAAAAGGAGACTGGGACTGCAGCTGCTGCACCGTGAAGGTGTCCACCTTCACCACCCCTCAGGTACTGTGGGGCTCTTGGTAATACTTACACCGATTTGTTTTGTCTGATTCCAGCGTTTGGATGTTCGCCCAGGCCCAACGCTTGTACGCATTCAGGAAGCCTTCTCCGAAGTACTTGAACCCTTTTTGACCAACAAAAGCTTGCTACTTACCTGCAATTGAAGAATCCTTTGGAACTTTGCCTTTTCTACAGCTGTGCCTTACCTGCTTTCCCGTCAAACACACATATGGGTATGGCCTTTTGTTATATGAGGTCGAGCTCCGAAAATTTGTTAGAATTCTGAGATTGCAATATTATTTTCGTGACTTATCTGAAGCGAGGCAGGATATGTCAAATAACACAGGATTAAAACCTCCCTCGATTTTCGTACTGTTGTCCTCAATGGTCTGTCCCGAGATACTCGCTTTTGAAAACAGAAAACAGGATACTTATGGAAACTAATGTATTGTTTTCCACAAAGAATCGTTACACAGACAACCTAACCAAGGAAGAGATTGGCGCTGAAAAACCTAGTGTCCGCATAATTTCATCAACAAACCAGCCGATAAAGGCAGAGGCCTTGTCCTATGGTATGGTCCAGAATCCTCTATGAAGAAGAGATTCAGAAACATCTTGGCAATGATACATTTTATAAACCAATTGACTCCAACCCCACAGTGAGATTAAAAGCAGAGATAGACAGCCTTATGACGCATGCATGGACTTGAGGTTGGATTATCGATGAGATAGCCTTCTTAGTCAAAACTTACCCCACTACACCAGTCTAGCAAAGATCCATAAAAGCGAAACGCGCCCTACGTGGAGACCGATCGTTTCTGGATTTGGGTCAGTTTTAGAACCTTTATCAACATATACAGATGTGTTCTTACGCCCTTTCGTGGGCAAAATGAAGTCCTATGTACAAGACACCACGGCCATGATCAGGATACTTACCAACCTTATCATTGACACAGATGGCATCCTTGTCACTCTTGACGTAGAGTCTCTTTACACAAGTATCCCTCAAGAGGAGTGTATGGAAGTACTACGGACATATTTGGACAAAAGAGACAATCGAAAAGTACCCAGAGTTAATTTTAGAATTTACATGCTTAGCCCTGATGGAGAACTTCATGTATAAAGACATTTCTATAAACAATGACAAAGAACAAGCATGGGAGCTACCTTTGCTCCTGATGTAACTAACCTATTATGGACAATTGTGAGGCAAAAATCGGTCTATGATGACAATATCTACAACACATCAATATAGCGATGCCAGCATATAAGAGGTGTTCCTGGTATGGAGGAGGTCTTCGGAATCCCTAGAGGAGGTCTTAGACGAGGTCTTACAATGGTTGAACATCCAGAACCGGTCCATTAAGCTTACTACGCATAGTAATATGCAGAGTATTCCATTTTTAGACCTAGAAAATAAAAGCGAGGAAAATCTCATTGGTACTACACTGTACAGAAAACCCTCAGATAGAAATACACTGTTAGCGTTTAATAGCTTCCATCCACTTCATTTGAGGGAAAATTTACCGTACTGACTGTTTTTACGGACCCAATGGAACTGCAGCAAACTTTCAGATTTTGACAGTAACAGCAAAAATCTGAGCAGTCGATTGACAGAATGTGGCGATCCCTAACAGGTAGTACGTAGTGCACGAAAGAGGGCCCGCAATGCCGATGGAGACATGTCTCTCCAAACAATCGAGAGACCAGAAATCAGATAAAGTAACACGTGTGACAACATTTACTCCATTGAGCCACTATAGAAGAACCATTCTCAACACTGATACATTCTGAAAACAGATAGTTTCCAGCCAGAGAAAACTAGATTCGCACTTAAGCAAAGTAAAAGTCTAAAAGATAGACTCGTCCACACTTGAATCCACAAATTAATCTCTGGAATTTGCCACCCGTGATTGGACATTTCAGGAGCGGGAAATGTTCAGTCTGAACCAACAAGAAATAAGAAGGGGATTGATCTATATGGAATCCATTGGAAGTTCAAATCCACGAATTGCCAAACAAAATGGACGATATATGGCATCACATTTCGATGTGGACTCATTTTGCTAAACGTAAAAGAAAGCCAACAGCGAATCTGTGAGCACAGATCATGTGTAAAGAATCTGATAGCGGACAAGCTTCTGGTATCTCATTTCAAAGCCAAAGGACACAAATACACATATATTCTGGTTCGTCATTCAGGTTCCTCATTCCGACACTAAAAAGTCCTCCTCAAGTAGGCTTTAGGAGGGGGAGGGGGGGTTGGGACCTGATGCTCAGAAAATTGGAACACATGTGGATCTATCGCTTAGACTCAGTGAATAAAACCTTGAATGTTGCGATTGGATGGAGCCTTTTTTCAACTAAGCGGTTTACTTCCACAATGCAGTTGATCACATCCGGGACCCTAAGCGACCCCATGTCACCTGTCCCCAGTTATAGTTAAATGATCCCTGTTATGTGGTGGCCCTTTGACCATACTTGGGACACTGAGTGTCTCTAAATCAACTGCCCTCAGTCGTAGTGGAGTCATTTCTGTTATGCGGTGGCCCTTTGGACAAAAAACATTTTGCCATAAGATCAGGCAACACATGAGACCATGGCCTTTTAAAGTTTGGGTTGCCTCTTCCTCTTTGGTCTGTTAAGTGGTGTTCTGTTCCCCTCACTTGATTAAAAAATAAATGATACAATCCCAGGACAATTGGCATCATTAAAGATTACAAACATGACTTGACAACTAAATTTGGACAGCGTTACTTTGTTTCAGCATGGGTAACCTGACCCCTTGGCATCTGTGCAGATGTAACTACGTCAGCGTATATAAGGATTAAACACAGGCAGTCCATGTGTATTCGAGCTGGTATAGGTTTCCCAGCAATGGCTTACGAACAGTGTCGCCTTAAATATTATTATTTCAGGATTTAGAGACCCACATGTTTTGTTTGCAGAAGCATAACTTGAGTCAGCAAACCTTGCCGCTCAGGTGTGTAAATCACGCAACGAATGGACACAATATTTGTGAAAGAGGCTTTTCCAGTCTTGTTCTTGTTAATGCTGGCATCGATTGATATACAGTAGCAGGGCATTTATATTTGCTTTTCCGTTCCCATCTTACACATAGTGCCTATGGAATACTGTTGTCTTAATTCATCTCGACAACAGTAGGAGTAATATCTTTCTGCCCCTTTTCAGAGGAGGAGTTTGAGTGATTGATAACGCTCCGTCAGGAATCCATCTCGATTTTGCAGCAGTAATAATACTCTGCACCATGCTAACGACGTTACCATGTATAATGAAGATATATTTTGGTACAATATGTTGTTTAACTCAAGTAGGCCGTTAACATAGTCCAGTGGATAATAGGGAACTTGTTGCATCTTTTTCACCCTTCTCTGCAGCGTTGATAAAAGAATAAATAAAGTCCAACCACTGATTTGATAACAGTGTAATAACAACCAGCCCACGACATGAAGACATTTTAGATGGGTCAAACCACAGCCTGTAGAGATAAATTAGATGTTCTTTCATTGATCAGTTTTAGAGTTATATGCTTGTGCATCAACACTTATTGTCACTACATTTGATTTTTAACAGACTTGGGGCATCTCCTTACTATCCTGGGAGTCTAGAATCATACCACATCGCATTGAGTCATAGTGTCCTGAAGAAAGCTCAGAGAGGGGACAATATGTATGGAAACTGGAATCGATGTCAGTTGATCTCTGAGCTGGAAATACAAAAGTGTCGACAATTGCAGTGCCCTTTAGATCAACATAGTGCACCAAATCACACTAGTTACGAACCACACTATTTAGATTGATACCGTACACATTACAATGAGCATATGAACTACACTTAGCACTGTTTTAATATTGTTTTTGTAATATTGATGGTGAATACATTTTGTTTCATTAATTGAACTGATTTCTGATCAAAACGACAGGGGGATCAATACCCCAGTCTGGCTGTTGGCTATTATCTGTAGCATTACGGTTGGGGTAGCCCGTACTCAATGGTGTGTATATGATATTTACCTCCTTTCCCTCCAATCTGAATTTGAAGAACTCACATCTATCTAGGGATAGACTGGTAAAGCCTTTAGGCATCTGAAAAGTATTAAAAGTCTTAATAAGCGTTTACCTGCTATTGTTGGTGGTGTTCATTCATCTTACTCCTACAACAGAACATTCAGAGTTACTTTAACAGCGGTTAACTTTTGAATTGCATTCATTGACCTTATAAGTTTTCACTGTGGTTGACCAGCTTGAATTTGTATTTATTCGTTTATATAGCGCTTTACGCCAAAGCGCTGCACAATTGAACAACTTGATACAAACATAATATAACGGTACAATTATTGCATTGGTGTTTCCCTTAGTTTGTTAGCTTGAAATAGTACTTTCCCATCTTAAGATTTATCTTTCCCTTGTGTGTATATAACAAATAACTATTTTGATCTAACTTTGTGGTTCTTTGCGCCCATGTATATTCCAAGTTCTCTGTACTGACCTACAGCTCACATCTCCCTCCTAAAATGAGCCTGGCTGCTCTGCCACCCAACCAAAACCTTGACTGATACTAGAAGTTGGAGCTCTGTATACGAAGGGGATAGTTTTAAAAAGTCCTGCCACAGGTGGAGTTTAGAATAACTCCCCAACATATACTATTCACTGACAGATATTACTTCCAAAATATGGTATTAAGCAGAGCATGGCGCAAGATGCCTGTTAAACGCAGAATAATGATATATCACTCCACAACTAAGTATTTATCTTTTGTGCATCAGAACCTTTCCATGGTACGTGAATGTCTCTTTTAGGTGAGTAAATCTTGTCCGGAGATGGTCTGTATTATTGCAGTATGAGATAACTACAGGAGTTCAAACATTACTTTTGAAACCGTGTCAACTTTTCTGTTGCTTCTGCGCAACATTAAAGAACAGTGATCTCTTGGCAAGGGTCAAGCTTGCACCTGGAGAACCCGCTCACATGAGTGTCAACTGAAAGACAGCCCGACAGATTAACCCGAACATGTCCCAGTCAGGGCTTTAATTTGATCCCATCTTTACTTGGTTCTTCTACTTCTGTCTCCTTATAACGACTCTGGTCAGATTCATAGCACATTGGCTCTGCTGGACTTCAACATTCCACCGAATTATCTTTCGGATGAATCAACATACTCTTCATGCACACAAAAATCGTTCAGTCAGCCATAGCAGAAATTGCAATATTTTACAACACACTCATCTCAAAGGACTACTAATGTAATCAAATGCAAGGTGGCAGTGACCACATTAATACGATGGAGCGCAACCTCACTCACCCTTGAATGGCCCTTGTTCATGCGGGTTACACATGCACACTTAACCCATTCATATATCGATTACAGTGCACAGGGTACACTTTCTCTTAAAAAATATACGAGCCAATTATGCTGTGCATTAAGCCACTCTCCACTGGCAGGATTGGTCCACTTCTCATATTAACTATGAATAAACCTTGAGGGACAATGATGCCTAAAGAGACCATGCATGGTTTGCCATCACAGCACATGCATTTTCAAGTAAGGTGGTGCATGGCTTCAATCAGTTTAAATGCTGAACTCCAGTGCGGTTTAAACGCCTGACTCTGGAAAAGACATTCCAAAAGAATTGAAAATAAATCAAATAAAAAACAGTACCAATAACATCCAACAGGAAGTAAATTATGACTGCAGAGAAGCGCTCAATCTGGCCCTTGGCCAAATGGATGTGAAGTAAGGAGTCGAGGGCTCTTTGGAAATTGAAAGATACACAGCAGTTTTAATACAAAGTACAATATAGGGTGTTGCCCGATATCGGTGCAAATATGCCGACGATAACAGAAGGGAGAGAATGTGCGTATAAATAAGGGGCTCACAGCCAGACATTCTTAAAGTACTTAATTACTGTATATGTGTCATCCTGTTTATTGTATAGAACATTCTATAGAAGATTCCTCCAAGGCTTCTTTGCTTACCTTTATCTGGATGGTTCAAAAGCATTACCCTCCTATGGGCTTCCCTTATCTTTACTTTGTTAGCAGTGGGGCTAAAAAATGAAAAGACGAAAAGAAACCAAATGAGTAACAGTTTATGTGTTGCATTAACAGTCATGTTACTGGTCTATAAACAGTACGCATTGTTTGAGACAACTGATTTGACTTCACATATCAGAAAAACACAGCAGGGGTTGTAACTGATGCCACCATCCCAGTAGAAACAAATTAGAACACTACTGCTAAAAGAGGACTCTGCTTAATACAAAACGTACACACCATGTTATGTTAAAGGCTCTTATACTGTGCACTGTCGCCACTGGTTTCTTGGCGCTCCAATATCAAGTTATATCATGCAATATAAAGCATAGACCGGTGGACTGAATGGCATAGCATATAGGAGATCCTTGGAACGGAGGTGGAAAGATACAGACAAAAGGTACGGGGAAACTGTGCAGTGCATCGTCGTCCGAAGATCGAATCCTCTCGAAACTTTGGTGTACTCCTTCCAGACCACCAGAGCCAAGATTCCACTCATTGAAGTCCCCTCACTAGAGTGATGGACTGAGAAAGCAAGACGACTCGACCAGGCGGTAATTGTTCTTCACTAGTACTTGCCAAAAGGTGCCAAAATCTCAGAACCACAAATAATCCTTTATATGAAGCCTTTTCACTAGACTGCTTCTGCAAGATCCCTTCCAGTGTCCCTTCTTTCGTCTGCCTGACCAAGAATCTGGTGACCAGGTCTGCTGCGTGGGGGCATCGTGCTGCATCTGCTTCTTCAGTCCTAAGGTACTGTGCAACTCCTGGTAGAACTTACCGAGAGTTGTTTTGCTGGAGTGCCAATTTGTGTGTTTGGGAGTTTGCCAATACACGTTCGTCCACACCCTATGTGCCTACAAGGAGCCTTCTCCGAAGGCCCTTAACCAGGTTTTCCAAATAAAGCTTCAGCTACTTGCAACTGAAGACTTCCTCTGGAACATTTGAACTTTCCACAGCTTGTGCTGGTTTTTCCCCTCCAAACTGACTCAGACTCTCATAACGTAACGAGATGGGGATCGACTACTGAAGCCTAAGGTCTCTGAAATAATTACAAGTATTTACCTACTTTATGTTGGTTTTGTTTCATCCATTTGTACCTGAAACTGATATTCTGAAAGTCATTACAAAAGATGTACTTACCTTTGCATTGTATATAGACATTCTAAAAGGATTAGAAAAGTGATTTACTTTTGTAAAGATGCAATAGTAGTTCTAAAGTTACTTACTGTGTGTTATAATTCTTTGGCCTCTGCATACTCAAAGTTCTTTGTGCTGCCTACAGCCCTTTCTCCCTCCTAGGGTAAGCCCGGTTTTGCCGGATCCTGTCCGCGAACGGCTCCATGGACAAGGCACAAACCATTGGTGATAGGGGGAAACCTTGCCTAGTGCCTCTAGTGATATGGAGGAGCCCAGATCTAGAACCATCAACGCTGAACTGCATAGTGGGATTACTGTAATTGGCCATTATCCATTTTGAGAAAGTTGGCCCGAACCCAAAGTGTGTCAACATCTGACTAATATACTCCCCCCCCCGTCCCCAGATCAAACGCTTTATACACATCCAAGGACAGTACCGCCATACCCTCCCCCGACCTGGATGCACTTTCTAAAAGGTCTATAGTCAGCCTGAAATGGTCTACTGTTCCTCTACCCAGGATTAACCCGTTTCATCGTGGGCAATTATGTCTGGGAGGTACGGTTTCAACCTCAACGCTAGTATTTAATATAATTTCCTGTTGTGATTCATGAGAGTAACTGGCCTGTAGGAGGAAGCCTGGTTTGGGTCTTTCCCAGGTTTTTGGACTAAAATAGTTAATCACTCTGCCATTGACTTGGTTACTGTGCCCGTGGACAAGGAATTGAACAGAGCTGTTAAATGTGGGGCGAGGATGTGGGCGTTCATTTTATAAAATGTTGCTGTCAGGGCCTGGTGCAGTGTTTTTTTTTTTTATTAGACATTTGATAGCTTCTATGACTTCCTCCGATGAGATTGGGTTTTCCAGGGCTGACAGGGAGACTGCTGTTCGGGGTCTTTGGGAGGGTAAGTAGTCTGACAAGCCCTCACGCTGAGCAGGGGGGTCCGACATTACTGCTCTGTGGTGATTGACCAATTCTTCCATTTTGTCTTTCTCGCTGTAGAGCATTCTTCCGTCGGCTCCGATAAGCCTCAGGATTTAATTCCCATTATTGATTCTTTTCAGTTTATATGCCAGTAACCTGTGCACTTTATTGCCTTTAGTGTAGGCTAATGATTTAGCGGTGCGATCAGCCCAGTGCATTGCGAGTGCGGTTTTAGCCTTCTTCCATGCTCTGTTTTCCGTGACCTAGCGATCTCTTATATTTTTAGCCTTGCTCATACAATTGGCCTCATTAGAGCAGAGTAAAACCAGGTTAGGTATACTTTCATAATACAATACATAATTCAAGGGCAGTAGACCCTATTGGTCAGAATATACAGTGTTAGTCAGTTGTAGACACACTTAATTAAACCAACACTGTTACAAGGATCTCCTGCAACATATGGAACTTTCTTCTATCAAGAATGGATACAGTTACATTACTAGTAGTACTAGTAACAACAGTACAGAGCTAGTAAACTAACTCAATTTCTGGAGTGGCTACAAGCCACTGAAAGACACATTAACTCACTAATCTATTTTAGAAGTGCACTAAGCAATTCAAGGAAAGCAAACTCCAGTTACAGTTTCAGAAGGGCAACTGCGATTCAATGTCAGTATAACCTATTGGTACATGAACTATCCACTACCTATATCCTTGGTATCACTATAGCTAGTCATAACAAAGATACTTTTCAGAGTTGAAGGATATCATTCTAAGGTATGTAAGTGTTAGGGATCATTTTCAGTTTCCGTGGTAATTCCCTTTAACCGTAGAGACCCCCAGCTCTTTTTGATTTGTAACCTCCTGAGGGAGTGGCGCTTTTTTGCCACTCACTCTGTGGTTTTCTCTGACTGTTTTTTCTATTGTTCAATGGAGTCTGGTAAACTCCAGTCACCTGCTTTTTGCCTAGTGACACACAGCACCCTCTGTGCAGTGCCACTGAGAAATCCCTTGGAATTCTCTTAATGTTTAAATCCATATTATTGGGTGAACTACCGTTCCCAAGAACAGTGAGCTAACTTCTCTTTCTTTTGTGGATCCAGCACACACCACCCTATGTGCAGTGCTGGGGGGTTACATAGTAACTCCTTATCCCACTTCTCATGTAACCTTTTGTTACAATAACTAATTTGTATGGCCGTTGACAGTGGTTATTTTTTACTACATTTTGTACAGGGTACTAGCAGGCCGATTTCTCAGCTGCAGTAGTACTGCACCCATGGGTGACCATTTTTCCAAAAAGGCCCAGTCTTTCTCCTTCGTCATTTCTTGTTTGTTCCTTCTGGGCTTTTACTCTGTTTAAAAATAGATTTGGGTCCTTTGGGCGTTTTGCCTTTGGCAGGATTCGGCCCTGAAGCCTGTCCAGGCTCCAGTACGTCTGGAAAGGCAGGAAGTGAGCGGGGGTCCCGAAACTTCGCTGTCCTTTGTCGCTAGTTGTGCCTGACTGAAACCAATTCTGATTGACTGGCTGGCTGTCCTACGGGGCAGCCACCCCCCAGGTGAGGCCGTCAATTAATGGATTTCACATAAAAGGTGAGGCTTTTGGGACTACAGGCAGAGTTGACTACCGGAACAAGACATCTGACGAAGAGGACAAACAGGGATCCCCCAGTAGCACCTTGCAGGACCGCAAGACCACCAGTGAAGCCCTGCAGCTGTGCTGACCCAGTTTTCATCAACAGGGAAGATCCGTGCAGGGTTACTTCCTCCCTTGGGCTGATGGGACCAACTAGACTCGAGACCAGTTTCATTTTGGCTCATTCCCCGACTTGCTGCGACTTTCCTACGCTGCAGCATCCCAATGCATGGGGACTGCTGACCATTATCGAGCGCATCATCTTCCAGAGAATGTATCCAGCCAAGCCTTCGTGGGCACTTTCCAGGACCTCCAGAAGCAGGAATCTTTCGTCCAGTGTTCCCTCACCAGAGTTCAGGACCAAGGAAACCCCAACCGGAGCCATTTGTTTCTCGTTGGCGCCAAGAAAGAGGCACCAAAATCACAAAGCTGTAGAATCGTGTGGAATCCATTGCTGCCGAGTCCCTCTCCGGAGTTCTGCCGCAGAAGCCCACCAGACGTCCTCCCTTTCGTCATCACAAACAAGAACCAGGAACAAGGGTCTGCATCACTGCATCAAGAAGGCAAAGAAAAGTTCACCAAAACATTCCTATGCTTGAACCCTGTTCCTTCACAGGAGTTCCTTTTCACAAAGCTTTTCACATTTGAAGCTGAACCGGTTCATAGTGATAATATCGAATTCAAAAATCTCGAAAACCAAAATCTCGAATACAAAAGGCCGAAAAATAAAATATCAAATTTTTTTTTCAATGTGTTTTTTTTTTAAATGGGGGGGTTCCCCCCCATTCCCCCTTTTTTTTCATTTTTTTTATTTTACCCCTTTTTTTTACTTACCTGACCGCAAAAACATATATAAATAAATAAATAAAAAATTCGATATTTTTTTTTTCGATATTTTTTTTTTTGGTCTTTTTGTATTCGATATTTTGTTTTCGAGATTTTGACTGACTACCAGCTGAACCATATCCGGTACACACAAACTGGATTATGCATTCAGGGTTTGGTTTTTACTTATCTTTGGCTCGGGAGCGCCATGTGGTGACCCAGAACGAGTAGCAGAAGTCAGTACACATGCTCTGGCCCTGGGGGGGCACAAACACTTCACAGGGTTCATCGCCACGTCCCAGGGCTACCAGGCCTCTGCTGTTGAGCCTCACCTCTCAACTTGCTGTGTCCACTCCTGCCGCACCACGCCACACCCTGCCTGTGCCCCTGAAGTCTGCAAAAATCAGCACCAAGCAGTTGAGCGCATTTTCAAGCTCGGGCGGCACATGCTGTATGCGGGTTGCCGCCAAGACTCCTGCAAAATGTAGTTCCTGGTCACTCCACAGCTCACCAATCCTCACACCAAGGGAGAGGCAGGAAGAGACCCTATCCTGATCAGTCTTTGGTTGCTTGTGTAGTGGGGGAAACAAGACTGGCAAAAGGGCTACCCTTCCAGGAAAACATATCCAGAAGGAGAGGATAATCATTTGCAGAAGAGTATTAAAGAGCACCAATCTGGTTTTCCCTGAAAAGTGGTTGAAAGATTTGAAGCTACAATTTGCTGAATGCTGTGAAGCTGTTGTAACCTTGTCAGCTAACATCGACCACAAAAGCACTTATTGTGAAACACGGTTCAGGCAGGGGAGTATACCCGGTTGGCCAACCTTTGGCGATTGTAGGCCTGGCATGGAAGCAGGCCATGTGGAAGTTAATTAAAGGAGTGCTACAAGGTGGTCCTGACAGAGACATTTTAGGTTGTTAGAGGTACTAGAGGAAGAGCCGTGCAAGGCTGTTGTCGAGAAATTGTATTTCTTTGAGTTATCAGAGTGGCAAATCATCATGGCCAAGACACACATTGCTGCTACTGAGGAACTGAGAACCTGTTCAACGAAGAGCCTTAGTGCTGGAACTCTGATAAGTTGAATCGAAATGTATTGGAACTTAGTACAAATTGTGATTTCCTGGTGTTCTTTCCTTGAACTGTGAAGCAGAATCACATTTGAACCTGGGGAAGGGGAGTCCGCCCAGGTTATGAAGAAAGACTGACGGTTACATTGTTTTGAACTGCGATGTATTTCCTTGTTTATTTGTTAAAGTGTGAGGGACAGATATCTTTTGTTAGAGCATTTCCTTTAGTTTATTTTAGGCAGGCAAATCCTTGTCAGACTAGGGATAGTGAGGCGTTCATACAACCTTATATTATAATAAAATGGCATTTGTTGAGAAAACTTGACAACGTGGTCCGCCACACATTTATGACCCCACACACCGTCGAATCGGGACAGTGGGAACTGGTTCCTTCAGGCAAGGTGAAAGGGCTGCAGCGTTTCCTGCCTTCTCAGACACTCTGGAGACTCGCCAGTGAATACAAAGGATTCCTGCTGAAGACAAAACTTCAACCAAGGTAGTTCCCGTCTAGAATGGCAGAAGACCATCTCAGAAACAACAAGCAGGGGGGCGCTGTTGAGCAGCCAGCAAGATGGCCGCTTAGCTTTGAAGCTCTGTGGCCCGTTAGCTCCAAATCCGCCTCAATCAGCGGTTCCACAAACGTATTGCTACTGAGACCCTGAGCACTCTGCTGCCCGCCGCCTCCACATCATCCTGCCCTGTTTTGGGGTGAAATCGGTGCTTGGGGACTGTTATACCGCCGGCTGAGGCCTCCGGGCCGCGCTAATCCTCTGCTGCTCATCCCCCCCATCGCCCTCCGAGGGATCACTTTACGGCGGCGGCCTGGCTTCTCCATCTGCCGGCGTGGCGTGCGGCTGCCTGAGGCACGGTGGTTCCCCCCTCGCCGCCCCTCCGCCCTGAACTTCTCCGCTGTGTGCAGCCGAGAGGCGCTGCTTTTGGCACCCCCGCTTTCCCTGCGGGGGTGCGCCTCGGATCCTGGCCCGTCAGCGCGCCTTCTCCCGCCAGCCCGCTCCTGATCGTGGGTGGCGGTGACGGCGCGGGCCCCCGAACAGGCTATATTCGAAGCGAATTCGCCGGGGCTGCTGGAGTGGCCCCCCGCACAGACAACATCCTGTCATCCCCGCCGAGTTTGCTGGGACTAGTGGCCGTGCCAGAGCCTCCTCGCCATCTTGCTCCTGCAATTGACTGGGCCCCCGCTCCTGGATCCACAGCTACAGGTGGGAGGCCTGCCACCACCCGGATGGTCATCTGCACTTCGCCCCGCAGTGTCCCGAGGTGAGGAGGTTGGGGGAGCGGTTCACAGCGCACTGAGCGCGTCTGTGTCTCCCTGATCCTGCGCCTGTCCCGTTCCACGCACACCAGTTTCCCCTGCAACCACTCACCGGATGTTGCCGCCACCCTCGGTGCTCCATCAATCTCCTCTTCTCCTGTCTGCGAACATACTTGCTGAGCCCTGGGTGCACCAGGCGCCTGTGACCACGCTGCCCTCCATTATTGGCTCCCTCTGTCTGGGCTTCCTGGCGCAGAGGTGGGCACCGCAGGATACAGATCCTCCCAGGCCGCACTGCCGCTGGAACACCTCGCTTCCCTCACAGAGTGGGCCCACCGCCCTAAAGCACGCCTGGTGCTCCTAGCTCCTGCCTCCTATGCAGTTGCCGACTCATCGCTGATTAAGGGCCCAGTCCCTCTACAAACCCCCTGGGCCCTGTTGCTGTCCTTCTACAACACACTCTCTGCCTACTCAAGCGCTTTCAAAGATGTCTGGCAAAGCACGTGGGGCCAACAGGGCTGGGGCAATGGATAAGTTCGCCAAATCGCTCGCCAAGCAAGACTAGGCTGGGGCTGCTCTTCTTCAAGACGACCCGGATGCATCCTCCTGCTCCCCTCAGCCGGACCTCACGACACTCATGGAGTCTATGGCCAAAAACTTTGCGTCATTTCATGAAAAATTAGATGATATTAACGCCAATGTAGCCTCACTACGTACGAAATTGGATCAGCATGGCACTAGGCTGGTGGAAGCCGAGACCAGAATCGGGGCCACTGAGGACGAGGTACACATTCTCCAAGACACGGTCTCTGACTTGGTGTGAGATATGAAACAGGTCAAGGCGAAGTGCGACGATTTAGAATCTAGATCCCGCAGGAATAACATCCGTATTGTGGGGGTTCCCGAGACAGCCCTTAAAGGCAAAATGGAACTTGCAGTCGAGGCCCTTCTGAGAGACCTCCTGGGCGATCCCCAACTCTCTCCCTTCTTTACTATTGAGCGCGCCCATATCTCACTGGCCCCGCGCCCCAAGCCGGGCGACTTCCCCAGACCAATTATTGCCAAGGTTCTCAGCTTCAGAGATAGAGACCATATTCTGTGGCCTGCCCGAGAAAAAGGGGAACTGAGACTTGAATCCCAGGTTATTCGCATCTTTCCCGACTTCTCGGTCAGCGTTCAAATGGAGCGCAGACAATTTAATGGTGTGAAGAAAATGCTCAGAGAGAGGAAAGTTGAATATGCCATGTTCCCTGCAAGGCTGAAGCTCACCCACCGTAATAAACTGTACTTTTTCACGGTCCCTGAGGAGGCTGTGAAATTTATTGACGCCCACATACCCGTCCCTGGCCCGGATGGTGACCCTGTGGATGAGGGTTGAGCCAGCCTGCCATGTACCCGTTACTCGAATCATTGTGGTACTATTACCACGCCCGACATTTGCATTCTCTTGCAATCTCATGTGTTCTCTCCTCTGCATATTCACCTACTGCCGTAACGCATTGTGAAGTCTTATGAAACACAACATGGGCCACAGCTGCACGGGTTACGGCATATTGTACCTTCAATGTGATCCTCTACTCCTACAACCCTTACTTGCCGTACCCAGCCATGCTGTCTCCCCTAAGACTTAACTTAGTCACCGCTGTACTTTATTTGGTGTACTACACCGTTCAATTCCTTTATCAGGCTCACGGCAGCAGTTTCCCCCGCTGCAGTTGCAATGCCAAGTTTGGCTTGTTTTGTTCATTGGCTGCTCTCCTGTTTGGTGTGGGGGCTGGTCCGGCCCCGTTGGGTCGGGCACAATAGCCATGGAACCTTGGGTGGGTTTTCAGGCACTGCTGTGTTGGGGGAGGCAGTGAGGGAGGGGGAAGGTGTTGTTGGGGGATGTTTTAATTACAAAAATGGTGAGACAATGGTAACTGTTGGTGTGACACCTCTGGCCACGGTACTGGTGGCCGGCACTGGTTCAACAAGATATGACACACATTACTCGGATCCCCCCCTAAACTGTTACTGAATGGCCATTAGGCTAATGTCTTGGAACATCAGAGGGCTCAGCAACTACACAAAGGCACGCAGGGTCACGGCATACGCCCAGAGGCACGGGGTCAAAATACTTCTCTTACAAGAAACTCATGCTCTCGCACAATTGTCATCCTCTTTAGCCCCAGCATGGGGTCCCAATAAATACTACACTGTGTTCTCCTCACAATCCAGAGGGGTCCTCACCCTGATTCACAAATCCCTGGAGTTCTCCCTTCGCACCAGCCATATAGATGCCCAGGGCAGATATGTGATCCTCCACTGTTTCCTTGCTAACACAGAATGCCTTCTGGTCAACACATATGCCCCATGCATTGATGTACCCGATTTGTTTGACCACATCTTCGACATCCTCCTGGGCTATATTGGGGTTCCCATCATCTGGGGGGGACATGAATCTCATTCTGGTCTCCGACCTGGACAGATCCGGTGTTGCACCCAGAATATTGTCCAGAGCCGCTCGCCGTCTCCATGAACACATGCTCACTGCCGGTCTGGTGGATGCCTGGAGAGTACTCCACCCAATGTTGAAAGAGTTTACATTTTATTCCTCTGTACATGACAGTCATTCCAGGATTGATCTTTTCCTTCTCTCCGCCGGGCTCATGGGCAAAACACTTATCACACAGATTCTGCCCCGCACACTCTCCGATCACGTTGGACATTACTTTGCACCCGCCCCCCCCCCCAGCACTCTCACTGGCGGTTTAAGTCTGACGCACTGCACGATATAGTCTTTAAAGCTGACATCCTCGCAGACATCACCTCGTTTTTTGATAGTAACAAACGCCATGACACAACGGATGGGGTGAGATGGGAGGCCTTTAAGGTTTTCATCAGGGGCATGTGTATCTCCAGGGAGGCTGGGGTCCTGAAGGACATTAGAAACTCTCTGCGCCGCTCTGAGTCCAGACTTGGGGAGCTAGAGCGCGAATATGCGACCACCCCCTCTCCGCCCAAACTGGCACAGATCAGAGCTGAGCTGGACCGGTTCGAAACCTTCGCCCACAACGAGATAAAATACCTTGCCCGCCCCAGTGCGGCCCGTAAATATGGCGATGGTGAGAGGCCGGACCTTACCTTAGCTCGCCCGCGCCGAGGGAGGTAGAGCTCGGATCGATAATATCATTGACAATGACGGAGTGCGACATTGGTCGGACCTGCCCATCCTTGAGACCTTTGCAGACTACTACGCAACCCTCTATGCCCAGCAACCAGAGCACAACCCGCAGGATCTGGATGACCTCCTAGACCAGATTCCAATGTCCCTTATATCTCTGCCCACCAAAGAACAATTAAACGCCCCCTTCACCCTTGACGAGATCACCGCTGCCATCTCTGTTCTCCCTAAGGGCAAAGCCCCCGGACCCGATGGCCTGACCGCTGAGTTCTATCAGGAGCACGTCGCCCTCCTTGCTCCACGCCTTCACGAGGTCTGGGAGGAGTCGTTGCGTCTCTCTGCCCTCCCCCGGTCCTTGCACGAGGCCGTTATTACTTTACTCCCCAAGCCGGGTAAGCCCCTGGATGAATGCGGCTCTTATAGACCTCTATCCCTTATCAATACCGACACCAAGATCTTCGCCAAAATCATAGCAAATAGATTCCTCCCCATCATGAAATATCTGATTCACCCAGACCAGAGCGGCTTCGTCCCTGGCCGTTCCACGGCCTTAAACATTCGGAGATTATTTAACGTCATCTCTAGAATTGACCCCCAAACCGACGCTGTGGCCGTTACGCTGGACGCCCAAAAAGCGTTCGACATGGTCTCGTGGCAATACCTGTGGGCGGTTCTGGAGAAGATGGGGATAGGTCCATACATGGTATCTTGCATCAGACTATTATACACTAACCCTGTAGCCAGAGTCCTGGTTAATTCTCACCGGTCGGCTCCCTTCTCCCTGCACAGGGGGACATGACAGGGGTGCCCGTTTTCTCCCTTGCTATTCGCGTTGGCCATCAAGCCCATGGCTGACAGTGTACGAAACAACCACGTGCGCAAAGGGATTCGCCTGCGTGATACTCCCGAGATTATATCACTGTACGCCGACGATGTGCTTTTATATATTAGGGACCCCTCAGCCCACCTCGACCCGATGATGCGGGAAATTATCAAAATTGGCACATTCTCGGGCTTCACCATAAATTACTCTAAATCAGAAATCTTCCCCCTTACTCCCACAACCGCCCAACCTACTTCCGAATTCCCTCTCAAGTGGGCACCCGAGGGCATCAAATACTTAGGTGTCCATGTATCTCTCTCTAAATCCTCCTTACTGTCCGATAACTATGGGGCGGCCGCACAATATGCTAACACCAAGATGGAGAGATGGCGAAACCTCCCCCTTTCATTATCAGGGAGACTGTCCCTAATAAAAATGGTAATTGTCCCAAAACACCTGTACATATTTGCTAATGTTCCACTCTGGCCTGGAAAACAGTACTTTGCGGACCTGAACGCGGGGTGTGCCGTTTTCTTTGGCACTCGGGGGCCGTACGCAGAAAGTGGCAGCATATGACCCTGCCTTACGAGAGAGGTGGCCTTTGTGCACCCGATCTCACCCAGTACTGGATAGCCGCCCAGGCCCAGCACGCTACATACTGGTACCATCATCAGGACCCCCCCCCCACATGTTAAACTTGAAATCCTGGCGACCGAAGAGGTAAATGTCATGTCCTTGATCCTTTTTCACTCGTATCGATCGCAGGCCCCTGCTGATCCAGTGGCCTCCACCATACGGGCATGGCGGCAGATTCTCTCGCCTGGTTCTGGCTCCCCTCCATATTACAAATGGCTTCCCCTCTGGGCTTTCCCTGGCCTCACCCCCACACAGGATAAACTCCTCATGCGTCACTGGTCCGACCTGGGGTATAGATCATTCTCCGACCTGTTCCCTGATGGGAAATAATTCACCCCAGACACTTGGAGGCCAGGGCACTCCAGCTCCTCACTGGAACTGCTGCAATACTTCCGACTTAGGGCGGCAGTCCAGGACATGTGGCCGTCATATCCGGATGAACCCCGAGTCCCCCGAGGTCTGCTATATTGCCAATTCCGCTGGTGGTAGAGGTCTTGTATCCTCCTTGTATAAAATGTTGATGGCGCGTGCGGTCGAACCCCCCCACACGGCTCCGGACGCCTGGAGCCGTGACCTGGCATTAGACATCACGGATGATATGTGGACCAAAATGTGCATGCATACTCGCAAGGTTTCTCTTAACTCCAGAGTCAGGTGTATTCAATACAAGATGCTCAATCGCCTGTACTACACCCCCTACGCGATTGGGAAATTTGCCGGAGATCAGTCCCACCTCTGTCAGAGATGTAAATCTAACAAAGCGGACCACGCACACATGTTCTGGTCCTGCGGGCGCTGGCCCCGTTCTGGAGGGCGGTGCTGGATACCCTCTCCGAAATAGTTGGGTTCTGTGTGGATCCTGAACCTTTGGCTCTTCTGTATGGGCTCTGGGAGGGGGCTGATGCGAAGCGGGTGGCTACATTTTTGAATGTGGCGGCGATTGTGGCTAAGAAATGCATCCTGCAATGTTGGAAGCGCAGATCCCCCCCCCCCCTTCCCTAGAAATGTGGCTAAAGGCCGTCACCTGGACGCAATCCTGTGAAGGGGATTACATTAACATGTTGCCTAGTAATGCTCGCCCCCAAAACATATGGACAGAGTTTTGCAGCTACTTGAACTGCAAGGTGGAGCTGGAGCTACTGTCATCCCCCCCTTCTCCTGATCAGGGGATGGATCACTCCTCACGATAAATGCTTCTATTGTAATCAACTGTTGTCAAGATTGCATATGACCCTCTGTATAACTCTTGCTGTATCATTCATGCTTCAACATGTAGTGCGTTTCGTTGTTGTAACCTGTACTCTACCAACTGCTACTTCTTGCCAATAAAGAAAAGTTTAAAAAAAAGAAACAACAAGCAAATGAGAAATGGTGAACAAAGAAGGATCCCATCACTCTAGCAGAATGGTGACCCTCCTATGCAGTTCCACAGCTGATGCGACACCCTGCGAGTAATAATGACTAAAAGTCATAAAAAAGTGGTTTCACTGCCACCAGTCATTCAAGTTAACTTGCAATTGTAACACATGATACCAGGTAAGTGAAAAAGTGGCTACAGTATCTCCCCAGCACCCCACTCCACTGGGGTGTGCCGGCTTAGTATATCAAAATGTAAAGGCGATGCAAATGCCACTTTATCTCTTGGGAACAGTAGTTCACTCAAGAGGTAATAAGATAAATTACAAAGGGAAGCCCAAAGGGGAAACCCAGCCTAAACCCAAATGCTGTAGGGAACGATAAGTAAAAGCACACACCACAGAGATATAAAAAGGCCACCAATAAAATGAGTAAAAGACTACGTGAGAGGGGTAAAAGATTGCCACTCACTTAGGGACAAGGACAAATAATTACCCAGTCCAAGCAAAAGGTTCTGGAGTTGACACAGGTGAGGAAGTTTCATCATAAATATGAACATCTTACCCAACAGCCATCTAGAGATCCTAGAATATAAGTAGGTTACCAATTGATGTCGCAAAGTTTATTAAGAAGGTCAGATGGGTCTCATTTATAAAAGATGTCAAGCTCTGGAAAAAGAGCTTAAAGAAAGACTTTTCATTGTGGAAACGATGGGTCTCCTTGGTGGTCTTGAAGTATCTTTGTGAATCTTTGGTAACGGGTATAGAATAGATGTAACCGGATGTTCTACTTTTAATAAAACAATTTCATCCATGTCTAGCAATTCTTTATCAAGCCACCCTTTCAATAAGGAATGATATTCATCTCCTACAATGCAAATTCATAGAAGTTAGGATATTGTAATTGCCTGTTGGCTTCTGCTAAATAGAGTTGTTCGTCCCACATAACCACACCACTTCCTTGATCAACTGGACAAGTCACTATATTATTGTCATCCTGAAGAGCCTGAATGGCTTCTCTTTGACCAAAGGAGAGGTTTAAGTGTTTATATCTGGCTTGTATGGGAAGTTTACATATTTTAGTATAATTTCCTCAAACACTTCAATAGGGCCATTAACAATGTTAGGGCAACACATTAATTTGCATTTCAAACGACTTGTGCTTTAATCTGTGTGCATGCCAAATGTAAAGTGTGTCATTGTCTAAAATACTATGCATGTCATGATTAGCTAAATTATCTTCCAAGTCAGCTAAATAAGTTAAACTAGCAATATCTTTCCCCGACAGGGGATGAATCTCCCTATTATCAGAGTTCATAGTAGAAGAGACAAATAGTATTTGATTAGTTTATGTTTTGGCACACATTTAAAGACCTCAATTCTTGCACCAGTGTAGTAAAAAGCATTGGTAGGACAATAGGACAACACCAATTTGAATGGTGATTCTTCTATGGGTGTAATTATCTTAGAAGAAATGTTATCATTTTTAAATTTCCAATTCCTTGTCCTCAGTCCTCGACCTCTGGCCTCTCCCCGAACAGGTTGTTCGAAGTGTTTCTCCAGGGTCGTTTTCCCCTCGTCTTGGCATTTTATTTCTTGCTCCACTTCCACTTCCCCTTCACCTTCCCCTTCCCCTTTGTTGGTGGTCTGCCTCTTCCCTTTCTTTCAATTTTGTTGGAATTCCTATAAAACCTTTAGCCGGACAGGTCTGGTTTCCTAATCTGATGTTTCTAATTCAGAACTGCTGGCTTCTTCAGATATTGGTTCACATAGCAGAAATGGTTAGGTGCGTTTTCATTTTTTTTTTCAAACATTTTGGCAAATGTATATATTCTTCCTTGTTCATAATGAGAGGGTCACCGGAAAGGCCCTCATGTCCTCTATACACATGTCAGCCCAAAGGATAAGAAACGAGAGGTGCAACTCACCGTTTGGCCAACCACCGGGTGAACCAGTGTATCCCACGTATGGGACCAGATATTCTTAGGCAACTGTTCAAACCCTATCCAGCTGATGTCTTTGCAGACACGGGTGCCTCATCACTGGATCAGGTTGACTGATCATAACCATCCATGCTGACGTCACTAGTGACAACACAACAAAGCAACATTAGTCACGAAGTAAACTTGCATGCCTGCACACATTTATGAAGACACATGCACAGATGAACATGCTTATACCGTTCCGTAGATAGAGGACATACACATATGCATAGCGTCAAAAGCTTATCCTTTTCACTAGCCAAATGCAGAAACGTAAGACAGCAAAGCATACATTGAGCTAGCTTGCAATCGCTTCATCGTAACTAACCATAAGGAGTTACGAGGAGACATAAGGAACCTCCAATGGCTCAATCAATACGAAGCTCTAAAAAGGGAGTACTAGAACATATAGGGAAACCATAGAAGGACTGTAGTGAATTTGCATAAAGCCATAGGCCTCAAAATAGGGAAGAAGAGATGCAGCGCAAAGCACAGAGCCGGTGTTAGCAGCCAAGGACAGGGGTGGGTGGAACATTTCTGATTTCCGAGGCAGTGAGCCATCTGCGAAATACAGAACAAAATACTCAATAATTGCAGACCGAAAAGCTCAGTTTCATGGTCCTCGCCCACGTGACCGTCACGATCCATGCCCCTGACCCCCTCAGGTAGAACAGCTCCCTGGCAGCAGTGGGGCTAAAGCCCTTCACACTCGCCCCAACGGCCTTAAAACTCCATCAGAAACCTACATGGAGTCAGTCCTGGCGCCTTTGGCGCCAGGCTCATTACCAGGAATGAAGCAATACCAGTTTTGGACCTTAATCCAACATGGAGGCCTATTACACAGCTCAGTTCTTTAGAGCCAAGTCATGCGGTCTAGTGTTTTGGGTGTGGCTGGGCCTGGATCTACTTTACCTGGGCTATTTAAACCACACCCAAAAAGCAGAACACGCTTCGTGTTATTCTCCACTCCTGCAGCGCAACGCTCACCGTGTCCAGCTCCTGCTCATCTGCTTCTCCGGCGGCCCGATCCTGAAGCCCTAGATCTGGATTCCATTAATAACCTCGAAGAACAAGACAAGAACAGCATTAGCGAGCAAGAACACTTACCTGTGAAGTAACTCCACCCTGCGCTTCGCTTACCTCGCCCATCTCCGGAATTTGCCGCAACCTGCAAAGGTAAAGAAACAAGGACAGCATTAATAACAATTCTTACCTGGGCAAGCAGCGAGTCCTGGCAGCACCCTGCGCTTCTCTTACATCAGCCATCTCTGGGTTTCACCGCAACCTGCAAGGGAGAAGGAACAATGTCAGCATTAACAAAGCACTTACCTGGGCAAGCAGCGCTTCGATCGCTCATCACTCCGGAACATCACCACAACCTGTACAAAGAAGAGAAGTGAACACAGGTTAGCAATTGACACCAAGAAACAGTGCAGCGCTCCGCACATCAATAACTCACCATGGTCTTCCGCCATCGGCGCGGCAACTCAGAGATCGCAAGCATCCCTGTGAAAACAAAAAGAGACATTGTTGGGGAACAGCATAGTGGAGCAGGACTTCGAGAAGACAGAGAAAATGGAGGGAAAGAGACAGAATAAAGACGGAAAAGACATTATAACTCACTTAGAAGACAGCAAGCAGAGTCAGAGTCACAGCCGATCTGGACCCGACATAAGGGCACACGGACCAGTGAAGCAACTAGGTCCACGGAACGGCCGCACCAACCACGCGCCCCTGTACAGTGACGCAGGACAGAGAGTTCAATGCACAAAAACCTGAAGGTGAGCAATAACCCCAAGGGAGGGGATTTTGGACCAGAGGGAGGTGGGAGTCCACCCATCACAGAACCAGCATCTTAACCCTCCATTCTCCTTTTATAGGCGCTACCAAATGTCTGGCACATAACGAAGCAGAGAGAGGTCCGGGATAGCGCTTAGACCTCCATCCAGTATCGCGTGCCCCCCCTCCCCCCCAGATACCAGGTGAGCATAACAGTGACCCAGCCGAGCCGAATATTGGCCATATACTCCTGGTGGGAAGAGGAGCTGTAGTGTAGTAGACAAGACTGATACATGCGTTGTCTGCCGAAGATTGCAACAAGCAGGCACTCTCCCAGGCCGGGTGGCTAAATGAGTGGCAAAAACAGGGACATACCATTATCTTGAAAAGGTGCACTGAGCGTTGTGACAGGACAAGGTCCCAGGCCTAGGGAGACTAGCTGCAGCCAATCCAGACGACCCAACCCCGGGGTGGTGTGCAATGTTCCAGGGGCCAATGGTCATCGTGTGACCCTGAAACAAAGTAATACATCGTTTTTGGGGAAGTCTCAGATGAACCCACCAGGAAAAAATCAACGGAATAACTCATAGGGAATTATCACCCGAGCTACCCAATGGAGACAGCCCTTAGGCTTTTGGGATGGGTTGGTGTTTGAGATGTCACTAAGAAACAAAACCAAGTGACATACTCGGGAGCTGCGATTGCCGGAGATTGTGTGGTTTCCTGTATGATCCCCGTCTTTTGAAGAATAAAGCCTGTTTATTTGCCCCATGGCGGAGTTCTCCGTTATTGCCCGTGGGGGTGTGGGGGGGGGGGGGGAGGGTTCAGATGTGCCACAAACATACTGCTAACTTGTGACACTAAGTACAAACACCACCATCCTCTGTTATACTGTTACAGTAATCTATTTTGCCCCTTTTAAATAAGATTTGTTTATGAACTTGGATCTCTCCATCACAGCTCAATATTTTCCTCAAGAAGCGACATTCTCTTTTTGCATTCATCACCACCATTTGAAGAAAACTCTTCTTCCATTGTTTCAATATTTTGTATGATCTTCAGCTTATCTATATTTATCAGGCTTTCCATCATCTTGAAAGAAAAGGTGTTGTGTTCTCAGTCCATTCCTTAATCAAGGATCGATATTTAAAAAGGCACACTCTTTTCGCAAGGTCAGTACTAAAACACAGTAACACATGTAGAACACAATGGCAAGTTCCTTACGTAATAGACCATGGTGTAATAACTTTTAGAATCACTTATACAGTAACACATCTCTTAGTAAAGCCATCTGAACTAAAGATGTATACTTTCCCAACTTAAGGTAACATTTAATAACCTTCTTTAGTCTGTTTTAAAGAGGCGAAGCCTATCTTATGAGACTCTAAAAATGTTCAGAGAGGCACTAGGCCTCGAGAGGTTAGGAGTTGCGCAGGATAGGCAGGATACAGTTCTCAAGATTCCAAGGTTCAAAGGTCGCAGGATCTCGTCTAGGTTTGCAGGCAAGTCAAGTTAGCTTCTGCCAATAAAGGGGATCGGGATGTTCCCTTGTAGAGTTGCCTAGGGCAGGGTTAGAGTACAATGGGTTGTCCACCCCAATGTGTCTCATTGGGAGCTCTGGAGGCGTGCGAGATACAGCTATTTGCAGCCCCCAGGAATACAGAATCAACAAGCAAGGCTCCAGGTAAGTTTTGCTAGGAGCAGGACAGTACCTTAAAATGAAGAGGTCATTGCTGCAAGATGGTTCGAATGTTGAGGCAACAGCAGACCCAGTTAGTTTTCTCTGTCTTGGTGACAGAAGAAAGTGACTTGGTGGATCTTGCGACAGCTCTTGTGCAGAAGACGCACAGCAAAGGATCTTCTTGGTTCTGGCTTGTTGGCGCCTTGAACAGGCTCGGTTGAAGGGCAGATGTTATGCTGGCAGACTTCTTTTCTCGGTTCTTGTCTCGTATGAGGGAACTTTGGGGAGCTGGCTAGAGTCATTGCAGGTTCGAGGCAAATTTGTTCTTCGGGTGACAATGCACAGCACAGTGGCACAGGACCCTAGGGATTAGTGAATTGCAGGCAGTGGAGGTTGCAGCTATTCCAGAAATGGTGCAAAAGGCAGTTCGTCATGGGACTGGTTACACCAATCAGTCCAAGGGAGGAAGTCATCACAATCGGATCTTCCATGCCGCACAGAAGTGGAGGTCAGGACAGCAACGATTACTCAGCAGGCTCTGGCAGTTGCTATAAATTGCTGTCGTCTTCCTTTTGGCTCCTTATTAGATTTCTTATGTTCCAATGGTCGACTGAGTTTTTGCTCTTGGAACATGGAATATATGCAGGAACACTGGCAGAGTCCACCAATCATAGCCCATGCAACATTGAAAACTTGGGGTTGGCTGTCCAAGCGGGACAGCCATCCTCCCAGTTGGATCTTGTTTATCTCAGGCACTCTTCAGGACAAAGGACTGGGAAGGGGGTTCAGTTGACCCTCCCCACTTCCTGTCCTGCCAGTCACTCAAAGACCATTTGTGGACTTTCCATTGGAAGCCCAGCAAATACAAAGGAACTAGAGGAACTTCCCCCACCCAGGTAGGTAGAGGGCTACCAAAAACAAGCACAAGCCATCTTGTTCAGGGCTTTAAAAAAGATACATCCACCATTTTTGGTCAATGGTGATCCTGTGTCCCCTTCTGCAGCAATGATGACAGCCTGCGATAAATGTTCACCAAAAGTAGTGTAAAAGGTGAAATGCCAAAAGCCTGAAGAGAGGGACTTAACAAAAAGCTACTTGAGAAGTGAGAAAAGGCAGACAAGGTTTCCCCTCAGCGCTCCACCTAAGGTGGGGTGTGCTGATCCCACAAAAGTAAGTACAGGTAGGACAAAAAGTATCCCTCTGCCTTGGTAACAGGATGTTAACTAAAGGAAAATAAAGAAACATTACAGTGGAAGCTCAAGGAGCTTCCAGTTACAATGCACGGAAAGTGCAGAGTGCTACTCTAGTAAATTGTAGATGCCTTTAAAATTGGAGGAAAGCAGGATTGCATAAAGAATTACCAAAAAAACTGTAAAAAGGGTTCCCATGATCAGAGTAAAAGAAAGTGAATGTGGGAAAAGGAGCTCCCTCACTCAGGAGAATCAGACAAAAATCCATGAGTCAAGAAAAAGGAGCTGGGGACTCGCAGGTGGATAGAATTTCACTCAAGAAAAACCTACCATAAGACTGCTAGAAAGCAACCTAACACGATGCTCCAAGTAAGTTAACAGATTCTCAAATTGCAGACCAATGATGGATTCTTTACAGCCGACCATTTGTATCCCTGGATACCAAATCAAAACGAACAAAGTCAGGTGGTCTCATTATGTATAGTAACTGAATAAGAGATGCATTACCTCACTCCTAGTACTAAAGCTGCCTCCCGTTTGGTCATTTTGGGCTCAAATCCTCCTTTGTAATAAGAAGAACCGAAGGCCTAAATAAAAAGAGAAACAAAATAATTGAGTGCAACAGAAGTTCCCTAAATATAGAAGCTGAAGTAAAAGCAGTGGTAAACAAATGTTAATTCCTTTACATTTTAGGCTGGGTCCCTTATTCTGAATCTGTGTGCAATATTGTACTCTTGCGAGCACTATTCACTTCAGAGCCAACAACATTTACAATATACACTGGTCCTTCTGTGGTTCATCTTGGCCAACTTAAATGGACATATTTACTTTGGAAACATTTTATATTGCTGTGCATTTTTGAAAGTCATAAAAAAATAAAATAAAAAGTGTACAGCTGTACAACTGGAGAGGATGCTGAAAACCTAAAATGTCAATTTCTCCTCAGAAATGCAACAGAATGCCAAAATTAAGCAACCTTTAGTGTGATTTCTGTAAAAAGATAGTTACAAATTCAGATAAATCAGGTCAGCCAGTAATGCTGCTGAATCCTGAAAGATCAGAGAGCATTGAGTAAATCAGTAGAGAGTTAAGCATCACATTAAATGTAATTCTTCTAGTACCTCACATAGGGTTAACAGATCAACAGACCAGCCAACAGAAGGTTTGTACTTTATTATGGAAGGGTGTTAGGACAGTTTTCTAAAGTCCAATTAAGGTTTCATAAAACCTTATATCTGAGGCAGCTTATAAATCCATTCTTAGTATAGGGCTATACCACCTGCAAAACATTTTGTAGCATAGACAGAGCAGGCAGGCTCATTTTAGGAGGGAGAGAAGGCTGGAGCTAAAACATTATGTATTGTAAAAAATAAAGGGTTTATTTAAATATAATTAGTTAAATCTTGGGGAAGTAAGTTCTAGAACATCTCATATAAACACAATTATACAAAATCAACTCAATATGTATGGGTTACAACCCAAAGTATAACCTCATTTAGATTACAATAAGCAGTCACAGTGAGTGAAACCAACAACACATTCGGAATGTCAGTCAGATATTCTTGGGGCGTGTAATCAGGTTAGATATACTTTTAGAATACAATCCGAAATTCAAGGGTACTAGACTCGGTCAGTCATGCAGTGACACTCAGTTATAGAAATCACTTAATAAACCAACCCAGTTACAAGTATACACCTTGTAACATATATTACTTTGTGGAACACAGTTCAGAGCTAATAAAGTAACTCATACTTTCTGGAGGGGGCCTCAAGCTACTCAATTATCTGTAAGAACACTCAACTATAATGGAATGCACCAAGTAATTCAAGGAAAGCAAAATCCAATTACAGTTAAGAAAGACAATGTACGCCAAGGTAAGAATGAACTCATTACACCATTTCAGGAAACTACCCACAAATTTAGTTGCTTGCACCCACAATTGTTACAAATGATAGTAATGATAAGTCTATTGTTTAACTAGTAGTAGCACAGTAACATTTAGTTATAATTTTACTCTATTTTAGAACTGCCTCTACAACAGTTTCAGGGAAAGCACAACCCAGTGTTAAAGTTTAGAAGAGCATCAGCTATTCAAGGTAAGTAAAGACCCAAATACTTGAGGGGCTACAAGCAATTACATTCAAGACAGTTTTAAATCTCGATAAATAAGAAAAAGGGAATGCAAAACTCAATGGTACACTTTAAGAATAACAATTATTCATAGTAGGTAAACCCTATTGGTGAGCTTGTACACTCAGTTAATAATAATAAAAATAGGGGGGTGCTGTTGGGCAGCCAAGCAAGATGGCTGCCTGAGCGAGGAGCTCCAGCCCCACAACATTCGCAATCCACATTAATACGTTTTTGCCCATTGCAGGAAAAACTGACACCAGCTGTATATTGCCAAGTGTTCCAAGCAGCTGAGAGCTAATTCTGCAAAATATCTGTAGTGCTCGAGGGAAGCGGCGAGCTACTGAAATACCAATGCTGCCGGCTGTTGAACTATACAGCAGAGTGGGTGGCTGCAGGGCGCATCGCCGTGGGGAAATCGATCTGCGTTCCCCTGCCAGAGGTGCGGCTGATGACCTGCCCAACGTTGGTGCCTCGGCTAGTGAGGCGCAAACCCGATCGTTCCGAAACCCACCGGGACCCTGCTGTGGGGGCCGCGGCTGGAGGGCCTGACTGCACGCTCCCTTGCAGCATGAGCCGATTGGACTGCTGCAGATATTAGCAAGGTGCAGTCCAGTCGGCTGCCTAGATCCTACAAACATCAGGAGCATTCCGGGCTGCCCCCCACCAGCGGAGGCTCTGGGACACCCTGGGCCAGTGGCCAGCTTGTTGGCCCACACGGGGCACTACGCACCAGTGGCCGCCTAAGCCAGGTCAAAGACCAAGGCGTGGGACACGCTGCTGCAGGTGATCGTCTCTGTGGCTGGTGGGACCAGGAGCAGCGAGGATTCCACGACATACACGTTATCGAAGTCATGGAATACTGAATCATGAAGTCGTCGCTGCAGTAGACATTTTCTTGGGCCATACCACGGTTGCCGGCGACCGCCCGCAGCAGCACTTCCTGCTTTGGGGTGAGCACACGGAGCAACAGACATGCTATGAACAGCAACATCGGATCCTGATCAGGTCACTCGGGGAGCAGCGACGGTCCGCAGGTGACTGATGAGGCTGCCATTCATCCAGCCTACGGTATGTGAAGATCACCCGGGCACAAGTAAGGGAATGCTTTGCAGCGGTTTTAACCCACGCCGGACACCCTGAGATACATTAGGAGGAGGTGGTTGGGCTGAGACGCCCTTGGTACATGCACAAAGGCGCAGGAGGACAGCCCAATACCATCAACTGGGGGGGACGTGGCATCAGGGGCCTGCCGGTATGCACCTGCAGCGCCATATTCCTCACCCGGCCCAGAGGGCTGGTTCAATCCCCCCCCCCCCCCCGAACCCTCACCTCGCCCCAGGCAACGAAGAGGCTTGTTAGGGAGAATTCTCAAAAAAATATGCTAATTCCCTTCACTTTAGAGACCTCCAGCAACTTTGCTGGATTTTGATGACTTGATTTTTTACCTGGAATGAGTGCAAGCCCCCCCCCCCCCACTCATGTATTTTGATGTATGTTTTACACTTGTGTTCTTGGATTATGGAGTCCTCTAAAACTCCATAAGCATCATCTTTGCATGTGTGTTACACAGCACCCTCAGTGCAGTGACACATCTTTTTGACTTCCCAAAGGTTTCAATACCTTCTCTGGGATAAACTACTGTTTCCCAGAGAATGTAAATTGAAATTGACTTTACTAGTCTTTCCAAATACCTAGACCTAGCACACACCATCTTACAATTGAGTGCTGGAGGGGTTATAGTATCCCCTGTGTCTAAATACTCATATAGCAGTCAAATGCTACCCTTTCCTATTGAAAAGGATGGTGGCAGTGGTTTTACAACAAACTACCATGATTTTTCCTGACCGTGAACACTGTTAGCTAAAAATTATGGGAGCCATGTTTTTCAAGATGGCACCTTAAGCCCTTTTCTTTAAACAGGTCCCGGTCTTCTTTTCTTGCCGTTTCTTTTTGGAAAGGTCCTTCTAGTGTTTGTCTCTGCACACCAAACCAGGTTTGGTCCCTTTGTTCGTGTGCCTTTGGCAGGCTTCAGGACTGAAGACCGCCTCTGGAGTCCGAGCATCTGGGTTGGGCAGGAAGTGAGGGAGGTGCCCGAAACTCCCTGTGCTTAGTCTCCTAGGAGACTCAAATGCACTCCGACATGACTGTCTGGCTGACTGTCCAGCAAAGATAGCCCCCCTGCTTGGCGAGTGACAGCTAGGCTGGAATGAAAGGGAGAGAACTGTTTAAAAGGCGATTCTCTTGGACTGGAAAGCAGAGTTGACCACTGGAACGGAAGAACCGAAGACGAGCTGGAAGAGGACGGCTGATGAACTGCCAGGAACCAACATCTTCAGCTGCATTTTGTTCTTCATACTAAAGGTACTGTGCCAACACGATTGAGAGAACGCCAATCTCGCGGTGAAAGTTTGTGAAACTTTCCCAAATTGCGGGCCTAATCAGCCTGTGACCCGACATATGATTCTTTTTCGCCTAAACTACTTCCGAGAACTTTTGCAAAGGCTTTACCGTCTGATAACAGAACTGCTCTTTCCTATCCAGAACACTAGCCCATTGACTTTAGCCTGGCCTATTGACTTGAAGTGAACTCTTCTGGTGAGCTGAAATAATTTGCACTGTCTAACAAGTATATCGGATCTATTCTACTTAACTTGTCCCTTTTGCTCACTTCTAAGTAACTGAACTGCCATTTTGCTCCTATTTCAGGGGAGCTCAAACTGAGTTTTGTGTTGAAGTGTATTTGTATAGAATATTAAGTTGCCTCCTTCTAGTGAAATGTTTTCTAAATAATTGTGTAATAAATTAATAAGTGTTTTACCAAGAAACCTGGAGTATAAGTGTTTACTTGAACCACTGTGATTCAAAGTCCTCTGTGTAATTACTTGTACTGCTCACATTCACTCTTGAGTGAAGCCTGGCTTCTCAGCTCGCTACCAAAAACTGTGTGGTACAGACTTATACCAAAGGTTGGTTTGGCTAACACCTGTAGTCCTAATTGTGTGTAGTGGTCCCAGAGGGTACTGCATGCAATTCTACCTAACAAGGCGGTACACTTTAGCACATGGAGCGGCTGGAACACGAAACAAAGGTTAGTGAGATTTGGCCCTGCACCTGACCACCCAGCCATACGACCACACTTATCCATTGCCGGTCTTAGTACGCACCCTGAGGCGACCTAACCAGACCCATACTACGAGAGCGCATTTAAATTGGCGCGGCCCGATACGAGCTGCCAAATAACCTTTGGATGGGAGGACTGGTGGTAAAATAACACTGACTCCTGTGGGGGCAGCAGAGGAAAGTGCGGCTTGAACCCGTAGGCACATCCTGGAGTCAAGAAGGGGGTGGGGGGGGGGGGAACAAGTGTGGCTACACTAACCACTGGGGCCATGGTGGAGAGGCACCTATAAGACGTGGAGTGCCAGTTAACGCCCCCTTCACCACGATAGCTGTTGAGCTCCCAGGTTGCGCGTGACAACCTTGCGAGCCGGACTCAGGATGGACATGCTGGCGAGACTAGCTCTGAGACCATGGGGGCCACATTTTGCCCAAAAAACAGAGAACCATCCCTGGGGGCCTGTTCGCCCCCCACAGTCCCTAGCAATCGATAAGGCAGAGAACCATTTTCTTGATTGTGGCTTTCGCACAGCAGACCTGCTGCTTGATGCAAGCGCCTATAAAACTCTGATCTTGCCGTGGTGACATCCCTGGTGGAATTAGGTTGACCCGTCACCGATGATAAACTGCGCAATATTCTATTAGGAGGGAGACATAGGAACACCAATAAAAGGAGAACTACATAATGGTGCAAGAGGCAGCCAACAGCACATCTTCCCCGATTGAATGCCGGGTAGATACTCAGCAGAAGTCCACATGACTAAGGGATCCGGGTCCAAAAAGAAAGGACCGATGGACACATACACTAGCACCCCTGCTAAGACCTCGAACCCGGTTGAGGCTCCAAGTCAAGATGAACAACCCTCTGCGTCTCACACCACCAAAGATGACCACCTCCTCGCTGTATTGTCTCCACCCTTGGGTCCCTGAAGTCTAAGCAGGAAAAGGAAGGGGCACGAATCACAGTGGTTGAAGCAAGGGTCAGCGAAAGTGAGGATGAAGTTATGAAACATGATTGAGACATTGCACAGCTGCAGCTTGAATTTAGCAGAGTTTGGAATAAATGCAGGGACCTAGAACCGTGATCTTGAATAACATTCGGATAATCGGGGTCCCAGAAGTGGCCTGTAAAGGCCCGATGGAACAATTTCTAGAACGCCTGTTGAAAACACCATTTAACTCCTCCAGATTTTCACAATACTTCCTGGTGGAAAGGACACCGGGTCCTGGCTCCTGTCCCCAAACTGGGGGCTCCTCCCCACACTACACTCGCTAAACTGCTCAATTATCGGGACAGGGATCTCATCCTGCGTATGGCAAGAAAAAAAAAAGTGCATTGCTCTATGAATCCTTGGAGAGGAAAAATATATATCCATCTCCTGACTTCTCCACCAATGTACTGACTAAACGCAAACCATTTGATCCAGTCAAAAAACAATACAGGAGGAAGGGCTCACTTCTTTGAGGACCCCAAAGAAGCAACAGCGTAAATTGAGTCCACGATCTCTATACCCCTTCCGAGAAGAGAACGCGATGGCAGGGGCAGTCCCCCTGCAGGCAACAATGAGCCAGACAACATGGACAATGACTGATCGCCCCGTTGGGGCTTATGCCTTAGCTACACAATGATTATGGGCACAGGAAATTTTGTTTTGTGGCTCGTGGTGATAGGGTGGCCGTCCGAGTAGCACCACAGAATGCACACAATGCTCCCCAAGGGATATCTAAATGTGTTCCATTGCGTTATGGGTTTGATCGTCAAGTTAGGGGCGATGATGTGGGAGGGGGATAAGGTCAATGCGAATTGTGAATGTTAGGATCTAATGGGTTTATGTTCAAAATTTGATGTTTGAATTAGAAAAACAGTGAAGACCACACAATAATCTTAGAATTAACCCAGCAATGACTGGGTCTCACCTAAGCATACTCAAGCCGTGATAGGAACTAACATTACATTTTTGTCATGGAATATCCCTGGGTTCAACCACCCTTTTAAGGCACGGAAGGTTACTGCATACATGGACCATCAGGCACCCAAAGTAGCGATGCTAAAGGAGGCGCACGCCATGGGGACCCTTAATGACACATTTGCTAAAACATGGGGTCCACCACGCTGCTACACCAATTATTTATCAATAACGGGGTGGCGGGGGGGGCAGGGTAATGACACTAATACACCGACCTATACCGTTTCAGGAAACCAAGCGCAGCATAGACCTGCAGGGCAGATAGGTCATTTAGTGGGGCGAACTAGCAGAGGCCACCACAACCTTAAACACATACGGCCCAAATGTCAACGACCCTGAGTTCTACGTCCAGATCTTAGACATTCTGATGGGGAAAATCGCCAAACACGCATTATCTGGGGCGGGGGACTTTAATCTGAGATTAGACTGTGCCATGGACAGATACAGAACTACCCAAAGGGAACTAACACATGCAGGCCGGATGCTGTCAAACATGATGAAACATCTAGACGTAATGGATGCATGGCATGGGCGAAACCCTAACACACGTGAATACACATACAACTCATCAGTTCACGACGCACACTCGAGAATAGACTACTGGCTGATTTCTACTTCATTTATGCCGCAAGTAGTAGAGTGTAGGATTCTCCCCCACACAATCTCAGATCATTCCCCTATCATTATGACACTGACATTGAGCGGCCAGGCCGCCCCACGCCCACTCTGGTGTATGCCGACCAATTTTCCTGGAGACATTGCACAGCGGTGCGGCAGAATTTTTCCAAAGGAATGAAGGGACTGTGCAACACCATGGCATGGTCTGGGAGGCCTTCAAGGTTTGGGTCCATGGGGAAGTTATCTCATGGCCTCAGGAGCTGTAAAGGAAACTAAACGAGCACTGGAAAGAGTGGAAGCTGACCTTAATAAAACTAGAAGTCGAATATGGCAACACGCAGGATCGTGCCCTGCTTGGTTGCATTAAAGGGAAACTCTTGAAATTCAGGGAACTTGCAGACAGGGAAGTCCAAATGCTTTATTCTCCTGTATGAGCATGGAGATATGGGGATGCCGATACGGGACGCCTACTGGCGAACACGATCAAAAGTGAGAAAGGGGTACAGCATATTACTGGAATATTGTGTTCCGACCGAACTACCCTGAATACCCTTGAGGCCGTGAATAGCGAATTTCACAGGTTTTTATGAATCCCTATATTCGAAATCAGGCGGCTGCTCAGCTACAGGCCTACTTGGACGAGATGCCTCTAGTGGTACTACCGGTGGAAGCCCGACAGGCCATCAACCAACCACTGACCACCAAAGAGATAACTGATGCCATTAAATTGCTTCCGTCTGGCAAAGCTCCTGGTCCAGACAGACTGGGAATCATTTTATAAAAAGGAGCGGAGCTCCACACTTGCTCCCAAATTACTGCAAATATGGGAGTAGTCGCTGCAATTGGGTTGACTCCCACCCCCCTCCCCCTCTCAGAAGCAGTGATTACAGTACTAGTGAAGCCAAATAGACCGGCAGCTGACATGGGCTCATTTAGGCCATTGTCCCTTATCAACTCGGACTCAAAAATCTTTGCCAAATTGCTAGCCACTCTGCTCCTCCCGCACATGACAAAAATAGAGCACTCTGACCAATGGGGGTTCATTCCCATGCGATCAACAGTACTTAACTTACGAAGACCATTTGGTATTATCTCACAGCTCAACCCGAATGCACAAGCAGTGGCAGCCTCACTGGATGCAGAGAATGCTGTCAATTCAGTGTCGTGGCAATTTCTTTTCTCAGTGATGTGGAAAATGGAACTGTGAGAGTTCTTTATTCAATGTGTCCTACTATATACCTCCCAGGCTGCCAGGGTCCGTACCAGGACCACATTATCTCCCATGTTTCTGCTTGGGCGTGGCACGAGGCAGGGCTGCCCGTTATCCCCACTGTTCTCACTCACCATAGAGCCCTTAGCGTGCATCATGCGCCTCAAACACATACACAGGACCACCGCACATCACATCACTCTATGCCGATGATTCGTTAACATACATAAGAAACCCAGCTACAAACCTCATCTCAATTCTGGATGAAGTGCGTAAATTCACCATCTACTCGGGATACCGCATAAATGAAGCCAAATCATAGCTATTTCCTCTGAATGAAGGCACCACTGCCCCACCTGATTAAGCAGGACTCTGATGGGTCAAGGACAAACTCAAGTGCCTGGGCATAGTGGTTACACGCCAACACCATTCCCTTCTACTTGAAAACCACAAAAATATATACAAACACTGGGAGATAAATTGAACCTATAGGCTAGGCTTCCAATGTCACTATACGGCAGGCCGTCCCTTCTAAAAATGATTGCGGTTCCCAAGTTATTATACTATTTCACTAACATTCAAGCCAGGCCAGGATGTGCATACTTTGAAAAGCTGCGGTCACTGACAGTCAGCGCCTTGGTGTGAAGCACTCTATAAATAAAACAATCAGTGGGATTCACATGGGGCGTAGGAACTCCACGAATGAGGTGGGAGGCCATGACCAGACCATATGAACAGGGCAGGCTCAAGTCCCAAACTTCGAATTGTACTACGAAGTATCACAGGCACATTTGCCGGACAACATTGGTACTCCCCACATGATTGGCTACTGCTTACGAACCTAGAGGAATACAGCGCATCCCCTGTCGAGCCTTCACACTATTGTCCTTGTCAATCGACATGCAGACACCCTCCCGTTTGATCCAGTCCGTACGACAGTGAACACCTGTGCCAGAATATTCAAGAGACTGGACAACACTGCGCCCTACGTCGGGGGAATCCCGCTTTGGTGCTGCCCAGGACTCCCCCAACAAATGATAAGGCCATTCAGAGGGGATGGGACCCCGAGGGCACACTGACAGTGCATGACCTCTTCCCGGAGGGCTCTTTTGCGAAAAATTAGGGATTAGCTCCATTAAGTCACTACAATACTAAAGAATAAGAACAGCGGTCAAGAGACGCTGGCCATCTTTCCCGACTGAACCTGAGGAAAGTGAAGTGCTAGGCATGGTGGTCACAAGTGGGAACCCCAGAGGGCTAGTGTAAAGATTATATAAGAAATGCCAAGAAGCGCAGCACCAACCCCAGCACGCTAGAGAGAGGTGGGAGGCGTACTTGGGTATGCCATTGGACGACACTCAGTGGCTCTGGTGAGGTCACTTGACCAAAGAGGTATCCCTCAACGCCAGACACAGACTCATACAATTTAAGATATTAAATAGGTTGAATTACACCCCTGCAAAAAATTGCTAGGTTCACCCCCACAGCGTAGTGGCTGCGCCAAATGCAACGCTGAAGTGGCCGATGCACAACATAAGTACTAGAGCTGCCCGCGGGTATCCCAGTTTTGGCAGGAGGTCGCAGCCTGTCTACATGAATGCACAGATGTCCCCCCATCCCCCTTCGCTGACACTCCCAACATACTTGTTTTAAGATATAGGGAAGGTAACTATTAAGTTGCAACGCCTTTTTAAACTTCGGTGTTTAATGGCCACAAAATATACTACTTCAATGGAATTCAAAGGCTGCTCCGGCCATCAAAATGTGGATTGAAGAAAGGACTTATGCCAATGAGTGCGAGGAGGCCTATGTTTCGGTTGTAACACCGAGCTGCAAGCCTAAAGACATTTGGGAACCTTTCCGAGAATACTTAAGGAAACAGAGCAGTTCAGTAAAAGCCATGCAAAAGTTAATGTATTGAGATATGCTGTACGAACAATAACTACATGTACGGCCACTAAAATCTCTACAATTATGTAAATACTGTATGGATGTTCTAGACTGTACTTGAGGATGTATGTCTTCCACTGCACTAAAATAAAGTTACAAAAAAAACAGTAACAATACCTATTACTTTTCAGAAGGGGAGGGAGCACCATTCAAAGTTTGTTAAGATAACGTATAATTTTTAGAGGGGCAGCATGCAACTCACAGGTAAGAATTACCATTTAGACACTAGGTGTTGTAACTATCGCTGCAATAGAAGTTACCAACTGATTTACAAGCGAGTACTTTTTCACTTGTTATACTTTCAAGACAGAATCCTTATCTTATAAAGTCCTTCTCTAGTCTATAGCATGAGCTTTATCAGAGGCAGAAAAGGGACCCTAGTGGTCTGGGTGTCAGCTGTGGGCAGGTCAGGATAGGGTTCAGATGCAGGAAAGTAGAGTTCCACAGGATATCTTCCTGAACAATTAAGTATTAGCTTCAGAGTTCGTTAGAAGTGTTCAGGCACTTCACAGAAGACTCACAATATGTGTTCCAGCATTAGACCTTGGCAAATGGTATGGGCAAACTTCCAACCACACAAATCACCCACTCAGCCTCACAGGATTGGCACAAGACTTGAGATAAGTATTACCCAAACCAACACAGTATATTAGGAGAGAAGGAGAGTTTCTGAGTGGATGCCTTCAGGATGCAGCAGCACAGGACCCGGTCCTTGGATTCTTGGTCTGGAGACGAAAGTACTGGACACTGGATGAAGACTTGCAGCAGAAGTCGTCAGAGGAGGCTTCCAACAAAAGGTTTCTTCGCAGATTCTCGCCGCTCTGTGGATTTGGTGCCCTTTTTCCAGGAGCCAGATGAACGAATATCGCTGGTCGGATTCTCTTCACTCCCTCAGTCCGGCACGTCAGGGATTCGAATTGTGTCTCTGGAGATACAGTAGGAGTCCACCATAGTTTTTGGATGGAATCGGACGGAACACCATGCACTGCACAATGGCTCGAGATCCCAGGGTATTGTCGGTTTTCCGCCCAGCAAGGTCGCAGCATGTCATGGGAGGGCTCAAAATGCAGGTCTTTGAGAGACTAGTGGATCACAACAGCGTCTGGTAGGATTCTTTGCATTTGGGACCCCCAGGTAGATTGGAACGAAGGGTGACATCTGGCTCTGGTTACACAGCCGGCTAACCGGTCGCTGGAAATGGTTACAGCCATTGTTTCGTAATCTTCCTCTTCAGATTTGGCTCCAGTGGTCGATTTGTCAGCAGCTTCCAGGAGCGGAGTGTTTAGCAGGAACTACAGCACAACTTCTGCAAACTCTCCCTGCAGTTTATAGAACGGGGATGTCAGGCTATCGTATCAGGAGGGCCAGCTCCCCGGTGGGAACTGGCTCCTTTCAGGCAAAGGGAAAGACAAACGGCTGCAGAGATGCGGACTGCTCTCTCGCTTTCTGCCTTCTCCTACACTATGGATCTTCGGTGGGGAATACAAAGGATTCCTGGGGAAAACAACATTTCAACCGAGGTCGTTCCTACCTAGAATGACAGAAGAGCACCTTAGAAAAAACAAGTAAAAGAGAAATGGTGAAAAAAAGAATAATGGCCCTTCTGTGCGTTACCAAGGCTGATTTAACAGCCTGAGAGTAATCAAGACTAAAAGTCAAAAGTTAAACCCACTGCCACCAGCCATTCAGGTAAACTTGCAATTGTAACTAAAATGTTAACAGGTAAGTAAGAAAGAGAATACATTGTATACTCCAGTATTCCACATAAAATGGGGTCTGCTGGCTTACTACAATTAACGTAAAGGGGATGCAAATCCCACTTTATCCCTTTGGAACAGTAGTTCACTTAAGTACATTAAAGAGAAATTAAAAGGAAGCTGCTGCATTTCAAATGTGGTGTGCTGCCACAGTACATTACAGTCAGTCCAAAGTTATAGGAAACTAACTCCATCACACATTATGGAGGGACATAAAAAGGTCACCTCACTTGTTATGGGGAAACTGACCAGTCTCTTTCTTTTTACAGGTTATCTATTTGGGTAACTTTTTCGTATTGCACACAGCACCTTGCAGTGCAATGGGGATACCTTTGTATCACCCTAGACTACACTCAAAGATGGTTTGGTTACTTTTTAAATGTGCCTAAAGACAAGCTGGTGGCAGCAGTGACATTTTGACTGCATTTTATGTTAGCCTTCCCACGTTTGGCTACCAACAGTGGCTAGTGTCCTAACATGGCCGTGCCACAAGGTCTTTTGATTGTTCTTTGGCTATTTTGATCTGTGTTCTTCCTGCCTTGCCAGGAAATTCCTTTTATGGTCAATCATTTGCATAGAAAAGCCTTCCTTTTCCCAAGCTAGTATATATTTTAGACAGCCCGCGGAGGCGGCGTGTAGTTATGGTTAAGTTGCTAAACCCATAGGAAGAACACTTTTTCAGCGGCTTTTAACTTCAGTCCCCCTGGAGGTATCGTCAAACTTAAAAAGTATTTGGCTGGCTCTGAATTGTCTCGTCAAGTGGGTGAGGTTTTGCGGACCGAAGTCTCATTGGCCTGCGGTACGCTGTGCTGTCGGCGAACATTAAGCGCGGCTGGTGGTTGGCTCGAGGGAAGTGTGCTGTGCATCAAAGGTTTTGGGAAACGCTGCCATGGTGTATTGGAGGATAGTGTTGCAGTGCGTGTGCCAAGGCTCCAAGCCATTGTGTGCATGGCTGGGCCTCTTGTACGTAGCAGTGTGCGCAGTAAAATTAGTCATATCTGGCTCCGCTCTGGCATCCCATTTCCCTGTTCACCACGCAGTCAAAATGTTGATTGCAACGCAGTGTGCAGTGAGGGGAGATGTGTCAAAAGTGTTCCATGACGGCGGCATGTTGTATCGAAGGACAATGCGGCGGCGAAAGGAGCTGAAAAACAGTGTACGACATCTGGAGGTGGGAAGAAGGCATGGAAAGGGTGCGGGAGTGAGAAGTGCTTCATGTGATATATCTCATTAGAAGACGGTGGTGTGCCAGCGCTATCCGTGCATGCTTCGCCAATGCGTGGATACCTCAACAGGCAACAATCTTGTGTGGTCATTGAAGGCAGCCTTCGTTACGGCATGCCAGCTGCAGCGGGAATGTCTTTCTGTGATGAGTGGTGGCAGGCATTTGCAGAAGGGGAGTGCATTCCACGAGACATGACGATTTAAACATAGCGTGTACTATGGTGTGCTGTGTGAGGTAAGTCCGTAGCCCCATTGATGCATGGCTGCAGCCCTAGCACAGAAAAGTATGTCCACTGGTTGAAAAGCCACATTGTTGCTTTAGTGTGTGGTTCGGCAGCAGTGCACACAATGTTGGTTGCATGGGTGTGGTGATTGGTAGAACAACCTACAGTTGTCGGTGGATGGGTGGAAATGCTGCCCTGACCAGTCAACGGAATAGTGTACATATGGAAGAGGTCAGTGCAACTGGTTCTTATATGTGCTTGCGTAGTGTGCATTGCGCAGATTAGTAAGTGTTGCAGTGCACTACGCACCATTGGTTCTATACACGTACTAGAGTGTTGGAGCAGGCCAAATGTTGTGAAGATTGTCTTGTTTGGTTGGCATGCTTATAATGCTTTGTGATTGGAATTGGGTAGCGGTGCCAAACGGTTCCCAGTCAATTGGTCGAAAACATTTGGTCGACAGGACAACTGGTCGACACCATTTGGTCGAATTTTTTTTTTTACCCCTTTTTTGGGGCGGTCCCCCCCCCCCCCAACCCCCTTTTTTTTCTTTTTTTTCTTCCCCCTCACGAAAACCCACAAAACACATATATATATATAAAAAAAAAAAATTCGACCATTTGGCATTCGACCAAATGGTGTCGACCAAATTGCAGTCGACCAGTTTGCTGTCGACCAATTGACTGGACACCGTGCCAAACACAGCGATATGTTTCTGCATTACGGTAAGTGAAATAGGGTTGTAACGGTATACCGGTACAAAAACCGTTGTCAATTCCATTTTGTGTAAATAACCGTTACCTTGTTTGTAACGGTAAACCGATTGAACTGATGTTTTTGTTTTGCAAGTGTACTGCACTTCAATGAATGCATTGCAAATTGCATATAGGGCTGGGCTGGCTGTGTTGTTCACAGTGAACCTGGAGGAGGTGGAGTATGCCCAGGCCCAGGCTCGGATGGGCTGATGCATTGCAAATTGCATATAGGGCTGGGCTGGCTGTGTTGTTCACAGTGAACCTTGAGGAGGTGGAGTTTGCCCAGGCTCGGCTGGGCTGGCTTCATCAAGCCTGGGAGTGGAGGAGGTGAAGTTTGCCCATGCTGGGCTGGCAACAGTGAGCCTGGAGGAGGTGGAGTTTGCCCAGACCCTGGCCCAGGCTGGGCTGGGCTGGGCTGGCTTCAACAAGCCTGGGAGTGGAGGAGGTGGAGTTTGCCCAGGCTGGGCTGGCAACAGTGAGCCTGGAGGAGGTGGAGTTTGCCCGGGCCCAGGCTGGGCTGGGCTGGCTTCAGCAAGCCTGGGAGTGGAGGAGGTGGAGTTTGCCCAGGCTGGGCTGGCAACAGTGAGCCTGGAGGAGGTGGAGTTTGCCCGGGCCCGGGCCCAGGCTGGGCTGGGCTGGCTCCAGTGAGCCTGGAGGAGGTGGAGTTTTCCTGGGCTGGAACATTCCGGAATCAATGCACTTGTCACTGTCAGAGACAGTTGAGGCTCCGTTTGTGCTCCATATAAACCCTGCTGTCACACTTCCGAAAGCTACTTGCTGTGCCGGATTTCAAAGGATCCAAGAAGGTAAGCAGCCCCCACACCAGGTCCTCTATCCTCTTTTTCTTCCCTCCCGTCTCATGGCCTTCTTTCCTGCTTCTCCCCCTTTGTTGAAATCTAGGCCCAAGTGATGAATGTGCCCTTAACACGTGTTAGTGCAAATTAAATGTGTTTTTATTCTCTGTGTTATTGTGAGCCTGAATGAATGTGCATGGTGTGCGATAATCTGTTGGCAGATGAGGGTGAAATGCTACTGAGCGCATGATATGGTATGGCATTTATAACGCGCCTATAAACAAAAGTGTTTGTAACCTATTACGGAATCACTCGTTTACAAATACCCACTTAGCATTCACATTCACAATATATCCTTTATTGAAATCAAAACTGAATCCCCACTCGCTGTGCTTTTAAAAGCTCTCCAGATCCCGATAGCACGCGCCTCGCTCGCTTCTGCCACTTCCACTCTCACAGCCAGGCGTTCGGAGGCTGAGAGTCTCCAAACTCTCCAACTCAGATCTCACACCCTCTGCAACCCACCCCCCATGGGGAAGAACTCAACGCATACATGCCATTCATGGACATGTGCGCAGGGCATTTGTGTAGGTAAAAACGCACACGTTTGAATGTGTAGGTGTGGGTGAATATGGAACATGCATCGTGCTAAGGTTGTTCTGAAATGCATTTGTATACGTGCGTCACGCCCAATGCATTACAATACCTAAGTACACAGTAGGTGGGCACTGCCTGCCATACGTATTATTCATAATTATGTAGTGCCTTTACACACACTATAAAACCTCAAACCAATCAATTATGTGCACGCAGTTAACTTTCCACAAAGATCCTACATGTGAAACCGGAACCACGGGCCAAACCGTCTTACTTGCCCTGGCTGCTCTCCCGAGCTCTTTCCAGCGTTCTCTCTCTGTATTTTCTTTTGTTACACAATGCTCCATTGAGTGCTGGTTTGGATCGTACTGTATACGTTCCATACAGACACACATAGCTAGAAGTTTTTTCTTCTGGTCCACATGAGCATTCTGCATCCAGAATCACTGCTGAGTGTGGGAATCGGAAAGCCAGCATTGCAGACAACCGACTGCAGTGCCCACTTACTTCACCCAACTACTGCATCACACTCCTATTTCATACAAATGTGCTGAAATAGAGCTCTGAAAACGTATTGTAAAAGAGTTGGCATTGTTAGCAAATCATGTTCCATTCTTGTACAATTTATAAATAAAGGCCAATATGTCGAGAATGTAGTATGATATGAGCCTAAAAGCTTAGAGTGCTTGATTATTTCACTCCTAATAAGGGAAAACTTAATTTCCTGCCCAATGAAGTGTACTACTTACAAGATGGAGAGGAGACATGAAGAGACAGAGAGTCAAATGCGTGTAGCTATTTTTTGACACGGGCATTGCGTTTTTTATGCATAAAATTTGAAGCTCTATATTTTTAAACAATTGAACCCGTTTGTGTGCATCAAGCAGGGAAATGTGCGCTGTCATGATAAGTTGCCAGGACCAGCTCTGAACAAAGCGGAGCTATTGCTAGAGCAACAAGTTGGCCCCTGGCGCCCGTACCTTGCCCTTCATGCCACATTATGCCCACACCACTACCAGGAGTTCTAGGGGCCTACTATCTGATAGTGGAGACTTCTCTCTGCTTCAAATTATGTGTTAGGGTCACTAAATGCAGTTTAAACGCATTATACGGGAAAGGAGCGTCATCACGTCATGTGTTTACGGTTGCTCCATGCAATACGGTGTGAACACGAGTGCTTCAATTGTGGCCCCTGCACACATACAAAGGTTGTACACTTTAACATTGCAAGTTACATTTGCTCCTAGGGTGAGAATTCACTGCAAATATATTGCTCTTTTCTGATTGTGATCCTAGCAGTTGGATGAAGTACCAAAAGAACAATGACCAGCTGATTTGAACTAACGCATTTGAAATGTATTTCATTGTACCTCAAGCAGATATAAATGGGGGTTAATTAATGCACCTTCCGCCTGCTGGCGCAAGCAGCCTTCCAATTAAGTGTTTTCAGAAAAGATGAAACTATGAATGGATCAATCCGGAGTCAGATTAATATCTAATTTATAATCCCTCTAATCACAAAACGCCCATAATTAGCTTTCTGCTAATCGCACTGCCAGGCGGAAACATGTAGGTCTCTCTTATCTAATTAAACAATTATCTTTTCTTATCAGTTGCCATTGCTTCTGGACGAAATACAGTATATATTACAGTATATATATATATATATGCCAGTCGACGTTGAATGTTGAAATGATTCGCACACAGCAGACTTTCCTTTATTTTCTTAGTCATGGATGGGGGACACTATGTGAAAAATTGTTTGAGTTAATTAAAGGAGGCAACCCTCACTACCACACACACACACATTATTATGGACTGAATACGAAGGAACTGTTTTCCTTAGAAAATGTACATATTCTGCATTTTAAAAATGTAAATTGCACAAAAACGGAGAAACTGCCAGTTGTAAATGGGAGCGCGCTATTCAATAGGTGGCCTTGCGCTTTCCGATGAAATGCCCTTGCCCGCATATAATCCAGCGATACACGAATGAGTGCACGACAGTTCTGTGCAGGGGGGTTGGTGCACAGCAAAACATGAACCAAACCTGCATGTTTGCACCAGGCCAGTCTTCTGGATACAAGGACAGAATATATACTTACCTCCTCGTATGTAACCCCCCTGATCTTACTAATTGATATTTGCATACACCCTACAATTCATCTAGGAGATATTCTTGATTGCTATATACATGCACCCTGGTGTGAATAGTTGCAACTATATCATTTGAATGGACATACATACACTTGCATATGAACCGCGTTATGCATACACCCATGCATCATTAATTGGTTGGTATATATTATGCACATGTATATTACTAAATGGTGCAAGTATGCACTTTACCTCTGTTAGATGATTAAAATATAAACTCCAATATCATGAACTGATTTACAGCTACAGTAATGTTTGCATACACCAGTACTATTCACTAATAAAAGAATGAAATCTGATATGCGTGTGTGACTGACTGTATAGTGATGGGCCCAGCCAGTATTTTAAAAAAAGGGTCCTCCACATGTCAAGATTGCAGTGAGGGAAGGGAACATGTTTGGGAGGGGAAGGTTTTAAGGACCAGGACACACTCATTGGGCAAGGTCTAAAATGTATTCTGCCTATTTGTTCTTTTCTAGCCTTGGTGAAAGAATTTAATTTTCCTCGTGTAGTACATCAGAGGAGAGAGTGCATTGGCTGAGAGCCTGTAGGAAAGCAGAGCGCCTTCCGCATCTCATGTTACAATTGAGGTAAGATGTGTGGGGCAGAGAGGAAGAGATGAGCTGACTACTGCTAGCGGGAGAAGGGCCTTGTGTGGGCCTATTGATTGTGTTGCCACTATATGCCGGACAAGTAGGCTACATTTTGTTTTTTGTTGTCGTTGCAAACGCGCTTCTAGCACTTGCAGACTCACTCCTATTCCAACCTCCAACTCCTTCCCAGTACCTTCAATCAGGGGTGTACTGGCCTATAGAGAACTCTGGAGATTTTCCAGTAGGCCTCTGCACTCTGGGCCTCTTTTGTGTGATAACCTATTTTATTTCCACATTTTCTCATGGGAAAAGGGTTGGGCTTGTTGAAAATGTGTAATATGGGGCCACTTTGAAAATTATTTCCAGGGCCCCTTTTGGTCCAGTCCACCCCTGCCTTCAATTTGCCCCCCTCGTTCCCCAACCACACTCTGTGATTGGGCCTGTTGCCCTGTGTTAACATCTGCGAGGGTCCAAGATTTAACATCGTGGCTAGAAGGTAAGTTTGGTGCAGCACTACTATGCCACTACCCATCCAAATGAGTCTGTCCTACAAAAGATCTTTGTGAGCAAGTTACCTCACGGGTCATATGTTAATAATTAAAAACCTAACCTCGTATGATCGTATACATGCACCAAATAGTGGAGGTTTGTTGCAAAGAATCTGCATATCTGTTTGTTAATACACAACTTATTTTATTACATGTCTTCAAATCACTGAAAGTATAGTGGGCTTAAATAGATTTTTCAGGTCGACATTATTTTGCATTCTGGGAGTCGACTTATAGCTGTGTTTGCAGACTTTGCTTGATCCCTGCGGCTGTCACTTTCCTCCTGTATTATCACCTCAGTCATTGGCTTAACAATCATCTGTTCCACCCACTTCTTAGCTATGGCATTTCGCAGGCCATGGGTAATTGGGCATGTAGTGTTTCACATCCATGCTGGGTGGCCATCTCTTTTGACTCTTGATTCAAGACACAATATGGATATCCAGCAGGGATCTGAAACACTAAATGCACATTTGCCTATCCCAATTCCCAATCCTTCTTTGTCACTAGACTCACTACGGCATTCAGAGGCACGCACCTGTTGGAGTAGAGTAGACATTATAATGGAACAAAAAAAGGATCTCCACTTTTCTTTTTCACATTATAATGGAGACAAAAGAAATACAGCTGGTGGGTGGGGCTCGTTATATTATAGCCAGTAGCCACTGATTATTTAAGAGCCTTCAATCGGCGGCCTGGGCCCACCCACCTGTATGTATTTCTTTGTCTCACCCTTATGTATTCCATTTCCTGTCTGTGACGTGTAAAGTAAAATGTCACATCATCAGACATCACATGAGGTGTGTGTCAGTCTAAAAAGCACTTGTACGGTTCTACTTAAAAGGAGAGGGGATTGACCTCACAGTTAGACTAATAACTTGAATCTATCAGAGTTAGTGACTTGTTGATGTTGAATAGTACTGTAACTGTACGATCACTGCCACAGACTGAATCAAAAGTCAATAAGGCTATTTTATTTCCAATTTCAGCGTCAAATAGTGAGGCAAATTTATACAAGTGCAGCTAGAGCAACTGTTAGGCGAAGTAGTGAAAACAACCAAATCCAACAATGATGGAAGAGGTAGATGAACACCATGACACTACCGACACCGCCGGCCCATCATGTGAGGAAATGTTGCTGTACCCTCCCATGAAACGTAGAACTTCAGCAGTGTGGATCTACTTTGGCTACGCTAAAATCAGAGGAGAAATAAAAGAAGATGGCTTTCCCATTTGCCGTGCCTGTGCCAAAAGAATTTCAGCTAAGGGTGGAAACACATCTAATATGTTTTACGCATCTTCGAGAGCATCATCCAGCCCTTTTTCTAGAAACCCAGCCGTCCATCAAAAGGAAAAGACTTGCTCCTCCTGCCACTTTCACTACTACAGCAGACACCACAGAAGCATCATCCAGTACAAAGGTATTTTTAGTTTGAAACTTAACGTTCATCACCAAATAAAATCGTCATGATTAGGAGCGTAACATGTGCATTGCGCACTAGTGCAGTGCACTGCATCACACAGGCCCAGCTTGAACTGGTGAGGTGCTGCTGCCTTGGCGCTGGTGTGTGGGGCTGTCCACTTGTAGATGATTTTAACTTACCTACCTTAGTTTACTTTTGAGTTAATTTTTTTTGCATTTGCAGTGGTGCCGTCAATCCCCAGAAAACCTCACCCAATATACAATGGAAAAAATGTTTGAGAAGCAAAAGAAATATGACCGTACCTCTAAATCTGCACAACAAATGAATGCTGCTGTTGCTTTCTTCATTGCAAAAGATATGGTTCCCTATTACATAGTAGAAAGACCAGGTTTCAAGCATTTAGTAAACCAGCTGAATCCTAAATACGAACTTCCATCACAAACATTTTTTTCTGGAAAAGAAATCCCAAAATTGTATTCAGCTTTGAGAAATGAAGTGCAGGAAGCTGTTGGCAGAGCCAGGTGGTTTGCAGCAACTACAGATCTTTGGACAAGCAATGGTGGCAAAGGGGAGCCATACATTAGCCTGACACTCCACCACATCTCATCAGAGTGGGTCATGTAGTCTCACTGCTTGGAGACACTGTATGTGCCCGAAGACCGTACTGCAGAACACATAGCTGAAATATTTGAAGGCATGCTACAACAATGGCAGGTAGACATTAATAGACTTACATGTATTGGCACAGATAACGCCTCAAACATGAAGAAAGCATTGCAACAGGTACTTAAAGTACCACACTTAAGCTGCTTTGGCCACAACTTAAATTTAGGCATTCAAAAGTGTTTAAAAATTCAGCGCGTTGACACAGCAGTGAAAAGTTGCAGGCGGCTGGTTGAGTCATTCAGCCGCAGCTGGAAGAAAAGACGAGAGCTAACCTTAAAACAAACTGATCTCAACATTCCTAAACATTCCCTGATTCACGATGTAGTCACAAGGTGGTGCTCAACATACGACATGATAGAGCGCTTCACTGAGCAGCAGCAAGCGGTGTGTGCAGTTCTTGCGGCAGATAGAAATCTCTGGCATTTGATGCCAAAACAAAATGACATGATGAACCTTGAGGACATTTCATTAGTACTTGGATCGGTCCACATGTTCACAAATTCCCTTGCTAGTGGCACACGTGTCACCGCATCAGCAATCAGACCAATATTAAATCATTTAGTGAATAACGTTCTGGTTTGTGCTCCCACTGATCGTCCACTAGCGAGAGAAATGAAAGAAACTATTGCAGCAGACCTGAGCAGTAGATACGAGCCACCTGAAACACGATTGTTGCTTGACATCTGTTCATTCCTGGATCCAGGTTCAAAGAACACTTCCTCAGTAATGTGTCTGATACAACAGAAGCAATAAAAGAAAATGCTTTACAAGAAAAACACAGCCTGGAAGAAGGTGAGGATCAGGAATCAGATTTTACCACTGCCACCATGACAAGAAATGGGACCCCCCCCCCAAGGTAGTGAAGAACAACAGAGTGAGCAGCAGCTGCAAAGCCTTGGAGTTCCATCACCAACTCCAGTAGTAGCAAGCAAAAAAAACAGTTGATGTTAATCCCAGAAAAGGCCTAAATGATTTACTGTGGGAAATCACAGAAAGTGTGAAACAGTCCACTTCTATGGCAGCAGACTGAACCAGAAGCAGAAGCAGAAGCAGCAATCATTGCTCAAGTCGAACACTACAAAGCTCTGCCAATCCTTCCGGGAAATGAGGATCTGCTCATTTGGTGGAAACAACATCAAACGGAATTACCCATTCTGTCACACCTAGCCCAAAAATACCTGTGCATCCCAGCAACTAGTGTTCCTTCTGAACGTGTCTTCAGTAGCAGTGGCTACATATTATCTCCTTTTAGGAGCAGACTATCTACAGAGCATGTAAACATGCTGGTATTTCTGCATCATAATTTGTGATTTTTTTTATTTTTCTAAAACAAAAGTGGTTTGTTTGCTGCTCACTCAGACTTGCGTTCTAATACCTAGAATCTTTTCAGACTTTGAGTAAGCAGATATATGATCCTTTTGACAGTTTTACCTTGGTAGTGTAGCTAAAACATAATTCAGCAAACCAAAAGTTTTGGCATAACCCCTGGGCACCCCTTCTCTGACCATTGTTCAGAAGGAACAAAACATATTGAATTTGCAAATTGGGCGTTCTTCCTTTTGTGATGGCCGGTAGACCTTGAAAAACGATAGTCTGGTCTGGGTGATTGCCCAGAGCTATGCCTGCAGTTGATTGATTTTTAAAACCTTCCAGCTATCCTACTTTGAGACCCTAGTGTCATACATGTCTTGGCATCCTTCTTCTTTTATTAAACTTCTAAAAAGGTTGAATTGGTTTACAAAGTTAAATTGGACCTCCTGCTCCTTTGAGTTAAAACTAAAATAAATGTTTGTAAGAAGAACTAAGACAACTTCTTGGTGATGTTTTCTTGTTTGTGTATGGTGTCTTGTTGAAAATGTGACTTTTCCTGTCAAAATAATATTTAAGACAATGCTTATACACACGTGCGCGCTATACTGCGATATCCGCGGTATACCGTCATTTCAAATGAAGGTTATCATACCGTCAAAAAATCAATATCGTGACATCCCTAAAGTGAAACACGCGTCCTTGCCTCCCTGCTTTATGGTGCGGCGGTTGGGTGGCAGTGCTGGTGCGTATTTTGTCTTTGTGATTTCTGGCACATGCCTATATGGTCGCCTGCATAGCTCGGTAATGTTGTGGCGAGTGTGTCCAAGGCCTAGATTGTTGGGTGCATAGCCGAAAGCCATAGGCCATGCATCTAACAGCATAGGCCTTCATCACAGCCACCACAACATAATGTTACTCACTCTTGCAAATGATACTCCCAAATCAGTTGCAGAAATACAAGCAGAACTAGGCATCCATTAGAGCAACCTTGACATTCAAGAACAACGTCTAAGATCCAAGTTCACACCACCTTCTTCGACCGAAAATGTGATGATACCTTCTATCAAGCAGTTACAAAATGACATTCATGATTATATTGATGGAGATACTAGAGGCTAAAAAAGCCGAAAATATAATTTAACAAGGGCAGAAAGAATTGCTTTGCGTGAACTAGCCCAAGATACTCGTATTGTAATCAAAGAAGCCGATAAAGGCAGGAACATCGTCCTCTTGAACAGAGGACTATATACAAATGGCCAATGAACACTTACAGATGCCAGGTTGCTACAAACAATTAACTACTAATCCCACTCAAACAGTCCAAGAACTGGTAGACCTGGTACAGAATGGTACTCAAAGGGCTTACTAACAGATAATGAAAAAGCATTTCTAATCCGATCTAAACCAATGATGCCTACGATGTATTTTTTGCCCAAGGTGCACAAAGACTATGAATGCCTCCCTGAGGTCCGTCCGATAAGAAGTGGACAAGGTGAGGCAATGGAGGGCAAGTCTGAATATACTGACTCAAACAAAGATTTGGTGCCCAGATTACTAGCATACCTCAAAGACACTACTCAAACACTCCTGGCCTGATTCATGGAACGGTTTCCTATGGGATTGCGCCATTATAAAGCACTTCCATGAATCAGGCCATCAATCTTTTACGCCCTCAATCTTTTACATTACATTTCTTGGCAATCTCAATTCTACTTGGCTACACTAGATTGAAATCTCTATAAACTTCAATTCAGCACAATTTAGCATTAGATACCAAAGACTTTTCCTTCCTGACCTTTTCTGCCTCGCATACCACTCACATTCAAATGATACAATCTGTTTTCGAATTTACTCTGAGTCATAATCAATTCCTCTTTATACACAGTATTACCTCCAAACCAGCGGCATAGCTAAGGGAGCAAAGTACGCCCAGTCTCTTGCTAATCTGTTCATCGGCTTCTTTGTACACACATACATTTAAAACATGCACAAATACTCAGAGATCTATTTATGGAAACATTATATTGACGACGTTGGTTATATGGAATGGCTCTAATGAAAGATTTTCAATCTTTCCCGAATAGCTCAACAGAAATACCTTTAGAATTGAATTTACAGGGCAAATCAATGCAGGAAACAGTCTTACTTGACCTTCATATCTATATAGAGAACAATACCTCGCACACTAGCACGCATAGGAAAGCAAAAGCAGTTAATGCAATTCTGCATGCCTCAAGCTGCCA